>NW_027507788.1:89986820-90627341 GCF_037356315.1 Lithobates pipiens
CCTACAGTCGACCTTCAGGCTAAAATTATTTTATTTTACCATGCTTTGTTCCCTTCCCTCACATTTGGATATTGTTTTTTTTTTGTTTTTTTTTTATTTAATTTAAAAAAAATGTTTAGTATAGGGCTTTGGGTACGCAGGTGTGGGTTTCCCAAATAAATGGGGACTGATGTTCATCTCTAATAAATAAAAATAAGTTTTAAATCAAAGAAATAATATTTTGCTACTTTATAGAAAGTGATAAAATCTGAAACATTTGCAAGGTGATGGAATGACTGTAATTTTCTTTTTAACTGTAGATGAATGACAGCTCTGAAGGTAAAATGGATGCTTCCACTGCTGCTATGTAACAAGTCCTCCTCTTGTTCTCTCGTTCAGTGGGAAGAGGTCACAGTAAATAGTTAGGATTGCTACTTAAGCCACAGACCCACATTTGTAACACATACAGATCCTTTGTTCAACACACCAGATTTAAATTAGATTTTACCTGTGCTTGATTAAACAAGATTAAAGTAAACTGTGGTTTTGCTCAGGAAAACATTTCTGGCTGATCTCCCAGCACAGCGCATCAATATGGTTCCGTTAGCCAAACCTTTGGGACTTTCGTCAAACTCCTAGCAAGCGACTTTGGTGTTCTTAGGATTGTCATGGAAACTGTTGCCAGAGAATGCAAGCTGTCATTGCCTTGAAAACTGTGATGGGGAAATTGTAACGCAGGTGCCTATGAGGTTTCTAGTAATCTTGGCCAAAAAAAAAAAAATTACTCTACCATCAGACTATTGAGATATCACACTGATATCAGCCCATCTTCATACAAGAGAAGAGACAGAGAAGAGAAGAATTTAAAACTTTAAAAAGAACTTATTTTTTAGTTCATTAATGTACTCTTAACCACTTGACGAGCAACCATCATTTTACTGCGGTAGGTCGACACAATCCCACAAACCGTTGTAGCTATATGTTGGCTCGCGGGATCAGTATAGCAGTTGTGCATGCCCGCTGCACTGCAGGGGTGTCGATGCTCATGAACGCTGGCCACAAGCGATCGCGAGCACAAGAGGCAGAACAGGGAAGTGTGTGTGTGTGTGTGTGTGTGTGTGTGTGTGTGTAAACGCACAAATCCCTGTTCTTTTATGTGAGGAGAGACAGATTGTGAGTTCCTAATAGCTAGGAACCGTGATTTGTCACTTTCTCTAATCAGTCCCCTCCCCCTACAGTTAGAAACACGTAGCAGGTTACACAATTAACCCCTTAATCGCCCCCTAGTATTAAACCCTTCTCTGCCAGTGAAATTTTTAGAGTAATCTGTGCATTTTTACAGCACCAGTATAAATGCCAATAGTCCCAAAAATGTGTCAAGTGCCCGATGTGTCCGGCATAATGTCACAGTCCCAATAAAAATCACAGATCGCCGCCATTACTAGTAAAAAAAAAAAGAAAAATGCTATAAATCTATCCCCTATTTTGCAGATGCTAGAACTTTTGCGCAAACTAATCAATATACGCTTATTGCGATTTTACCAAAAATATGTAGAAGAATACATATCAGCCTAAACTGAGAAAAAATTAGAAAAAAAAAATGGGGATATTTATTATAGCAAAAAGTACAAAATGTGTTTTTTTTTTTCAACATTTTCGCTCCTTTTTTGTTTATAGCGCAAAAAATAAAAAACGCAGAGGCGGTCAAATACCACCAAAAGAAAGCTCTATTTGTGGGAAAAAAAGGACTTCAACATTGTTTGGGTGCAACATTGCACGACCGCACAATTGTCAGTTAAACCGATGCAGTGCTGAATCGTAAAAAAATGGCCTGGTCATTCAGCAGCCAAATCTTCCGGGGCTGAAGTGGTTAAAGTGGAATCAAACAAGGCCAATAATGCAATTTTTTTGTATAAACGGGGAAGAGTTTAAACCTACAGTATATATAGTACTGTATATATTTATATAGTAATGTTTGGGGGTTGTTTAGCTTTAGTGTAGAGCTCACCAGTGAGTGGAGACCACATGAGTTGTGGTGTTTAAAGCGGGGTTCCACCCTAAAGTGGAACTTCCGCTCATCGGAACCCCCCCGGTGTCACAGTTGGCACCTTTCAGGGGGGAGGGTGGTGCAGATACCTGTCTAAGACAGGTATTTGCACCCACTTCCGGGCATAGACTCCCACGGGAGTCTATGCCTCTTCCTGTCCTGCCGCGCTGTCTGCTGGGACACACACAGGTCCCAGAGACAGCGCGGACCATTCCTATTGCGCTGCGCATCTCGCGCATGCACAGTAGGGAACCGGGAAGTGAATCCACAACGCTTCACTTCCTGATTCCCTCCCCTAGAATGGCGGAGGCAGCAGTCAAGAGCCGATTGATCGGCTTCGGCTGCCGACATCGCTGGACCCTGGGACAGGTGAGTGTCCATTTATTAAAAGTCAAGCTGCTGGCTTTTTTTTTTTCCAGTGGAATCCCTCTTTAAGGGCTTGTTGGCCCATTTTTCTTTCAGATAAAGAAAGGAAAATGTCCAACAAAACAAACAATTGTCCACATAGGAGTTTATATTGTTAATGCAAAATAAAGTACAGTTCCGCCTTCTGGCTCTCCGTAGCATCATCACTGTTGAGGCTTTGTACCTTGGTGCTCCCGACAATGTAACAGTGTTCCTGGTTTCATGTACAAATGGCGTACCTCTGTTAGCACTCTCTTTCACAGATTCCCTCCTGCTACAGCCCACAGGCCTGGGCCCTCTGTATGCTCTGTCAGGATGCACCGTGCAGACATGCACACTTGTGGCTGCTCCCTTGCACCAACATGGACTCTGTGGAAGGGTGGAGCCCAGAACCCTAGTCCTGAGTCTGCAAAAATGATGCATTATTAGTGTGCTGGCTGTTCACAAAACCTGGTCCCAGGACTGGAAACATTTTTTCAATAACCCTGGAGTCCCTCAGCCTGCCTAGTTGAAAATCTTGGGTGACCCTTTGGGAGAACAGGAGTATAAAGTCTCCGCTTATGTGGATGATTTGCTTTTCTCGTTTACTAGCCCACAACTATCACTACCAAACCTTATAAAGGAAGTGGAGCGATTCAGAGTTATGTCAAATTTTAAAACAAACTATAGTAACTTGGAGGCGATGGGGGTATCTCTGGAGGGCCCCATACACACAAGCCTGGAGAACAACTGCATTCAAATATTTAGGAACACAGATTTCACCTAAGTTAACAGATATTTATGCTCTGATTTTTCCACCCCTAGTTAGAATATTACTAGATAAATGGAGATATAGATAATAGATAAATTACTAGATAAATGGAGTAAATCCACACACTCTTGATTTGGTAGATATATATATTGAAAATGAACATAGTACCAAAATGCCTGTATCTTTTCCAGGCATTACCTGTTTTTGTTACAATAGCCTTCTTTAGTCAAATTCGTGCTGTTTTTACAAAATTCAATCGGGGCGAGTAGGTGACCAAGGATTAACAGAAGCCTGCTGACACTGCCTAAAGAGGCAGGAAGAATAGTGGCACCAGATTTATATAAATATTATCAGGCAGCCCAGCTCAGTAAAATAATTGACTGATGTCGTCATGGAGATGGTAAACTGTGGACCACCATTGAACAACAAGTGAGTCCAATCCCATTAAATTGAGCCATATGGTGCTATGCTGCTTTACCCTCCATGGTAAAATCATACCCTTGCTAGGCCCTACACTTCGTATGGGATCCAGGGTTATTCAGAATCCTAAATTTTCCTCCTTAAACTCGCCCTAGTTTCCTATTTTGGGCAATCCAGATTTTCCACCTGGCCTAGAGCCAGGAGTATTTGGAAAAACTGAAAGAGAAAGGATGCTTTCAAGCCTCGCATTTCTTGAGGTCAACAATAGAACTTCTAATGCAACCAGGAGGACAATATGAAATACCTTTCTGGCAGGCACAACAGATTAGACACTTTTTGGAAAGATTGGGATCGACGGAAAGTTATGGATGATCACATACAATATTTGAGGTGTACTGTGAAGAGAAATGGCCCCTTCCCCATATTGTCTCTAAGATTATACGCTCTGTTGACAGCACCTTCTTTAGGACTTTAGATTGACAAGTCTGGGTAAGTGGGAGAGAGACCTGGAGCAAATTTCACACCAGACCAACGTCAGAAAATAATACATCTAACTCTAAAATCATCCAGATGTACTAAGATACAGGAGTTGAATTATAAAATATGAATGTGTTGGTATTATACCCCGTCACTAATGAATAAATTCTCTCCAGACAAGTTGGATAGTTGCTGGAGAGGCTGCCAAGAGAGAGGTACTATAGCCCATATCTTCTGGCCATGTCCAGTAATTAGACAGTTTTGGCAAGAAGTTCAGAGAATTGCCCAACTATTTAGTGAATATCAGATCCCTGAGGAACCGGCGTTTTTCCTACTACAATGCTCACAAATCCCAATGGAGAGGTATAATAATTTGGTGATAAATCACTTGGTGAATGCAGCTTAAAGCTGCTTTACCATGTGCTGGAAGGAGCCAAGAGCACCCCAGATTTCTGTGTGGCTCAATAAAGTCAGAAGAATTGGTATTTTTGGAAAATCTGATACCTATGCCTTTGGACAGGAGGGAATGTACTTCCCAAATATGGGCTCCCTGGGAGATATTCCTACAAACGGAGTAGGGGACGAGGCTGATTGGAGAGGAGCAAAGGGATATGTAGGAATGTTAAATAGTGATATATAGTCATGATCTTGAATCCCTCTGGACGGGGTGGCCACTGGGGGGGGGGGGGTGATTCTCCCCTTTTTGTTTGTTTTGTTATTTTTTTGTTAGGGGAGCTCAGTTTTCTGTTGCCCTTGAGGGGCTCCGGGTTGTAAAGGAGAATTGCTATTGTTATGTATAAAAATAACAGGATTACAGATCTAATATTTGAAGATTATGCTTTGGTTTGAAATATGATTGTAAAACAAAGAAATTAGGAAGCAGTATGCTATTGTTATTATTGATTTACTTATGTATGCCTGTAAAGAAATAAAGAATGTAAACGAAAAAAGAGATTCCTGGGTGACATACACCATGACATTTAACTATTCTTCCAGAAGCTCATTTGTGAGGACATGCACTGATGTGGACAAGAAGGCTTTACTCACAGTCTCCCCTCTAATTCATCCCAAAGGTGTTCTATCAGGTTGAGGTCAGGCCTCTGTGCAGACCAGTCAAGTTCCTCCACCCCATACTCGCTCACCCATGTCTTTATGGACCTCTCTTCGTGGATTGGTGTACAGTCATGTTGGAACAGGAAGAGGTCATCTCCAAACTGTTGCCGCAAAGTTGGGAGCATGATATTGTCCAAAATGTCTTTATATGCTGATGCCTTAAGAGTTATCTTCACTGGGACTAAGGGGCCAAGCCCAGCCCCTGAAAAACAACCCCACACCATAATCCCCCTCTACCAAATTATTTGGACCAGTGCACAAAGCATGGTCCATAAAGACCTGGATGAACGAGTTTGGGGTGGAGGAACTTGACTGGCCTCCACAAAGTCCTGACCTTAATCTGATAGAACACCTTTGGGGATGAATTTGAGTGGAGACTGTGAGCCAGGCCTTCTAGTCCACATCAGTGCCTGACCTCACAAGTGTGGTTCTGGAATTATTGTCAAACATTCCCATAGACACACACCTAAACCTTGTGGACAGCCTTCTCAGAAGAGTTGAAGCTGTTATAGCTGCAAAGGGTGGGCCAACTCAATATTGAACCCTACAGACTATGACTGGGATGTCATCAAAGTTCATGTGCATGTAAAGGCAGGCATCCCAATATATTGTGTGTGTGTCATATATATATATATATATATCTATATCTATATATCTATATATCTATCTATATATATATATATATATATATATATAATATAGCACCCTCCTAGGTAGGTGCTAGAAGAGAGTATCATTTTTGGTCTTTCTGCATACTAAGAAGGTTGTCAGGCAAATTTAGAGGCTCTCTGTCTACCCGAGAGCAGGGATCCATTGATGGGGTCTGCTTATGGCGTTCAGGTACTGCTCATGTTGTCTAAATGTTTCACACTGATCCAATAGGGGGCCATATTGGACAGTGGGAGGAAACCTGACAAATGAGAGCACAGGCATAGTTAAAGCACTGGCCATTGGCAGAGGAAAGTGCCTCAATGCATGCTGGGTGACTGTATATATGCCAAGGGCACATGTGCTTAGGGTCTATGGCTGGAGAGTGGGATCCTGGAGGGAAGGTGTGGCTCCCCCTCCTCTGAAAAAGCTATCATGCGGCCTTGTGTATCTGACAATAGCTGAAATTCAGATGTCCTGCAGAGCTGACTGTAAGGGAGACACGCCAGGAAGGATCTGTTTTGACCTACAGTGAGTACAGATCTGTGTCATGTCCTGTGAGGGCCACCCCTTCAGCTAGTAGAGTCAGTGGACGGGCGTCAGGGGATGCTAGTGAGTATCCTGAAGATAAGGTTACATCAAGTCTGCTGCCAGAGCAAACAAAGGACTTAATCTTCCCATTCAAGTGTTGTATGGTATAACAGAAGTCTGTTATCACAATTAACCTGGTGAGGCCGAGTGAGAGTTGTCCTCTGTAATTAGTTCTATTTTGCGTATCCCTTTTTCCTATCCAATTTCCAACAATAAATGCCTGTTCACCTTTGAATTTTTTTTTTAATGCAGAGGTGAGCTAAAACCTTAACCACTTAAGGACCGCTGCATGGCAGTGTACGCTGGCAGAATGGCACCGACAGGCACACGCATTTACATGTACGCGCTTGCCTTCCAGCGGGTGGGGGGTCCGATTGGACCCCCTCCCGCTGGCTGCGGCGGTCTGTTTCGCTTCAGGAGCGATCTAAGATGAGGGGATGGCTGTTGGTTTCTGGCCATCCCCTCTCGATCGCTCCTGGCGAATGAGAAGCTTCCCCCGCCTGTGTAGTGTAAACACAGGCAGGGAGGAAGTGATGTCATTCTCCTCGGGGCGGTCTTTTTGACCGGACTGCGAGGAGAGGACATAGTAAGTGTGCACCAACACTACATTGACACGTAGGTACACATAGGCACACAAATCCCCCCTCCCAGTCAGTGTCACTGAATGCAGTGATCATTTATTTACTGATCACTGCATTTAGTGTCAGTTGTGACAGTAAAAACTGTCAGGGCAGTTAGTGTTAGGTCCAGGGTAGCCCCCTACCCCCCCAAATAAAGGTTTAACCCCCTGATTGCCCCTAGAGTTAACCCTTTCACCCCCTTTAGCCAGTGTCACTAAGCAATCGTTTTTCTGATCGCTGCATTAGTGTCACTGGTGCCGCTAGGTAGCTAGTTATTTTTTTAGGTTCAACGCCAGGTTTTTATAGCGCTAGGTACCCCCATATACTACCCAATAATGGTTTTAACTCCCTGATTGCCCCTAGTTAACCCTTTCACCAGCGATCACCGTATAAGTGCCACTGGTGACGCTGGATAGCCAGTTAGTTATTTCGG
Organism: Lithobates pipiens; assembly: GCF_037356315.1. Classification (NCBI taxonomy): domain Eukaryota; kingdom Metazoa; phylum Chordata; class Amphibia; order Anura; family Ranidae; genus Lithobates; species Lithobates pipiens. Next base: position 89,994,305 of record NW_027507788.1, read on the forward strand.
TTCCCCGTCAGGTTTTTATATAGCGTCAGGGACCCCCATATACTACCTAATAAAGATTTTAACCCCCTGATTGCCCCTAGTTAACCCTTTCACCAGTGATCACCGTATAAGTGTTACGGGTGACTCTGGTTAGTTTGCTTTTTATTGCATCAGGGCACCCACCATTTATTACCCAATAAAGGTTTAACCCCCTGATCACCCGGCGGGTGATATCAATTCGGTTTTAGGGTCAGGGTCTGCATCGCCCCAGGCAGCGCTAGGTTAGTGCTAGTACCGCTAACACGCATGCACAAAGCATACACCTCCCGTAGTGGTATAGTATCTGAACAGATCAATATCTGATCTGATCAGATCTTTACTAGCGTCCCCAGCAGTTTAGGGTTCCTAAAAAATGCATTGTTAGCGGGATCAGCCCAGATACCTGCTAGCACCTGCGTTTTGCCCCTCCGCCCAGCCTACCCAAGTGCAGTATCGATTGATCACTGTCACTTACAAAACACTAAACACATAACTGCAGCGTTCGCAGAGTCAGGCCTGATCCCTGCAATCGCTAACAGTTTTTTTTGGTAGCGTTTTATATTTAAATCCTGAAGGCAGTGCTTGATTTTCGGGGTCCCGTACGTGGCTAGGCTCCCAAAAAGTCCCCCACGTGTGGTATCCCGGTACTCGGGAGAAGCAGCAGAATTTATTTTGGGGTGTAATTTTACTTATGCCCATAGCATGTGTGAGCAATATATCATTTAGTGACAACTTTGTGCAAAAAAAAAAAGTTTGTAATATTCCCGCAACTTGTGGCAAAATATAAAATATTTCATGGACTCAACATGCCTCTCAGTAAATAGCTTGGGGTGTCTACTTTCCAAAATGGGGTCATTTGGGGGGGTTTTGTGCTATTTTGGCATTTTATGGCCTTCGAAACTGTGATAGGTAGTGAGGAGTGAAATCAAAAATTTGCACCCTTAGAAATCCTGAAGGCAGTGATTGGTTTTCGGGGTCCTGTACGCGGCTAGGCTCCCAAAAAGTCCCACATATGTGGTATCCTCGTACTCAGGAGAAGCAGCAGAATATATTTTGGGGTGCAATTCCACATATAACTATGGCATGTGTGAGCAATATATCATTTAGTGACAACTTTTTGCAAACTTTTTTTTTTGTGTCATTATTCAATCACTTGGGACAAAGAAAAAAATATTCAATGGGCTCAATATGCCCCTCAGCAATTTCCTTGGGGTGTCTACTTTCCAAAATGGGGTCATTGGGGGGGGGGGGGGGTTGTGTGTTATTTTGGCATTTTATGGCCTTCGAAACTGTGATAGGTAGTGAGGAGTGAAATCAAAAATTTGCACCCTTAGAAATCCTGAAGGCAGTGATTGGTTTTCGGGGTGCCGTACGCGGCTAGACTCCCAGAAAGTCCCACATATGTGGTATCCCTGTACTCAGGAGAAGCAGCAGAATAGATTTTGGGGTGCAATTCCACATATAACTATGGCATGTGTGAGCAATATATCATTTAGTGACAACTTTTTGTAAACTTTTTTTTGTGTGTCATTATTCAATCACTTGGGACAAAAAAAAATATTCAATGGGCTCAACATGCCCCTCAGCAATTTCCTTGGGGTGTCTACTTTCCAAAATGGGGTCATTTGGGGGGGGGGGGTTGTACTGCCCTGCCATTTTAGCACCTCAAGAAATGAGATAGGCAGTCATAAATTAAAAGCTGTGTAAATTCCAGAAAATGTACTCTAGTTTGTAGACGCTATAACTTTTGCGCAAACCAATAAATATACGCTTATTGACATTTTTTTTACTAAAGACATGTGGCTGAATACATTTTGCCCTAAATGTATGACTAAAATTGAGTTTATTCGATTTTTCTTATAACAAAAAGTAGAAAATATATTTTTTTCTCAAAATTTTCGGTCTTTTTCCTTTTATATCGCAAAAAATAAAAATCGCAGAGGCAATCAAATAGCATCAAAAGAAAGCTCTATTTGTGGGAAGAAAAGGACACAAATTTAGTTTGGGTACAACATTGCATGACCGCGCAATTACCAGTTAAAGCAGTGCAGTGCGAAATTGTAAAAAGACCTCTGGTCCTTAGGCTGACAATTGGTCCGGGGCTGAAGTGGTTAATGTGGTTGTAAACCCCTCTATAGTGTGTACTTGTTTCAATTCAGAGCACTAAGTGTCATTTGTGTCTGCTACTTCGTTCCTCAGCTATCAGCATGAATCACTTATGACAAGTTTTACCGACACCGAGAGAAAAAGGGGGATGCGGGAGGGATCTCCAGCTGATTGACAAACTCGGCTATGTTCCTGTGTGCTGTGTGAAAGGGGGGGGGGGTGTCCCTTCCCTCCAATCCTCTCTGAGCTCTCCCCACTGACCTCTGCAGAGTGTATCTTTAGCTCTCCACCCCTTTTTTTCTGAACTCTCAGACAAGCTTTTAAATTCTGCACTTTGAATAGATGTAGAAAAGAGAAGACTGCAGATGAACAAGTACAACTTATGTAGAAAGATTTGTTTCATCTCTGTGTATTAGCTGAGGCCAGTCACTTCACTGGGTATATGTAAGTGTTTACAAGCACTTTAAGCTGCAAAGGCAGCCAAATGGAGATGTACACATGCCATGGCCACAATGTTTTGTTTCAGTGCTGTGCCAAAAATGAAACCCCCTGTCGTGTTCTGTGGTAAGTGCCTCATTCACCCTGCAACTACATTGCAGCATGGTGGTGTGGTCTTTAACCACTGTGTCAAACACCCTATGAAAACAGATTCCATGCGGATTACTCTTCAGAGGGTGACACATATGTAAACAAGTCCTACAATTAGACAAAATATTATAGTTATGAAAAAAATGGCAGGTAGATGTTAGAATAATGTTAGAATAATAACATAAAACGGGTCCTCACTAAAAACACAGTAAAATTTCAATAAAAAAAATAAAGATAACCTAACAAATGGTCATTTTGGACATATTGGAAATGTTACTAGATTACATGTTCAGATTACATGTTCAGATTACATGTTCAGTTTGTATTGGTTTAACACTGTAAAATAAACTTCTGTTGGCTCTCCTCACGTATTTGTTTACATCTTTACTGTTTTTCTTTGCAGAAATGCCTCCGATTTAATCCAGATGCCACTATCTGGGTAGCAAAGCAACAGATACTGTGCACGCTAAATGAGAGCCTCAAGGATGTCCTCAACTACGGCCTCTTCCAACCAGCCACCAATGGGAGAGATGCCAAGTTTCTGGATGAGGAGCGGCTGCTTCGGGAATACCCACAGTCCTTTGAGAAAGGGGTTCCGTATTTGGAGGTAAGTATTGCAATGTGATTGTATGCATGCCAGAATAATGAAAGCTGTTTTTTTTTGGGGGGGGGGGGCATTCTCTTTTGAGAAATATGGAGGCTACAATTGCAAATTCAAGTAGCCTGCATGTCATTCTTGTTAGCTGAGTATTGAATCATGTGCTAGAAGCTTCTTGTTTGCAGCAATAGCTTTGCTTTTATGGAGGATTGCAATGCATGTCTTTATAGAATGAGAAAAATGAATAGGAACTAAACACAAACAAGCGCACTGAACAAAGATCGACAATACATCCTGTTATATCATATAATACAGGATCTATACACTATTATACTACAGCACCACCTGCAGCATAGATAGGTATAATGCATACGGTATTAAGTCAGTTTATATGCAACAATCATGTACCTGATCGAAGGCTGAAATGCTGGGAGGGCTTCCCTTGCGACTAAGTGCAGAGCGCCCCCTGAAGGTGGCACAGGGAGAGCTATACCCAAAGCGGCAGAGGTTACTGGCTGCGGCAAGCTGAGGTGGAGAAGAGAAGTCCACTGGTGGGCAGCTGACGAGCAGGGTAGACTGCTAGGCAGGGGTACCTCTGAAGTACCAGACGAGATCGAGCAGCAGGGAGAACCAGAAACAGTGTTAGGAACCAGGCCGGGGGTTCATACACAGGATAGCAAGCAGTAGAAAAGTCAATGGAACAAGCCAGGGATCATACACAGGGCAGAAGGTCACAGTAGGGTAAACAGGAACAAGCCAAGGGTCAAGCCAGGGTCAACACAGATCAGACAGGTCAAGGCAAGCCGGGTCGTTAGCAGGTAATCCAAGACAACAGGAACTCAGGAATACACAAGAAGCTGAAGATCATGCAGCAGTTAGTGACTGCTGCAGCAGGCTTTAAATAGGTCACTGGCGCCTGGAGTCTCTCACGTATTGCGTGTGCTTTGGCGCACACGTACTGTCCTGGCCGCTCTCGCCCATGCACGCATGCGCGTTTCGCATTGGAGACTTCATATTTGTTTATCCGCGATTCTGCTGGCCATTGATGCCAGTTTTCCTGCAGGTTGGTCCCTGATAGCAACCATGCTGCTGTTCTTTCCAACACCCCTTCTCAGCAGCATGTACTTTGTCAAATTATATTCAGCTTCTTCTGCAAATAACTATGACCTTTCTTTGACAGGCTTGGTGAGAGCACAGCAGTCAACTCCTCTGACGGGCAGTATTAAATGTCATTAACACCTTGCTCTTGTTTGTCCCTCATTAAGTTTTACTTGACGTCAATGTGTTTGGTCCTAGGATTGATTCTTTCTGATTGCGTAAGCTTTATACGTCTCTGGTGGAATTGGTTTTGACATGTCTATCCCAATGTCCAGAAAAAGTTACCAAATCCATATCGCTTCTTGACATTATGTGCTGCTGCAATGTACTCTGCTTCAGTTGAAGATAGAGCGACAGTTGCTTGCTTTTGTCTAGACCAACTTATGGTTCCTTCCCCATACTGGTAGATGAATCCGTTTGTGGATATTCAGTCCCTGGTCCAAACAGCATCCACATATGTGACCAGTTTTGGATTTGATGTTGCTGGTAACCGTAACTTTATATGACTTGTTCCTTTGAGGTACTGCATCACTTATTTTACTGCATTCCAGTCACGCTGACAGGGAGCTGATACTTTTCTGCATAGTATGCCCACTGCTGTGGCTTTGTCTGGTCTTGTCACAGTGGTAACATATAGCAGCTTACCGATTGCTCTGCAATACATGTCATTGTCGGGTAGCAAGTTTTCTGCTTCATTGCTCTTTTGCTAGCCTGGTTCCATAGGCATTTTCACTTTTGCTGCATCTTGCATATGGAATTGTTCCAAGATTTTCTGAGATAGGTTGAGAAGATAACTTCCACCTTACATAACAAAAGAACCAAGATATGGGATTTTTAAGGTGCGAAACACGACAAAATATAATATTAAAAATGATGTCAAAATTTTATTAGAAACACCTAAAACGCAACATATTGTCAAATATAACCATACAATATATAAAACAGATGCAACTGATTGGATCTCGACATGTTTCGCCATAACGATAGCTTTCTCAGGAGAAATTTTTACCAGGCACTGCATGTATGATCACTATAAAGTGAAAATAAAATTTAGAGGCAATAAAACAAAAACATACTTAAATAATAACAAACATACGTGTCACAATATTAAATCAATTTCTTAAGTGTGCAAAGACCTGTGCATTATTTTATGTGTCTCTTTTACCTGGATGTTGATAAGTATTTAATAATAAAATCCAATGAATATTTTGGCTCCAAAACCACAAGGATGGACTGATATGGATAAATTGGTGAAGTCACAGAGAGAGGCACAAAGACGCTCCCTATTGGCTCTAGAGGGAGATGACATGCGTAAGTAATCAAAACAAGACTAAGCAGCAAAAGAAAGAATTCATTGTTTTCTGCCTACCTGTAAAAACAGTGGGCAGCAATGAATCCTAAATTGGAGGGTAGCAAATCCAAAAATGTCCTAGTTGTTTTCCTTTCCCACACTAGGTGCAAGGGGTAGTTTAAAAAAAAAACAAGGTTCAAAAGAACCGCCATGGACCTAAATCAGAAAGTGATATATGAGCTACTTGTAATGGAATTTAGGATTCGTTGCTGCCCACTGTTTTTATAGGTAGGCAGAAAACAATTCAGTTTCTTTTGCTGTTTATGCTGGCCATATGAAAAATCGGACGAAATTCTATTGTTTCGAACGTTTGGCCTATTTTCTAATAATTATTGCAGGACCAACGATAATCAAATTCAGCCCCGAAAAATTTGATTGACAATTTTGAAATATTTTTATTGAATGAACAAACTTTGTAAGGTTAGTGGCTTTCTCGGATGAGAATTTTTTTTTTTTTTCGTGTGCAGGTGCAAGAAGACTTTAACCTGGAAGTAATCAAATTTGTGATAACACATGGATGTTGAGAGGTCAATTTTATTTAGACATTTCCCTTCTAATGTGACCAAATCAAATGATAAAGTGGGTTCATTTTGAATGTTTATCTTTTGAAATTTGGTCGCTACATGATGGTAGTGTCTTTTTCCATTTCGAAAATTACGTTTTTCGAAATCGCCATTGTACAATTTTTCGTATACCGTATGGCCAGCATTAGTCTTGTCTTGATTACTTACACATGCATCTCCCTCTCAGATGGGCCAATAGGGGGCATATTTGTGCCTCTCTACAACTTCACTAATTATCCACATCAGTCCATCCCTGTGGATTTGGAGCCAAAATATTCATTGGATTTTAATGTTAAATACTTATCAACATCCAGGTAAAAGAGACCTATATAATGCACAGGCCTTTGCACACTTGAAAAATTGGTTTAATATTGTGATACATATGTTTGTTATTATTTAACCACTTCAGCCCCGGACCATTTTGCTGGCCAAAGACCAGACCACTTTTTGTGATTTGGCACTGCGTCGCTTTAACTGACAGTTGCGCGGTCTTGCGATGTGGCTCCCAAACAAAATTGGCGTCCTTTTTTTCCCAAAAATAGAGCTTTCTTTTGGTGGTATTTGATCACCCCTGCAGTTTTTATTTTTTGCGCTATAAACAAAAATAGAGCAACATTTTTTTCCCTCAGTTTAGGCCGATACGTATTCTTCTACATATTTTTGGTAAAAAAAAAAATCGCAATAAGCGATTATTTATTGGTTTGCGCAAAAGTTATAGCGTTTACAAAATAGGGGATAGTTTTATGGCATTTTTATTTTTTTATTTTTTTTTACTAGTAATGGCAGCGATCAGCGATTTTTTTTTTCTGACTGCGACTTTATGGCGGACACATTGGACATTTTTGACACATTTTTGGGACCATTGTCATTTATACAACAATCACTGCTATACAAATGCAGTGATTCCTGTGTAAATGACACTGGAAGTGAAGGGGTTAACCAGTGGGTGGCAGTGTAGGGGTTAAGTGTTCCTAGGGGTGTGTTACTAACTGTTGGGGGCTGGGCTTTCATTTAGTGAACACTGATCTCTGCTCCAATCACATGGAGCAGAGATCAGTGTCACTTGTTGCTAGGCAGAACGGGGAGATGCTGTTTACAATGGCATTTCTCAGTTCAGCCGCCCCGTGAGACAATCGCGAGTATGCCCGCAGCGATCGAGTCCGCAGGATCCGCGTCCGGACTCATGGGGGTCCCGACCAGGATGGGTGGCATTAAAGATTGGACGTACCTGTACGCCAATATGCCTGCCCGTGCCATTCTGCCGATGTACATCAGCGTGCGCTGGTCGGGAACTGGTTAAGTATGTTTTTGTTTCATTGCCTCTAAATTTTGTTATTTTCAATTTATAGTTATCATGCATGCAGTGCCTAATAAAAGTTCTCCTGAGGAAGCCATCGTTATGGCGAAGCATGTAGAGATCCTATTAGTTGCATCCGTTTCATGTATTGCATGGTTTTATTTGACAACAATATGTTGATTTTTAGATGTTTCTAATAAAATTTTGACATTTTTATTTTGTCGTGTTTTGGCACCTTAAAAATCACATACCTTGGTTCTTTTATTTAATTTTCAAACAAATGATGTGGTGCTGTTGATTCTTAGACATTCAGCAATTTTTTTTCTATCATAACTTCCATCATCTTCATTAATTACCATCTACCATTTTGCCATTTAACCACTTGCCGATCAGCAGTTTAACATTTACTGCTGGCCGCTGGCTTTGTTGTGGGAACTCATTGGTTTACAGGCAGATAGGCGCACCCTTCCTCTCGTGATGTGGTTGGACACGGCACGAGTTTGTCGCCAGACCCATAGTCAATGCTTTTGGCTGTGAGCCTGCTGATGGCTGTAGCCAACAACAGTACATGGATCTGTGTGTGTTGGTAAACACACGGCTCAGATCTGTCTGGTTCTGCTTCTTGATCTTTCTTACTGATCTACACAAGTGAGATCAGGAAGCAAAGCCAGCCAGTCTGTGAGTAAAATCAGGACCCATACACTTGTTAGGCACATAGGTAACCACTTGATTGCCCTCCTGATCACCCCCATAACCCAGCCAGTGGCATTAGTACAATGACAGTATTATCACTGTATTAGTGTCACTACCGATGTCAAATAGTGTCAGTTAGTGTCCCTCCCAGCCAGTGTCAGTCAGTGCCAGTTCCTGATTGCCCATCACACTTTCACAGTCACACTATAAGTCGCTGCTCACATGCGATAGGCAGTCAAAAAATCAGAGCTGCTTAAAGTGGTTGTAAAAGTATGTAAATGTGAAAGTTTTTTTAGAAAAAAAAAAAAAAAAAAACAAACAATTTTATAACAAAATGATAATTACCATATTTATCAGTGTTTATCACGCACCCCAATTTTAGGAGGGAAGTTTAAGGAAAAAATGTACATTTTAAATAAAAAACTTAGAAGCAAAATTAGGGTCACAGCTCATCAATGCACCCTTCTCAGTGCCCATCTGCAGCCATTAAATTGACCAACAATGCAGCCTGTTCAGTGCCACTCTGCAGCCTCACCTTCCCCATCATTGCAGCCTTGCCAGTGTTGGATTACCCCTGCTGTCTCTGAGGGAAGAGGAGGAGCGAACACCACTGAATTACACAGAGCCACGATCTCCTGTGTACCCGGCACTCCATTACTCACAGCCACGCCTCCTGGCCCTGCTCATATAATAGTTGAGTGGCCTAATGTGGGGTCAGGAGGTGTGGCTGTGAGTGACGGAGCGCCAGGTACACAGGAGATCATGGCTCTATGTAATTCAGCGGCTCCTTTTCCCTCAGAGACAGCAGGGATAGGTGGATAACATGCACCCACGATTTTCCCCTGATTTTAGGGGAAAAATATGCGTGTTATACGCTAATAAATAACAGTAGTACCTACTCTGTGTAAAGATTTTGAACAGAGCCTGCCGGTGCTCTTGGGTCCTCCTCTTCAGAGAGCTCCCCTGCTTCTTACGGGGGCCCTCATGCAGGCTTGCTCTCATCCATCAACACAGTGGTACTCGGCCCCACTCTCTCCTTACTGGCGGTAATTGACAGCAGTGGGAGCCAAAGGTTCCCACTGCTGTGTGTCAATCAATAAGAAGGGAGAGATGGTGCTCTTGTGCACATCGCTGGATCAAGATTGGCTCCCGTAAGTATAAGGAGGGCATTGTAGGGTATCTGGATACAGAAGTTTTTTACCATAGAATGCATGAAGGTAAATTCCAGTATATATACACTACAGTTTGTAGACGCTATAACTTTCACACAAACCAGTTAATAAATCTACACTTATTGGGGATTTTTTTTTTACCAAGGACATAGAGTACATTTTTCCCTAAATTTATGAAGACATTTGATTTTGTTGGATATGTTTTATACCAGACAGAAAGTATAACATATTGTTGTGTTTTTTTTTTTTTTTCAAACTTTTGCCCTTTTTTGTTTATATAATAAAAAAAAACCCAGTGGTGAACAAAAAACAAAAGCTCTATTTGTGTAAAAAATAAAAAATAAAAAATTATATACATTTAATTTGGGTACCGTGTTGCATGACCAAGCAATTGGCAGTTAAAGTGATGAATAGAAAAAATGGTCTGATCATAATAAAATCTTCCAGAGGTCAAGTGGTTAAAGATGTAGAGTAGTAGCAAAGCAGTTAAAGAGGTATTAAAATCCCAAAATCAAAAATGTAATATATTGCTGCTTACCAATCCTTAATTGTGGGAATACAAAAACACTGAATTTCAAAAGAGCCAACTTCCCTAAACTAAAAACCTTGCTAGAAGGCATAAATTGGGATAACATCTTAGGAACAAAGAACACGGAGGAGAGATGGGTTTGCTTTAAGAGCAAATTAAATAAGAGCATTAGCCAATGCATTCCATTGGGTAATAAATTTAAAAGAGCAAACAAAAGTCCGGGATGGCTTAATTCCAATGTAAAAATGCATATAAAAGCAAAAGAGAAGGTCTTCAAAAAAATACAAAATTCAGGGATCATCATCAGCATTCAGACTTTATAAAGAATGCAGAAAGAAATGTAAGGGTGTAATAAGGATGGCTAAGATAGAACATGAATGACACATAGCGGAGGAGAGCAAGAAAAAAAATCCCAAGAAATTCTTTAAGTATGTAAACAGTAAAAAAGGAGGACAGACCATATTGGCCCCATAAAGAATGAGGAAGGACATCTGGTTACAAAGATGGGGAGATGGCGAAGGTATTGAATTTATTCTTCTCAGCCTTCACGAGGGAATTGGGGGGGGGGGGGGCTTCACTAACCAAAACTGCAGTGTTTATCCAGAGGACAAAATTAAAATTAGACTTGGGAAACTTAACATTAATAAATCACGAGGACCAGATGGCTTGCACCCGAGGGTACTTGGGGAACTCAGTCAAGTAATTACCAGACCACTGTTCCTAATTTTTACTTAGTCTACTGACTGGAATGGTACCAGCTGATTGGAGAAAAGCCAATGTAGCACCAATATTTAAAAAGGGCCCGAAATACATCCCTGGGAATTACAGACCAGTTAGCCTAACATTAATGGTATGTAAACTCTTGGAAGGGGTGATAAGGGACTACATACAAGAGTTTAGTAATGAGAATGGTATCATTAGCAGTACTTAGCATGTATTCATGAAGAATCGTTCTTGCCAAACCAATCTATTAACCTCTGGGAAAATCTAGGATGGAAAAGGACCTGGGGTCCTAGTAGATGATAGGCTCAGCAATGGCATGCAATGCCAAGCTGCTGCTAACAAAGCAAACAGAATATTGGCATGCATTAAAAAGGGGATTCATTCCAGAGATAAAATGATAATTCTCCCGCTCTACAAGACTCTGGTCTGGCCGCACCTAGAGTATGCTGTCCAGTTCTGGGCACCAGTCCTCAGGAAGGATGTACTGGAAATGGAGTGAGTACAGAGAAGGGCAACAAAGCTAATAAAGGGTCTGGATGATATTAGTTATAAGGAAAGGTTGCAAGCACTGAACTTATTGTCTCTGGAGAAGAGAAGCTTGATAGGGGATATGATTTCAATATACAAATCACCTGAGCTGGAAGATATTACAAAATATACAAAAATATATACATAAATTACAACAGAACAGAATTGCAAACATCCAAGTGGCAAAAACTGTAAAATAATTAATAATTGCAGAGCCCCCACAGATATATAGAGGCACAATGATGTGGGTATAGGTGTGGACTTCAACAAGTTTTGTGGCCAATGCCACTTTCTCAGGAAGCATCAACCAAAACATCTATAAAAGATATAAATAAGATTACAGTAACACAGAAAACTAGATTGATATTGGGGTATTAAATAAGAACCAGCATGGCTCAACAATGGAAGTCCATGTGGGCAACAGACGGCATAAACTGAGACACCCGTGAATGGGTGTTCCCCCTGGGGATGGACATGGGGGGCTATTGGGATGGACTAAAGATAAACAAGAAATAAATGAATACCACGTGGGTTTCAGCATAGAGCAATTGCACAGATAAGAAAAAAATGGAAAAGTAAGAAGGAAGTGCAAAAGATAGAAAAGGGGCAAAGTACATTGAGAAGGGAAAAAAATTGGGGAGGGGGAAGGAAAATGGGCAGGGAGTAGGGGGAAAAAAAGGAACAATAGTATAGTGCCAAGTGAAAAAAAAAAGTTTTTTTTTTATCAATACGCCCTATACTATTGTTCCTTTTCCCCCCTACTCCCTGCCCCTTTTCCTTCCCCCTCCCCTATTTTTTCCCTTCTCAATATACTTTTCCCCTTTTCTCCCTTTCCTATCTTTTGCTTTTCCTTCTTACTTTTCCATTTTTTTTCCTATCTGTGCAATTGCTCTATGCTGAAACCCACATGGTGTTAATTTATTTCTTGCTTATCTTTAGTCCGTCCCAATAGCCCCCATGTCTGCCCCCAGGGGGAACACCCGTTCACGGGTTTCACAGTTTATGCCATCTGTAGCCCACATGGGCTTTCATTGGTGAGTCATGCTTGTTCTTATTTAATACTCCAATATCACTATGTTTTGGTATTACAGTTTTAATCTAGTTTTCTGTGTTACTGTAATCTTAATTATATGTTTTATAGATGTTTTGGTTGACGCTTCCTGAGGAAGTGGCAGTGGCCACGAAATTTGTTGAGGTCCACGTCTATACCCACATCATTGTGCATCTATATATCTGTGGGGGCTCTGCAATGATTCATTTTACTGTTTTTGTCACTTGGATGTTTGCAACATTTACTTTGTTGTTTCTGTTGTAATTTATGTATATATTTTTGTATATTTTGTAATAAACATTATTTTTATCAAAATTCTACAGTGTATTTGGGTACCGCAATAGTCCTTACCATCACATGTGATTGAGGGCAATTTTTGGAGTAGTCCTTGCCCAATCTCCCCTCTTCCTTACTAGGGTCATTGTCATATTGGAAGGTAAACCTTCTTGCCATTGACAACTTTCTGGCAGAGAGCATCAGCTTTTCGTCAGGAATTTGATCTTTTTTGCCCCATCTATGTTTCCTGGACCCCCAGATCTTTATCTATCCTGGATCCCCCCCAGCAAGTAAGTTGTGTTTATTCTTCCAGCAACAGCTTCTCTTTCTTCTTTGCATTGGGCACATTTTAAAAATATTTTATTCTAACAACAGATATTATGACTAGCCACAAGTCTCAATGCAGTAAACTGAAGAACGGTGAAATTTGATTAGTCAGTATGGGTTTCTATAGCTTACATATGATTATTGCACACTGCATTATCGTTTCATTGCATAAACTTTTTTGTATGTTTGTTCCCAGATTGTTGCTCTCCACAGACTGATCACCATGGTTACAAAAAGTTTGAGAATATTTTGTTTAACGGAGCTTTTTATGCTTTTGTTAAGTCAATTTTATATCAGCTTGCGAATTGTCCTTGTAATGAGTTCATGAAATGTTCCATTTAGCTGATTTCTATGTTTTGCTGTATATTTTCAGTTCCGCTACAAGACGAGGGTTTACAAACAGACTAACCTTGATGAAAAGCAATTGGCCAAGCTCCACACCAAGGTAAGTTTAATGTGCAAAATAAACCTTTCACAAACCTGAGAATTTAAAAATAGAACGATGAAATATAAGAATTGATTGTAAGCCTCAGACATGAAATATAGAGGGATATTCTTTTTTTCATAACATGTACGTGTCTCAATCCAAAGCACTAATGCCATGTACACACGATCGGAATTTCGGCCAGCAAAAGACAGATGAGAGCTTTTCATCGGAAAATGCAGCCGTGTGTATGTTCCATCGGAATTTAGCTGGCCAAATTCCCGCCAGCAAAACTTTGATAGCATGTTCTCAACTTTCTCGATGGAAAAACTATCTATCAGAAATTCCGATCGTGTGTATGCAATTCCGATGCACAAAAACTCACGCATGCTCAGATTCAACTACGAGATGGAAGCTATTGGCTACTAGGTATTGAAATTCCTTTTTCTAGTCCCGTCATACGTGTTGTACGTCAGTGTTCTTGGCGGGCAGAATTTGGTGTGACCGTGCGTAGGCAAGACACTTTCAGCGGAATTTCCGACGGGAAAACCATCAGAGCTTTTTTCGACGAGAATTCTGATCGTGTGTACACGGCATTAGTGTCATTTATGTCTGCTGCCTCATTCCTCCGCTATCTGCATGAGTCATTTCTGACAAGTTTTCCTGACAACTGCAAAAGAACAAGCAACAGAATGTCGGCACAATGGCAGTGGTGGGCAAAGGGGCGTACCTGTATGTCCCTTTAAGAGGCGGGGATGGCAGGCACATGCCGTGGACAGCGTGACCATGCCCACGTGACCGGCGGATTCTATGTCCACCGGTCTCCCAGAGATTGTGTCACGGGGCCGTAGAACTGGGAAGTGCCTATTTAAACAGGGTATTTCCCCATTCTGCCTTGTGTTATGACAGAGATCACTGCTCCCTGTCATTCGGAGTGGTGATTGTGACTTGGAGCCCATCACCCCCAGTTAGAATCACTCCCTAGGACACACTTAACCCCTTCATCGCTCCCCTAGTGGTTAGCCCCTTCCCTGCCAGTGTCATTTACACTGTAATCAGTGCATTTTTATAGCAATGATCGCTGTATAAATGACAGTGGTCCCAAAATAGTGTCAAAAGTGTCCGATGTGTCTGCCATAATGTCGCAGTCCCAATAAAAATTGCATATCGTCACCATTACTAACAAAAATAAATGAATGATAAAAATGCCATAAAACTATCCACTATTTTGTATATCTTATAACTTTTGCGCAAACTAATCAATATACACTTATTGCAATTTTTTGTTTACCAAAAATATGTAGAAGAATACATATCGGCCTAAACTGAGGAAAAAAAATATATTTTTTATATATTTTGGGGTACGTTTATTATAGCAAAAAGTAAAAATTGTCGCTCTTTTTTTGTTTATAGTGCAAAAAATAAAAACCACAGAGGTGCTCAAATACCACCAAAGAAAGCTCTATTTGTGGGGAAAAAAAAAGGATGTTGATTTTGGGTGCAACAGCGCACAACCACGCAATTGTCAGTTAAAGCGACACACATTGCCGAATCTCAAAAAGTGCTCTGGTCAGAAAGGGGGTAAAATCTTCCGGGGCTGAAGTGGTTAAAAATGTTATAAACAAAGTATCCTTGGGATAATGCATTTAGGCTGGTGAGGAGCCTACAAATGCACAACACACTTTTCACATATTTATTTGTAAACAAATTTGAAAACCACTGATCATTTTTCTAACACTTCACAATAAGCCCCATACTCACTATCAGATTTTCTGCTGAGTTTTTCCTTCAGAATTACCAAAACCATATAATATGAGGTCAAACATTAGGAGTTTCAATTTGTATGCAATCAGGCAGGCCCTTCTACTACATGGTTTTGGTAAATCTGATGACAAAAATCAGCATGCAATCTTATAGTGTGTATGGGGCTTTATGTGCCACTATGTATAAAATCCCAATAAAATACATTTACGTTTTTGGTTGTAACCTGACAAAATTTGGAAAATTTCAAGGGGTATGAATATTTTTTCAAGGCACTGTATATGGTGCAGCTACATAACATACCAAACAGTGTTTAAAGTATAGCAGTCAGGACTGTGTAGCCACTGCCCCCTCGTATTGTGTAACATACAGCGTATAGAGTAAAGGGGTCAGAATTATGTAGCGTATGGCGTGGGGGGTTTAGGACTATGTACATTAGTTGCTCAGTGTGCCCACTTACAATGGTGCACAGTATGCCGCATTACAATGGTGGTCTGTATTCAGTGTGCCCCCTTATACTGGCAGTCAGTGCTATGTGCCCTCATCATCTTCACTGGCGGCCCATGCTCAGTGTTCCTCTTGCTTTGGTTATCAGTGCTCGGTGTATCCCCATATACTGGCAGTTTGTGCTCAGTATGCCCTCTTAAATTGAAAGTCAATGTGTTTCCATACATTTGAGGTCAGTGCTCAGTGTACCCTCCTACACTTGTGGTCAGTGCTCAGTATACCCTTTTACATTGGTGGCCAGTGCTCCCTCTTGCATTGGTGGCCAGTTTACTGCATGTTCCCCTGGGACTAGTGCACTGCAGACATTGGGTAGCTGGGTTTGGTTGCAGTCATTGTAACAGGTTGGGACCCAGCCTGTGAACTGCCTGTCACTTGGTGCTTTGTACCACTTCCATGGGGCACCCAGGGAGGCTGCTAATAGGGTTGCTATGAGGTGCTAGCTCTGTACCTGAAGAGGGACCTCTTGGAACCAGAAAGAGACAACCAGCTTCCAATGACATAAGAAGGAAAGCTGGGGGAACAGCGCTAGATTTGCTAAGCATATGAGTCTGTTGTTGAGTATATTTGGCAAGTATGAATGTAATCTTGGGCAGCATTTTCTCTTAGGTAACGACTGTGTGTGCCAAAGAACAAGAAATCCCTGTCAGCAATTCAGGTGAGCTGGAACCTCAAGTCTATGAAAATGTGTGTAGTGCAGGGACATGCAGTCAGGGGAGGCAGGCGAGGCAGGGCCTCACCTGTCACTAACATAAAAAAAAGAAAGCAAGAAAAGAAATCAAGCTTCGAGGGTCATAGGGCGGTGACCTGGGGCCACAGATAGATAGGTGGTATGCAGCCCAAATCCTACCCCACCACTGGCAAAACATTTGGGGCTCCTATGACCTATGGTTCCACAGATATGGGGCTCCTTGAGCTGCCTATCAGAAGCTAAATACAGAGCGCTCACTTTAAATACAAGCTGACACACTCTGCAGCAGACTAGGAGGATGAGCACACAGTGCCTCTCCTCACTGCTTGTCAGAGGCACTGAGCTCAATGAACACCTTGGAGTCTTGGACCAATGGTAAAGTACCATTGCTCCCAGCTGTCCAATAAAAATCCTGCAGTGGAGGCACGCCTCTCACTGCAGTGTCATAGAAGAGGACATGTGTCTAAAAGACAAATGCTCCCTTTCAGCCCAGCCCTCTTAACTACAAGGAAAAACATGGGTTCATTCTGACACTTCCCTCTTGCATACACAAATCATCATTTTTTTTTTTTTTGATAGAAAATTACTCAGAACTCTCAAACATTATATAGTTTTAGCAGGCAGCCTAGGGAATAAAATGGTGGTCATTGCAACTTTTTATGTCACATGGTATTTGCGCAACAATTTTTATAAACGCTTTTTTTGGGGGAAAAAAACTTTCATGAAAAAAAACCCACTATAGTTAGCCTGATTTTTTTTTTTTTTATATATAATATGAAAGATGATGTTATGCCGAGTAAATAGATATCCGACATGTCACACTTAAAAAATGCCACACTTGTGGAATGGCAACAAACTTCAGTACCTATAAAACTTCATAGGTGATGCTTTCAATTTTTTTGCAGGTTACATTTAGAGTTACAGAGGAGGTCTAGTGCTAAAATTATTACTCTTGCTCTAGCGACCATGGCATATGTAACCTGTGTGTATCTGGCTTAGATACTAATCAGTGCCTTACCAGCCACTCACCTCACCACGTCCCTGATATAGCGGGACAGTCTCAGGAAGTGTTCTTCTTCTGTGTCACCAGACCAAGGAAGGAACTGACCCTGGGGAAATCTGCTACACATCTGTCTTGCTGCCCAATTCAGATAGGGGAATCCTTAGACCACCGACTGTACCCACCCCCCAAAAAAAAAGACTGCACAGGCCTAGTGCATTAGCATGTGACCACTTTATTGTAATATGTATATAAATATGTATATATATATATATATATACACACTGCAGAGAGGTTGTTAAGTTTAGCCCTGATGAAGAGGGCATTGCACTTGAATTCTGTAAGCTATGGCCACCTTTGGATGGGCATTGTTTCAGCATTAAGGCCGGACTGATTTTATGCTTGCTACTGTTTACTCTTGTGAGTATATTGGATTTATAGATTTTTATTTTTTTTTACAATAAAGTAGTATCATGTTAATGCACTAGGCTGGTGTACCCTCTTTTAGTTTTTGGTACACTCTGTTTTTTCTTTGTTTTTTTTTATGATTTTAGAATATTATTTAGTTTAGCTATTCAATTTTTTTTCACTCTTCTAACAAGATTCACTTATGGAATTTTAAACTTTGAGTATTGGCCTACTTTAAGCTGATCATGTGCATAGGTATGTCTAGTAGACATGTGCAGAGTAAAATATTTCGTTTCGGAATTTCGTTTTCGTCCGAAAACTTAATTTATTTAGTTACTCCCGAAATTCGTTTTTATTTATTTTGTTTTTCGTTCAAAAATTGCATTCGTCCGAAAATCCACATGAATTACGGTCGAATCTGTCTTGGAAGGCTTATGGTGTCTGTCGAATGTATAAAGAAGATTCGACGACTATATAGCATACTTTAGAACCCTATTAAAGTCTATGGGACTCCAACGTTCAAAATCTAAAGTGCTAATTTTAAAGGCTAATTTGCAAGTTACTGTCCTAAAAAGTGTTTGGGGACCCGGGTCCTGCCCCAGGGGACATGTATCAATGCAAAAAAAAGTTTTAAAAACGGCCGTTTTTTCGGGAGCAGTGATTTTAATAATGATTAAAGTGAAACAATAAAAGTGTAATATTCCTTTAAATTTCGTAGGGGGGGGTTGTCTATAGTATGCCTGTGAAGGGGCGCATGTTTCCCATGCTTAGAATTGTCCCTGCACAAAGTGTCATTTATGCAGGAAAAAAAGTCCTTTAAAATCACTCGCAGCTATTATGAATTGTCGGCTCCGTAATACAGAGAACACTCATTGAAAGTCATTGATAAAAAAATAAATAAATAAATAAAAAAGCGTGGGGGTCCCCCAAATTCAATTACCAGGCCCTTCAGGTCTGGTATGGATATTAAGGGGAACCCCGCGTCAAATTTTAAAAAAAATTGAAGTGGGGTTCCCCCTAAAAATCCATACCAGACCCTTTATCCGAGCACGCAACCTGGCAGGCCGCAGGAAAAGAGGGGGGGACGAGAGAGCGGCCCCCCCTCCCTCCTGAACCGTACCAGGCCACATGCCCTCAACATTGGGAGGATGCTTTGGGGGTCCATGACCCCTCAAAGCACCTTGTCCCCATGTTGATGAGGACAAGGGCCTCATCCCCACAACCCTGGCCGTTGGTTGTGGAGGTCTGCGGGCGGGGGGCTTATCAGAATCTGGAAGCAACCTTTAACAAGGGGACCCCCAGATCCCGCCCCCCCCCCTGTTTGAAATGGTAAGGGGGTACAAAAGTACCCCTACCATTTCACAAAGAAAGTGTAAAAAATGGTTAAATAAAACAAACACACTTTTGAAAAATTCCTTTATTAAAAATAAAAAAATAAAAAAAAGATTCCAGTGGCGGTAATCCACTCTTGCTATCCAGCGACGGACGATCATCTCTCCAGCGATGTCTCATCTCATCCAGCGCAGCGATCCTCCATCCTTCTTCTGTCTCCTCCACGGAGACACTGCAGGCATTCCGGCGGCTGACGTTTCTTATATACGGAGGGCAGGGCCACCCGTCACCTGACCCCGCCCCCCTCCGACGCAAGGGGAAACCCGGGGTTCCCCGTGACGTATGGGTGACCCCGCCCCCCTCTGAAACCTGCCTGTGTTTCATCAGAGGGGTGCGGGTCACCCCTACGTCACAGGGAACCCCGGGTTTCCCCTTGCGTCAGAGGGGGGCGGGGTCAGGTGACGGGTGGCCCCGCCCTCCGTATATAAGAAACGTCAGCCGCCGGAATGCCTGCAGTGTCTCCGTGGAGGAGACAGAAGAAGGATGTATTCGCTGCGCTGGATGACATGAGACATCGCTGGAGAGATGACCGTCCGTCGCTGGATAGCAAGAGTGGATTACCGCCGCTGGAATCTTTTTTTTATTTTTTTATTTTTAATAAAGGAATTTTTCAAAAGTGTGTTTGTTTTGTTTAACCATTTTTTACACTTTCTTTGTGAAATGGTAGAGGTACTTTTGTACCCCCTTACCATTTCAAACAGGGGGGGGGCCGGGATCTGGGGGTCACCTTGTTAAAGGGGGCTTCCAGATTCTGATAAGCCCCCCGCCCGCAGACCTCCACAACCACCGGCCAGGGTTGTGGGGATGAGGCCCTTGTCCTCATCAACATGGGGACAAGGTGCTTTGAGGGGTCACAGACCCCCAAAGCATCCTCCCAATGTTGAGGGCATGTGGCCTGGTACGGTTCAGGAGGGAGGGGGGGCCGCTCTCTCGTCCCCCTCTCTTTTTTTGTCAAAACGAAAACGAAAATAGCTGAAATTCGGACGAAAATGCATTCGGACGAAAACGAATGCACATGTCTAATGTCTAGCAAAACACATATTAAAGGCAGCTAGTCAGGAATAGGTATTTGTAAGGAATAGAATGTCCACGCTTAAGGGATAAATATGTGTGATGTTATCCACTTTATTCACATTGTTTTTTTTCTCTGTCCGAGCAGAAATGTCAGCCCAAGAACAGGCTGTAATGCACCCTCAGCAGCTTACCTGTCAATTGCTTGAGCTCATTGATGATACCTGTCAAACTTTCTGGTTTGCTAGAAGAGGGCAAACCTGTTTTTTTTTTAACAGGTAATTTTTTATTTATCACCATTAAATACATGAAACAAACATTGGTGCGATACAACAGCGCATCGCACATCTCAACATAACAGAGTGTTCAGTGTATAATCAGTTAAACAGACTTAGAATTTAGCTGATGATGGTCAAGAGGTATAGGGAAGGAAATAAGGCAAAAGGGAAAAAGAAGGGGAAGAGGAAAAAGGGGGGGGGGAGGGGGGAAAAAGAGCAAAAATCACATCTCCAGACATAGCTTATAGTGACAAACAGTTCACATCAGTACCGCTTTTAACCCACATCATTCAGCAATGAGCAAGTAAATACAGGAGAACATCCGAACATCCTGAAACCCGCAACCACCCATCCCGCTATTAGCCCATCTACACTCCCACCCAGGATCCCCAAATCTTATCAAATTTGGACGGGCACTTACGACTCATGTATGTCAGCTTATATAGTGGAAGGGCGGAGTCAATCAGCCCTTTCCATTGTGAAATCCCAGGGGGGTCCGCCTTCTTCCAGTTAAGGAGAATAGTCTTCCTGGCATAAAATGCCGCATAAAATACAAACAGTTGTCTATGTGTACCCACCACCACTTTGTCACATACCCCCAACAGCAAGACCACAGGGTCCAGCCCCACCGAGAGGCCCCCCACCGAATTCAGCACCCCCACCACCCCCTTCCAGAAGGTCTGAATAGCTGGGCATTCCCACACCACATGCAGAAATGTCCCAACCTCCACACCACATTTTGGACATCTATCTGAGCTTAGTGGGTATATTCTCGAAAGTCTCTGTGGAGTGTAGTATGCCCTATGAAGAAACTTCAGTTGGATAAATCTGTCGCGCGCAGAGATCATCCGGGGAATATAATTCTGAATGCCCTCCTGCCAGTCCTCCTCATCAAGTGATGGGAGATCAGACCTCCATTTGCTAAAAAGGGCAGACTCCGTCTCGGGTTCCGAAATGGAGAGCCTAAGGTACAGGGAGGAAAGGATCCGATCCGCATATTTGCCTATAAGAAACTTTTCAATTTGGTTCGAGCAGACCGAGATTGGGGCAGGGAATTGGGCCCGTGCCGCATGGCGCAGCTGCAGGTATCTAAAAAACATCTTATTCGGCAGCCCAAACTCCCTCTTAAGAGTATCAAAGTTTAGGAGGACCCCCCTAGGCATAATCTGCTGTATAGTCGTGATGCCGTATTTGGCCCACAGGGCAGGATCTGGGATAGATTTGAAATGGCTCAATTGCGGATTGCCCCACAACGGCGTATGAGGTGAAACCTCCAAAGGACCATTAAGTTTCCTTGCCACCTGCATCCATACACGCACCGTCGTCGCCATATTCGACGTGACCGCAGGGTGAGCTTTAGGGCCCCTAAATACCACATTACTAAGCGCAGCATAAGACCCCAGGATGGCCGCCTCTAGGTTGACCGACGGATTGGATCTCGATTGTACAAACCACCACCGCACTGTCACCAGTACCGCCGCCCAATAATATTGTTTCAGGCATGGTAGGGCCAGGCCCCCAGCCGAAAGAGGCCGCTGGAGGGCTAGCCTCCCCACCCTGGGCACCGCTCCAGCCCAAATAAACGTACTGATCACCCGGTCTGCCCTGAGGAAAAAAGAATTCGGGATCGGGGTAGGGGTGTTCCGAAAGACATACAAGAACTTTGGCAAAAAGGTCATCTTCAAGAGGTTAATTCTACCCACCGGTGATAAGGGCAGAGACTTCCACATCTGGCACTTAACAGTTAGGTCTTCTAGGATAGGGTACACATTGTCTGCTAGATAGAGCTTAGGGTCTCCTCGCACCAGAATCCCCAAGTAACGGAACCCCTGAACAAATTTCAGTGGCGTCGGCGTAACTTCAGCACGAGGATCCTGGGGGAGTGAGAACAGCAAGGATTTATCCCAATTAATTCTAATTCCCGAGAAGGAAGCAAATTCCTCCATCATACCCAAGGCCCTCTGCAAGGAGACAGATGCATCGGGTAGGTAAAGAAGTGCATCGTCCGCATACAACGAAATTTTTTCTTCAAGGGGACCCACTTGCAGCCCCCCGAATGCCTCCGATGCCCGTAAAAGAATGGCCAGGGGCTCTATGGCTAGTGCAAAGAGGCCAGGGGACAGAGGGCACCCCTGTCTCGTACCTCTACCCAATGCGAACTCCTCCGAAACCGTACCGTTGGTTCGGACCCTGGCCATGGGGTGATTGTAAAGCAGCCGAATCCAGGAAATAAATTTAGGGCCAAAGCGAAAGCGTTCCAAAACTCCCCAGAGAAATTGCCATTCGACAGAGTCGAACGCTTTTTCTGCGTCGAGCGACGCAACCACTCCCTGTCCTTGTCCACCCCTCGCCCTAGAAACGTGGGTATAGAGGCGCCTAATGTTAATGTCAGTGCCCTTGCCCGGCATAAAGCCCGTTTGATCACCGTGAACCAGGGTCAGAATAACAGAGTTAAGCCGATTTGCCAAAATTTTTGCCACTATCTTCGCATCGACATTAAGCAGAGAGATTGGGCGATAGGAGGAGCAGTACTCAGGGTCCTTATTCGGTTTAGGGATAACTACTATCACCGCCTCAGACATCGTGGGGGGCAGACTCCCTTCAGTTAGCATAGTACGGAGTAGGGCATGAAATCGTGGCGCAAGCGTATCCGCGTGCGCTTTATAGAACTCTGCCGGTAGGCCATCCGGGCCCGGCGTTTTTGAGCTCTTGAGGGAGACAATAGCCGCCTGAACCTCCTCAAGAGAGATCGGACCCTCCAGGCGGGTACGGTCCCCATCAGAGAGCTGCGGGAAGGCAACCCGGTCCAAAAAGTGGCCAAGTGCTTCCAGAGTAAAAACCTCCTTAGGTGCATAAAGGGCCTTATAAAATTGTACAAATCGGTCGTTAATTTGAGAGGGGTCTGATAGCACCTCATCAAGTTCTCCTCTGATCCTGGCGATATGCGCCACAGAGGCCCTTTCCCTAGCCAACCAGGCCAAGAGTCTGCCCGTCTTTTCCCCCTGCTCAAAAATACGTTGTGATTGGGCCAGCAGAATCTTCCTACTACCCTCTGTCCTGAGCAAAGCAATCTCCCTGTGTATCGACTGCAAGGCCGAGTAAGAGGCTTCATCACCCCCCTGCGTGTACGCTTTCTCAAGCTCCTGCGCCCTCCTCTCTGCCTCTGCCAGTGTCAACCTAGAATTTTTCCTGGCCTTGGAAATGGCAGTCTGATACTGACCCCTGGCATAGGCCTTAAAAGCGTCCCAGAGCACCGTGGTCGTCGCGGTGCCAGCATTTATCCCCCAGTAAACACCTAATTCCCCCTCAACCTCCGGGGCAACCCGCTCGTCCGTCACCCAATACCCGGAGAGCCGCCACATGGCGGGGCCCAAAGTGGGGCCCACCTCCAGCCGCAGCAGCATGGGAGCGTGGTCTGAAATACCCCTAGGCAGGACCTCCACATCAACTGTGCGGGGCAGTAGCAGAGCGTCAGCCAGCATCAGATCAATTCTTGAAAAGGAAGCATAGGTGGCAGAGTGGCATGTGTATTGCTTGTCAGTAGGATGTTTCCACCGCCAGATATCAGTGAGCCCATAAAGATCCATCCAGGTCATAAGCGGGGAGCTCTGACCCACCCCCCCCCGAAACCTATCTAGTGAGGGGTTCGGGGTCATATTAAAGTCACCCGCCATCAAAACAGCGGCACCTGGGTACAGTGCCATAATAGGGGTTAATTTGTTAAGGAGCTCCATGGTAGCCGGCGGGGGAACATAAACTCCCAGCAGTAGCATCTCTAATCCATTACAGATGGCATGGACCACCACATACCTGCCACCCGGATCCAAATGGAGATCCAATAGGTTAAATTGAAGAGACCTGTGCACCAGAACACTGACCCCCCTAGCATATACAGAGTAAGTAGAGTGATAGTATGCCCCAACCCAGGGTTTCTTAAGGGCCAGCGTCCTTCCACCCGCCAGATGAGTCTCCTGCAGTATACAAATCTGTGGAGAGTATCGCTTAAGATACGTGAAAACCAGGGAACGCTTGAGCTTCGAGTTAAGGCCTCGCACGTTCCAGGATAGAATGGTTAAAGGAGCCATAGATTCATCTCACAGAAATGGACGCGGCCTCCCAGAAACCACAACCCAGCCCCCAGGAGATCTCCCAACAGCCCGCTATTCCAAACCCCCCCACCCCCCCCCCCCCCCAGAGAACCCCCCCCCCCCCACATCAGCAAATAGACATTTCCAGAATTCCTCCCCTGACACATCAAAACCATACCAAAAATCAGACCTCAGCAGCACAGATATATATAGTGAATAATACTTACAAAAAAATGTCCTGAACACGATACCCAAAATCCCCCCCCCTCCACCCCCCACCCCGACACCACCCCCCAAACTTCGGTGTGCCCTAACCCCAAACCAAACCGCCCTGGTAACAACCATGGGGGTGCATGAAAAGATGGGCACCATGAGTGCAATCGTCTGAGCACCGCAGGTCCAGCCCAGTCCATTTGTCGGATAATAGGGCCCTGCAGAGGCATGATGGATTAGATTCAATTCACCCGGCCATAGCCGGGGGCAGATTCTTGAAAGAAAACTGTTGCAAAACAAAAAAGGGGAGCATATCGCCACCAACTAAGGAAAGTCATAGTCAAAGTAGGCTCAGGCACAGTAGAGACAGTCAAACTGGAAACAAAGTGGTAGAAAGAAACACCGCCATTGCCACTGAGCGGATCTCAAACCGGCCCCTGCCTATCAAGTCCGGCCAGGGCTCCGTTCAAATTAAATGTAGGGTCCATGTGGAAGGCAAACAAACAAACAACACCCTAAGGGCAGCTCATCGGTCATCTCTGTTTCTTGGCAAGGTTTCCAGCCAGTGCGCAGCATCTTCCGGCGATGTGAAAAAACGAACCGTCTCACCGTCTTGTACACGAAGTCGGGCCGGGAACAACATGCTGTATTTAATTCGTCTGTTGCGGAGGTTCAGCTTTACCTGGTCAAACGATCGGCGTTGCTTCTGGGTATCAATGGAATAATCCGGGAAGATCATCAATCGCGCCCCCTCATAGGTAAGAGCCTCCATCTTGCGGGCCTCCCGCAACACCAAATCGCGGTCCCTGAAGTGTAGAAGGCGAAGGATGAAGGTACGTGGAGGAGCCCCCGGAATGGTCCGGGTGGCAGGCATTCTGTGTGCCCTCTCCACCGTGAAAAAATTTGAAAAGGGTGCCTGAGGCAGGAGCTTGCGGAGCAGGTTCTCCGTGAAGGTGTGGGGATCCGCTCCTTCCGCCCCCTCAGGTAGTCCCACAATGCGAAGGTTATTCCGTCGATTCCTGTTCTCAGAATCTTCCGCCCTACTTTCCAGTATCTTCACCCTGGTTTGCAACGTTCGGAGTGTCCCGGAGTGATCTCGTAGAGCGTCTTCAGAGTCGCCCAGCCGCCGCTCTGCCTCAGTCAACCGGGTGCGGAACGAGTCCAT
Organism: Lithobates pipiens; assembly: GCF_037356315.1. Classification (NCBI taxonomy): domain Eukaryota; kingdom Metazoa; phylum Chordata; class Amphibia; order Anura; family Ranidae; genus Lithobates; species Lithobates pipiens. Next base: position 90,020,158 of record NW_027507788.1, read on the forward strand.
ATCCCTTCGGACAAGGCTGATATCGAGCTGTACCGATTCGATCTTCCCCGTCAAGGTAGATTGGCAGGTGGTAATAGCCTGCATCAGTGCCGTGAAATTTGACTGTTCCGAGAGCGCCGGGTCCGGATCTTCCGACGGGGACGCCATGCGGGCCGCAGGCTTCGGGTCCGGAGATAGGCCGGAGTTAGGCCGCGTCTTAGATTTGGCCGACGCGGGGGTCCTACGGCTACCGGAGCTACCCCTACCCTTGGTCATCCCCTCCCGGGACCGTGTGGACAAGGATAAGCTGCTCCACGAGCGATATCTGCAGGGCTAGGAGTCTATTACAACGGATGGTCAGCGGAGCTCTCAGCTAGTGCGTCCGCTCAGTCGGCCATCTTGGACACGCCCCCGAGGGCAAACCTGTTTAATTAAAAAAAAAATACATTCTTAATTCCCTCTTTATCCTGGCAGCATCTTTTCTAATCCGAGTATTTCATCAAGATTATTATTTTTATACAGGATTTATATAATGCCAACGGTTTGCGCATGACTTTACAATGTTAGGGCAGACAGTACATTTACAATACAATTCAATACAGGAGGAATCAGAGGGCCCTGCTCGTTAGAGCTTACAATCAAGGAAGGGTCAAGTGATACAAAAGGTAATAACTGGGGGGATGAGATGATGAAGAAATTGCAAGTACAGTTGTTAGGTGGAGGCAGGATAGGCTTCTCAGAAGAGAAGTGTAGCAATGACACTTTGGACAAAGTGTCTGTCATGTACAAATTTTGTTTTTGCTTCAGAACAGTAAAGAAGTTCTGAGGGTTAATTATGTAGGTTAACTTCGACATCAGTTTGGCTGGGCTGTGTTAGAGTTCTGCCTGGTCATGTGTACAGTCAGGTGCACGTGACAGGCTCAGAACCAGACCTGGTTGGACATTTTAAGTATCAGCTTTGCGGGAGCCAATCAGTAGGTGCGCCAGGCCCTGCTGAGGAATCTGGGGAAGGGTACTTGAGATATTGAAGTCACGTGTTCAAGGTTCGTTCGTGAGGCCTTAGCTGCCTGTTCCTGATTCTGGTAGCCCCGTGAGGGGTCACGGGACCGTTTGTCGCCCCGAAACATGCTTTGGTTGGCTAACCCCAATACACCCACCTGGTCTGGGGTAAGGATCGGTCTGTTCCAGAGTCTCGGAACCGGCTGGTCCGAGGTGCAGTAACTGAGAGGATTCAAGGCGTCCGGGTGTGCTCTCGGCTTGGAGGGGCACCGCAGTTCATGTAAGTGACCGGGGGAGAACTCTTAGGAGGAGGGCCAACAAGCTGGCATCCTGAGAATCCACACTTTTTCACTTTTTCCAGTACTGCCAAGGAGACAGAGAACGTTCCAGTTACTGAGGAAAAAGGTTCCTATTCACTTCTGTTACAAGTTGCTTGAGATCAAAGATTTCACAAGTTCTGGATCAAAGTGCTGACTGCCATAATCTCTGGCTAGAGATTTGTTCAGCTTTGAAGCGCCCAGCTGCGAGTGGTTACTCTCTGGGTGGTATTAGAGACTTTCTGATATTAGCAGTTCAAGGTGCCTGGGTTTCTGCACCCTTGTCCTCTGTTCCCATACGAGACTGTTTGTTGGATGTTACCCCTGCAAATAAAAACCCTTTCTAAAGGATTTTTATGGTGTCAGCATCCAAAGTTGTTGGGTACTAACTCTGGGAACACCTAGACGTGGAAGAACCAGCCAAGTGGATGTAACCGGTAAGTCCAAAAGTTAAGGCCGCCCTGCCAAGGGTTATGGCTGCTGCAGAAGTTTTTGGAGATTGCCTAAAAGTGGATAGAGTTGGAGATGGACAGATTGGGTCAGGAAATTCCAAAGAATGCAAGAGGCTTGGGAGAAGTCCTGGAGGCGAGTATGGGGAGGAGGGCGCTAGATTGAGCTCATGCATGATGCAAGAAATACCTTTTCCTAGTTAGGCCTCATGCATCCTGGACGTTATAATAACGTTATAAAAACACCAGTAGCTTTGCAGTGAGTTTTTCAAAGTTTTTCATTGTTTTTGAAATAGTGTTTTTTAGCATTTTTCAAGTTTTTTTTTTTTTTTCAATGGATCAAAAACGTTAAACACTGGTGAGCTGCGTTTTGGAGTGTTTATCAGCGTTTTGGGGAATGTTTTGACGTTAGAGCATTTTTACAGCTGAAAATTGCCTCTCAGAACCTACTAGTTTCGGGGTTTTTTTAAATCCAAAAACTGCCCCAGACAGTTGAAAATAACAGTTGACAATAGCCTATGTGTGCATGGACACACAGGATGACATGCTGGAGAGTTTATTTACTGTAGAAAAAAACGACTGAAGCAAAAAACAGAAGCTGTAAAAATGTCCAAAAACATCCAGTGTGCATTGAGAAACCTAATTGCTGATAAAGAAGTCTACCCTATTAGAGTGGAGATTCAGATTATTATATATACCTATTGGTGATTGGTTCTGTAAACATTTTGCAGAATGTGATGCGACCTTAAGATTTTCTGGCATTTTAGCTGTCTATATTAAGCTAATACACAGTGCAAAAACAACTCTGACAAATCACCAGACCAAGTTGTTTAGTGGAAATACTGAGGATTATTCTTCAATGTGTCAACACTCCCAAAGATAATAAAGTATCAATGATTTATATCATAGGATGGTTTAAGACTGAATAATAATCATGGAGCTGCAAGTCTCTCTTACCAGCATGACAATAAGTCAGAGGCAAACTGACAAAGGCCCAGCACAGCTTAAATCTATAATAGTGCACACAGGTAGAGACCTCAAAATCTTGTTAAAGCGTTACTCTGTTTTTTTTCTATGTGTGTGTTATAAATGATAGTTTCTATAGTTTTCATTTACTTCTTCCATCTGAAGTACCTGGTTGATCCTGCCAGCCACCTTTCTTCCATGTTCTAAACTGACCACACAAAGTACAAAGTCTGATCTATGTAAGTGTAGTCAGTTCCTATCCTTTGGAAACTTCAGACGTACAGGGCGTTGTTCAGACACACAGCATATCTCTATTGGGTAGTTTGCTCAGCCACCACACCCCCATACCTCACATCTTTTTGAGATGGAAATGAGGGACGCCTATCCTCAAAAGTATGCAGGCATAGGACACACCTTTTGCCACATCCCCTTAAAAAGGAGAATTGTACAAAAACACAAGATTGGTTAAACCCACAAGTGCTTTTTTTCCTTTATATTGCCTTTTGTAATTTACAAATGCAGCAATTTAGAAATCAGATGAAATGTTTAGAGCTGAAAAACTCTTTTTGATAAAAAGTGCATTTTATAGACATCTGTATAGATCAGACCAAAATGAGGGACAAATGAGGAGGAATGAAGTACAGAGGAACATTGATCCAAATCAGGGACAGTCCCTTGAAATTGGGGACAGTTGGGAGCTATGCACCCTCCCCCCCTCTCCCCCGGCCAATCACAGCCTGCCTCCTGAATATGCCTTCTGCCCACTCACAGCCTGCATCTTGCCTCAGGGTGAACAGGCTATGGAAAATAACTACACAGTATGTCAGCACAGTGTCCTGTAACTCTGCCCCCCACTATTAGGAAGAAGAGATGCATGGTCACATGACAGAACTTTTTACAGTGCAAAAGAGTAAGAAAGACCATTTCTGAAACTAAGCAAAATCAGTTATGGTATCTGCATATAACTACTTTAACCACTTTCAGACCAGACCATTTTGCTGGTCAATGACCAGAGGTCTTTTTACAATTTGGCACTGTGCTGCTTTAACTTGTAATTGCGCGGTCATGCAATGTTGTACCCAAACAAAATTTGCGTCCTTTTTTTCCCACAAATAGAGCTTTCTTTTAAAGGTATTTGACTGACTCTGCGATTTTTATTTTTTGCGATATAAACGTAAAAAGACCGCAAATTTTGAAAAAAAATGATATTTTCTACTTTTTGTTATTAGAAAAATCCAATAAACTCAATTTTAGTCATACATTTAGGCCAAAATGTATTCAACCACATGTCTTTGGTTTGCGCAAAAGTTGTCACATCTACAAACTAAGGTACGTTTTCTGGAATTTACGCAGCTTTTAGTTTATGACTGCCTATCTCATTTCTTGAGGTGCTAAAATGGCAGGGCAGTACAAAACCCCCCCAAATGACCCCATTTTGGAAAGTAGACACCCTAAGGAAATTGATAAGAGGCATGTTGAGCCCATTGAATATTTTTTTTTTACACAAAGTTGTCACTAAATGATATATTGCTCACACATGCCATGGTTATATGTGGAATTGTACCCCAAAATACATTCTGCTGCTTCTCCTGAGTACGGGGATACCACATGTGGTCGACTTTTTGGAAGCCTAGCCGCGTACGGGGCCCCAAAAACCAAGCACCGCCTTCAGGATTTCTAAGGGCGTACATTTGTAATTTCACTCCTCACTACCTATCACAGTTTTGAAGGCCATAAAATGCCAAGATGGCACAAAACACCCACAAATGACCCCATTTTAGAAAGTAGACACCCCAAGCTATTTGCTGAGAGGCATGTTGAGTCCATGGAATATTTTATATTTTGCCACAAGTTGCGGGAAAATTACAAACTTTTTTTTTCACAAAGTTGTCACTAAATGATATATTGCTCACGCATGCCATGGGCATATGTGAAATGTCACCCCAAAATAAATTCTGCTGCTTCTCCTGAGTACGGGGATACCACATACGTGGGACTTTTTGGGAGCCTAGCCGCGTACGGGGCCCCAAAAACCAAGCACCGCCTTCAGGCTTTCTAAGGGCGTAAATTTTTGACTTCACTCCTCACTACCTATTACAGTTTTGAAGGCCATAAAATGCCAAGATGGCACAAAACCCCCACAAATGACCCCCAAGCTATTTGCTGAGAGGCATGTTGAGTCCATGGAATATTTTATATTTTGCCACAAGTTGCGGGAATATTACAAACTTTTTTTTTTTTTTTCACAAAGTTGTCACTAAATGATATATTGCTCACACATGCCATGGGCATATGTGAAATGACACCCCAAAATAAATTCGGCTGCTTCTCCTGAGTACGGGGATACCACATGTGTTGGATTTTTTGGGAGCCTAGCCGCGTACGGGGCCCTGAAAACCAAGCACTGCCTTCAGGATTTCTAAGGGTGTACATTTTTGATTTTACTCCTCACTACCTATCGCAGTTTTGAAGGCCATAAAATGCCAAAAAGTAGACACCCCTAAATTTAGGGGTACACTAGTGAGACTCGCAGGTAAAAAAGCACCTAGGCTGTCAGCGACCGTATCAAAACGCTACAAAAAAAACTGTTAGCTCAGTCCTGACTCTGCGAACGCTGCAGTTATGTGTGTTATGTTTTGTAAGTGACAGTGATCGATCGATACTGCACTTGGGTGGGCTGGTCTGGGCTTGGCGGAGGGGCTAAACGCAGGTGCTAGCAGGTATCTGGGCTGATCCCGCTAACAATGCATTTTGGGAAACCTAAACTGCTGGCGACGCTAATATAGATCTGATCAGATACTATATTACTAAGGGAGGTGTATGCTTTGCGTGTGGGTGTTAGCGGTACTGGCACTAACCTGACGCTGCCTGGGGCGACGCAGACCTTATCTGACCCTCAAACTTATATCACCCGCCGGGTGATCAGGGGGTTAAACCTTTATTAGGCAATAATGGCGGGTGCCCTGAAACTATAAAAAAATAACTAACCAACCAGCGTCACCTGTAACAGTTATATGGTGATCACTGGTGAAAGGGTTAACTAGGGAGCAATCAGGGGGCTTTATGCGGTAGTATATGGGGGTCCCTGGCGCTATAAAAAGCTGCGGCGAACCTAAATACCTACCTGCCTAACTAGCGTCACCTGTGACACTAATACAGCGATCAGAAAAATGATCGCTTATTAGGCTGGGTTCACACTGGAGCGATGCGGGAACGCCATGAATCCGCGGCGGGTTCCCGCATCACACTGCCCTATGCGAACTGCTGGGAGTGTCAGTGAAATGTTAATGACACCCCCAGATCAGTTCGCATATCGCAGTGCGATCTGCAAACTCGGACAGGAATCGGATCGCATGGTGTGAACACTCATGCGATCCGATTCTGCTGCGGACCAAAAAAAGGGTCCCGTGCGAGTTTGCGGCGGGTGCGGCGGGTGCGGCAGGTGCGACGCGAATTCAGCCATACTATCTGTATGGCTGAACTCGAATCGCACAGAGATCGGATGTGATTTGCACTGCAGTGCGGTGCGAATCACATCCGTTCTCATAAACCGCTGCAATGTGAACCCAGCCTTAGTGACACTGGCGACGGGGGGGTGATCACGGGGTTAAACCTTTATTGGGGGGGTTAGGGGGGTACCTTAGAACTAAAGGGGGCTAACCCTAACTGCCCTAACAGTTATTACAGTCAAATGACACCAATGCAAAAAAAAAATGCAATTGGTGTCACTGTGACTGGGGGTGCAGGGGTGATTGGGGGGGTGATCGGGGGGTGAAGGGGGGGTGAGAGTGTGCCTGGCATGTTCTACTGTACGTGTGGTGTGTTGGTGCAACTCACCGATCCTCTCTCCTCGGTGCCGGAATGAAAAATACAGACACGGAGGAGAGATTACATCACTTCCTCTGCCTGTGTTTACATTACAGGAGAGGAAGTGATGTCACGCTTCACTTCCATTCGTCAGGAGCGATCGCGAGGGGGTGGCCATGAACGAATGTCGGGATCAACTCAAAACAGAAAAACCAAAAAAAAAAAAAAAATGATACTAACACATGCCCTAAAGAGTTAAACTATAAAATGTATCATATGTTTTTTTATGTTTCTGTTTTGGGTAATATATTTTTTGATTACACCCCCCGCTATTAAGTCGGTGAGTACTACTTTTTGGATTGGAGGCAGGATTCCCTAGTTGCCTATATTTTGTATAATGTCAGGATCAACCCAGATGCCTGACCGACAGCTGGCTCAGCCTCTCGGCATGCTGTTGAGAGCCTTACACAGCCACTTCTGCCCCCTCCCCAGCTTCGCTTTCCAGTGAGCGCTGGAGGGGCAGGGCAGAGAGTGGTACTTAGTCACCACTCTCGGCTCAGAGCAGACCGAAAACTGAGCAATCAGTGGTCACGTGATCACTCAGTTCTCAGGTTTAGAGCTGGCAGGGGACAGCTGCTCAGAGCATATGGAGATTTGTGCAATCAGCAGTCATGTGATCATTCAGTTCTCAAGCTTGAAGACGGCAGGGGACAGCTGCAGCATCATGTTTGTTTTTTTGTTTCTTTTTGTAGAATGCCATACTTCTATTTTAAGATCCATCTCTCGTGTCCAGACATATACTCTCAAACACAATATAATTGTCAAATGATTGAGTTGTTAACTTATTCCAAGCCTACAAAGAAGGGCTGGAAGTGAAAACTGTGGGCATAATTAAAAACAAAACCATGACGGTTACAAGTCTAACCAATGCCATCTGTCGCTGACTTGTGTATTTTGTATTTTGTGCAATCAGCAGTCATGTGATCATTCAGTTCTCAGGCTTAGAGTCGGCAGGGGACAGCTGCTCAGAGCATACAGAGATTTGAGCAATCATTGGTCATGTGATCATTCAGTTCTCAGGCTTAGGGCCGGCAGGGGACAGCTGCTCAGAGCATACGGAGATTTGAGCAATCAGCAGTCATGTGACCATTCAGTTCTCAGGCTTGGAGACAGCAGGGGACAGCTGCAGCATCATGTTTGTTTTTTGTTTTTTTTGTAGAATGCCACACTTCTCTTTTAAGATCCATCTCTCGTGTCCAGAAATATACTCTCAAAACACAATATAATTTTCAAATGATTGAGTTGTTAACTTATTCCAAGCCTACAAAGAAGGGCTGGAAGTGAACACACCAGTGACCTTTCTGCTAAAAAGTTGCTTTTTGGTGGTCAAGGTAGTCTATAGTTCCAGCTAATTAGACTACCCTGCAGTCTTTGCCCAAGTCATGTTTCAAAATCTGAGATTACCTAGACAGAAGTTTTAGTGTATTAGAAAACCTTCCAACAGCACTATGTAGAGCATTAGAAGCAGTAGGCACAGTACTATAGATCCAACTGTGGGCATAATTAAAAACAAAACCATGACGGGCAAGATTTTAAGTCTAACCATCTGTCGCTGACTTTTGCATTTTGTGCATCGGCTTACTGTGGTCATGCAGAATATTCTATTATTTGTACTGTTTCACATGTGAGTTTACATTTGTGTTCTCGGCGCTCACAGTTGCTGGCAGTGTAGCAGCAGTATCATCTGGTGCTAAATCTCCCGACCGAATGTGTGACACTTGGGGATTCATTCATGTGAACAGAGCACTCTGTAGTGTGGGCTGTTAGATAGTATCGTTCCCTTGTCAGTTTTATCATCATAGGAACAATGAGAAGAGTTTATCAAAACTAGAGCAGCTAGAATCTGGAGCAGCTGTGCATGGCAGCCAATCAGCTTTTATCTTCCATTTTCAAAGGTTAACTGAACTATATGAAGATAGAAGATTCTATTTATGAAAACATAAATTATTAAATAAAGTTCTTCTGATTAACCACTTGCCGACCAGCCACCGCCGTCTTACTGTGGCAGAATGGCACGGCTGGGCGAAATTACGTTATGTTATGTCGCTTTTCCCTGTGGCCACTAGGAGCGTGCGCGCTGCTCGCCCCCCGGAGCCGATGTGAGTGCCCGGCAGGCGCGATGACCGCCAGGCTCCCACGATCGCTTGTGACACACCAAAAAGCAGGATCTGTGTGTGTAAACTGTCAGGTACTCACCAAAGCCGAAGTGAAGGCCGAGGGTCAAACACAGGTATCAGTCCTTGAGACAGAGGATATTCCAGAGGCTGGCCGATGGTCAAACACAGGTATCAGTCCGTGAGACAAAGGATATTCCAGAGGCAGGCCGAGGGTCAAACACAGGTAACAGTCCGTGAGCCAGCAAGGCTAAGTGCAGAAAACAGAGGATATTCCAGAGGCAGGCCGAGGGTCAAACACGGGTATCAGTCCGGGAGTAAGCAAGGCTACAAGCAGGAAGTCCGTTTAACAAGCCAGGGGTCAGATCAGGAGAGAATCAGACTAGTCTTCAAGCAATCCGGGTCACAACAGGAAGTGGTCAACAGGAACAGGAAACAGGAACACAGGTGAGCTGAGGAGACAAACCAGCAAAGACACAGAGCACATTGATGCCTTTTATAGGCCTGTCAGGCCAATCAGGTAAGGCCCATAGCCGTGTGCATAGGTGTGCACATGCGCGTACGACATTGTATCGTATCACGCATATGCGTGCGTCGTTGTGCAGCTCTTCCCCGCAGGCGCATGGGGAAGTGCCGACGTTGAAGTCTGGAGATTCTCTGACAGTGCCCCCCCAAGGGGCAGCCTCAGGATGCCCAATCTGGCTGGTAGCTTGGGGTGTCTCCGGTGAAAATCCCGTATCAGGCGAGGAGCGTGGATGTTACTGGAGGGTTCCCAAGAACTGTCTTCAGGGGGATACCCTTTCCATTTTACCAGGTATTGGGTCTGTCTTCCCCTTCTTCGACAGTCCGTTATGGCTTCCACCTCGAATTCTTCCTCACCTTCGACTTTGACGGGTGGAGGTGGTGCCACTTGTCTTCTGGTGAAAGAACTTGGAATTACTGGTTTTAATAGGGAAGCATGGAATACCGGGTGAATTTTGTATGAACTAGGAAGCGCCAGTTCAAAAGCTACTGGGTTTACCACCCTTTTGATCTCGAAGGGGCCAATGAACTTGGGACCGAGCTTCCGTGACGGGTATGGCAATCTCAGGTTGGCAGAAGATAACCAAACCTTATCCCCGATCTTGAAACTTGGGCAACTCCTTCTTCCTCTATTGTAGTACACCTCATAGTCTCTTTGAGCCTTCTTCATGGCCTCCTGAATCTGTAGGAAATTGTCCTGAATTGACTTTACCCGTTCATGGACTGCAGGAACGGAGACTTCAGGGATGGAATCTGGCAAGAAAGAAGGGTGGTAGCCATAGTTTGCCCAAAATGGAGTTTGGTTGGTAGCGGAATGTACAGAGTTATTATAGGCAAATTCCGCGCAGGGCAGGAGAGAAGACCAATCGTCTTGGGAGCAGGAGCAAAAGCAAAGGAGGTATTGCTCTAACGTTTGATTCGTCCTGTTTGCCCGTTGCTTTGCGGATGGTATGCGGAAGATAGAGAGGTCTTGATCTCCAGTGCCTTGCAGAGATTCTTCCAAAATTTGGAGGTGAACTGAATTCCCCTATCAGACACGATATTGGAGGGGACACCATGTAGCCTCACAACTTCCTTGATGAAAATACTTGCTGTAGCCGCAGCAGAGGGAGTGCCACACATGGGTAGGAAGTGTGCCATCTTCGAGAGGCGATCTACTACTACTAGGATTGTGGTAAACTTGTCTGAAGATGGCAGATCCACAATAAAATCCATAGAGATCTCTCTCCAGGGACGTTCGGGAACAGGTAAGGATCTCAAAAGTCCCCATGCTTTGGTGTTAGCCCCCTTATTTCGTTGGCAGATAATACATGACTGGACATAGTTCCTGCAATCCTTCCTCCAACCCCGCCACCAGAAGGAACGATAGATCAAATCAGCAGTCTTCTGGACCCCAAAATGTCCTGCCATCTTATGATCGTGAAAGGTCTGCAAAAAGTACCAGTTACTTACCGGTAACTGTCTTTCTGGGAAATCTTCCAGGACGGCACACCTGAGAGATGAGAGGCTCCTCCCTACAGGAAACACAATCAATCGACAGCTGTTTTAAGTCCCCACCCTTCCCCTTGATCCTCAGTTTGTAGAGAAGTAACTCCTGAACCAGGTTCACAAGGGAAATCATTCCTCATAGGTACTCACCTTCTAGTGTTCTAGAATTTTCCCTCCTCCAACGGGCGGGAAGTAGGCCTGCCGTCCTGGAAGATTTCCCAGAAAGACAGTTACCGGTAAGTAACTGGTACTTTTCTCAAGTCATCTTCCAGGACGGCACACCTGAGAGGATAAACAAGTACCTCAGGCCTACCTTAGGGTGGGGCCACTGCAAGACCCTCTTGGCGAACCTTGGCTCTGCAGTGAGCTTTACCTCCACTCCATATGCTCATATGCTTGATGAAGGCATCTTAGCTGGATCATGCGGCTGATCTGCAGGTCTGCTCCACAGATGTTCCTGCCTTTTCCGCTTCAGATGCAGTATCTAGGTGAAATGGGCTCTTAAAAATGGAATCAGAAAACATGTTAAACTTGTAGGTTAGCAATGTTGCCTATCTCACACATCTAACAACCATGGCCTATTATGCCTGTAGGTGCTACTTAGAACCACTAAAAAGATAAATAAGAGACCTATGTAAGACAAGGACACTACATTAATCAATAAGAGGGCCTGTCTTAACACCATCATGTTGAGGGAAATAAAACTGCTTCCTTTTTATCTTTATGTCAGCAAAAGACTAAAGGGAAGCCTACTTAAGGGAAATAGATTAACAGAAGCTTGAACCCTGGGTTTAAGGCATGCCCAATCTATGTCCTTACTTACGCCTGAGAGCCTTCTTCAGGAGATTAAAGTCCCTAGCAGGAGTAGACTACCCATATTGCTATGTCTAGTTTTGCTAAAAGGGCAAAATGAAGGCCATGCACCGAGCCGAAACCTATTCGATCGGGTATACATCTTTATACTTCATCCTCAGGCCCTAATACTCCTCTGAACGGAACTCTCCAAGTTCTTACTAAACAGGGCGATTCATTATCCCCTTCCTCCAGTGTCCCATAACCCTACAGGGCTTCAACCCTAGGAAATGGTTCTGGCATCCCTGAATGCAAGTGGTCAAGGTTTTCTGACATGTGGCATCTGCAGCCCGAACTCCTGGCCCCTCCATGGAAAAGAAGGCTGAAATACAAAAAAGGTGATACATGCATTATTAATATCACAAATAAAATGATCATAGATTGTGGGCACGGCACAATAGATTTAGACAGAAAGGACACAAGCATAGACAACAATGTTGTGTGCCTGAGTGTGACTAGCTAAACCAATATATCAAATATGGGAAGAGACCCAAATCTGAACCTCAATGTAGACAAACAGTCCTCACAGTCTGGTTTTCTGATGTGCTGCCAAGACGTAAAAACATTAAGACTCAAGCAAACCCTAAATGCTGCGTATTTCTTTAGTGCAGCTAGCTAGGTCATAACTGATATATAAATACAGAAAGGACAGGAACCCCCTTTACTGTTGTGCTTTACCTATTTACAGCAAAACAAGGCTATAAATATAAAGACAGAAAGACCCAAACTTCTATGTTGTGTATTTCTGACAAACCACCACAGTTATAAGATTAATATGAACACCAACTCCCGTGTTGTGCATTTCTGCTATGCCACAGGGAAAAATATGGAACACAAGACAATCCTTTCTGTCATGCACTTCTGTAGTGTAGTTCAGATAGAACCAACACTGAGAAAGGACACAAGCGACCTGCAGCATTGTGTTTTTCTGAAACAGAAAGCACCAACAAGCTTCAATCTTGAGTATTTCTGCTGTGCAACAACATAAAAGCAGACACTGAGGAAAAAGACAGACAGCCTTTACAGCTGCAATCTTTCTGGTCTGCTGCAAAATAAAACAATATCGCTATGATGAGTATTCCTGCTGTGTAGCAAAACCTCAATCAGAAGGGACAGATAAGTTTAGGGTTCCCACACCCGTGCGACCCAACCTGCGACTTGGGACTGCAAGACGCATGAGAAGTCATATACTATGGCTTCCAATGGGTACCATTTGTGTCTGTGCGACACCAGCAGTCCCTGATTCCTGGATCCACAGACCTCAAGATTACACAGGTCGCAGGGAAAATAAAAAAAAATAGCAATTTTCAGGTCGAACAAGTAAGGGGTCCCCAATGCTGTGACTCCCTGGAGGATTGCAGCCAACAAACCCCTGCTGTGTATCCCTAAGATGCAGAAAGGTAGATCCATGAGAAACACTGCTCACTGCTGTGCCTGATATACAAACGATAAGGCAGTAAATATAGGACATACAGGACACAAACATTCAATCTTTGTGTATGTCTGATGTGTAGTAATATACCAATACTGAGCAGAGATGCCACCATCCTCAATGTGTCTCTCAGCTGAGCAGCAAAAACAAAATCAGAAAAAGACAAGCAACCTTCACTGCTGTGTCCTTTCTGATATGCAGCCAATAAGGCAGTATATGCAAGACATAAAAGGACAGACAACCTTCAATCTTGTATATGTCTGATGTGCAACAATATAACAATTCTGAATAGAGATAGCACATCCATATTGAAGCGATTTGGCCTTGCGACTCAACATGTCAAATCGCATGGCTAAAATCAGCACAACACCACTTTGTGGTGCTACATGGATTACCAAAGGCAGTATATGTACTACACCTGGCAGGGGTTCAATTTGTATTCCTGCTATGTAGCCCAACAAATTCGAACCATCAATTTTCACTGCTGCCTTTCTGATAAGGCAGTAATACAGGACACAAAACCTCACAGACCTTAATGCTGTATAAATCTGATGTGCAACAATAAAACACTATGAATAGAGATAGCACATCCATATTGAAATGATTTGTCATGCGACTCAACATGTCAAATCGCATGCTTAAACTCGGCAGCCATTGCCGTTAATAGCACTGTCTGAATCAGCACAATGCCACGCAAATCAGGACCATCAGACTTCACTGCTGCCTTTCTGATAAGTAACCAACAAGGCAGTAAAACTGGACACAAAGCCCCACAGACAGACCTCAATCTTGTGTATGTCTGATGTGCAGCAATATAACCATTATGAGTAGAGATGTCACCAGACTCAATGATGTGCATTTCTGCTGTGCAACACAAAACCAGAAAGTACAGACCACCTTCACTGTTGTATTTTTCTGATCTGTAGCCAAACAAAGCAGTACCTTTAGTATATAAAGGACAGCAAACAAGCTTCAGTGCAGTGCATTTCTGATGTACAGCAATATAGCCCTTATTAAGCAGAGATGTCACAAATCTCAATGTGTATTTCTGCTGTGCCACAAAAACATCCCAGCAAGCACAAACCTTCACTACTGAGGTCTACTGGTGTGCAGCCAATGAGGAGTCATGGTCTATCCCTTTATGAAATAACCAACAGGCAATTTATTTCATTTCATAGGCATAGCCTGGGCTGTAGATACTAAACCTTCACCACCAGTGAAGGAACAGATCCTAAAATGGTTGGACACCCTACTATTAGTAGTAGTTGTTGTCCTACCTTACCTCCATAGACTGAGCAAACGCTAGCCAGCACAAATCCAGGTGGTGCCGATTAGCAACTAAAGTCTCAATGAGCCCAGCCCTAGAGACCAATTTAAGACCTCTCTAGAAGAGGTGGTTACCAGTTTAGCCTGGGAGGTAAATAGCTATTTGCAGGCTTCAAACAATCAATTACGTAGCTCTTGCATAGGTTTGCACAGAAAATCCTCAATTAAAAGGATGTAGGGAGCGATCTATGGTGAATCGCCTTTAGATCTGCCACTGAGTGGATTGTAGCCCAAACCAATAAAAAAAGTTTCTTCTTACCTCCTACACTATAATATAAACACAGTGTAAAGGTGGAGTGGGAGGTTGGAGCTTATGAAAGTTAACTATAGCAGGCAACCCCCAAAAGGAGGATCTGTGACAAGGGAACCCCTACTGTGCCACACAGAAGCTTGGTCTCTGCCCATCCTTGAGTGTTAGGTCAGCTTTTAAACATTGTGAAGCAACTTCAGATTCCTAGCAGCTGGGCTAATAGGGCCGGTAACCTAGTGCACCTGCTGACCAGGGGAGCTTCTGAATCCACCAACCACTGCCCAATTAATAACCTGTTCAGTGGTATACCTGGCCTGTAAGTAACTTTGTATCTACCAGGTCCCCTCTGTACGCTATATTCATCCCTACTAAATGTACCACAACTGGGCATGTAGGGAGAGGCTGGCAACCTACTGCTGCGATAACCACAGTGTCTCTGCTGTAAGAGGGAGCTGTGGCTGGTGGTTTTAGCAGTGGCGTCTGCGCTATTTGTATCCCGACCCCAGGTTCTGCACTGCACCAGTCAGTATATACACGGGGAAGGGGGAGCAATGGCCTACCTACCGCTTTCTCATCTGAGGTGGTTTAGGCACCCTCGTTCCTCTGCACCACCTGTCCACCATACAGCTTCTCTGATGTAAGAGGGGCTGCAGCTGGTGTTTTTAGCATAAGCTTAAGGACTATTTGAATCCAGACCCCAGGTGAGATCTCAAATGCCCAAAAACCCTCTGGCTGGAATTGGGGATTTTGCAGCTAAATTCCCACGGCAAAAGGAAAGTAAAGTACTCACCGTTGTCGTCTTCCTCTTTTTGCCACAGCCAGCGGGCTTGCTTTTCCATCCTTATGGTCCACACGCAAGGAGGATAGCCGCCAAAGTGCTCCCCCCCCCAACTGCTGTCCCCACAGGGAGGTGCCAGGTTAGGCTGTGTCCTGCACTGTACCAGTCAGTCTATATACATGGGGGGGCAATGCCTTCCATTCCTCATTCCCATCTTCATATCTGAGGTGGTTAAGGCAGACATCCACCGTAGTAAACTGGTGCCTCCTCGCTCTAGAGAAAGGAGGATGTGGGCGCCTGCTCCTACTGACTCTCAGCTTTCCCTCCTGGGTAAGAACGCCGCCGCCATTTTCCCGAAGTTTGAAAATGACGCGGGTGCTTGTTGCCACGCCCTCTCCGGCAGCCCACGCGAGCTACCGGGGACCCAGGAGTCGGGGACAAGATCCCCCTGGAAAGAACCGATGGCCAGCACCCCCGTCTGAACAGCCACCTGTACAGGTAAGGAGGGGGAGACAGGATAATGGCCCCTGAAGTTCTGGGTACACCACTGTACCCAGGGTCCTTCAGCTCTCAGGGGGGCTCTTCCAATTTCTGCTGCCCGCCCTGAGGAAAAGATAGGGGAACCCCCCAGGAAGGACAAGAATATCCTACCAGACCCAGAGGCTTCCCAGGCTTGTGGTCCGGCTCCCAGGGGGAGACCACCAGCCCCAGGCTTCGGGTCATTTGGAAAAAAACAAACAGTTTCGCTGTGTAGGGAGAAACACATTCAAAAACTGAGGATCAAGGGGAAGGGTGGGGACTTAAAACAGCTGTCGATTGATTGTGTTTCCTGTAGGGAGGAGCCTCTCATCTCTCAGGTATGCCGTCCTGGAAGATGACTTGAGAAATCCGGAGCCTTACAGAGGGAGGAATGAATATCTTGCTGTGTGCCCATAGTAAACCATGTTTCTTTTCTAGGGAGGATGCTGTAGTTTCGGAAATTTGATCAGTTGCTTGTTTAATGGCTGATTCTAGGTCTGGCTGGATGATTTGGAGGAAGTTGTGTGGAGACAGAATAGTTGCAGGTTCAGATGGTTCTTCTGCTTCTGGAAACATTCGGGAGAGTGCGTCCGCTTTTCCATTTTTGGAACCGGGCGGTAGGTGATGTGGAAATTAAACCTGGAGAAAAAGAGGGCCCAGCGTGCTTGTCGGGGTCTGAGGCGTTTGGCAGCTCTGAGGTACTCCAAGTTCCTGTGGTCTGTGAAGATCATGATGGGTTGAGAACTCCACTCTTCCAGGGCAAATTTTATAGCGAGAAGTTCTCGGTCCCCGACATCGTAATTCCTCTCTGGAGGACTGAGTTTCCGGGAGGCGAAGGCGACTGGGTGAAGGAGAGCCTTCGGGCCACTCCTTTGGGAAAGAATCGCCCCTGCTGCGGATTCGGAGGCGTCTACCTCCAATACATAAGAAAGACTTGGGTCGGGATGCCGGAGGATAGGTGCTGATGTGAAAAGTCTCTTTAGTTCATCAAAAGCTTCCTGGGCTTGCTGAGACCACTGAAATTTAACTTGCTGACGGGTTAGTTGAGTAATAGGGGAAATGATCGTGGAGAATCCCTGAATAAACCTGCGATAAAAGTTGGCAAAGCCAACAAATCGCTGAACAGGCAAAAAGAAAAGATAAGATTGCGCTATGGACAAATTTACCCGTTTGCTAGACAAGTTTAAATAAGTGAATGTTAAAATGATTATAATAAAGTGAACTGTGAAGGGTTAAAGCTGCCTGTGCTTGAAACCTATCCCTCTAGATGGGAATAGATTAGAAATGTGAAAAGTAAAATAAGCTTTGGCGCTAAAACCTAAATGGTGTATTAAAAATGCTAATACTCTGCAAATTACATAAAATGAAGCCCAATGTGGGAATTTCACCAATACACTGTATACGTGATATTAAAGCTATATGTAAATGGAAATGTGTATCCGTTATCCTACATAGTAACTATGCACAAGTGTGGTAAAAAATAATGACTATGCACAAGTGTGGTAAATGATATGATAAAAATTACAACTAATCTATCACAACTAAAAATGTAGGTGCTTTGACAAAAAGTGCTTTAGCTCACGTAAATGAGCCAATACTTATATTCTAAAAAGTGACAATCAAAAGGACATTGTGAAAATACCAAGTGAAAACATCAAAAAAATCAAAAAAATCATATAATGTCCAATCCAAAATGTGTTATAATGTCCAAAAAAATAACAATATTTGTTCAAAGTCGCATCATCTAGTTGCTGAAAAAACGCATAAGACTTTTATCAGATAGGAAGGTGAAGCAAGGTGACTGGTGAAAACAAGGGTTAAATTCCTCTCCGGTGCGCCACTCTGTGTTAGAGAAAAAATGTATATATGCGCTCACCAGACATTAAACCCTCAATGGGTTAACCAAGCAGTCACAGTATGAGCCACTGTGCAGCTCTCTCGAGGCTCTGCCACCGCTGTGCTGTGGGGATATTTTACACTCTTCCTTCCGTGAATGGTCCGTTTAGCGTTTGTACATGAAGGGAAACAGAAGTACAACCATGGTGCAATATTGTTGTAAAAACGTACTATGTTTATTAAAAACAGTTTTACTCACAAATTCCAAAAAAGATAGATCGCTGTGAAATATACTCCGCCTGGCGTTACTGCTTGAATAGCAGTGTAAGGTGCTATGGCCTAGGACGTGCACCTTACACTGCTATTCAAGCAGTAACGCCAGGCGGAGTATATTTCACAGCGATCTATCTTTTTTGGAATTTGTGAGTAAAACTGTTTTTAATAAACATAGTACGTTTTTACAACAATATTGCACCATGGTTGTACTTCTGTTTCCCTTCATGTACAAACGCTAAACGGACCATTCACGGAAGGAAGAGTGTAAAATATCCCCACAGCACAGCGGTGGCAGAGCCTCGAGAGAGCTGCACAGTGGCTCATACTGTGACTGCTTGGTTAACCCATTGAGGGTTTAATGTCTGGTGAGCGCATATATACATTTTTTCTCTAACACAGAGTGGCGCACCGGAGAGGAATTTAACCCTTGTTTTCACCAGTCACCTTGCTTCACCTTCCTATCTGATAAAAGTCTTATGCGTTTTTTCAGCAACTAGATGATGCGACTTTGAACAAATATTGTTATTTTTTTGGACATTATAACACATTTTGGATTGGACATTATATGATTTTTTTGATTTTTTTGATGTTTTCACTTGGTATTTTCACAATGTCCTTTTGATTGTCACTTTTTAGAATATAAGTATTGGCTCATTTACGTGAGCTAAAGCACTTTTTGTCAAAGCACCTACATTTTTAGTTGTGATAGATTAGTTGTAATTTTTATCATATCATTTACCACACTTGTGCATAGTCATTATTTTTTACCACACTTGTGCATAGTTACTATGTAGGATAACGGATACACATTTCCATTTACATATAGCTTTAATATCACGTATACAGTGTATTGGTGAAATTCCCACATTGGGCTTCATTTTATGTAATTTGCAGAGTATTAGCATTTTTAATACACCATTTAGGTTTTAGCGCCAAAGCTTATTTTACTTTTCACAAATCGCTGAACAGATCTCTTATCTGTGGGTGCTGGCCATTCTTGGATAGCTTTGACCTTTTGTGGGTCCATTGAGATTCCCCCTGTGGTGATGATGAACCCGAGGAATTGGATAGTGTCTCTTTCAAATTCAAAGCCCGTGCTCTCTGAGGATGAGGAGGACCTTCCTGACGCGTGTTCGGTGTGTTTCTAGTGAGTTGGAGAAAATCAAAATATCGTCAAGATACACAATTACAAAGTTGTCTAGATACTCACGAAATATATCGTTGACGAGGTGTTGGAATGTGGCCGGGGCATTTGCAGAGCCCGAAGGGCATCACTAGGTATTCAAAGTGTCCGAATCTAGACCTGAAAGCCGTTTTCCACTCATCTCCATCACGGATTCGGACTAAATTATATGCTCCCCGCAGGTCTAGTTTAGTGAATACCTTAGCAGTTCTTAGGCGTTGGAAGAGTTCAGGGATGAGGGGAAGTGGATACCGGTTCTTAATTGTAATTTTATTAAGTTCCCTGTAGTCCACACAGGGCCTGAGTGAACCATCCTTTTTCTCAACGAAAAAGATGCCTGCGCCAGCTGGAGAAGAGGATGGTCGGATAAATCCTTTTTCTAGGTTTTCATCAATGTAAGAGCGCAGAGCTTCCAATTCGGTTTCCGATAATGGGAAGATCCGCCCGAATGGTATTTCGGAACCGGGTAGCAGATCAATCAGGCAGTCATAGGGCCGATGGGGTATCAGCTTTCTTCTTGTCAAAAATGTCCAAAAAGTCATGCTAAGCTGAAGGGACATGCGGGAGATTGTCAGGACTAGTCTGTATTGTCAAGCAAGAGGTGGACTTGTGGGAGGTTGGCAGGAGACAGTGCTGTGAACAGTAGGGAGAAGAAAAGCGTACTTCCTTCTTGTTCCATTTAATCAGTGGGTCGTGGGCTTGTAACCAAGGAAACCCGAGAATGATCGGAAACATCGGAGAATGGATAATGTCGAAGCAAAGAAATTTGCGATGGCCAGAATCAGTGGATGTCAAGATTGGTTCCGTTTCTTGGGTCACGGGACCAGAGCAGGGTAGGGAGCCGTAAGCCAGGTGGATTTGAAGATGTTGTTTCTTAGTGCAGAGAGGGATGTGCAGTTTCCGAGCTAAAGTTAAGTCCATGAAACAACTGCAGGCTCCTGAGTCAATGATGGCTCCCAGCCGAACCTCCTCTTCTGCCACCTGTAATGAAATCGGGAGGACAAGGTGAGATTGGGTGAAACCCGAAATTTGAGAATTCACCGCAGCATGAGGTCAGCACTTACTGGGCCTTACAGGACAGCTGCGCAGGAAATGACCCGATTCACCACAGTACAGACAAAGATTGGCTTGACGCCGACGTAGTCTCTCATCAGGGGTGAGCGGAGACCGGACTAGGCCCAGCTACATGGGTTCACTGACAGCAGAGGAGGAAGGGACTGGAGCAGGTATAGGCAAGGGGGGTACCCGGGGTAGCATCCACGTGGGTTTAGATAAATGAAAGCGCTCAGAGCGACGCTCCCGTAGACGACGGTCAAGCTTGGTAGCCAACTGGACCAGGTCTTCTAAAGATGCAGGGGTATCTACCCGGGCCAGTTCATCTTTTAGGGTCTCAGAGAGGCCCAGGCGAAATTGATATTTAAGGGCAGCCTTGTTCCAGTCAGTGTCCCCAGACCATTTGCGAAACTCTACAATATAGTCCTCTACTGGTCTTTTTCCCTGGGTTAGGGAGTGCAGGATGGCTTCGGCCGTAGTGGTGCGTTCAGGGTCATCATACAGTTGTGACATGGCTACAAAAAAGGTCTCTACGGAATCGAGAAGGGAGCTCTTCTGCTCCAGGAGGTTATGGGCCCAGAACTGTGGTTCATCGGAAAGCAGGGAGATGATGAACCCCACCTTCACTGATTCAGAGTGGAAAGCCCGGGGCTGCAGGGCTAGGTACAGGAGGCATGCGTTTTTGAACGCCCTAAACTTCTTTCGGTTGCCCGAAAAACGCTCAGGAGTAGGGACCCTGGGTTCCGGAAGGGTCATGACTACTGCAGGTGTAGCACCGCCTTGAGTCTGCGAAGCGGAAGAGCTGCTGGCTGTAGAAGGTGAAGCATCCGATGGATTGGGAGAGATCGCCAGGTGCTGTAGACGGCCTTCAATCTGAAAGTAGCCATCCTGGAGTCGCTGCACTGCCTGAGTGAGGGCTGCAACCTGCTGACAGAGAGCCTCAAGAGCTGAGCCAGCTCTGTCGGCTTCTAACATGGCTGGTTTGTACTGTCAGGTACTCACCAAAGCCGAAGTGCTGAGAGCGGCTTCCCTTGCAGCTGGGTGCACAGTACCCCTGAGGGTGGAACAGTGGGTACAGGGCACGGAGAGGCATGGGTTGCCAGCAGGTGACTAGTATGCAGAAGGTCTTCTGAGGGAAGAGATGCCCATGCAGATGATCTCGGAACTGGTAGAAGTAAATGCCTGCCAGGGGTTCTAACACCTGGAGTGAAGGCCGAGGGTCAAACACAGGTATCAGTCCTTGAGACAGAGGATATTCCAGAGGCTGGCCGATGGTCAAACACAGGTATCAGTCCGTGAGACAAAGGATATTCCAGAGGCAGGCCGAGGGTCAAACACAGGTAACAGTCCGTGAGCCAGCAAGGCTAAGTGCAGAAAACAGAGGATATTTCAGAGGCAGGCCGAGGGTCAAACACGGGTATCAGTCCGGGAGTAAGCAAGGCTACAAGCAGGAAGTCCGTTTAACAAGCCAGGGGTCAGATCAGGAGAGAATCAGAGTAGTCTTCAAGCAATCCGGGTCACAACAGGAAGTGGTCAACAGGAACAGGAAACAGGAACACAGGTGAGCTGAGGAGACAAACCAGCAAAGACACAGAGCACATTGATGCCTTTTATAGGCCTGTCAGGCCAATCAGGTAAGGCCCATAGCCGTGTGCATAGGTGTGCACATGCGCGTACAACATTGTATCGTATCACGCATATGAGTGCGTCGTTGTGCAGCTCTTCCCTGCAGGCGCACGGGGAAGTGCCGACGTTGAAGTCTGGAGATTCTCTGACATAAACACATAGATCCCGGTTCTCTAAGGAGAGAAGAGAATGATTGCGTATTCATCTGTCATCTCCCCTAGACAGTCCCATCCCCCCTTCAGTTGGAAACACAGTTAACCCCCTAAAATGAGAACTTAAGTAAACAAATATACCGCGCTGTCTAGACGTTAGCGGGCAGCACAAAAATGTGTAAATGAGCATAAATAAATATGGAAAATGTGCAGCGCTAACTAAATATTCAACATCAAAAGTAAAATTGACATGTGGAAAACTCAGTAACAAAAGTGGAAATACATAGTGATATATATGCAATAAAAATATAAAATATTGTCTAAAATGTAAATATAAGGGACCCCAAACGGGTCCTAGTGTGTTCCAAAGTGTGGAATCCAGTAATAAGTAAATGACAGTCACAGAAATCTTGAGTGAACATGGTATGTGTGTGAACGTGGTATAAGTGACATAGAAAATCCACCACCAGAAGCACCAGTCGCATACCGGAAAGCATGGACTCATACAGGTATTCACTTGATAAATCAAACAGACTTTGAAAGATGACCAGAAGATTCAGGCTCACTTAATGGACAAGACCTCCAAAACTATTGTTTTCAATAAGGTTGAATACAGCAAGTTAATGGTACATGGGCAGATGGGCCCAACCAAGAGGATAAAGAAGAGAGGGGCACATAGAGTAATTCCGTGATTTCCAAGGTAAAAAAATAAGCGCTTCAAACAGGGCGGTAAGAAAGGGATTAGCGTGACAATCAGACGCGTTTCGCCTCAACAGGCATCATCAAAACCCCTGCCAGTGAAATTTTTACAGTAGTCGGTGCATTTTTATAGCACTGATTGCTGTATAAATGCCAATGGTCCCAAAAATGTGTCAAGTGTCCGATGTGTCTGCTATAATGTCGCAGTCCCAATAAAAAAAATCACAGATCGCCGCCATTACTAATAAAAAAAAAAAAAAAATGCTATAAATCTATCCCCTATTTTGTACACGCTATAACTTTTTCGCAAACCAATCAATATACTGTGCGCTTATTGCCATTTTTTTTTTATTACCAAAAATATGTAGAAGAATACCTATCCGCCTAAACTGAGAAAAAATTTGCTTTTTTTTTTTTTTTTTAAATGGTGATATTTATTATAGCAAAAAGTACAAAATATAGTTTTTTTTTCAAAATTGCGCTCTTTTATTTATAGCGCAAAAAACAAAAACCGCAGAGGTGATCAAATACCCAAAAAAGAAAGCTCTATTTGTTTGAAAAATAACAGAACGTAAATTTTGTTTGAGTGCAGCGCCGCACCACCGCGCACTTGTCAGTTAAAGCGTCGCAGTGCTGAATTGGCCTGGTCATTCAGCTGCCAAATCTTCCGGGGCTGAAGCAGTCAATGAGGATCTTCAGCCTGTTTGCAAAAACGTAAAAAGTCAGCAGCTATAAATACCATAGCTGCTGACTTTTAATAAAAGGACACTCACCTGGCCAAGTATCCAGTGCTGTTCTCACCTGGCTGTTTCTGTACCTGTCCTCAGGTTCCTGGCGTTGGCATGTTTAGTATGGGAAGCCAGCTGTGACTCCTTGCTGCTTCACAGCTGGCTTCCCACTGTTCATGTGCTGGTTAAATGATCCCACAGTGTCATGGAACCTGTGATGTGTTTCAAGAGCTTGTGAGTGGGGGCATAACCTCTGCCAATCTGACCAGAAGGGGAAGAATGTCATGGTTGGACACCAAAACTAGGCACCCGCTCCCACCCTAAAAAAAAATGCCCACGTGTGTTAGAGGAGGAGTAGGACATAAAGCAGAACTTTTAAGTGTTTGAAGTTTTAAGTGTTTTAAGTGTCAGTTAATTGTGTCATGGTTCATAAAACCACTTAAAGTGGTTGTAAAGCCTTAAGGTTTTTCACCTTAATTAAGGTGAAAAACCTTCTGTGCTGTAGCTCCCCCCAGAACTCCTCTTTTCCTTATGAGACCCCAATTC
This sequence comes from Lithobates pipiens, assembly GCF_037356315.1. Lineage (NCBI taxonomy): Eukaryota > Metazoa > Chordata > Amphibia > Anura > Ranidae > Lithobates > Lithobates pipiens. The sequence goes on from NW_027507788.1 coordinate 90,044,115, forward strand.
CGATCCAGCGTTGTGCACAACCTACTCTCTCTCTCCTCATTGGACAGCTGGATAGCAGCAGGAGCCATTGGCTCGTGCTGCTGTCAATCAAATCCAGTGACATGGGAGTGGGGGACGGGGCAGGGTCCTGCTGTCTGTGTCAGCAGACGCAGCAGCGGGACTTAGGAGCGAGCCTGCACAGGTGCCCCCAAGTAAAGGCTTTCTGTGGGGGCATCTGATGAAGAGGACGGACCAGGAGCGCTGGAGGGACACCCCAGAAGAAATGTATTGGGGTTTTTCTGTGCAAAACGATTGCACAGAGCAGGTAAGTATAGGCATGTTTGTTATTTTTATGAAAAAAACAAAACAAACAAAACAAGGGTTTACAACAGTTTTAAACAATATACTCAATACAGTGATCTAAAGTACTTCTAATGAAGTACCCATCTGTTGTGCCCGTTTATATGAAAAAACATTATAGATCTTCCTGTGCAAAACTGCGGTGTATTTCACTACACACACAAGTCCCGATCCCCAAAGACGTCCTATCGACAAAACATGTTGTATGGGGCTTCATTTGTGATGTAATTTCCGCTATCTGGAATGTATGGCCATATGGGATGATAGGTGGTGGTGCCAATAGAGAGCGCATGGGCTGATTCTATTACAAACATATGTAAGTGCACAGTTTGGATTGTTTGTTTTAATAATAAAGCGGCGTTACCCTGTCTGGATCTCCCCTGCATTTATTTTCTGGTGTCATGGAGGCTTGTTTTTATATAGACATCCTATCAGAAAGATAGCAAAGAGGGGAAGCCTGTGGTGCTGGAGAATATTTTAAAGAGTGCTGAAGACCTTAAATATAATAAGGGGTCACATAAAATCTGGTGAGTGTGAGGTTGTGTGGAGTGGCACTCGGAATTCACAGCAACTGGACTTTGTTGAAGACTTTTTTCTGTGGAGTGAAATACATTGCAGTTTTGCACAGGAAGATCTATAGGTTTTTGTATTTGAACTGTGGCACAATTAGGTGACTGAGGGTAAAACAAATTGTAATGCCTGAACACAATTTTGTAACTTTGACATTTGTTTGTAAAACTGCATATATCATCACACCTACTTTGTGTATCCAGGTGTATTATATCGTGTTTTATCAGGACAAATTGGGCTTTCTTTTCATTGTGAATGGTAATGGATTTCTCCTGATTTTATTTTTTATTATCAAGGAAAAACTGCCCCAAAATGGTAAAAAAAACAAAACAAAAAAAAAGCTCAGTGAGACCCCTTTTACACTGGGGCAGCCTGAGCGTTAGTACTAAAGTGGCACTCGTTTTAGCGGCGCTTTAGCGCTGTTTAACCACTTACAGACCTGACTATTTTGCTGGCTTAAGACCAGACCACTTTTTGCGATTCTTCACTGCGTCGCTTTAACTGACAATTGCGTGGTCGTGCGACGTGGCTCCCAAACAAAATTGACATCCTTTTTTTCCCACAAATAGAGCTTTCTTTTGGTGGTATTTGAACACCCCTGCGGTTTTTATTTTTTGCGCCATAAACAAAAATAGAGAGTCAATTTTGAAAAAAAGCATTATTTTTTACTTTTTGTTATAATAAATATCCCCCAAAAATATATAAAAAAAACTTTTTTTTCCCTCAGTTTAGGCCGATACGTATTCCTCTACATATTTTTGGTAAAAAAAAAAAAATCGCAATAAGCAATTATTTTTGCAAAACTTATAGCGTTTACAAAATAGGGGATAGTTTTATGGCATTTTTATCATTCGTTTTTTTTTGTTGGTAATGATGATGATGTGCAATTTTTATTGGGACTGCGACATTATGGCAGACACATCAGACACTTTTGACACTATTTTGGGACCACCATCATTTATACAGCGATCATTGCTATAAAAATGCACTGATTACGGTGTAAATGACAGGGTAGGGGTTAACCACTAGGGGACGATTTTTATCAAAAAAATTTTTTTTTACTAGTAACGGCGGCGATCAGCGATTTTTATTGTGACTGCGACATTATGGCGGACACATCGGACATTTTTGACACATTATTGGGACCATTGTCATTTATACAGCAATCACTGCTATACAAATGCAGTGATTCCTGTGTAAATGACACTGGCAGTGAAGGGGTTAACCAGTGGGTGGCAGTGTAGGGGTTAAGTGTTCCTAGGGGCGTGTTACTAATTGTGGGGGGCTGGGCTTTCTTTTAGTGAACACCGATCTCTGCTCCAATCACATGGAGCAGAGATCAGCGTCACTTGTTGCTAGGCAGAACCGTTCAGCCACCCCGTGAGACGAACGCGAGTATGCCCGCGGTGATCGAGTCCGCAGGACCCGCAACCGGACTCACGGGGGTCCCGGCTGGCACGCGAGCAGAGCGGCATTAAAGATTGGACGTTCCTGTATGCCAATATGCCTGCCCGTGCCATTCTGCCAACGTACATTGGCGTGTGCCAGTCGGGGAGTGGTTAAACAGCACTTCGGGGCTGCTGGCGGGGAGCTTTTAACCCCGCTAGCGGCTGAAGAAGGGTTTAAAAACACCCATGTTCCGAAGCATTGTTTTTAGGCACTTCAGAATTGCTGCCCATTCATTTCAATGGACAGGGCATTTTTAGAGCGCTGTATACAGCACTCCCAAACCACCCCAAAGATGCTGCTTGCAGGACTTTTTTTTTCCCATTCCCCAAGTGCAATTCCCCTGGGTGAAAGCACTCTGGCTTTCACATTCGGGCCGCATGGGAGGCAGTTTTCAGGCGCTTTACAGGCGCTATTTTTAGCGCTAAAACACCTGAAAACTGCTTCAGTGTGAAAGGGATCTGACTGATCATTGTGATAGCCAATCAGAGGCTGGAAGTGGTTAATCTCAAGCACTTTGTTTTCATAAATAAAATGTTCACAGATGGAGGTTTATGTAGTAAATAATGGTGTATATATAGAGAATATATAGGGGTGATTTACTAAAGGAAAATCCACTTTGTTTTGCAAGTGCACTTGAAAGTAAAGTTGTAGATCTGAGTGGGACATGGAAGGAAAATAAAAAAAAATGCATTTTATCTTGCACATGATTGGATGACAAAATCGGCAGAGCTTCCCCTCATTTCAGATCTACCCCTTTAGATTTAGAGTGACTGCACTTCCAAGTGCACTTGCAGTGCAAAGTGGATTTGCCTTTCGTAAATAACCCCCATAGTGTAAGGAGGTTTATTTACATATTATTTTTGAAACTGCACCTTTGTGACCTAACAAATTGATATGACTATTTCCCTTATTGTGGGGATTATAGGTAGGTTTCCAGCAGTTTATGTCTGGATACCGGAATGGTGTTACCATAAGCTGTCATCATGGTTTAGTCTGCAGATTCCTGTTAGTGAAATTCTTACCTCGTTGCTGCAGTGGTTCTGCTGGATCTGTGGTTCTACTCACATGTGCTGCTGGCTTCTGTGTTCTCCCATGGGCGTCACCTGCTCTACTGTGGATTTAACCACTTGACCGCTGGGCACTTAAACACCCTTAATAACCAGACCAATTTTCAGCTTTCGGTGCTCTCACATTTTGAATGACAATTACTCAGTCATGCAGCACTGGACCTATATGAAATTTTTGTCCTTTTTTTCACACAAATGGAGCTTTCTTTTGGTGGTATTTAATCACCGCTCGTTTTATTTTTTTGTGCTATAAAAGAAAAAATACAGAAAATTCTGTAAAAAAATGAATTTTTCTTTGTTTCTGTTATAAAATTTAGCAGATTAGTAATTTTTTCTTCATAAATTTTGGCCAAAATTTATACTACTACATATCTTTGGTAAAAATAAGTACAAATTGGTGGATATTATTTGGTCTTTGTGAAAGTTATAGAGTCCACAAGCTATGGTGCCAATATCTGAAAATTGATCACACCTGAAGTACTGATGGCCTATTTCAATTCTTGAGACCCTAAGAGCCGGTTCACACTGCAGGCAATGCGAGGCGACACCGACTTGCCTCGCCGCGACCTGCCGCGACCTCAGCGGCAACTTGCAGATGACTTCTGTATAGAAGTCAATGCAAGTCGCCCCGAGGTCGCCCGAAAGTAGTACAGGAACCTTTTTTCTGAGTCGGAGCGACTCGAGTCGCTCCTCTCAGAACGGTTCCATTGTACAGAACGGGGGCGACTTGTCAGATCGAGGCGAGGCAAGTCGTGTCGCCTCGCATCGCCCGCAGTGTGAACCGGCTCTAACATGCCAGAAAAGTACAAATACCCCCTAAATGACCCCTTTTTGGAAAGAAGACATTCCAAGGTATTTAGTAAGAGGCATGATGAGTTTTTTGAAGTTGTCATTTTTTCCCACAATTCTTTGCAAAATCAAGATTTTTTTTACTTTTTTTTCACAAAATTGTCATATTATCAGTTTATTTCTCACACACAGCATATGCATACCACAAATTACACCCCAAAACATATTCTGCTATTACTCCCGAGTACGACGATACCACATGTGTGAGACTTTTACACAGTGTGGCCACATACAGAGGCCCAACATGCAGGAAGCGCCATCAGGCGTTCTGGAGCACCCAGGACAATTCTGACATTTCTCTCCTACATGTAAAAATCATCATTTATTTGCTAGAAAATTACATAGAATCCCAAAACATTATATATGTTTTTTTAGCAAACACCCTGGAGAATACAATGGTGGTCGTTGCAACTTTTTATCTCGCACGGTATTTGCGCAGCAATTTTTCAAATGCTTTTTTTTGGAAAAAAAACAGTTTTGTGCTTAACCACTTCAGATCCGCGCTATTGCCAAATGACGGCATTAGCGCGGACCTACATTTTCAGGACTACGTCTATTGACGTCGTCCTGGTTACGAGCGGCCTGCGCGCCCCCTGAGGGGCGCGCGCGGCGCGCTCTGTGATCGGCGAGTCCGTGAGACTCGCCTGATCACCGATCCGTGTAAGGGGTCGATCCCGACCCCTTATCACGTGATCAGCTGTCAGCCAATGACAGCTGATCATGTGATAGAACGGAGCCGGTAATCGGCTATTATTCCTCCTCGCGCTGACAGCGCGAGGAGAGAAAAAAAAAGCCGATCACCGGCGGCCGTGATCGGGACATCAGTCCCGATCACGGCCATCAATACAAGGGACCACCTGCCACCTGCCTGTGCCCACCTGCCTCCCGCAGTGCCATCCTGAAGTAAAATAAAAGAAAAAGTAAGTGCCCCCCGTCAGTGCCCCCTGTCAGTGCCCATAGTGCCCACAGTGCCACCCACAGTGCCACCCACAGTGCCACCCACAGTGCCACCCACAGTGCCACCCCACAGTGCCACCCACAGTGCCACCCAATCTGCCTCAAAGGTGCTGCACCCCAGTGCCGCCCATCAGTGCCCAGCAGTGCCGCCCATCAGTGCCCAGCAGTGCCGCCCATCAGTGCCCAGCAGTGCCACCTATCAGAGCCACCTATCAGTGCCCATCAGTCCCATCTATCTGTGGTACCTATCAGTGCCCATCCGTGCCACCCATCCGTGCCACTTATCCGTGCCACCCATCCGTGCCATCTTATCTGTGCCCATCTTTGCCCATCAGTGCCGCCTTATCTGTGCCCATCGGTGCCGCCTTATCTGTGCCTATTAGTGCCGCCTTAACTATGCCTATCAGTGCCCACCAGTGCAGCCCATCAGTGCCCACCAATGCAGCCCATCAGTGCCCACCAATGCAGCCCATCAGTGCCCACCAATGCAGCCTATCAGTGCCGCCTAATCAGCGCACTTCAATGAAGGAGAAAAATGACCCGTTTGCAAAATTTTATAACAAACTATTAAAACATGATTTTTTTTTTTTGCATCTTTTTTTGTTTGTTTAGCAAAAAATAAAACTCCGAGCTGTAACTAAATACCACCAAAAGAAAGCTCTATTTGTGGGAAAAAAATGATAAAAATTTCATTTGGGTACAGTGTTGTATGCCCGCGCAATTGTCACTCAAAGTGCATCAGCGCTGAAAGCTGAAAATTGGTCTGGGACTGAGGGGGGTTTAAGTGCCCAGTAAGCAAGTGGTTAAAAAAAAAAAAAACACACAGTAAAGTTAGCCCAATTTTTGCATAATGTGAAAGATGAAGTTACGCTGAGTAAATAGATACCTAACATGTCACTCTTCAAAATTGCACACGCTCGTGGAATGGCGCCAAACGTCGCTACTTAAAAATCCCCATAGGCGCCGATTTAATTTGTTTACTAGTTATATGTTTTGAGTTACAGAGGAGGTCTAGGGCTAGAATTATTGCTCTCGCTCTAACGTTCACAGCGATACCTCACATGTGTGGTTTGAACACCGTTTTCATATGTGGGCGGGACTTACGTATGCGTTCGCTTCTGCATGCGAGCACATGGGGACAGGGGCGCTTTTAAAAAAAAAAATTTTTGATCACTTTTATTCCTATTACAAGGAATGTAAACATCCCTTGTAATAGGAATATGGCATGACAGGTCCTCTTTACAGTGAGATATGGGGTCAATAAGACCCCGCATCTCACCTCTAAGCTGGGAAGCCTAAAAAAAAAAAAAAAAAAAAAGGATTCTGGATTTGATCATATTGGCGAGTCGGTAGAAGCACCGGAGGGCGGCGGGAGGGGGGGGTGTCTATGGCTGGGTATTGCAGGGTATCACCGACTATGGCTGGGTATGGCTGGGTATCTCAGAGTATGGCGTTGCAGAGTATTGCGTTGCAGAGCATTGCAGGATATTGGCGGGTGTTGCAGAGCATTGCAGAGTGTTGCAGGGTATTGGCGGGTGTTGCAGAGCATTGCAGGGTGTTGCAGGGTGTTGCATGGTGTTGCAGGGTGTTGCAGGGTATTGCAGGGTATTGCAGAGTATTGTAGAGTATTGCAGAGTATTGCAGGGTATTGCAGAGTAATGGCAAGTATTGGCAGGGAATTGAGGGGTTAATTTTCGGTGAGCAGCGATGTGGGCACTGCAGATGCAGCCCACATCGCTGCTGACACCGACCTCTTCCCCCTCCGCTGTTCCGATCGGTACAGAGAGGGGGAGGGAGGAACCGGCATCATAACATGACGCCGGTTTGTTTACAAGCGATCACTCCGTCATTTGATGGAGCGATCACCTGGTAAACGGGCGCTATGAGCGGCCGTTTACCGTGATCCGTGATGCGCCGGGTCCTGTGGACCCGGCGGTCACGGATGCTCTCGAGTGCGCGCCCCAGGGGGCGCGCGAGAGCGGAATTCTGGGAGGACGTCATATGACGGCCTCCCAGAGTTAAGAAACCGCCCTGTAGCCGTCATTCGGCTATAGGGCGGTTGTTAAGTGGTTAAATCCCTTTCCCTTCTATCATTTCCTGGCCCACCTCTCAGTCTGCTTCTCTCTCGCGCTCTCTCTCTCTCTCTCTATCTATTTATCTATATATATATATATATATATATATATATATATATATATATATATATAGACATGCTCAGCGCAGTTCATGTTGCCTGAGCAACTTCCTAGTTTCTCCATGCTCTTGCTTTCTTGTGTATTACTTGTATTCTATGTCTGACCTCCTGTGTACTGACTCTGGCTTCGTCTACCTTTTTGCCTGCCTGCCATGTGCCCTGACCTCCGTTGCTCTCCCGTATCCTCTTCTGTCTCAAGTGGTCTTGGTGGCCACGACCTGGTCTCAACCTGGTGGCCACGACCTGGTTCCAGTCTACTGCAAACACTGCAAACCAGCAAAAAGAGGGTTCACCAGCCCTAGTGTATTACAGTAATGCATCATTTATTGATGAATAAAAACAGGTATTATACTGACAATCAGTACAGGTAGACAAGCAATACAAAGACCATCTGTCTCCAGAGCAGCCACAGGTGTGTTTCCCTAAAGTGGGAAGATCCCTTTTGTGCCTGATGAGGGTTACGCATTTCAAGGGTCAGCTCCTCTTCTTCAGAGCCAAATTTGACTGCTGCAAGTCCAGCTGCACCACCAGGGGCAAAAATGAAGAAGCGGGCTGGGGTTTAGACTACTCTCCAGGGAAAAGAGCTTACTTCCATAAGAGCCTGACATATATATTTATTTATATATATGTATATATTTACTGTATTTATCAGCATATAACATGTACCCCAAGCTTAGGAGGGAATTTTAAGGAAAAAACTTACATTTAAATGCCCATCAATGCAGCCTTGTCAGTGTCATTTGCAGCCTTGTCAGTGTCATTTGCAGCCTTGTCAGTGTCATTTGCAGGCTTGTCATTGCAGCCTTGTCAGTGTCGTTGCAGGCTTGTCATTGCAGCCTTGTCAGTGTCGTTGCAGGCTTGTCATTGCAGCCTTGTCAGTGTCGTTGCAGGCTTGCATTGCAGCCTTGCAGTTTAAAAATGGTGCCGCTGATATACAGAGCAAATGTCCTGTGTATCTCAGCGGTGTTCATTAGCTCTTGGCCATTCTCGGCGGCTTTCTGCTTTCCGAGAGTCGCCCAAAAGCTCACAATCGGCAGGGGATCGGCATATAACATGCACCTGCGATTTTTCCCTGATTTTAAGGGGATGATTAGACACGTTATATAGATCTTGATTAGTTGCCACACACAGCTGCTCCAGATTCAGGCTGCTCCAGTTTTGATTACCCCCCTCCCCCCCCCCCACTCTGTTTCATTTTTCTTTGTTAAAAATAAAATAAAAAGAAAATGTACAAAATATATGAAACCACAAGAGTGTTACTGCTCAAGGTGAGTGGAAAACTGCCTGGGTACACAGTACAATGCAAGTAATTTAAATATCAGAGACTTGAAAAGTGTCACAATGTAACAACAAATGAAAAGATTCATTAATGTCCTAACGGTAGATGACAGAAAATAAATCTTTGGATCATATAGTGGGACTCTTTTCAAGTCTTGTGAGTGGCACTGTTCTCTGATGTATGTTTGTATGTGTATACATCGATCAGCCATAAATTTATGACCAGGTTAAGCAAATAGCATTGATTATCTTGTTAAAATGCCATCTGAAAGTTGGTTAGATGTATCAGGCAGCAGGTAAACATGTAGTCCCTGAAGCTATGTCGAAAGCAGAAAATTTGGTTATCAGTTTGTTGCGTATAGGGCTTCTGACCTGTGTCCACAGACAAAAATGACTACAATGCATATGTGAGCATCAGAATTGGGCCATGGAGCAATGGAATAAGGTGGCCTGGTCTGATTAATCATGTTTTTTTACATCATGTGAATGGCTGGGTGTGTGTACGCTTACCTAGGGGAGAGAGGTGGCACCAGGATACAGTGGATGATGTGTGATGCTTTTGGCAATATTCTGCTGGGAAACCTTGGATTCTGCCATTCATGTGGATGTTACTTGACATGTACCACCTGCCTAAACATTGTTGCTGACCAAAAGCACCTTTTCACGGAAACTGTATTCCCTGTAGAAAGTGGTGACCATGCCTCAACAAGTCAGGGCTGTTTTGGTGGCAAAAAAGGGGAGAAAAAAAGGAAACCCACACAATATTTGGTGGGTGATCAGAGTCATGGCTGATCATTGTGTGTATGTGTGTGTGTGTGTGTGTGTGTATATATATATATATATATAAATGTATATATATATATATATATATATATATATATATATATATATATATATATATATATATATTTATATATATAGTTAGGTCCATGTATATTTGGACCCAGGCAGAATTTTCATACATTTAGCTCTGTATGCCACCAGAACAAAATTAAAACAAAACAATCCAAATTAATTTGAAGTGCAGACTTTCAGCTTTGGTTCAAGGGGTTGAACATAAAGATCTAGTCCAAATTTTAGGAACTGAAACCATTTTTATACACAGCCCTCCCCTTTAATTGGACAAATGAATATAATCATAAATACCCTGAAGACTGGAACCCATGGACATTACCAAAGAATGGGTTTCCTCCTTTCTGATGCTTTGCCAGGCTCTAACTGCAGCTGTCTTCAGTTGTTCTTTGTGGGTCTTTCTGCTATTAATTTTGCCTTCAGCAAGTGAAATGCATGCTCAATCGGGTTGGTGATTGACTCGGCCATTGCAGAATATTCCACTTATTTTCCTTCAAAAGCTCCTGGGTTGCTTTTGCAGTGTGTTTTAGATCATTGTTCATATGTACTGTGAAGTAGTGATGGCCGAACGGTTCGCCCGGTGGTCGTTTCGCGGCAAATTTCGGCTGTTCGCGGTCCGCCCGTTCGGCGGACTATTGGCGCCGTTCGCCCGGCGGACTTCCGTGTTTACTATGTAAAAGAACTTTGACCTATGATGACACATCCATCATGGGGTACAGGACAGCCAATTGAGACATTACAACACATGGACACTTGGACATTCCCCCTAACTTATAAATAGACCCGATCTGGCGGCCATTTTACATTCTTTCTTCTGTCACTATAGGGAGAGGTTGCTGTGTGGAGCAGGGAGAGATTGCAGTGACCCAAATCGCTAGCTATTTGGTACACAAAAGTTCTTTTCAGGACTGGTATAGGTGTTAGGTGTATATAGGTTTGCTGTGCTACTGATTGTTGCAGCAGCCTGAGTGTCTTTTGTCAGTTTAGAGAAAGGGACAGGACGGTGTGTCTGCTGTAGGGACAGTCAGTTTAGTCATTAGCTGTTACTATCAGGTCCACAAAAGTGTTATTCCAGTTATTGTTCCAGTAGCCTCTGTTTTGTCAGTTTATATAGGGACAGGCAGGAAGCAGTGTGTGAGGCAGTGAGGGTCAGTTTAATCAGTAGCTGTTACTATATTAGGTCCACAAAGGTTCTTTTCAGGACTGGTATCAGTGGTATGGTAATAGGCTTGTACACGTATAATATTCTTTCTTCCAAATATAGAAAGAATATTATACTTGACTGCTGCCCTTCTGCTGCAGTCTGTTAATCATTCACAACCTACTTGTTCCACAAAGCTCCTTATAAGAACTGGTAATAACCTGGTGTAGGGTGCTATAGTACATAGGGTTGAGTGAGGTACAGTCTGTAAGGACTGGTATAGGTCCACAATACATAGGGTTGAGGTGCACTACTGCTGACCGCTGCCCTATACTGCAGCAGTCCTTCATCGGTATAGGGACTGACATACAGTCTGCTAATCACTCACACACAACCTACTTGTTCCACAAAGGTCCTTATAAGGACTGGTAAGGTATAGGGTACTACAGTACATAGGGTTGAGTGAGGTACAGTCTGCCATTCTATAAGGACTGGTATAGGTCCACAATACATAGGGTTGAGGTGCACTACTGCTGACTGCTGCCCTATACTGCAGCAGTCCTTCATCGGTATAGGGACTGAGAGTTTTGTCACAGGGTCATTTAAAAAATGACAGGCAGAGGAAGAGGCAGGCCCTTCCGCAGGGGTGGTAGGGGTAGGGCAGGAGCAACAGGCTTGAGCCAAAGTGGGAAGTTGCAGAAGGTGTGTTCAATTACTTTAAAGGACACACCAGACTTGGTTGAGTGGCTCACTCAGCCTTACTCTTCTGCACCCTCCTCATCCTCTCGATCTGCACCCTCTTCTTCACTCTCTGCTATGTGCACCCCCAAAGACACTACCACCAACAACACCACCACCACCACATACCTTCTGCTTGAGTCACAGGAATTTTTTTGCCGGTCCATATCAAGACATTTCTGATGCGCAGCCACTCTTGGTATTGGATCAGGAAGAGGAGGTAGCAACAACCGCTACTCAGAAGTCTGACGACAGTACCCAGATCAGCCCAAGGAGGAGGTTGGTCCCCGGTGTTGCTGCCTACTCCGAGATCTCTACTTATAGCAGTGGAGAAGGTGACGTTGACGATGACGTGTCTAGTGATGTCACATGGGTGCCCACAAGAGAGGAAGAGGAGGGGAGTTCAGAGGGAGATATGGACCAGCAGATAGGGAGGAGAAGCAGGAATAACTTACATTGCACAGGAGGGACAAAGCAGACTGCAAATGTATCAGGAGCGAGTCATCGACCATGTACGGTCACATCTGGCGCTCCCAGGACACTGGCACATGTCTCCGCAGTGTGGGATTTTTTTAACGTGTCCGCTGCTGACAATAGCGTTGCCATCTGCAATCTTTGCAGTCAACGCATTAGTCGCGGTAAGCCCAACACTCACCTAGGGACCACCGCCTTAAGAAGGCACATGAGCAGCCATCACCGAGCCGAGTGGGAGCAACGGAACACACAAAGCCACACTCCAGGCTCTCACCATCCAGCCTCGTCTTCTACTTCTCCTTCTCCTCTCTCCTCACAATTGTCCTCCACTCCACCTTCCATTACGCCAAGCTCACGTTTTTCTGCAAAAAGGCAGGCTTCCGTGGGCCTAATGTTCGAGCATAAAAAAATGATGACGCCAGATAACCCTCTTGCCCAATGGTTGACGGCTGGCTTGTCAGAACTCATAGCCCGCCAACTACTGCCATATAAACTGGTGTAATCGGAGGCCTTTCGCAAATGTGTGGCCATTGGAACACCACAATGGAAGGTCCCAGGAAGGAAGTATTTCTCAGAGAAGGGTATCCCAGAGCTATATGGCCATGTTCAGCAGCAAGTGAATGTATCTCTGGCACACAGTGTCGGTGCCAAGATACATCTGACCACAGACGCGTGGTCTAGCAAACACGGGCAGGGAAGGTATATCACTTTTACTGCCCACTGGGTGAACCTTCTGACGGCCGTCAAGCATGTAACCCGTGGCACCCGTGTAGATTTGGTTTTACCGCCACGGATTGCATGCAGGCCTGACTCTTTTTCTTCTCCTCCTCCTCCTACTCCATCCTCCTCCCTCTCCTCCTCGGCTGACGCCTCCTTTTCCGCTGCTAGCGTCTCTCTTCCGCTGCCCCGCCCAAGCTCCCCAGAACCTATTTGACATGCCAGATGAGACGTTGCCATGCCGTGCTGCGTCTGTTGTGCCTGGAAGCCAAGAGCCACACTGTCCCGGCACTCCTTTCAGCTTTGCGTTCACAGGCAGATCAGTGGCTAACACCGCTCAATTTGACAGTTAAAGTGGTGTGAGACAACGGTGCCAATCTGCTTAGCGCATTGAAACAGGGCAAAATCACGCACGTGCCATGCATGGCACACATCTTAAACTTGGTCGTGCAGCGATTCCTTGTCAAATACCCTGGGGTCCAGGACATCTTGTGGCAGGCAAGGAAAATCTCGGCCCATTTCAGAAGATCTTACACGGCCATGGCTCGCCTTGCTGACATTCAGTGGCGACACAATCTGCTGGTCAGACGTCTTATTTGCGATTGCCCGACGCAATGGAACTCAACCTTCTATATGCTTGATAGGCTGCTCCAGCAGAAACGTGCAGTTAACGTCTACCTGTATGAACTCTGCGGCAGAACAGGTTCTGGGGAGCTGGGTTTTTTTTCACCGCGCCAGTGGCTGCGCATGCGCGACGCATGCAGAGTTCTGCGCCCATTTGAGGAGATCACCAAACTGGTCAGTCGCAGCCATGGTGCCATCAGTGACATGGTACCTTATGCCTTCTTTATGGAGCGTGCATTGCGTCGTGTCATTGATCAAGCTGTGGAGGAGCAGGAGCGGGAAGATGAGGAAGTCGCAATGCTTTAAACCTTTCTGGGATCCCTGTTGTGCGTGGATGGGGAGAGGAGAATAAAGAGGACGACATTATCCTGGATGATGAGCAGGAGCCAGGCCACCACACCGCTTCCACTTTAGTGCAAATGGGGGCCTTCATGCTCCAGTGTTTTAATAGGGACCCCCGTATAAAAAGCATAAGGGTCAAGGACAAAATGGCGGAAATGTTACCGCCGTCACAGAGGGCTGGCAGAATGGAGCACTTCCAGGCCTTGCTTCGAGAAATGCTGCATTCTGCCTTTGCGTGCGCTGGCAGAGGAGCAATTCCCACTCCCAGAGAAGGAGTTGCGGGTACCAATCCAACAGCACCTGCAAGAAGAGGCCAGTTTGGAGATGTGTTGGTGACTTCGGATATGAGGTCATTCTTTTAGCCGACCCATCGACAGGTGTCATCCGGATCCAGCATCAGGGAACGCCTAGACCGCCAGGTGTCCGACTACATCGGGTTAACGGCCAATGTGGACGCTCTGAGGAGTGATGAACCCCTGGACTACTGGGTGGGCAGGCTTGACCTCTGGCCAGAGCTTGCCCAATTTGCAATCGAACTGTTGGCTTGCCCCTCATCCAGTGTCCTGTCCGAAAGGACGTTCAGCAGGGGGGGTTGTGACCGATAAGCGTACTCGCCTAGCTCACGACAGTATTAACTACCTCACATTTCTAAAAATGAATGAGGCATGGATCTCGGAGGAATTCAACACATGTGACCAGTAGACCATGTATATGTCTATAAACAATTTTTTTAATCGAGCACAGAGACCTTCTTTCTTCATTTGGCTCACTTCCTTGTCCAAAAAAAGCACACCGTACTATATGCCCGTACCCTCCTCTTTGAAGAGGTTGAGTGGTGTCATATTTCTACTGGGGCTGCTTATTATGAGGGGCTCCCACCATCCCTGTGCTGTGCTGACATCCTCCTGGGGCTGTACCTCTGCTGTGCATATTATGAGGGGCTCCCACCATCCCTGTGCTGTGCTGACTTCCCCCTGGGGATGTACCTCTGCTGTGCATATTTTAAGGTGCTCCCACCATCCCTGTGCTATGCTCATTATGAGGGGCTCCCACCATCCCTGTGCTATGCTGACATCCTCCTGGGGCTGCTTATTATGAGGGGCTCCCACCATCCCTGTGCTATGCTGACATCCTCCTGGGGCTGCTTATTATGAGGGGCTCCCACCATCCCTGTGCTATGCTGACATCCTCCTGGGGCTGCTTATTATGAGGGGCTCCCACCATCCCCGTGCTATGCTCATTATGAGGGGCTCCCACCATCCCTGTGCTATGCTCATTATGAGGGGCTCCCACCATCCCTGTACTATGCTCATTATGAGGGGCTCCCACCATCCCTGTGCTATGCTGACTTCCTCCTGGGGCTGCTTACGGTGCAGGTGTCATTATTGTATGTCACGCTGCTGATGTCAGTGCTCTCTATCATGGTGCTGCTGTCAGTGCTGCATTTCACGGTGCTGGTGTTTGTGCTTTATGTCACGCTGCTGATGTCAGTGCTCTCTATCACGGTGCTGTTGTCAGATGACTCTATCACGGTGCAGGTGTCATTGCTGTATGTCACGCTGCTGATGTCAGTGCTCTCTATCACGGTGCTGCTGTCAGTGCTGTATATCATGGTGCTGGTGTTAGTGCTTTATGTCACGCTGCTGATGTCAGTGCTCTCTATAACAGTGCTGCTGTCAGTGCTGTATATCACTGTGCTGGTGTTAGTGCTTTATGTCACGCTGCTGATGTCAGTGCTCTCTATCACGGTGCTGCTGTCAGTGCTGTATATCACGGTGCTGGTGTTAGTGCTTTATGTCACGCTGCTGATGTCAGTGCTCTCTATCACGGTGCTGTTGTCAGATGACTCTATCACGGTGCAGGTGTCATTGCTGTATGTCACGCTGCTGATGTCAGTGCTCTCTATCACGGTGTTGTTGTTAGATGACTCTATCACAGTGCAGGTGTCATTGCTGTATGTCACACTGCTGGTGATCATTATCGGGATTACCCCCATATGTTGTGAAAATGTACACAATGTATTATGTTTTTATCTGATTGTTTCCATGCCAATAGGGGTAATCCCGATAATTTTTTTACCAAGTATATAAGATGTGGATGCATATGCAAAACGGTTTCGTTTTTATACAATGTTTTTATGACAATGTTTATGTATACTCGTAAGATTATAATAGGCTTATGGAAATTTTGTTTGTGCACTGGGTCCTTTGATTGTTTTGCGGCGGCGGTGATGTGACAGGGGATCCTGATTGCAATGAGTGGACTTGTATTGGATCCCGCGCTTGTCACTCCCAGCGGCTGTCCGTTATCATTGGTTCCCACAGTGTATATTTGTTGTCTTCCGGAAGTGACGTGTGCGTTCCATACACTTGGTCGTGAACAACCAAGGTACCAGGAAGCGAATCTAGCGCACAGAGCAGACGTCCGCGGTTACCTAAGGGGGTTCACCACGAGGAATAAGGCACAGTACACATACTTAATTGCGATTGTTTTTACTATATTTGGTACGCATAATTTTATATGGGGGGTCTCTAATAAAGGTGTTTAAACAATATTACGCTATGTTGGTGTGATCTTGTTTCCTTTATGAAAAACATCGGACCTCCCCATTATGGTGACACCTAGCGACCAAGGAATATAATTGTTTGACATATTGAAGGCTCATATACTCTTGATTTTCTGGTGAGTGTACCCCCAAGGGGGGCTCATATTTTGAGAGCACGAAAGGTGGAACGTGAAGTGGAAGGTGGTTTCTATCTTTCTTCTTATCACGAGCTGGACTCTATCACCACTATTTCATGAGCACAAATGAATGACATCTGAACAAGATTCTGTATGATTTGAGCGCTGCTATATATATAATTAGTGGACTCTTGCTTGAAGATTTGATCTTTTTTATATATATAATTTTATATGTGGCAGAGTGTTGCGTCTATCTTTCTGATGGATTTGTTTTATTTTTTAAGCCTTTTTTTAACTTGCATGGACAGCTCCATTGAACGCATGATGTAGGTTCACAGCAATAAATTCCATATGCAAATACCACACTTAGAATCAACTCCAGACCATTTACCTGCTTAATTGATGAAGAAATAACAAAGGAGTAGCCCACACCTGGCCATGAAACAGCTTTTGATTCAATTGTCCAATTGCTTTTGGTCTCTTGAAAAAGGGGGTGACTATTCTTAAGAGCTGTAATTCCTAAACCCTTCCACCGATTTGGATGGATATACCTTCAAATGAAACCTGAGTGTGCACTTGCAGCCCATATCCATTATATAATTATAGCTGGAATATGTTTTGGTAATTACCTGAACAAATCAAAAATTTTACATGTGTCCACATATATATGGACCTAACTGTGTGTGTGTGTGTGTATATATTTTCTTTCTCTCTCCTCCCCTTATAATGTGTGTGTGTATATATATATATATATATATATATATATATATATATATAATCTGAATAGCCGACATAGGCTGTGGTCCATCGGGTGGGCATCATGTTGCCAACGGTCAATAACACTTTACTGTTTATACTGAAAGTATCCAGACTGCCATCTTTCCTCCCAGTGACAGTGGGTCTTTATTGATGTTGGCTCTGCACAGATTGTTCATTTTTATTGATGCTGAAATATTGCATTGTACACTTACAGATAACCCAGTCTTGGTATGTATACGAAGAACTGAATTGCTGAATTGTTTGATCTACTGTTCTGTTCTAGATGTACGCATGCAAAATGAGCAAACTATCTCTCCACCACCCTTTCAGATTTTGCAGGCTTTTTTTTTTTTGTTTAGCTATGATGTCTGATCTTGTTAGTTTCATACTAAGGCTAACTAGTCGACTAGGGTAAGCATAAGACCGTGTTCCTAGGAGGGTATGAATGATAAATCCAGTCCTGCTCCTCTGCATAATGGGCAATCATTACTTTCAAGTAAAGGCTGCCATAATCATCTATTAATCATTAAAGAGAAATCGGCACACTAAACATTTCATAATTTCCAAGCTGCTTTGTAGAGTCAACATATCACATGAAATAGAAATATACACTATGTACTGTATGTACGCTGTAATATTGGGGATTATTTAGCTTTAGTGTAGAGCTTACCAGTGAGCTGAGACACGCCAGATATGCTTTTTAAGGGCTTGTTGGCCCACTTTTATTAAACAAAAAATAATTTCCATCAAGGATTGCCCACGCAGGGGTTTCAACTTCACAGCAATATTGTAATAACAAACAGAAAATACCCAGCCAGCTGGCTTTGTGGTTAGCACTGCTGCTCAGGCTTTGGCCTCGGTCCTCTTGACCCTGTAACAGTGTCCTAGTTTGGTATACCTCTGCTGACACTCTTTTACAACTTCCTTGCTGCTACAGCCCACAGGTTTGGGCCCTCCATCTCCTCCTTCAGACTGTCCCGTGCAGGTATGCACACTTTTATCTTTCATACCTAGTACTCCTTGGGAGGGTGGAGCCCAAAACCCTGATCCTGACTTTACTATCAGCCCAGGACCCACCTGTGCAATCAAACTCTTGGCTGTTCCCAAATCCCAGGTCCCAGTATTGGAGATTTTTTCCCACCCAGATCGCTGCGAAATCTCTGCGCTTCAAGTCCTCACCTGGATTTTACAAACCTTGGAGGAAACTGACAAAACAGATTCTTCCACATTAAATAATAATCCTGGAGCCCCTCAACCTGTCTGGTTTACGATCCTGAGCGACAAACACCATGACAGGGAACCGTACAACGCATGGGTATGGTTTCTTTCTACACATAGAAAAATCATAGCCCAAACGGCACATTACATTAGAAGAAGAGTGATATGTAGTGTCTGCTTGCAAATATGTTATGCAAAAAGGACTGAAAACATTTGATAGTCTAGTCCAGTGATCTTCAAAGCGTGGCCCTTTGCATGCCTTTATGCAGCCCCAGGGGGTACTATTCCTCCCACTAAAACGAGATACGGTTCTGCAAACTGACAACAATAATGGGGCACCATTTCTACCACTGATACCAACAATAGGGCACTATTCCTCCCAGTTATACCAACAATGGGGCCCTATTCCTCCCCATTATACTGATGATGGGGCACTATTGCTCCCTCTAATACCAAATGTGGTGATGTGTACTCCCACTGATGTCAGGAAAATTTCTACTCCCACTGCGTCAGCCCTGCCCAACTAAAGTCTGAAGGACAATAAACTGGCTCTTTCTGTGCAAAGTTTGGGGATTGCTGTTCTAGCCTAAAAGAGGTATGTTATTTGCTGCCCGTGCTACTTATGTTAAACTTTCTTTTGCTCTTGCACACTTCCGAATGCATGCCAAGGCATAGTTAGAAAAGGGCACAAGACTGACTCGAACCTTACACAGGGCTAAAGATTCTTTCCCTGCCACCACATAATAGGACTGTATTTGGTGATTGGTCATTTAGGTGCCAATTTAAAGAAGGGAGGAGACTGGGGAATCATATACTCATACCTAAAAGTACCAGATATTTCTTTTCACCATCAGCAGCGGAGCAAAAGTGGAGCAAAAGAAAAATGGGCAGCAGACATTTGTAAAACTTGACTTGGCCCTCTTAATCTCATTTACCACAAGCCCTTCCATTGCCTAGATCTTCTCTTAATTGTGCATGAAAAGACAATGTTTCTCAGCTCTAGTCTTTGATATTTTCCAAATTTCCACGCAGAACCTGAGCCATGTTAATTAGCAGCAGACTAAAAAGAACCTTCACAATGTAAAATAGACTGCACACCAATCTCATGAACTGGTTCAGCTTCATTGTCCCGAATCCAATTTGCTGACATGATTCAGTGAATAGCTGCTTCCATGAAACCTTTCTTACACAGTTATTTATTATGAAAACTCCCTTTAAAAGAAATTTTCTCATTACAGTATTTTAGTCATTTATTTTACTTGTAATTCTATGCAGCACTCCAGAAAATATACTCTTGCAGGTCACCGCAGACTAAGGATTAAGAAACTGCAAGTAGAAAATGTAATAAATGCCTCATCAATGGTAGTAGAGTCCAAAAAAGATTGGAGTTACTTTGTATTGGGGTGGCATATCCTACTATATAAAATCCTCAATAGTACTGACTACGGAAATGAAGTGCTTAGGCAACTTAGTAACATGGCAAAAGCTATCCCCTTTGGATAAAGATCTGACTAATGAAGATTTCTTGAACCTCCTTTAGGGAAAAGGATACTTGACTGTTGGAAGCATGGCATCACTGTGGGCGTGACCCTAAAAATAGAAGTTAAGTAGCTACAAAGACCTGAGGTGACTGGGTGGAGACTGAACTTTAAGAAAAGGTTATGCTGAGGCACATCAACTGCGCTTTGTAATTTCAGCTGTCACAAGAGTTGACCACCATCCCGATGTGATGATTTCTCACAGCTATATTGGTGGTTTTGGCCTTGCCAGCAATCAATGTCACTTCATGGGCTATGCCTTTAAGTTAAACTCTAGGGTCAGCCAAATGTCTGTTTGGCACTGTTGGTACTGTAAGGACTGGCCCCTTAAGGCCCATACACACGATCAGACTTTTTGACAACAAACATGCAAATTAGCTGTTTTGGAGCAACATCCGACCGTGTGTACGCTCCATCGGACAAACTTTTTGGGTTTTCATCGGACTTTTGTTGGCTGTGCAAACGGACAAACTTTCTGGCAACAAAAGTCCGATGGAGCAAAGTCTGATCGTGTGTACAGAAAACCATAGGACTTTTGTACAAAGTACAAACAGGCATGCTCAGAACCAATGCAAAAGATCAGACAACAATACAGAAGTTGACCAAAGGTGGCGGTAAAGAGCAGAAAAACCACATGATTTGGTGAAAGTTGGCTGAAAAAGTCCTGCTGTGTGTATGCAATACAAGTTCAGGGCCGACGCCCTTTGTACAAAAATCCAAGGGAAAGTTTGTACAAAGTCCTATCGTGTGTATGAGGCTTTAGACTATGTGAGTTTATGTTTTATGGGTGCTCCCAGTATAACTTTGCAAATGTAAAGGACCATACACACGATCAGACTTTTTGACAACAAACATGCAAATTAGCTGTTTTGGAGCAACATCCGACTGTGTGTACGCTCCATCAGACAAACTTTTTTGGTTTTCATCGGACTTTTGTTGGCTGTGCGAATGGACAAACTTTCTGGCAACAAAAGTCCGATGGAGCAAAGTCTGATCGTGTGTACAGAAAACCATAGGACTTTTGTACAAAATGCAAACAGGCATGCTCAGAACCAATGCAAAAGATCAGACAACAATTCAGAAGTTGACCAAAGGTGGCGATAAAGAGCAGAAAAACCACGTGATTTGGTGAAAGTTGGCTGAAAAAGTCCTGCTGTGTGTATGCAATACAAGTTCAGGGCCGACGCCCTTTGTACAAAAATCCAAGGGAAAGTTTGTACAAAGTCCTATCGTGTGTATGAGGCTTTACAACGTTCGAAATACACAAACCAACAATGCCAAAGTTTAATAAAGCTGTGGCTTTGCCCGAGTTCAAATGTAACTAGAAAAGTCTACAATTTCTGGGGAAATTGTGTGAAGTGTTCTTGCCTCCACCTATTGGAGTGGGGGAGTGACTGGGTGGAGTGGCTTGAATAAAGATTTTTTTTTTCCAAAAATTATTTTTATATTTTTTTCCAAAAAGATATATTTTTTTTAAATTTAATTTTTTTCAAAAATGTTTTTATATAATTTTTTTCAAAAAAATTTATTTCATTTTTTCAACAATAATTTATTTTTATTTTTTCCAAAATAATTTATTTTTTCAAAAAGGATTTTTTTTTCAATTTTTTTTTTTTTCATGGGGTGGTCATAATATTTTGGCTGATCATGCAGTGGTCATAATGTTTTGGCTGATCAGCTTTTGTCACCTCCCAGTCTAGTTTTGAACATGTCGCTATTCATTCCTATGGGACAAATTTCACTGCAAAAACAATATTTTGTGAACCATTCGACGAAACGTTCCACAAAGTAATAGCACACCATCGGGAACAATCCACACGTTTTGGTATATTACTGTCTATGTAGTGTAAAAGCTGTGGGAGGAGTTAGGGTGGTAAATTTGGCTATAATAATAATAATAATGTGAGACTAGAAAATGCATTTCCTAGAGAAAATGCGTGGCAATGCTTAACAGCATCAAAACTGCCCCATCAGAATTGCCCCATTAAAACTGCCCCATCATATTCCTCTATTATAAATAAGTACATGGTGTGTCTGTGCCCATCACTGTGTATAAGAAGCTTTGGTAACCATGGAAACAAAACAGACAACAAAAGCCTGGCTGCCTTAACCACTTGCTTACTGGGCACTTAAACCCCCCTCCTGCCCAGACCAATTTTCAGCTTTCAGCGTTGACGCACTTTGAATGCTACACTGTACCCAAATTACATTTTTATCACTTTTTTTATCACAAATAGAGCTTTCATTTGGTGGTATTTAACCACTTGCAGACCGGACCATTTTGCTGGTCAAAGACCAGACCACTTTTTGCGATTCGGCACTGCGTCGCTTTAACTGACAATTGCGCGGTCGTGCGACGTGGCTCCCAAACAAAATTGACATCCTTTTTTTCCCACAAATAGAGCTTTCTTTTGGTGGTATTTGATCACCCCTGCGGTTTTTATTTTTTGCGCTATAAACAAAAATAGTACGACAATTTTGAAAAAAACGCATTATTTTTTACTTTTTGTTATAATAAATATCCCCCAAAAATATATAAAAAAACATTTTTTCCCTCAGTTTAGGCCGATACGTATTCTTCTACATATTTTTGGTAAAAAAAAAGCAATAAGCGATTATTGATTGGTTTGCGCAAAAGTTATAGCATTTACAAAATAGGGATAGTTTTATAGCATTTTTATTAATAATTTTTTATAATTTTTTTTTTTACTAGTAATGGCGGCGATCAGCGATTTTTTTATTGTGACTGCGACATTGTGGGGGACCCATCAGACATTTTTGACACATTTTTGGGACCATTGTCATTTATACAGTAATCACTGCTATATAAATGCAGTGATTCCTGTGTAAATGACACTGGCAGTGAAAGGGTTAACCAGTGGGTGGCAGTGTAGGGGTTAAGTGTTCCTAGGGGTGTGTTACTAACTGTGGGGGGGTTGGGCTTTCATTTAGTGAACACTGATCTCTGCTCCAATCATGGAGCAGAGATCAGCATCACTAGTTGCTAGGCAGAATGGAGAAATGTTGTTTACACAGCATTTCCTCCATTCGGCTGCTCCGTGAGACGATCGCAGGGATGCCCGCGGCGATCGAGTCCGCGGGTCCCGCGTCCGGACTCAGGGGGGTCCTGACCAGCGCGGGAGCGCGCCGCCGGCGGTGCGCTCCCGATGGCAGGGCGACATTGAATATTGGACGTACCTGTACGCCAATATGCCTGCCCGTGCCATTCTGTCGACGTACATCGTCGTGTGCTGGTCGGGAAGTGGTTAATTACAGCTGGGAGTTTTATTTTTTGCTAAACAAACAAAAAGAGATGCAAAAAAAAAAAAAATCATGTTTAATAGTTTGTTATAAAACTTTGCAAACAGGTAATTTTTTTCCTTCATTGATATGCGCTGATGAGGTGCCACTGGTGAGTACTGATAGGCGCCACTGGGGGGTACTGATAGGCTGCACTGATAGGCACAGTTAAGGCAGCACAGATACTGTAGACACAGATAAGGTGACATTGATGGGGACAGATAAGGCTAAAGCATTCCCACTAATAACAGTAAGCGGTCTTGCTATGCAAGAACACTTAATAATAAAAGGCAGACCCAGGCTGCTGGTGACAAGTACAAGAGACTTGAAAGAGAGCTTTAGCATTGCCTACGGCTAAACCACCCCGAATGAGCCCGCTCTCATCTAATTTCGGAAGCTAAGCAGGGTTGGGCCTGGTTAGTACTTGGATGGGAGACTGCCTGGGAAAGCCAGGTGCTGTAGGCTTTTGCTTTTCTTCCAGCAAGGGTCACTCTCCTCTATGCCTCTTTTTACATTCTTTTTTACCCAAAGCGCTCTGCAAGCCCTCCGGCACACCTAGCTCCTCCAAAATCACCCCTGCCCAGCCCCCACTTTTTATAAGCCCACTTCCCTTTTCTCACCCCTTCTTTCAAAAATACACTTTCTTTCTTCTCTCTCTCTTTCTCTAAATGAAATTTTTTATTTATTTTTTTTCAAAAATGTTTTTTCTTGATCATACATCACGGGACACAGGAGCTTCATTACATAGTGGTTATATAGGCACCTCTGGTGATTGGACACTGGTTAACCCCCAATTAAGGAGAATTCCTCCCCTATATATCCCCTCCCATATGGGAGGCACCTCAGTTTTTTCGCCAGTGTCTATGGTGGTTGGTCACGTAAAACATGTGCTCTGAAGAAAGCTCTGTGCAGGTCCCTGCGGGGGCCTAAGGGCTACAACAAACCGGATCCATATCTCGGGCCGATATTTTGACTCCCAAGATGGTATGGTACCCGGGCCTCGTCATCCGAAGAAACAAGGTTTTGCCTGTAAGTCCTCTCCTATTGGAAGACTGGGCTCTGGGAAAACCAGACTTGGTGTACTATTTACATAGTGGCATGAAAGTTTCTGGCAGAGTCTTTTACAAGGTCCAGGTAGGAGGTTCTTCTGAGAAGGAACCCCAAAAAAACCTGAAGGTTGGCACAACTCTGCCTGTCGTGATGGGTGAAGGCTGTAATCTGTCTGTTTTCAGCAATTCCTGCGGCGAGCACAGGTAAGGGAAGTTAATCCTATATAAATGTATATTATGGATTTCTTCATTGAGTAGTTATATGTCTTACCTGGTTTCCACCACTAGAGGGAGTAAGAGCAGCCTGATGCATACTTACATGCCTTTCAGATACACACGCTCAGTGAAGCCTGGTTCCTCCAGGTGACTCACGTTTCCACTGCACTCTCTGCCACAATAAAGGTAATACAGGGGTCCCACGTAGTCTGGGGGTCCCGCGCAGCTCCGATGGTGGTCCCCTTTCCCCCTGGACATCCGGTGGTCCTCGTGCACACGCGCTAAGCGCGCTCCCGTGCTAATGGAGGGGGGGGGGAGTGTGGTTGCGAGCCGTGCACGTTGGTGTGCACGGCGCTGTACTGCGCAGGCGTCAGGCGGCAATTTTAAAAAAGCCCAGAGCACCAGGGGGCTGTAAGTGGAGACACAGGAGCTGTGAGCAGTAAGCATCCCAAGGGATTGGATCCAGGCAAACCTAAGATACCTACTCAGCATCAGATTGTGCAGTTTAAGCATATATATTTATTGTGAGACTTTAAGCACAACAGTGATTGCACTTTGTACTAGTACCTCTGCTTTGTAGCTTCGGACTATGTCTCCTCGTAAGAGGGTCTCAGGGGGAGGTAACAAAGGCACTGGTAAATCACCACCTAGGTCTAGGGGTTTTAAAAATGCTTGTAGGTTACCACCCCCCCCGCAAGACTGGAGCCAGCCTCACAGGATGAGTCAGTGCCCCTGTCAGGTTTTGCAGCCTCTCCTAATATTTCAGGCCCGGTATATGTCACTGAGGACTCCCTTAGGGCTACATTGGAGGGTTTTGAAGGGAGAATCATGAATTTTATTTCAGCTTCCCTAAAAGATAGCAGGAAAAGGGGTAGACCCCCTCCCTCTGCTGAGATTCCTCTTTCAGATGACACCTCTGACAATGAGGAGAGATCTTGGGACAGGGATCATGAGCAGTCGGATGAATCAGAGGAAGAGGAGAGAGTCCCCTCCTCCCAGGCCCTCAGAAAACAGGTGCAATATTATACTAAATTGGTGCGTACCACATTCAGAATGCCTGCTGCTGAAGTCGCTACGTCCTCTGTTTCTTCCCTGGGACTCAGGAAAATCCCACAGACTGCCTTTTCCTTTCCAATTCATCCCTTAATGGATAAATTGTTGTATGAGGATTGGGGACATCCCGACAAACTGTTTGCTCCTCCTAAAAGGTTTTCTATGCTTTATCCTCTGGAGGAAAGTTTCGCCAATAAATGGGGGGTCCCATCTGTCGATGCAGCTGTTTCTTGCGTGAATAGAAACCTGACCTGTCCTTTGGATAATGCTCAGGTATTTAAGGATCCAACTGATAAGAAGCTGGAAACCTTATTGAAAGCCTCCTTTTCCATGACTGGCGCAGTAGTGCAACCTACATTCGCAGCCGTGGGGTTGTGTCAGTTCCTCAAGGAACAAGTTAAGCAGATGCTTGGCCTCCTTCCCAGTGAGGAAGTGGAGAACTATGCAGAAATACCTCAAATTCTGTGTTTTATGATTGATGCGATTTTGGATTCTATCCAACAAGCATCTCGTTTGTCTCTCCTTTTGGTACACATGCGAAGGGCCCTATGGCTAAAAAATTGGGCAGCTAAACTATCATGCAAGAAGCATTCGATTGGGTTCCCGTTTAAGGGGGAACGTTTATTTGGAGAAGAATTATACAAGTTCGTCCAAAGAATTTCAGGGGGTAAATCTACTCTCCTTCCAATCAAAAGGAGCAAACGGCCATCATTTAGGCGTTCTCTCTCCCCCGGAGCATCAAGCTCTAAGCAGTGGCGACGGCCTTCACAACCTCCCTCTACAGGAAAGGCTCAAGGCCGGGCCCAGGGGCAGAAAAAGACTTGGGGGCGAAAGCCTGCCAAGCAGAGCCCAAAAGCTTCCTTGTGAAGGGGCGCCCCCGCTCGGCCGAGTGGGGGGAAGTCTCCTGCAGTTTGCAGAAGCCTGGCAGGAAGAGATCCGGGGCAAGTGGGTAGTCTCCTCGGTATCTCTGGGCTACAAGCTAGAGTTTCAGGAGATTCCACCTTCTCGCTTTCTAAGGTCAAGGATCCCCAGGGATCCAGTAAAGCAAAGACCGCTATTCCTGGCCTTAGATCACTTACTATCCCAGGGGGTGATAGTGGAAGTGGACCCAAAAGAACAGGGTTCAGGCTTTTACTCGAATCTCTTCACTGTTCCAAAGCCAAATGGAGGTGTCAGACCTATCCTGGATCTGAAGGATCTGAACCGTTTTTTACGCATCCGGTCCTTCTGAATGCAGTCAATACGCGCTGTGGTCTCCTCCCTGCAAGGGGGAGAGTTTATGGCATCAATAGATATCAAGGATGCATATCTAAATGTGCCAATATTTTCCGCACACCAAAAGTATCTAAGGTTCACGGTAGAGCGGCGCCATTTTCAATTTGTGGCTTTGCCGTTCGGGCTCGCTACGGCTCCTCGAGTCTTCACAAAGATTCTAGACCCTCTCTTGGCAAACCTAAGAGCTCGGGGTATAGCCATCATGGCGTATCTAGACTATTTGCTTCTCATAGAGAAAACATTAGCGCTCCTGAACCACAGTGTTACCAGAACACTAGACCACCTGGAATGCCTAGGTTGGATTATAACCTAGGAAAATCGTCCCTACAGCCTGCTACCAGGTTGGAGTACCTGGGTATGGTCATCGACACCGCTCAAGGCGGGGTGTTTTCTACCAAGGCCAAAGGCCTTGGCCATTGTGGGTCTGGTGCTCCTAATTCTGGGCAGAAGATCTTCACCATTCGGTTGTGCATGAGACTGTTAGGGAAAATGGTCGCCTCCTTCGAGGCCGTTCCATTCGCCCAGTTCCACTCAAGGCCTCTGCAAAGATGCATCCTTGCGGCGTGGATCAGGAAGCCCCAGGCCTTGGATCTTCCTATGTGTCTGTCCCCAGGGACATGCAAGTCTCGTTTGGTGGTTACAAACCGAGAATTTGCTGAAAGGCAAAACTTTTCTTCCTCTTTCATGGAAGATTATGACGACAGATGCCAGCCTGACGGGTTGGGGAGCAGTGTTGGAGGAGACGTGCTCGCAAGGGAAATGATCTGCGATCAAGAAGCTATTGCCCATAAATGTCTTGGAGATCCGGGCAGTTTATATGGCTCTCATAAAGTGGTCTTACAGACTACGGGGTCTCCCTGTTCGGGTTCAGTCTGACAATGCCACAGCAGTGGCCTATATCAATCACCAGGGTCTGGTTGCACAAAAAGAGGTGAATCGCATACTTGCCTGGGCAGAAAGGCATGTTCCATCCCTTTCTGCAGTCCTCATTCCAGGAGTGGAAAATTGGCAGGCGGATTTTCTGAGCCGCCAGCAGTTGTGCCCAGGAGAATGGGCTCTGCACCCCGATCTGTTCTGTTTTCAGAACATATGTCACAGGTGGGGTACTCCAGACGTAGATCTGTTTGCGTCCAGATTCAACAGAAAGCTGGACAAATTCGTGTCAAAGACAAGAGATGTTCTTGCTCAGGGGTCGGATGCTCTGACAGTTCCCTGGGATCAGTACAATCTAATTTATGCCTTCCCCCCCGTGCCCGCTTCTGTCACGGTTCCTGGAAAGAATGAAGAGGGAAACAAAGTCGGTGCTTTTGGTAGCCCCGGCTTGGCCCAGACGACCTTGGTACGCAGAGATCATGAAGTTGGCAGTAGGCAGGCCATGGATCCTTCCTCTCCGGCCAGATCTGCTCTCACAGGGTCCAATTTACCATCCTGCTTTACACAGTTTGAATTTTACAGTTTGGCTGCTGAGACCCACATTCTGAGGGATCGTGGGCTTTCAGGGCCAGTCCTTTCTAATCATTGGCTGACAGCTGGTAACGTGGTAAGGGGTCGGGAACGACCCCTTACTTTAAGGTGACCAGATTTTTTAAATGAAATCCGGGGACATATATCTTTTATTTTTTTATTGGCAAATGGTAACCTATTTTATATGCATATATTCCTCAAATGATATATGCAGTGTATGTGGTATGTGTTTATGGAATGATTGTATGATATATATATATATATATATATATATATATATATATATATATATATATATATATATATATATATATATATATATATATACATACGTTCTTTTGCACATTTTGTCCATGAGATTAAAAAAAATACTTCTTAGAATTTTTTGGGATATGACTACCAAATGTTAAGATGATAAGATTGAAAAAATACAGTACTTTTCAATGCATTTATTTATATTATATATAATTATACAATTATATATTTCTTTATATACTGTATATCTCCGTCTCTCTGTATACTGTATCTCCCCTCTGTATATACTGCACCCCCTCGCTGTCTCTCTGTATACTGTATCTCCCCTCTGTATATACTGTACCCCCGCGCTCTCTCTCTGTATACTGTATCTCCCCTCTGTATATACTGTACCCCCGCGCTCTCTCTCTGTATACTGTAGCTTCCTCTCGCTCTGTATATACTGTATCTCCCCCTCTCTCTGTATATACTTTATCCCCCCTCTCTGTATACCGTATCTTTTCTCTCTGTATATACTGTATCCCACCTCTCTGCAGGGGCGTAACTATAGGGGGTGCAGCAGTCGCGACCGCAACCGGGCCCTGTGATGCAGGGGGCCCATGCAACTCCCTCTACATATGGCCGACAGCAGCATAGGCAGCTAGGGGTACCAGTGCACCATGCACACGGGTGGCTGGAGGTGGAGGCTGACTAGCAGAGCTCCATGCTCGATTATCGCACTGGCTGCCCTTTAGTTGTGCATTCCCTGCATAACCTGTGTCCTCAGCCAGCTCCTCAGAGTACCCCTCGCCTGCTCCATGCATTGCCACTGTGTCCAATGTCTGTTCTCCCCAGCCAGAGTCCCGCCTCCCCCGAGTCCGGCCCACACTGCACTGCATACTTCTCCCGGGTAAACAAACTTTAAGCACACAGATGCAGTTCAGCCCTATGAGAGCCGACTCACCGGAGGACACTGCAGGCTTGTCTGCCAGCCCCCCTCCTCCCCCGTCATAAACAGATGATGAAAGGTGTTTCTGGGAGATATGCTGATCGCCTGTCCAGCACACTGGATGGAGCCCAGGCCAACATGAATGAGTGCGCGGCCTACAGCTTGGTCATGGTGAGTGAGAGGACCCCATCCCCCACACACCATTACATACCCCCTCCATCTCCCCCTGGGGACAGGGACCCCTTCTCACATGGGGACAAGGATTCCCCACCTCCCCTGGGGACAGGGACCCCTTCTCACCTGGGGGCAGTAATTTCATCTGCCCTGGAGAAAAGGACCTCATCTCTTCTGGGGACGGGGATCCCATCCTGCCTAGGGACAGTCCCCCCAATGGGGCACCTAAACATTTAAAAAAAAAAAAAAAAACTACTGATACCAGTGGTGGAACTACAGGGCTCACAAAGGTCATACCTGTGACCACGCCCTGGAGTTCCACCGCCGGACTTGGACGGAAGGGCCCTGGCTGGGGTTCAGGGGGGCCCTTCATGGTTTCTTGCATTGGGGCCCTGAAGGTTCTAGTTATGCCACTGCCTCTCTGTATATACTGTACCCCTCTCTCTTTATATACTGTACCCTCTCTCTCTTTATATACTGTACCCCTTCTCTCTCTCTCTCTCTCTCTCTGTATATACTGTACCCTCTCTCTTTGCATATACTGTACCCCCATCTCTATATATACTGTACCCCCTCTCTCTCTCTCTCTGTATATTCTTTACCCCCGATCTGTGTATATACTGAACCCCTCTCTCTGTATATACTGTACCCCCTCTCTCTCTCTCTCTCTCTCTCTCTCTATCTCTCTTTATTTATACTGTCCCCCCCTCTCTCTCTCTGTATATACTGCACCCCCTTATCTCTCTCTTGCTTTGTATATACTGACCCCCCCTCTCTCTCTCTCTCTCTCTCTCTCGAGATATATATATATATATATATATATATATATATATATATATAATTATTATTCAGGATTTATATAGCGCCAACAGTTTGCAGAGCGCTTTACAATATGAGGGCAGACAGTACACTTACAATACAAATCAATACAGGAGGGATAAGAGGGCCCTGCTCGTATATATATATATATATATATATATATATTGCAACCCCCCTCTCTAATATATATTTTAACCACTTCAGCCCCGGACCAATAAACACCTTAAGGACCAGAGGTCTTTTTCCAATTTCGCACTGCGCTGCTTTAACTGGTAATTGCGCGGTCATGCAATATTGCACCCAAACGAAATTTGCGTCCTTTTCTTCCCACAAATAGAGCTTTCTTTTGATGGTATTTGATTGCCTCTGCGATTTTTTTTTTTTGCGATATAAATGGAAAAAGAGCGAAAATTTTGAAAAAAAAAGATATTTTCTTCTTTTTGTTATAAGAAAAATCGAATA
Organism: Lithobates pipiens; assembly: GCF_037356315.1. NCBI lineage: Eukaryota > Metazoa > Chordata > Amphibia > Anura > Ranidae > Lithobates > Lithobates pipiens. The sequence continues at coordinate 90,074,898 of NW_027507788.1, forward strand.
AACTAAATTTTAGTCATACATTGAGGGCAAAATTTATTCAGCCACATGTCTTTAGTAAAAAAAATGTCAATAAGCGTATATTTTTTGGTTTGCGCAAAAGTTATAGCGTCTACAAACTAGAGTACATTTTCTGGAATTTACACAGCTTTTAATTTATGACTGCCGATCTCATTTCTTGAGGTGCTAAAATGGCAGGGCAGTACAAATCCCCCCCAAATGACCCCATTTTGGAAAGTAGACACCCCAAGGAAATTGCTGATGGGTATGTTGAGCCCATTGAATATTTATTTTTTTTGTCCTAAGGGATTGAATAATGACAAAAAAAATAAAAAAAATTTTTTTTTACAAAAAGTTGTCACTAAATGATATATTGCTCACACATGCCATAGTTATATGTGGAATTGCACCCCAAAATATATTCCGCTACTTCTCCCGAGTATGGGGATACCACATGTGTGTGACTTTTTGGGAGTCTAGTCGCGCACGGCACCCCGAAAACCAATCACCACCTTCAGGATTTCTAAGGGTGCAAATTTTTGATTTAACTCCTCACTACCTATCACAGTTTCGAAGGCCATAAAATGCCAAAATAGCACAAAACCCCCCAAAATGACCCCATTTTGGAAAGTAGACACCCCAAGCTATTTACTGAGAGGCATGTTGAGTCCATGGAATATTTTATATTTTGCCACAAGTTGCGGGAATATTACAAACTTTTTTTTTTTTTGCACAAAGTTGTCACTAAATGATATATTGCTCACACATGCTATGGGCATATGTGAAATGACACCCCAAAATACATTCTGCTGCTTCTCCTGAGTACGGGGATACCACATGTGTGGGACTTTTTGGGAGTCTAGTCGCGCACGGCACCCCGAAAACCAATCACCACCTTCAGGATTTCTAAGGGTGCAAATTTTTGATTTAACTCCTCACTACCTATCACAGTTTCGAAGGCCATAAAATGCCAAAATAGCACAAACCCCCCCCAAATGACCCCATTTTGGAAAGTAGACACCCCAAGCTATTTACTGAGAGGCATGTTGAGTCCATGGAATATTTTATATTTTGCCAAAAGTTGCGGGAAGATTACAAACTTTTTTTTTTTTGCACAAAGTTGTCACTAAATGATATATTGCTCACACGTGCTATGGGCAGAAGTCAAATTACACCCCAAAATAAATTCTGCTGCTTCTCCCGAGTACGGGGATACCACATGTGGGGGACTTTTTGGGAGCCTAGCCACGTACGGGACCCCGAAAACCAAGCACTGCCTTCCGGATTTAAATATAAAATGCTACCAAAAAACCTGTTAGCGATGGCAGGGATCAGGCCTGACTCTGCGATCGCTGCAGTTATGTGTTTAGTGTTTTGTAAGTGACAGTGATCGATCGATACTGCACTTGGGTGGGCTGGGCAGAGGGGCAAAACGCAGGTGCTAGCAGGTATCTGGGCTGATCCCGCTAACAATGCGTTTTTTTGGAACCCTAAACTGCTGGGGACGCTAGTATAGATCTGATCAGATCAGATATTGATCTGTTCAGATTCTATAGCACTACGGGAGGTGTATGCTTTGCGTGTGGGTGTTAGCGGTACTGGCACTAACCTAGCGCTGCCTGGGGCGACGCAGACCCTGACCCTAAAACCTAATTGATATCACCCGCCGGGTGATCAGGGGGTTAAACCTTTATTGGGTAATAAATGGTGGGTGCCCTCATGCTATAAAAAATAAAAAAACTAACCAGAGTCACCCGTAACATTTATACGGTGATCAGTGGTGAAAGGGTTAACTAGGGGCAATCAGGGGGTTCAAATTTTTATTAGGTAGTATATGGGGGTCCCTGGCGCTATATAAAAACCTGACGGGGAACCTAAATAACTAACTGGCTAACCAGCGTCACCAGTGACACTTATACTGTGATCGCTGGTGAAAGGGGGTGAAAGGGTTAACTAGCAGCAATCAAGGGGTTAAAACCATTATTGGGTAGTATATCGGGGTACCTAGCGCTATAAAAACCTGGCGGTGAACCTAAAAAAATAACTAGCTACCTAGCGACACTAGCGACACTGATGCAGTGATCAGAAAAATGATCGCTTAGTGACACTGGCAAAAGGGGGTGAAAGGGTTAACTAGCGGCAATCAGGGGGTTAAAACCATTATTGGGTAGTATATCGGGGTACCTAGCGCTATAAAAACCTGGCGGTGAACCTAAAAAAATAACTAGCTACCTAGCGACACATGCAGCGATCAGAAAAATGATCGCTTAGTGACAATGGCAAAAGGGGGTGAAAGGGTTAACTAGCGGCAATCAGGGGGTTAAAACCATTATTGGGTAGTATATCGGGGTACCTAGCGCTATAAAAACCTGGCGGTGAACCTAAAAAAATAACTAGCTACCTAGCGACACTAGCGACACTGATGCAGCGATCAGAAAAATGATCGCTTAGTGACACTGCCAAAAGGGGGTGAAAGGGTTAACTAGCGGCAATCAGGGGGTTAAAACCATTATTGGGTAGTATATCGGGGTACCTAGCGCTATAAAAACCTGGCGGTGAACCTAAAAAAATAACTAGCTACCTAGCGACACATGCAGCGATCAGAAAAATGATCGCTTAGTGACACTGGCAAAAGGGGGTGAAAGGGTTAACTAGCGGCAATCAGGGGGTTAAAAACATTATTGGGTAGTATATCGGGGTACCTAGCGATATAAAAACCTGACGGTGAACCTAAAAAAATAACTAGCTACCTAGCGACACATGCAGCGATCAGAAAAATGATCGCTTAGTGACACTGGCAAAAGGGGGTGAAAGGGTTAACTCTAGGGGCAATCAGGGGGTTAAATCTTTATTGGGGGGTGATAGGGGGCTACCCTGGACCTAACACTAACTGTCCTGACAGTTTTTACTGTCACAACTGACACTGAATGCATTGATCAGTAAAGAAATGATCAATGCAATCAGTGACACTGTGACTGGGGGGGGGGGAGGGGGGGCGGGGGGCGATCGGGGGGGGGATCGGGGGGGGTTTGTGTGCCTGTGTGTACCTACATGTCAGTGTAGTGTTGGTGCACACTTACTTTTACTCTTCTCCTCGTAGTCCGGTCAAAAAGACCGCCCCGAGGAGAATGACATCACTTCCTCCTTCCTGTGTAAACAATACACAGTGGGAGGAAGCTTCTCATTGGCCAGGAGCGATCCAGAGGGGGTGGCCGAAAACGAACGGCCATCCCCTCATCACGGAGCGCTCCTGGAGGGAACCGGACCGTCGTATCCAACGGGAGGGGGTCCGATTGGACCCCCCACCCGCTGGAAGGCAATCACGTACATCTACGTGATTGTGCCTGCCTGTGCCATTGTGCTGACGTACATTGGCAATACGGCGGTCCTGAAGTGGTTAACCCCCTCTCTCTGTGTATATACTGTACCCCCTCTCTCTCTGTATGTACTGTAACGCCCACACTGTATATACTGTACCCACCATCTCTGTATATACTGTATCCCCACTTTCTCGCTCTCTGTATATACTGTACCTCCTCTATCTGTATATACTGTACCCCCTATCTCTCTGTATACTGGACCCCCTCTGTTTCTGTGTGTATACTGTAATGCCCACTCTGTATATACTGTACCCACTCTTTTGCTCTCTGTATATACTGTACCCCCTCTATCTGTATATACTGCACCCCCTCTCTGTGTATATACTGTACCCCCTCTCTGTGTATATACTGTACCCCTCTCTCTCTCTCTGCATATACTGTATCCCCTCTCTCTTTGTATATACTGCAACCCCCCTCTCTATATACTGTACCCCTCTCTCTCTCTCTCTGTATATACTGTACCCCCTCTCTGTGTATATACTGAACCCCCTCTCTCTCTGTATATTCTGTGCCCCCTCTCTTGCTGTATATACTGTACCCCATCTCTCTCTCTCAGTATATACTGCCCCCCTCTCTCTCTCTGTATATACTGTACCCCCCTCTCTCTCTGTATATATTGTAACCCCCTCTCTCTCTGTATATACTGTACTCCCTCTCTCTCTCTGTATATACTGTACCTCCTCTGTCTGTATATACTGTACCCCCCTCTCTGTGTATATACTGTACCCCCTCTCTCTCTGTATATACTTTACTGCCATATCTCTCTGTATACTGGAACCCCTCTCTCTCTGTGTGTATACTGTAACGCCCACTCTGTATATACTGTACCCCCCTCTGTATATACTGTATCCCCACTCTCTTGCTCTCTGTATATAATGTACCCCCTCTATCTGTATATACTGTACCCCCTCTCTGTGTATATACTGTACCCCCTCTCTGTGTATATACTGTATCCTCTCTCTCTCTCTCTGCATATACTGTATTCCCCCTCTCTCTCTGTATATACTGCAACCCCCCTCTCTATTTCCTGTACCCCCTCTCTCTCTCTCTGTATATACTGTACCCCTTCCCTGTGTATATACTGAACCCCCTCTCTCTCTGTATATTCTGTGCCCCCTCTCTTGCTGTATATACTGTACCCCATCTCTCTCTCAGTATATACTGTCCCCCTCTCTCTCTTTGTATATACTGTACCCCGTCTCTCTCTGTATATATTGTAACCCCCTCTCTCTCTGTATATACTGTACTCCCTCTCTCTCTGTATATACTGTACCCCCTCTCTGTATATACTGTTAGGGATGGCCTTGCGGTTCGCCCGGCAGTCGGTTTGCGGCAAATTTTGCTTGTTCGTGATTTGCCGCTGTTCGCACCGCGGACATATGCATTTACATTGTGAAGAACTTTGACCCATGATGACACATCCATCATGGGGTACAGGACAGCCAATTGAAACATTTCAGCACATGGACAATTGGACATCCCCCTACCTTATAAATAGACCTGATCTGGCGGCCATTTTACATTCTGTCTTTTGTCAGTGTAGGGACAGGACGCTGTGTGGAGCAGGGACAGTCAGTTTAATCACTAGCTATTACTATTAGGTCCACAAAAGTCCTCTTAAGGACTGGTATAGGTGTAAAGTATATAGTGGTGTAATACACTTAGAATATACTTTCTTTCAAATATACAAAGTATATTCTGGTGCACTGGTTCTGACTGCCGTGCTGCTGAGTGCACTGCTGGCCGATTCTGCAGCTGTCTTTTGTCAGTGTAGGGACAGGATACTGTGTGGAGCAGGGGCAGTCAGTTTAATCACTAGCCATTACTATTAGGTCCACAAAGGTCCTTTTAAGGACTGGTATAGGTGTACAGTATATAGGGTTGTACACGTATAATATACTTTCTTTCAAATATACAAAGTATATTATGGTGCACTGCTAACTGCTGTGCTGCTGAGTGCTGACCGATTCTGCAGCTGTCTTTTATCAGTGTAGGGACTGCTGGTGTCAGTGCTCTCTATCTCGGTGCTGGTGTCAGTGCTCTCTATCTCGGTGCTGGTGTCAGTGCCCTCTATCTCAGTGCTGGTGTCAGTGCTCTCTATCTCAGTGCTGGTGTCAGTGCTCTCTATCTCGGTGCTGGTGCCAGTGCTCTCTATCTGGGTGCTGGTGTCAGTGCTCTCTATCTCGGTCCTAGTGTGGTGTCAATGCTCCCTATCACGGTGCAGGTTTCAGTGCTCCACTGACACCTGCACCCATCTGGCAGTGGGTCAAATGCACATAAAGAGTGGTCTTTTGGGTGTGGTGCCAAGGTACCGAGTGGTTGTCTTTAAATGCAATGACACAGTCCCGATCCCAGGGATGTGTTCATGGCAGCAAGTGGTCTCTACACTTGTCCAAAACTTCACAATCCACCTCATCAGTGCTCACCAGTACCGAAAATATCATGAAAAAGGAGGAACACATCCCTGGGATCGGGACCGTGTCATTGCATTCAAAGACAACCACTCAGCACCTTGGCACCACACCCAAAAGACTACCCTTTATGCGCATTTGACCCACTGCCAGATGGTATGTGTGTCCACCTCTGCTGGTAAGAGTACCTCATTAAGTATCCACATTATTGATGTTCTCCGTGTCATATGCACTACTCCCTTGTGCAGTCATCACCTCTGAGACACTACGTTTGATTCACATCTGGATTTAATTCCTCACATTGACTTACATTTTCTAGTTTTTACTAGTCATTGGACTTTTATTTGCACATTGCACTGTATTGTTCATCTTCTGATTTTTATGGTTATTACAAGCCTTAGCGCTACACATTTTTTGTTTGTGTTTGTATAACTTGGTTTGTTTGAGTGTTAGCAGCTACATAAATTTGTTTTTCTTTTTTTGGTCACTACCTTTTTTTTTCTAGGTTTAGCGTGGTGTTATCCCCCCTTTGTCTATAATTTTTTGGCTGATAATGGGGTGGTCATAAATTATTTGGCTGATCATGTTGTGGACATACTGTTTTGGCTGATCATGTGGTGGTCATAATGTTTTGGCTGGTCATAATGTTTTGGCTGATCATGTGGTGGTCATAATGTTTTGGCTGATCATGGGGGGGTCATAAATTATTTGGCTGATCCTGGGGGGGGGCATAATATTTTGGCTGATCATGGGGGATGTCAGCTTTTGTCACCTCCCACTCTAGTTTTGAACATTTCGCCAATCATTCCTTTGGGACAAATTTCGATGCAAAAATTACGATATTACGTGAACCATTCGGTGAAACATTCCACAAAGTAATAGCATAACAATCGGGAACAATCTGCACATTTTGGTATATTACTGTTTATGTAGTGTAAAAACTGTGGGAGGAGTTAGGGTGGTAAATTTGGCTATAATAATAATAAAAACTAGAAAAGCTACAATTTCTGGGGAAATTGTGTGAAGTGTTCTTGCCTCCACCTAATGGAGTGGGCGGAGTAACTGTTGTGTGGTTGGAGTGGCTGGAGTAACTATGTAAAGTGTTAAAAAGCTTAATATTTTAAAAAGTATAAATAGTAGTAAAAAAGTTGAAGAAGTCCCATCATTAGGTGAAAGAGCTGAACATTTTTTTTTTCCATAATTCTTTTTTCAAAAATTATTTTTTTCCAAAATGTATTTTTTTAATTATTATTTTTTTTATGGGGTGGTCATAATGTTTTGGCTGATAATGGGGTGGTCATAAATTATTTGGCTGATCATGTTGTGGACATACTGTTTTGGCTGGTCATGGGGGGGTCATAATGTTTTGGCTGGTCATAATGTTTTGGCTGATCATGGGGGGGTCATAATGTTTTTTGGCTGATCATGGGGGGTTCATAATTTTTTGGCTGATCATGGGGTTGTCATCTTTTGTCACCTCCCACTCTAGTTTTGAACATTTCGCCATTCATTCCTGTGGGACAACTTTCGCCACAAAAACAACGGTATTTTGTGAACCATTCGGAGAAACGTTCCACAAAGTAATAGCACACCAATCGGGAACAATCTGCATGTTCCGGTATATTACTGTCTATGTAGTGTAAAAGCTGTGGGAGGAGTTGGGGTGGTAAATTTGTCTATAATAATAATAATAATATATATGTGAGATAACAACAGTAAATGGTCTTGCTATGCAAGAACACTTAATCAGTGACTGTGTCTCTTTGGGGGGCCATGGTATTGGTTTATTAGTTGGTCAGAAATGAGCCTATGCTTCTTAGCAGTCAAGAGTTCCAATCTATACCCCATATCTTAAGATTGAGAAAGATATTTACAGAGGTACACACATGTTGGATCAGCGGTCTCAAACCTTTTTAGCACCAGGGATCAGTTTCATGAAAGACACATTTTCCACAGATTGGGAATAGGGTGGGGGTGGTTTCGGGATGATTGAAGTGCCACCTCAGATCATCAGGCATTCGAATATTTTAAGGAGCACGCAACCTAGATCCCTCACATATGCAATTTACAGTAGAATTCACACTCCTATGACTAATGCTGCCGCTGGGTAATTACTGTAAATACAGATGAAGCTTTGCTTGCTCTTCCACTGCTCACCTCCTGCTGTGCAGCCTGGTTCTTAACAGGTCATGGACTGGTACTGGTTTGGGGTACGGGGGTTGGGGCCACTATGTTAAGGTGACATTTAGTAATTTTAATGTATCTGATGTCGTAATTGAACATGTGCAAAGTAAAAACTGTCTGTGCTGTTCTTTTCCTTCACTACAGGCTGGTCTGAAGAAATTTTTGGAATATGTACAACACGGTTCTGCAGAGAAGGTGGCCAGGTTGCTGGATAAAGGCCTAGACCCAAACTATCACGATTCAGAAACGGGAGGTAAGTAAAATGACTGCAAATATACAAATGCCATATAGTGTGTAATATGAATTATCTATAGTTGGCTTTCTCACTTACGAACAACACAATCTAAGAAACAATGGGCATCATAGGGCTCATCAAGGTGTCTGGTCTAAAAAAAAATAAAAAATAAATAAATGCCCTATGGCCTACAGACCTACAGCCTTTAACCACCTCAATACAGTGCACTTACACGCCCTTCCTGACCAGACCAATTTTCAGCTTTCAGCGCTCTCACAGTTTGAATGACAATTACTCAGTCATGCAACACTGTACCCATATGAAACTTTCATCCTTTTTTCCACACAAATAGAGCTTTCTTTTAGTGGTATTTAATCACTAGTGGGTTTTTTATTTTTTGTGCTATAAATAAAATAAAATGTAAATTTTGTGAAAAAAATGCCTTTTTCTTTGTTTCTGTCATAAATTGTTGCTAATTAGTAATTTTTCTTCATAAATTTTGGCCAAAATTTATACTGCTACATATCTTTGGTAAAAATAACCCACATTAGTGTATATTATTTGGTCTTTGTGAAAGTTATAGAGTCTACAAACTATGGTACCAATCACTGAAAATTTATCACATCTGATCAGACCTTCAGTACATCAGGTGTATCTCATTTCTTGAGACACTAACAAGTTAGGAAAGTGCAAATACCCTCAAATGACCCCTTTTTAGAAAGTAGACATTCCAAGGTATTAAGTAAGTAGCATGGTGAGTTTTTTATTATTATTATTTTTTTACAAAATTGTCATATTATTGGGTTATTTCTCACACACAGCATATGCATACAACAAATTACACCCCAAAATACATTCTGCTACTCTTCCCGAGTATGGCGATACCACATGTGTGAGACTTTTACACAGCCTGGCCAGCATACAGAACACCAACATTGAAGTAGTACCTTCAGACGTTCTACGAGCAAAAATGACGCATCTCATTTCTCAACCACCTATTATAATTTTGAAGGCCCTGGAGTACCAGGACAATGGAATTTCCCATAAAATGACCCCATTTTGGAAAGCAAACACCCTAGCGTATAATCTGTGAGGCATAATGAGTCTTTTGAACGGTTCATTTTTTTCCAGAAGTTTTTGGAATATGTGGAAAAAAATGAAAACACATTTTTTTACACAAAGTTGTTAATTTATAAGATATTTCTAACACATAGCATGTATATAGCAAAAATTACACCCCAAAACACATTGTGCTACTCCTCCCGAGTATGGCGATGACATGTGTAGGACTTTTACACAGCCTGGTCACTAGGGATGAGCTTCGTGTTCGAGTCGAACGTACGTTCGACTCGAACATTGGGCGTTCGTGCGTTCGGCGAATTCCGAACGTTTTGGCCGTTCGCGTCAAAATTCGAGTGACGCGCGCGCGGACCACAATGCACTGCGTTGGCGCAGTGCATTTCTGTCCGATGATTGGATGCCTGTGGCCAATCATGGCTCTCCTCGCTGCCGGCGCTGCGATTGGCCAAGCATGCGGGGTCACAGTGCATGCTTGGCCAATCGCAGCGCCGGCAGCGAGGAGAGCCATGATTGGCCACAGGCATCCTGCCTGTGGCCAATCATAGCTCAGACTGTGTAGTGCACGCCCCACACTATATAAGGCCGCCTTTAAGGCGGCCTCCTGTAGTGTGTTACTTTGCATCTGAAGCAGTGGGTGTTCTGTGTACCTTCAACACAGTACACACCAATCGTTTTTGGCTGATTTCCTATCTTGCTGCTGTGTAGTGGTTGTTGTCTGTGCCCTGACTGCAGTATACACCACTATATTCACCTCACCTATATAGCTAGTGATCTAGCTTTAACCACTTAACAACTGCCCATTGCCGATTAACAGCTTCAGGGCGGTTGTTTAACTCAGAGAGGCCGTTAATTAACGGCCTCCCAGAATTCTGCTCTCGCGTGCCCCGAGGTGTGCGCACTCGAGAGCATCCGTGACCGCCGGGTCCATAGGACCCGGCGCATCACGGTAAACGGCCGCTCATAGCGGCCGTTTACCACGTGATTGCTCCGTCAAATGACGGAGTGATCACTTGGAAACAAACCGGCGTCATGTTATGACGCCTGTTCCTCCCTCCCCTTTCTGTACTGGTCGGTACAGCGGAGGGGAAAGAGATCGGTGTCAGCAGCGATGTGGGCTGCATCTGCAGTGCCCACATCGCTGCTCACCGAATTTAACCCCTCAATTCCCTGCCAATACTCTGCAATACCAGTGCATACTCTGCAGTACCCTGCCATTACTCTGCAGTACCCCGCCATTACTCTGCAGTACCCCACCATTACTCTGCAGTGCAGTACCCCGCCATTACTCTGCAGTGCAGTACCCTGCCATTACTCTGCAGTACCCCGCCATTACTCTGCAGTACCCCGCCATTACTCTGCAGTGCAGTACCCTGCCATTACTCTGCAGTGCAGTACCCTGCCATTACTCTGCAGTACCCTGCCATTACTCTTCAGTACCCCCCATTACTCTGCAGTAACCCCCATTACTCTGCAGTACCCCCCAATACTCTGCAGTACCCTGCCATTACTCTGCAGTACCCCGCCATTACTCTGCAGTACCCCCCATTACTCTGCAGTAACCCCCATTACTCTGCAGTACCCCCCAATACTCTGCAGTACCCCCCATTACTCTGCAGTACCCCCCAATACTCTGCAGTACCCTGCCATTACTCTGCAGTACCCCCCCAATACTCTGCAGTACCCCCCAATACTCTGCAGTACCCCCCAATACTCTGCAGTACCCTGCTATTACTCTGTAGTACCCCGCCAATACCCCGCCAATACTCTGTAATACCCTGCCATAAATTGCCATACCCAGCCATACTCGGTGATACCCTGAAGTACCCAGCCATAGACGCCCCCCACCCCTCACCGCCCTCTGGTGCTTCTACCAACTCGCCAGTACGATCAAAGCCAGAATCTTTTTTTTTATTTTTTATTTCAGGCTTCCCAGCCTAGAGGTGAGATGTGGGGTCATATTGACCCCCCAGATTTCACTGTAAAGAGGACCTGTCATCCCATATTCCTATTACAAGGGATGTTTACATTTCTTGTAATAGGAATAAAAGTGATCAAAAATATATTTTTGGGAAAAAAAATGTCAAACTAAAATAAAGTAAAATGAACAATAAAAAAATAAAATAAAAATTAAAGCGCCCATGTCCCCATGTGCTCGCATGTGCCACACATGTGAGGTATCGCCGAGAATGTTCGAGCGAGAGCAATAATTTTAGTCCTAGACCTAGACCTCCTCTGCAACTCAAAACATGTAACCAGTAAAAAAATATTTAAAGCGTCGCCTATGGGGATTTTTTAAGTAGCGACGTTTGGCGCCATTCCACGGGCATGTGCAATTTTGAAGAGTGACATGTTTGATATCTATTTACTCAGCATAACTTCATCTTTCACTTTATGCAAACATTGGGCTAACAAGTGGTTAATAATAGAGCTTGCAGTCAGTAGTGTTAGGAGATAGTGCGTGCTGTCTGCGTGCTCTGTACCCAGTACATACCGCTATAATATAGGGCAGGCCCCTACTTTCAAACATCCAACTTACAAACATCTCCTACTTGCAAACGCAAGGAGACAGCAGCAAGTGAGATGAAAAAAGAAGGACGACAAAACAAAATTATACAGGGGTGATAACCCTTCCCTATGTTTTCCAAAAAGCTTAAAGATATTTTTTTTGACTGGAGCTACACTTTAAAAATGTACCGAAAATGACAAACAGATTCAACTTAACACAACAAACCTACACAGTCCCTGTCTTGTTTGCACCGCCTGTATACTGCTGTTCTGAGTATATAGGGCCTGGGGGCCACACGCATTTCCTTTTTTTAATATGGGTACGGGGTTCCCCTTAATATGTGTACAAGACCCACATAGGCTGGTAATGGGCAGGGAGGGCTACCCATGCCATTTTTCTGAATGATTTTCAACCATATTGCAGGAACCAGATATAACATTAAAACCGCAAGCAGTTTTAAATGGTGTTATTTCCGTTTAATGTCATTTTGTGCAGGGACTGTTCTAAACACGGGAAACACGTGGCACTTCACAGGCATACTATAGACACCCCCCAGGCACCATATCTAAAGGAATATTTCACTTTTTTTTTTTCACTTTAATCGTCATTAAAATCACTGCTCCCGCCAAAACGGTAGTTTTTAAAACTTTTTTTTGCAGTGACCCATGTCCCCTGAGGCAGGAGGCAGGTCGCCAAACCCTTTTTAGCACACTATCTTGCATATTAGCCGTTAAAATTAGCACTTTCCAATTCGAACGTTCGAGTCCCATAGACTTCAATGGGGTTCTAACGTTCGTACCGAACGCGGGGGTCGTTCGCAAGTTCTGGTGCGAACCGAACATAGAGGCCGAACATTGAAGTAGAACCTTCAGGCCTTCTAGGAGCATAAATGACACATCTCATTTCATTCCTACCTATCACACTTTTGAAGGTCCTGGAGCACCAGGACAATGGAATTACCCACAACATGACCCAATTTTGGAAAGCAAACACCCCAACGTTTATTATATGAGGCATGGGCTGCAAATAGGTACTTGGGTACTCTGATGCGCTGCAGATAGGTACTCTGATGGCCTGGTGACAGGTACTTGAGTACTCTGATGGCCTGGTGACAGGTACTCGGGTACTCTGATGGCCTGGTGACAGGTACTCGGGTACTCTGATGGCCTAGTGACAGGTTCTCTGATGGCCTAGTGACTGGTATTTGGGTACTCTGAAGGGCGGTGATAGGTACTCAGGTACTCATATGGACTGTGACAGGTACTCGGGTACTCAGATGAACTGTGACAGGTACTAAGATGAACTGTAACAGGTACTCGGGTACTCAGATGGACTGGGACAGGTACTCAAGTACTCTGATGGACTATGACAGGTACTCTGATGGACTGTGAGTGACATGTAATATGAGGGGTGGTGACAGGTCCTCTTTATTGGGGGGGGGGGCAATCAGTGTGATTAGTGTGCACTGTAAGCGGTAACGAGATGTTACCGCAATCTCCTCCTCACACCCGATCGGTGTATGGGGAGGAGGAGAACACGGTAACATCTCGTTACCGTGGCTTCTTTACATTTTAGTGATCGGCTGTGAAATGATCACAGCCGATCGCGTGGGCAAACAGCCAGCCAATGGCTGTTTACCAGCGTCGGTGACGAGCAGTGTTCCCGGGAAACACGCCGCCACCGACGTGCACGCTTAGCTCGCTTGCGATCGCAAGCATGCGCCGTGCACAGTGGGGGTGTGACCATCTGTGATCGTCTGTGACTTCATCACGGCCGATCACATGGTAAACAGCCATACCCAATGGCTGTTCGCCCCCTTAGGTGGCGAGCGGTGTCTCCGTGGCACGCCGCCACCGAAGAAACAGGGATGCGCACACGATCACGCGCATTCCCTGTTTAAACGGGAGGACGTCATATGACGCCCTCTCGCCACAATAGGTCCGCCGCCTGGCCGTCATTTGACAGGGAAGTAGTTAAACATGCTTTTAAGGTGTATCTAACGGCTCATACACACCTAATTAATTCACTTATATTGGCGTAGGATATTTCTGGCTGCGTGCATAGAAAAATTTAACTCAATGGTCACAAAGTTCTTCTGTTTAGCCATATGTTTAGATGCGTAAACTTATTTTAAAATTCTTCTTTACATGTCTACACATGGACATGGGTTTGCATGTGTTTAGAAGAGTACATGTGTAAATTATTGACAGGAGATTCAGGTTTTTGTATTCTTTTTTTACATATCGTAGGTTTGCCGATGTACAACGTAAATGTACTGTAGTTGTGTACATGGGTCCTACAATATAGATGTAGCACCCTTCTAGTTGGGCTACTAGGGAAATGTAACTTTCGGCTTGCTCTGTAGTCAGAGGAGTTGGATTGTCTGCAGTGGCGCAACTAGAACCTTCAGGGCCCTGATGCAAGAAACCACGAAGGGCCCCCCTGAACCCCAGCCAGGGCCCTTCCCTCCGAGTCCGGCGGTGGAACTCCAGGGCGTGGTCACAGGTATGACCTTTGTGAGCCCTGTAGTTCCACCACTGGTATCCGTATTTTTTTTTTAATTTTTAGGTGCCCCACTGGGGGACTGTCCCTAGGCAGGATGGGGTCCCCGTCCCCAGAAGAGATGAGGTCCTTTTCTCCAGGGCAGATGAAGTTACTGCCCCCAGGTAATAAGAGTCCCTGTCCCCAGGGGAGGTGGGGGTCCCTGTCCCCATGTGAGAAGGGGTCCCTGTCCCCAGGGGGAGATGGAGGGGGTATGTAATGGTGTGTGAAAGATGGGGTCCTCTCACTCACCATGACCGAACTGTAGGCCGTGCACTCATCCATGTTGGCCTGGGCTCCATCCAGTGTGCTGGACGGGCGATCAGCATATCTCCCAGAAAGACCTTTCATCATCGGTTTATGACGGGGGAGGAGGGGTCTGGCAGACAAGCCTGCAGTGTCGTTCCGGGAAGCCGGATCTCATAGGGCTGAACTGCACCTGTGTGCTTAAAGTTTGTTTACCCGGGAGAGGTATGCAGTGCAGTGTGGGCCAGACTCAGGGGGGGGGGGGGGGGCGGGACTCTGGCAGGGGAGAACAGACATCGGACTGAGCGGCAATGCATGGAGCAGGCGAGGGGTACTCTGAGGAGCCGGCTGAGGACACAGGTCATGCGGGGAATGCACAACTAAAGAGCAGCCAGTGCAATAGTCGAGCATGGAGCTCTGATAGTCACCCTCCACCTCCAGCCACCCGTGTGCATGGTGCACTGGTACCCCTAGCTGCCTATGCTGCTGTCAGCCATATGTAGAGGGGGCTGCCTGGGCCCCCTGCATCACAGGGCCCAGTTGCGGTCGTGACTGCTGCACCCCCTATAGTTATGCCCCTGATTGTCTGCTTTGGGATTGATTCCTTCCCCCTAGTTGTGTTGAGAAACTTCCAGTGCTTGGGGCGGGAAGGTCAGATCCTCAGCTTGAATATTCATTACCCTCTGACCAATCCCTGGGGAGGTGTGCCCAGTAGATGGTCAGAGAAGGTGATAAATAGGCAGGAGTCTGGTCAGACAGTGCTCGTGCCTTTATCCTGAGGATGGACTGTTGGTGCTTCAGCGGGGCTGCTTGCCCATGGAGCCATCTAGGACTGGCTGCTGGAATAGTGCTATATACAGAACTCTCAAATTCTGTATCTCTCTAATCGGGTCTGTGAGTTGAGCTTGGTTACTGAGCTGCAGTACCCATGATCCCCAGTTATGGATAGAGGCTGTTCAAGTTATTCCTGGACCTGTTCAAGATTGTGTCTACTTTAATCTGACATAATGACTGTGCTGCCATTAGAAAGAGG
Source organism: Lithobates pipiens (assembly GCF_037356315.1). Lineage (NCBI taxonomy): Eukaryota > Metazoa > Chordata > Amphibia > Anura > Ranidae > Lithobates > Lithobates pipiens. Next base: position 90,090,511 of record NW_027507788.1, read on the forward strand.
TGTCCTCAGCCTGTATTTGCACTCAAGCATTTTGAAGTATCCCATTCCCCCTTTTCCTCCAAGTTACAAGTTAAAAGTTTTCATAAATAAAGAAAGATAATACATCCCCATGTCTGACTATTGAGCCAGATTGCGTGAACTGTTGTGGTGTGCCTGGCTGCCTCCGCACGGTATAGGAAAGAATCCATCGGCCCCTTTGGGGTTAAGCACTACATAGTTTACTGTAGCTAATCCATAAAAAACTTTAGGATTTATGGCGCTGAACACAGTCTTTTTTATTATTATGTGCATGATCCCTAAGGCAGTTTTTTATAGAGTGTGGAAGGAGTAGAATGGAGTAGAATGTGGAGTTTTTATCGCTGCTGTGTTCCCAATAGAAATATTCTTCTTTATTTGTCCTAGTGACCAACATAATGTGAGTGAAAGTAAGGATATATCAGATATAGGAAATCTTCTAATGGGAACATTTATTTTGGTGATATTATCTAAGAGAATATGTAGGCAGGCCCTACTGCGACTGAATCACTGTACACTCTTCTAGGGGGCCTGCTACAAGACAGGGCTGTCCAGGGCCTACCTCTTTGCCCACAGTCGCATCTCAGCACATGCAAAATAATAGTTTTCTGCCACATGTTCATGAAAGGCAGATTGTAAACTCTTAACTCACCATTCTCTGGTCACCAATAGCAACGACTCACACTGCTTGGGAACACTTACTGTGCAAGGCCTCAGGTCTTCCATGTGGTTACAGGATAGGGTTTAGATAGTCCAGCCAAACACCTGAGGCCCATGTGACACACGGGCCCAGGTTAATTGCAGAGTAGGGACGAGGCGAACACCCCCCGGTTCGGTTCGCACCAGAACTTTCGAACGGACCCCAAATTCGTACAAACTTTAGAACCCCATTGAAGTCTATGGGACTCGAACGTTCGAAATTAAAAGTGCTAATTTTAACGGCTAATATGCAAGATGCTGTCCTAAAAAGGGTTTGGGGACCTGGCTCCTGCCCCAGGGGACATGGGTCAATGCCTAAAACATTTTTAACCTTCCTAGCGGTAATCCCGAATCTGGCTCGGGTTGGGATTTTCATTACAGGAGCGGTAACCCAGAGCCAGACTCGGGATCGCATCGCTCGATGCAGGGGAGGACACAGGGAGAGTTACTCACCTTGTCCCCTGGATCCAGCGATGTCCGCCGCGCTGTGTGATCGAGCTGTCCTCCGCTCGATTCACAGTGCCGAATGCCGCCGAGCTCTGTTCCCTGCGGCGTTACGACGCACGGGAGCGGAGAACGGCGGCAAATTCAAAAAAGTTAAAACACACAAAACACACACAGCACTGTAATCTTACAGATTACAGTGCTGTATTAAAAAATACACACCCCCTTTGTCCCTAGTGGTCTGTGCAATGCCCTGCATGCACTTTTATATTATAAATACTGTTTTTTCTGCCTGGAATTTGGAGATTGTCCATAGCAACCAAAACATGTCCCTTTTTAATTTTTTTGGGGGATTTGATTACATTATTGAATAATTTTTATTATTCTTTATTATATTATAAACTTTATCATACCCGGGATGTCCGCTAGACTCTGGTTTGAAGAGATTTCAGAGCGTTATTCCTAAGAATTACAGGACTACAAAATAAAAGCCAAATTTCCATGCAAAATAATTGTACCGCTTTCAGCACCTTATTCCAGACTGAATCATACCGCCAGGGAGGTTAAAAATGGCCTTTTTGGCGTGAGCACTGATTTTAATGACGATTAAAGTAAAAAAAAAAAGTGAAATATTCCTTTAAATATCGTGCCTGGGGGTGTCAGTAGTATGCCTGTGAAGTGCCACGTGTTTCCCGTGTTTAGAACAGTCCCTGCACAAAATGACATTAAACGGAAATAACATCATTTAAAACTGCTTGCGGTTTTAATGTTATATCTGGTTCCTGCAATATGGTTGAAAATCATTGAAAAAAATGGCATGGATAGCCCTCCCTGCCCATTACCAGCCCCATTGGGTCTTGTACGCATATTAAGGGGAACCCCGTACCCATATTAAAAAAGGAAATGCGTGTGGCCCCCAGGCCCTATATTCTCAGAACAGCAGTATACAGGCGGTGCAAACAAGACAGGGACTGTGTAGGTTTGTTGTGTTAAGTTGAATCTGTTTGTAATTTTCAACTGGTACATTTTTAAAGTTTAGCTCCAGTCAAAAAAACTATTTTTAAGCTTTTTGGAAAACATAGTGAAGGGTTATCACCCCTGTATAATTTGTTTTGTCGTCCATCTTTTTTCATCTCACTTGCTGTTGTCTCCTTCCGTTTGCAAGTAGGAGATGTTTGTAAGTTGGATGTTTGAAAGTAGGGGCCTGCCCTATATGCTCTGCAGAAATGGCGGAACAAGGTGTTGGTTTTGCCACAACATTGTAAGCCCTCAAAGTGACTCTTGGTGGGCGCTGGAGCGCCCTGCTGTGAACGATTATATCAAGAATTGTAATTACATGCCATTGTTGAACAGTGGTAGAAAAATTGACCTTTGGTGGTTGTGGTGCTGGTGCCACAACACTAGTTACTCTGGGTGGGCACAGGAACGGCCCTCCTGTGAAATATTATATCAAGAATTGTAATTACATGTCCCTGTTAAACAGGGGCAGAAAATTTGAGCCTTAGGCACTTGTGCTGGTGCCACCACACAGCAACCTCTCCCATATACTCTAGTTTTATTGCAGGAATTAGCCCTGCTGCAAAGCATTGCATCAAAAATTGTAATTAAACGCCCCTGTTAAACAGGGGCAGAAAAATTGGGCCTTAGGCACTGGTGCCACGGCACTGCAACCTCTCCCATATACTCTAGTTTTATTGCAGGAATTAGCCCTGCTGCAAAGCATTGCATCAAAAATTGCAATTGAACGCCCCTGTTAAACAGGGGCAGAAAAATTGGGCTGATGGCATCACCCAGAACCAGAAATGTTCTTCCAACATATCAGCGGAGGAGGAAGAGGATAGACAATCAACATAACAGGACAGTCACTCAGCATCAGCATAGGCAGTCTTGAAGGGATGTGATATTTCCAAAAAAATTATTCGGTTACATCAGCTTCAGGTGCTTGGTAGCTGTGGGTTATCCAAGACTGATTCATCTTTATGAAGGTCAGTCGATCAACTGATTCGGTGGACAGGCGCACCCTGTGATCGGTAACAAAGCCACCAGCAGCACTGAAGGTGAGTTCCGAAAGAACGCTGGATGCAGGACAGGCCAGTTGCTCAATTGCATACTGTGCAAGCTCTGGCCAGTGATCCATCCTCAAGACCCAGTAAGCCAGAGGATTTTCGGTGGGAAAGGTGTCCAAGTCTGACCTTGCCCCTAGGTATTCCTGCACCATGTAAATCAGACGCTGGCGATGGTTGCTGGAACCGATCATACCTTGGGGCTGCGGACTAAAAAATTGTCTGAACGCATCAGTCAGATGGCCACCTTCTCCACCGCTCCTTCTGACCGATGCCTCAGCAACACGTTGTCCAGGACCAGGAGTTTGTAACCTCCCAGTCTCTGGGAACGCGTTGCACAGACCTTTCTGCAAGGCCTCCCGGAGATGTCTTATCTTCTGCTCCCTCTGCGATGGCAAGATAAGGTCGGCAACCTTACCCTTGTACCGTGGATCAAGGAGAGTGGCCAGCCAGTAATGGTCCCTCTCCTTGATCCGAAGAATACAAGGATCCTTCAGCAGGCTTTGCAGGATCAGGGAGGCCATGCAACGTAGGTTAGCTGAGGCATTCGGTCCGGAGTCCTCTGGGTCACTAAGGACAACATGATCTGCAGCTACCTCCTCCCAGCCACGTACAAGTCCATGGGTTTCTTGGGACTGTAAATCATCCCTACAAGACTGCTGCTGCTGCTGATGCTGAGTGCCAGCCTCCACCTCCATGCTGACATAATCATCCTCCTCCTCCTCTTCCTCCTCCTCATCCTCTTCCTGTGTGATGGGTGGCACAGCAGGAACACTGTCTGGATAAAGGGGGCCTTGAGAGGCAAGGAAGTCCTCCTCTTCCTGCCTCTGTTCTGCCTCAAGTGCCCTGTCCATTATTCCATGCAACGTATGCTCCAAGAGGTGGACAAGAGGTACAGTGTCACTGATGCATGCACTGTCACTGCTCACCATCCTTGTGGCCTCCTCAAACGGAGACTGGACAGTGCATGCATCCCTGATCATGCCCCACTGGCGTGGTGAGAAAAAACCGAGCTCCCCTGACCCTGTCCTGGTGCCGTAGTCGCACAGGTACTCATTGATGGCCCTCTGCTGCATGTGCAGCCACTGCAGCATGGCCAACGTTGAGTTCCACCTGGTGGGCATGTCACATATAAGGCGGTTCTTGGGCAGGTTCAACTCCTTTTGGAGCTCAGCCAGCCGAGCACAGGCATTAAATGATCGGCGGAAATGCACACAGACTTTCCTGGCCTGCTTCAGGACATCCTGTAAGCCCGGGTACCTGCCCAAGAACCGCTGCACCACCAGGTTAAGGACGTGAGCTACACAGGGCACATGGGTCAGTTGTCCCTGTCGGAGGGCGGAGAGGAGGTTGGTGCCATTGTTGCAAACCACAATTCCTGGCTTAAGCTGGCGTTGCGTCAACCACCTTTCGGCCTGCCCCTGCAGAGCTGACAAAACATCCGCCCCAGTGTGGCTCCTGTCCCCCAAACAAACCAGCGCAAGCACGGCATGGCATAATTTTGCCTGCGTACATGCGTAGCCCCTGGAACGCCTACGGAGCACCGCTGGTTCTGAGGACAGAGCACTGGAAGAGGCCATGGAGGAAGAAGAAGAGGAGGGGGTGGAGGAGAGAGGTGTGTCACAACCAATAGTAGCATTTTGGAGGTGTGGTGGCGGAACAACCTCCAACACTACTGCACCTTGTCCTGCATCCTTCCCAGCTGCCAGAAGAGTGACCCAATGGGCCGTGAAAGACAGGTAACGTCCCTGTCCATGCCTGCTGGTCCATGAGCCAGCGGTAATATGCACCTTACCGCTGACCGCCCTGTCTAGCGAGACAAGGACATTGCCTTCCACATGCCGGTAGAGAGCCGGAATCACCTTACGTGAGAAAAAGTGGCGTTTGGTGACCTGCCACTGAGGAACCGCACATTGTTCAAACTCACGGAAGGGGGTCGAGTCTACCAACTGAAAAGGCAGCAGTTGAAGTGCTAGCAATTTAGCCAAGCTAGCATTCAACCGCTGGGCATGTGGATGGCTGGGAGTGAACTTCTTTCGCTGGTCCAGCAGCTGGGGCAGGGACATTTGCCTGCTATAATCGGATGTGGGTGTACTGCTAGCAGAGTGGCTGGAAGCACTTGGCTGTGACACACCTAATTCTACACCTTCATTCCTCTCAGAGCAGGTTTCAGAGAGGACTGAAGGTCTAGTGGGGTTAGAGATGCCAGCTGATGAGGAGCAAGGAGAGGTCCGCTTTGTTCTTTGGTGTGGGTCTTTGAGGTACGCTTGCCAACGAGCTGCATGGCAGGTCAACATATGTCTGGTCAAGCATGTGGTGCCCAAACGGCTGATGTTTTGGCCACGCGAGATACGCTTGAGACATATGTTGCAAATAGCAGCGGTGGGATCTGATGCACTCGTCTCAAAAAAGGCCCACACCAAAGAACTTTTAGAATAACGCGCAGAGGCAGCGCCCTGCACAGGCGGAGCTCTGCGGTGTGATTCAGTCGGTGTGCTGCCCCTAAGCTGGCCCCCGGAGGGCATCCTGCCTCGTTGGACATGTGCCTCCTCCTCCTCCTCCTCTCTTCTACCAGGCACCCACGTGGAGTCAGTGCCCTCATCATCCCCTCCCTCTTCATCGCTGTAGCAAACCTGGCAGTATGCTGCAGCTTGTGGAACATGACTGCCAGATTGCTGTCCTTCTTGAGCATCCCCTCTCTCTGCATTCACGCTACTGCCTTCCTCTAGCTGAGTATCATCATCAGAGCCTACAAAACACTGGGCATCCTCCTGGAGCATGTACCCAACACTGTGCTCAAAGAGTTCAGGAGACTCCTCAGGAGGACGTGGTGGGTCTAGGGAAGGAGTCACCGATGATGACATTGAGACGAGGGAAGACGATGCGTTGGCAGCTGCTTTGCTAGTACCCTGAGACTGGGTGAGAGAGGATGAGGAGGATGAAGAGGGCTTGGTCATCCACTCTACCAAGTCGTTGGCATGTTGCGGCTCAACATGTCCAGCTGCCGAAAAGAAGGACAAGCGTGTCCCATGGCCACATGCTGATGATGACGATGCACCGCGTCCACGACCAGCACTGTTGTCTCTAGACACAGAGCCTGCTTGCCCTCTTTTATTGGCTCGCGCCTGTCTGCCTCTCCTTGCTGGCCTTCCAGACATGGTAATGGCCTGAAGGGAGTTGGGTAAAACAGCAATTGGGTAGTGTATATTGTGCTGGAGGCACACAACACCCACTAACTCCTGCAGATGCCTTTTATATAGAACACCAGCAATAAAGGGTAGATAAAGGGGTATACTGTACTGGAGGCACACAACACCCAATAAGCCCTGCAGATGGCTCTATTAGAGAACAGCAATAAAGGGTAGATACAGGTGTATATTGTGCTGGAGGCACACAACACCCACTAACTCCTGCAGATGCCTTTATTATAGAACACCAGCAATAAAGGGTAAATACAGATGTATACTGTGCTGTGCTGGAGGCACACACAACTTCCAATAACTCCTGCAGATGGCAAATGGCTCAAATAGAGAAGAGCTATGTAGGTGGATATAGCGGTGTGTACTGGGTACAGAGCACGCAGACAGCACGCACAAGCTCCTAACACTGACTGCAAGCTTTATTATAAAAGATAGTTATATCGCAAGCTATATAGAATATAGCGGTGTATACTACGGTCAGGGCACGCAGACAACAACCACTACAGAAGAGCAAGATCGAAAAATCGGCCGATAACGATCGGTGTATACTGTGTTGAAGGTACACAGAACACCCACTAACTGCTTCAGACGCCAACACACTACACAAGGCCGCCACGCTGGCGGCCTTATATAGTGTGGGGCGTGCACTACACAGCCTGAGCTATGATTGGCCACAGGCATCCTGCCTGTGGCCAATCATGGCTCTCCTCGCTGCCGGCGCTGTGATTGGCCAAGCATGCGCGGTCACAGTGCATGCTTGGCCAATCATGAGCCAGCAATGCACTGCGCCATCGCAGTGCATTGTGGGCCGTGAGCGCCACACGAATTTGGCGCAAACGGCCCATAATGTTCGGAATTCGCCGATGTTCGAGTCGAACGTATATTCGACTCGAACACGAAGCTCATCCCTATTGCAGAGGGCTACATGATGGGGTCAGCTCCTCACCGAGAAGAGAGTGACTTCATCCCCTGACAACCACCAGCCCCAACCAGCCCCAACCTGATTTGGTTTGCACCACTTCAGTAATCATACTGACCCTGTACCTCACTTTGTATAGCCTACATGAGATGCACCTGTCCAACACTGTGGCCTGTCTGTTTTCCCAACTAATACCTTCAATGGTAGTTGGCTTCCACTTGAATCACCATACTTCAGCTAGAGGCTCAGTTCAACTCTTTTATTGAAGAAACTTGTGTATCTTCACAGATAAAAATACAAAAAAATGTCTGTTTGCAATAAATGGTTTCCATTCTTTGTCCTATAGCAAGTCTTTTCCATAATCAGTAGTATACCTCAGCCCTAACTTGGTATCAATGGAGCCCACTCTGGGGTTAGAAAAAAACAGACTGTGTCTCATATTTCCATGTCTTTATCCTGGCAGCTCCACTCCCATCTGCCAACTCCTCCCTATACTCCAACCCACAAATTTATAGAGTCCAGCCAAGAAAGGAAGTGAAACCATCTCACTTACTGGAAATTTTAGGGCAGAATTCTGCTTTAAAGGAGCAATAAATAAACCCATGCCTACAAGTAATCTTCTTTCACTTTTTGTTGTGTCTTGAGACAGACAGTTTAGAAAAGGCTCCCCAATGTAACACCTACAGCAAAAAGTCAGGGTTCAGACAGGGTTCACATTAGTATGACAAACGCTCCGACATTGGGAGCTCATGTCACATGACATGTGAAAATCAGTGTTTCCCTATGGGAGCCATCCTAATGGTCCCACACAAGTCGGTCTGACTTTGAAAATGCTCCCTGCACTACTTTGGTCCAACTTTGATCCTACTTCAGCCTATTGAATATCACTGAAGTTGGATCAAAGTCAGATCGCCGTCTTGACTGATCCAACTTTGGCATGCGACTTTGAGGATCTTGAAGGAGTACTCCACGCCAAATAAAAAAAAAACCTGCATGGCTTCTCCCTCCAAAAGCATACCAGGCCCTTCGGTCTGGTATTGGTTTTAAGGGGAACCCCCATGCCAAAAAAAAAACAGCATTTTGGTCCCCCCAAAATCCATACCTGATCCTTATCTGAGCACATAGCCCGGCAGGTCAGGAAAGGGGGTGGGGACGAGTGCCATACCAGGCCGCATGCCCTCAACATGGGGGGGTGGGTGCTTTGGGCAGGGGGGCCCTGTGCACCCCACCCCAAAGCACCTTGTCCCCATGTTGATGATGACAAGGGCCTCTTCCCAACAACCCTGGCAAATGGTTGTTGGGATCTGCGGGCGGGGGGCTTATCAGAATCTGGAATCCAGATCCTGGCCCCCCACCCTATGTGAATGAGTATGGGGTACACTGTACCCCTACCCATTCACCTAAAAAAAAAAAAGTGCCAAAAATAAAACAGGTTTTTAAAGTAATTTATAAGGCAGCTCCGGCATCTCTTGCATCTTCTTCTCCCCTCTCTGGCTCTTCTGCCTCCTCCGCTGGTGTCTTCTGCCTCTGCTGGTTATTCTCCCTTCTCCGGGTTTTCCCCGCTCTCTCTCTGGTTCTTCTCCCTCTGTCCCCTTTCCGCTGTCTTCTGTCTCTACCGGGTCTTGGAAAGAGTTAGAACTTCCCAGGTTTTTATTTGTTGGGGAGATCATTCTCATGATTCTGATATTGTCTGCCTGGACTGGATGTGAATGAAAATTTCTCCTACAGGGACACAGACAGTAATGGTATCACAGTTTAGTAGCATGAGTTAAAAAGGTCTGTTTTTTTATTGCCGTGTGTCCTGAATGAAGAGATGTCTCCTCCCCTATGTGGTCACCATGACTGGAATCTCTTCAATGTCCCCATTACTACGCTATTAAAAAAAAGACAAGTAGACAGGTAAGAGTTCCATTTTAAACATTTTCTTATATTTCTCAGGATCTTTGAGCTTGCGTCCTCGGGGTACCTATCTAGTGCAGCCTTTTTTCAGGGGTCCTAGTTGCCCTATCATATTCAAAACCCTATACACCCCTGGTACTTGGAGTGGGATTACTGCCTTGTAAAGGGGCCGTGCTGCCAATTATCTTTGGTGCCAGTCCCATGTTCCCAGTCTTTGTCTCCTGCAGCATTTTCCCAGTATCTAATCACTCTGCTAGTGGTTAGATATTGGGAAATCCAGTCCCTTTAAACTTGCAATAACTTATGGAAAATTGAGAATTTTCTTAGTTGTCCCTCCAGCAATTAATCTGGCTGTTATAAACTAAAATAAAAGCTCAGTGCTTTTTCTTTTTTTTCATTTTTTTTTTGTTGCAGTGTGCATGAGCCCTAATTATGAAACTATGTAACTATATGTAAGTTCAACTCAAAGTGCAAAACAAATAAACAGTATTGAAGTCCATACAAAAAAAGTGTCTTTTTGTAGCATACAGAACTGCAGTAAATTCAAAATCCAAAGTGCTTCTTATTTTCCACATCTGCTTCACCACATGTGAAATCCATTCCCCTTATGGTTCAACACTCACCAACTGCTTTTGCCATCATTTTACTGATTGGCAAAACAATGGAAACTACCACCATAAGTAGATAAGCTCATTTGCCTTTAACCGCTTCCTGACCGCCTCACGCCGATATGTGTCGGCACAAGGGTGCGTACAGGCAGAATCACGTATCTGTACATTGCCCTTTAAGGGGCGCGTGCCCACGGGAAGCTCTGTGAGTCGGGTCGCGGGTCCCGCGGACTCGATCGCTGCGACGATACCCACAATCGCCTCATGGAGAGGAAGAACGGGGAGATGCTAAAGTAAGCAAGCATCTCCCTGTTCTGCCTAGCAACAGTGACACTGATCTCTGCTCCCTGTGCTTGGAGCAGAGACCAGTGATGTGTAAAACACAGCCATGCCCCCCACAGGTAGCAACACGCCCCTAGGACACACTTAACCCCTACACTGCTACCTAATGGTTAACCCCTTCACTGCCAGTGTCATTTACACAGGAATCAGTGCATTTGTATAGCACTTATTGCTGTATAAATGACAATGGTCCCAAAAATGTGTCAAAAATGTCCAATGGGTCCGCCATAATGTTGCAGTCACAATAAAAATTTCTGATCGCCGCCATTTAAAAAGGCCATAAAACTATCCCCTATTTTGTAAACACTATAACTTTTGTGCAAACCAATCAATTATTCGCTTATTGCAATTTTTTTTACCAAAAATATGTAGAAAAATACATATTGGCCTAAACTGAGGAAAAAAAAATGTTTTTTTTTATATATCTTTTTGGGGGATATTTATTATAGCAAAATGTAAAAAATAATGCGCTTTTTTCAAAATTGTCGCTCTTTTTTGTTTATAGCGCAAAAAATAAAAACCGCAGGGGTTATCAAATACCACCTAAAGAAAGCTCTATTTGTGGGGAAAAAGGGACATCAATGTTGTTTCTGAGCTACATCGCACGACCCTGCAATTGTCAGTTAAAGCAATGAAGTACCGAATCGCAAAAAGTACTCTGGTCAGGAAGGGGGTAAATTCTTCCAGGGCTGAAGTGGTTAAAGGGAAAAGATAGTCCACATAGTGTATTCCAGTTTAAAATGCTTTATTTGAATTAAAAATCCCGAATAAAAATATTCACAAAATTGCCTCAATAGCAATGCCCATCTCATCATAGTCACAGTGAGCCAGCACATCAACCCTGATAGTCTGGGAACAGAGTTCTGCATCTCACCACACCCGTGGCCCTCCCAGTCCATGACACCTCTGGCCCATGTGTTGATGTCCCCTCCAGTCGCCATATGTCCCACCCTGATGTGTTTCGTTTGATGGTATGGCCATACGGTGTGGCAACACAACTCTTATAGACGTCTGACCGCCCAGACTTAACCCTTCCAGATATTGCAGTCCCGGATCTCTCCAGGGCCATTTTCCATCTTCGTAAAAGTAATGGGAGGCCAGTACTTCAACATATTCAGTATAATACATCATATTAAAACATTGCTTATGATCACACTTAATTTATTTAGACATTAAGTTTATCATAAACCACTGAAATAATTTCCATACAAATTAATACATAAAAATATTTAATAAAAACAAATCATGCAAAATGCTGTACATATTTATATTAATACTCTGAATTTTAGGAAGTTATTAAATGCACAGAAATTCTACACTCCATCCATATGTTATTTGAATAAAATCTAAACCAGCTCAAACACTAATCCACTACCAATAATCATTAATATAGCTATTAAAATCAAAATCTACATTCAACCCCTTAGGGGTCATAGTGTCTAAGAGATAAATTCATTTATCCCCTTTTGGATACCTCCCTAACCCCTCCAGTTGGTGTGGATCCTGTTCACACCCCAAAATTTCAAACTGGAGGGGTCTTTATCATGACACTACCTAAAGTGAAGAGACATGCTATGTTGTTTAAAGCATACTTTATACCCACTAGCATAGTTTATAATCACTGTATATACTGTATATTTATCATGTAATCCTCCATTCCTGAAGCAGGCAGGGTTGCCAAATTGATATAACCTTTTATAATAGTCCCAGAAATGTTGTACACATGGAAATTAAATAGAAATTGTCTTCGTGATATTTTTATATTTTGCATGTTTTTCTATTGTGTTTTTGGCATTGGAATCTGACGCTAAAACATGAACGGTCGTAGTTTTTGGCTCTGAGTTCGAGAATTTATGGGATATTTAGCAGTTAGTTGTCTTGTTTTGTGTCTGTGCTAGAAACTCTAATAGCTTGTTGTCTGGGACATATTTATGTAATCAAGCACAATGTGGTGCTGTGCTCAATGCGATTGCAAAAAAATAAATGTTTATTTACTTCAAATTTATGGCAATGCTTGTTTTGGTATAAATTCGTAAGGGGAAGGCAAAGTCATGCCTCTATGGAGCTGCTTTGACTTTCTATACACTTGGTAGAGCTATGTTGAGTGACATCATGGGGTAGTTAAGAAAATACCCTTGCTGATATGGAGCACATCTGGGAAACTTATTATTGCTATCGCCCTATACTAGGAGGTGGCTGACAAAAGATCCTCATGGCAATATCACCAGGAATCTTTTAAATTAAATTTGATTCTTGTCACTGAGTTAAAAAATTTTTTTTAGAAAAGCACAGTGTGAAAAAGATGGATTATATTCACCTACCTCCTGCAGAACAACAGCCTCTTCATATTCAATGTACAGGTGGGTTGGATGTCTGGTCATTTTTCTGCATTCTGTGGTTCAGTCTTGACTACTATGGCACTACAGGGCACAGTAAAGGCATACGTGTCACTGGAGGGAACCACAGTACAGCAATGGCGAAAGCCTCATTAGAGGAAACCACAGTGTATGGCAGAGGACACAGACATCCAACAATTCCGAACGTGGTGGATATGGAGATTCTTCCAGAGGTTACAGCTCTTGAATACAGTGAAGATCAGAGGAATGGGTGGTAGGGCAGGTGAATATAAACACTCTTTATTTGTAGGTTGGGCTTTTTAATGGAATAAGTAGAGTAAAAAAGAAAAAAAAAACACTTTCAAAACTGCATAAAGACATTAAGATATTTATTAGATTTTTGTGATTGGGTTTAAATCAATGACTTATACTATAATGATTATTTTATATTTTTGTGTAAGAATTTTAAATACCATCTTCCAGGAAATTCAATTTTAAAAGGACTTGTGAAGTAATAGTAGTAGTAAACATACCCCTTAAAAATGTAAATAAATGGAGTAGAGAGAAATAGACACTGCAGTTGTGCTTCATCTCATCCTTTCTAAGCTCCACACTGTGTTGCCATAATGGAAGTGCAAAGTTGCTTTGGAAATGCATTTGACATGATTAGAGTTTTCCTAGGAAAGCTGGTATACATGGATGTACTTGCATAGATAAAGAAGGAGTAGGGGGAATTCTATATTGTTCTAATTTAGTCCAAGTATTGGTTCCATTTATGCTTAAAGCAGATATTGCACAACAAAAGTAAGGTGCTTCTATTTATTAGCCCCACCTCTCCCCATGTTAAAAAAGAAATAAAAGAAAAAAACAATAGGAGAATAACAACTAAAATCTTTACCTTAGAGCCTTGCTTATATCCTGCTTGTTTAGATGTCACTAATGCCTCATGCCCTGTACACACGATCAGACTTTCTGACAACAAAACCGCAAATTTTTGTCCGAAGGATGTTGGCCCCCGACTTGCCTTGCATACACACGGTCACACAAATGTTGGCCAACAATTACAAACATAATAACGTACAAGACGTATGCGATATCTCCATTACGAATGCTAGTTTTACAAGACCGAGCAATTCCAGCTCGTACTTGATTCCAAGCATGTGTGGACTTTTTGGCCCACGGACTTGTGTTCACATGATCGGAAAGTCTGACAACAAACATTTGTTGGCGGAAAATTTGAGAACCTGCTAGCCAAAATGTATTGGCGGAAAGTCCGACAACAAATGTTCGATGGAGCATGCACACGTTCGGACTTTCCGCCAACAAGCTCACATCCAACATTTGTTCGATGGTGTACAGGGAATTAGTCTTATTATGGGATTCTAGAAAAAGTTAAGAAATGGTACCTTGTTTTTTTAGTGCTTTGTCCACTTTAAAGTTGAATGTCAACTAGAGGCAGGGAGACCTAGTACATCGGCCGGTCTGTCTGTCTGTTGTTGTCATTGTCCATGTTGCTGAGATTTTCCTTCGCCACCAATACCAATGACCAGACAAAGCCTGGGGAGACCTTACAACCAAGCATTGCAATAAAACCTGACAAAGGTTTGGCCTTGAGTAAGCATGGCAAAAATTACCCTTAAAGCCAGGAATACAATTGTTTTAAACATTGACTAGCTGATGCATTGTTTTTTTTTTTGTTGTTTTTTGTTTTTAGAGACGCCACTGACCATGGCCTCACAACTTGAAATAACTGTGGATGTGATTAGGATGCTGTGCCTTGGAGGGGCCCACATTGACTTCCGAGCCAGAGATGGCACCACGGCTCTGCACAAAGCTGTCTGCTCCAGAAACTACAATGCCCTTATGGTATGATTCATTTCTACAGTGATTTGCTTTCTAGTATATTTTCAGGTGGGGAAAAAATTAAAACAATGGTTTTAAATGCCATTTAACTTTGTATGTATTACTGTATTTTGTCCTTGCAATAGTTTCTCATTTAAAGCCAAACTATGGACAATCTGCTAAATACAAAAAAAGATAAAAAAATAAAAAAAACATATAAGGTTGCTGTTTTACCTGCCAAAGGATTTGTATTTCCATCCATTCAGCTCTGAGATTTACACTGCCTTGGCATATAGCACAACCCTGCCTGACAGGACAGGAGATCTGTTTTTTCTCTGTTTCACATAAGCAAAAGAGGTCTTGTCCCTCCTCCAGCCTGTGACTGGACAGTGAATAGAGAAGCAGCAGACTGAGGCACTCATCTCTTTGTTATTTTCATCTCTCCTCCTCTCAGCATGTAACTTGTGAGCACATGAACACAACTGATTCGCTACATGTGCTGCTTTTATCTTTCTTTTTTTATATAATATTATGTCTAATGTTATTTAAACATATATTATCCTATGCCATAAACGTATCTAAAACCCCTTCCTTACATCCCCATTTAAATCACCCCTACCCCCCCCCCCCACATCAACTACCCTGTAGACTACCTGCAATGAATGCCACTCCTACCTGATTCACCCCCGTGTGGGACTTAGGCTCTTAAACCTTCTGTAAGACTCAATTTTTTTTAAATTCTTGCCAACTATTTCATTTCTTAATGATGTAGTTATTGCTCTTCTCTTTAAGACTGCAATGTAGGCATTCCATGGTGTAGGTCTCTTCTACAGCGTCAACCCATTCCCAGATTGATGGTGGCTCTGCCTCCTGCCATTTTTTTGGAATGAGCTTTTTCCCTGCATTTAGTAGATGTGGAACTAAGGTCTCTTTGTACTGTTTCACACCTCCCTTTATACCATGAAACAAAACAACCCAGGGATCCGCTACCACAGAAATTTTGGTTATTTCTTTGATATGGTATAGTATCTTATTCCAATATTCTTTAATTTTCGGGCATCCCCACCATAGATGGGCCATAGTGCCCACCTCTTTGAACCCGCGCCAACACTCCCCCAATCTATCTGATTGAAATTTGCAAATCTTGTCCGGGGTGGAGTACCATCTTGTCAGACATTTATAACTCATCTCCGCAGTTTTAGCATCTACTGCTGATCCAAGGACCAATTTCAATATTTTACCTATCATTGAATTATCATTTTGTGTACCCAATTCCCTTTCCCATCTTTTAATGAATGGGGGGATTTCCAGCTCCTCCCTTGACAACAACAGCTTATACCACCTGGAAACAATCCCCCTGGGATTTTCTGTTGTACATAACTGTTCCAGGGGGGTTAATTTCCCCGCCAATCTAATCGGCTGTGGGAGCTTTTTCACAAAGTGGGATAGCTGAGCATACCTCCATTCATCGATCACCATCAAATCTGTTTTTTGCCTTATTTTGTGAAATGGAGCTAAAGCCCCTTTAATAATTATATATTTTAGCTGTGCTTCTTCCTTCACCCAATTTCCCCCTATTTCCTTGCAACCTAATAAAAAATATTAATTTTCTTTTAGTGCTATGAGAGGTGAATTGTAATTCCTGTTTGCTTGCTTATATATCCTGTCCCAAATTTTAAGTGTATTACATGTTAAATTATTCCCATATAGGACCAATGTCCTCTTGTGTGGGGGATTCCAAATTTGCTTCCATAATTGTGCTCCACAACTCAAGTGCTCAACATTTACCCACATCTTCTCAGTGTTATCTTTCTTGGTCCATTCAACAGTTCTCGACAAGACTACCGCGTTGTAGTATGTTTGAACATCTGGAATCGCCAACCAACCCCTTTTTTTTTGGTTGTCTAAAGCTGGCAAAAGCTATTCTAGGTTTTTTATTCTTCCACACAAATTTCATTATTACAGATTTTAATTTGTGAAGTAAACTCGCAGTAATGCTATTGGTAACATCTGAAATTTATACAGAATCTTCGGGAATAGTGTCATCTTCACTGTAATTATGCGCCCTAACCATGATAGTGGTCTATTTCCACATCTTTTACATTCAGCCTGGATTTCGTCTAATAACGGTATATAATTAATTTTATTCAATTTCTTCTATGAGTTAGCCAACTTAATGCCCAAATACTTGAATTCCTCCCTTTTGTTTAGCAATTTTTTATGCAAAACCTCCTGATTCTGACCTTTTTTGTGCTCTTGTTCCATTTTGTATATCTCCTCCATGAGTGCTTTGATTTTCTCGGACCTCATTTTTTTTTTTTTTACCCTGCTGCTATCAGAATACCCCTGATGTATGCTTTGTGTGCATCCCATAATGTATGTCCTGCTATTCCTGTAGTTTCATTTGTTGCAAAATACTGTTCTATCTCTTTACCTATCATTGCCCTGCATTCCTCGTCTCGAATCAATTCTTTATTAATTTGCCACGACGAAGGCCTTTTCCAGCTCCTCGGGATGTTCATTCTCATTTTTACTGGGGCATGATCAGAAAGGGTAATCGCCTTTATGCTTACTCCTGCAACATAATCTAGAATACCATTGTCCACAAATATATAATCAATTCGGGAGTATGTCCCATAAACCGGAGAATAGAACGAATAGTCCAGGGCCTATCTTTTTTAACTGTTTGTTCCTCATCCTCTGCACCTTGGACGCACTGTCTAAGCTCGGGTTTAAAAAGAAATTTATGTCGCCCATCAGAATCACATACCCATTTTTAAACTCCATCAATTTCCTTAATATTTCATTTAAATATCTTATGGGATTGCTGTTGGGGGCATAAATATTGGCCAGTGTACATTCCATTTCATCTAATTTGCCCTTCAGGAACAAAAATCTCCCCTCAGCATCGCTCATTCTATCTGTCAATTGGAACCTTATTTTTTTCGAGAACCCTATTGCCACCCCTCTGCCTCTTTTAGATATCATATCACCATAATACCAGGTAGGGAAGTTATTGGAGTACAATCTGACATTTGATGCCAGAGAAATGTGAGGTAGAAGTACAGCAACTATTCTAATAGATATTTATAATCTTTATAAATTACTGTCTTTTAAGATAAGTTGTATATATTGCCTTCAAAGTCCCAGGGAAAAAATATAGAAGTTCTACATTTCATGGTACATAAAATGTTCTTTTTAGGTGCATATTCTAAATGATACTATTAATGCAAACATATCCCGAAAAATTCTCCCTCAACCACTCTCCAGACATGAGGATTGCATCTCCCCATGAAAGGGGTCAGCGGTCTTGTTTTTGCTTAGCCCTTAGATGTTTTTTCCTCTGTAACTAGCAGTGCTGCCTGAAGGCTTCAGAGGAACTATGTGATTCATTTATCAAGTTCTACATAAATGTCCTGTGACATATTTCAGAGTCATATGGAATATTCATTGCTCATAGCCAGAGAAGGCTTTATCCAGAGTAAACCTGCATGCAGTGATTGATTAGAGGGATCACTGTGGGATGCAACGTAAGTAGTCACGATTAGAGTTTAATACATTTCATCAATGTCCCTGTCTCTGCTCCTGAAAGGCACATCAATAAAAGTCATTGCATAAGCCTGTTTGTCAAACATATATTAAAAGTACCCGCTTCTCACCAATGCGTTTGGAGTTTTAAAAATGTGTAAAGAAGATATTCATATATCCCCTTTAATCATATTAATTTTATCCAAATTTTATTAGGGCTCATTCAGAGGGATGCTGAAGCTGCGAACTTGAAGCTGCATGCAGACACTGTGCATTTATATCCGTGCACCCGCTCCTGCCTGCAGCCACTCCATCGACATCCACTTCTATGAGCTGCCTGTAGACAGCTCTGACGTGCATGCACACACTACAAAAGCAGCTCAGCATGGTGGAAGGGTCTCAATGACCTTCTAAATTAGCATTCTGAATTAAAGTGACACTTTTTTTTGGTCATAAATGTTATGGCTAATTGGTGTCAGGGCTGCTAATAAGGCAGTACAGCTGGCCCTCCTGTACTGAGCCCGGGCCTTAGCTCAAAAGGGGGGGGGGGGGGCTGGGCACCTGTCTAGCTGGAGGGCTGACTATACTGCCTTTTTGCTGACTCTTGTGGCTCCCTGTGGAGCGCTGCTGGCTTCTGCTGTTTTTTCTCCCTCTAATTGCGCTGCAGGGTATTGGTTTGTGCGTACGGCCTCTGTGTGGCCTCATTCCTTTTATAGAGCTGCTGGGGCTTGCCTCCTTCCCTCTCCCCCCTGGTAGCTGCTGTGGGCACACGGGGGGATTGTTTCAGGATGAAGAGCAGAGGTGCCAGTAAATATGTCCTTTTTACTCACCCCTCCTTTCGTGCATGAACACAGTGAGCGATTGGCACTGATCACTCTTCTGTCCATTCATTACTGTAGAATAGTAAACTGTGTTTACTTTGCTTCAATTCAAAGAGCACTTCCTGTTCAGTCACTGTCCAGTGAAGCTGAGGATGCAGAGATAGAGACAGGGGTCAAGTCCTGGGGAAAAAAGTGTGGGAACTCCCACCCAAGATCCACTCTCCCACCAAAAAAAAAAAAAAAAAAAAAGATACGGCCATATGCATGAACATTTCAAAAAGTGGTATTTTTCATCCAATTTTCGTATTGTGTGTAAGAAGCTTAACTGTTAGTACATAAAAAAATAAAAAATGAATCCTCAATAAACATAAATACGGTAATTCTCTGAATAATCAGCATTCATTCAATTGTGCTTCCATGCAAATATGAACATCATGTTCTGATCTTTATTGGGGAATGTTATTTTGTATATAGAGTGTTTTATGTGGTGAGTTTACACTTTTCATTGAACAGAGTTTGGATAACACAGGGTTAAACGGAAAGGTCATAAATTAACTGCACATTATCTGGACAGAATGCTTGGGCAGATAGTGATGTGTTCCTGCTTAGGAGATGTATGTTAGCTTGGGGGGCTGAAAACTCTCCGGGCTCCAACACACTCGCTGCTATTCCAACCCTTCACATATTTACACATAAGCTTCCCTCCTAACATTAAACTTTGCCAGTTATTGTGCTCAGCTTACCACCCCAAACTGATGTTCTTCCCTCAGCTCACCTCTTTCTCTGCATGTCCTGTGAGCAGAATAGCTGTGCTCCTCCTCTGGGTTCTCTCATCAGGGGGGGATTCATCTGGACACACAGAGCAAGTATGTAGGAGACGGGGGGGAGACAGAAAATCTGGAGGGGCCGGCGGGGAGGAGCTCATCACTAGAGGTCTGACTAAATACAATCTCTTAGCAGCAGGGACCTGATCTACCCGTCAGCTAGCTGTGATTGACAGGTAGATCGAAAAGGAAGCTGTCACGGGGCCCCCTACTGGCAATGCCTGAGTGGTCAGTCCACCCCTGGTGTGCAGCACTTACTATTGTGAGCGGTATCAGTGGCTGCTGGTGTAGCACCTGCCACACAGCTCGCATACTTCAAAGTCTTGCAGGACATGGCTGCTAATGGGAACTGAGTTCCTGTTGTGGAAAAAGTACAGGAACTCCGTTCCCATGCATTCCCGCAGGACTTGAGCCCTGGATAGAGATTGAAGAATCTGTCGTCAGTCCCTTACTCTATCTGAATTTGTTTTGACCCCTGATATTTTACCAAAGCCCCTCAACAGGGCAGTTAAAAACAAATGTGAAAATTAATAATACAATTAAAGAAAAATGTCTAGCGAATGCTTTTTTGTGTATGCTTTGCTTTTCTATGCATAAGTAAAGATTATAAAAAAAAAGGTCTTTCCTCTCTGAAGGTTAGTCAGCAATTGGAGTGCTCTTCGGAGAGCATTTGACACCACCTACTTTAACACCGCACTAGCGCACTGCAACCACGTGCTTTGCATGTAGTTGTGGGACATCTGCAGAGCGGTGCTATCAACCTGAATGGGTCCTGTTCAATCTGTGGCCTTCGTGTAGGCTGTATGGAGCCCAGTGATTTCTGACAGCAGCCCTGATCAGTGTATAGGGTGCTTGCCATTTTTCAGAATGGCTTGCAATGTGCAATTAGATGAGAGCTTGAGGGACAGTATTTTTGTAGATATATGTATCATCCAAACCTTGGGATCTCTAACTAGTTAGGACAGACCATGTGCACATCTAGTTTACAAATGATGAGTATCTGCCAGTATAGACAGGGTTAAGTATGGTAAATGTAATTCCCCATTCCTCTTACAGTCATTGCATGGGGAAAGCTAGGTAGGAAGTAAAAAAGCAAGAAAAAGGGTATGCAGCAATTTCGATTTTTATTTTTTATTTTTTGTTAAGTTATGCTATGTGAATAGGAATACGTAAAAATATAAAGTAGATATTCTCCCATTGTGGAAATACTTGTTGAATGGGCCGGATAGCCAGAGTACATGAGGCTTGTCTCCACCCACCAGGAGCACAGACTTGGTAGCCAGACTTCATTACTTTACACAGGCAGCCATGTGGCAGGATCATGGGCCAGACTGAAAATAGCTTTGATTCAGCAAGGCCTACTTTGGTCCCTTAACAGGCGAAAACTGGGTGGTTCCAGCACTGTAAATTAAATCCAGTTAAATCCAAGACCGCAACCATGCATATCCACAGGGTTAACCATGAAGCCACATGGAGATGTCTTATAAATTACTATCAAGATGGTATATGACCCCCCAAAGTATGCAAAGGTTTACAGGGGCACAGCAGGCACTGTGTTGGAGGGAGTGTTCGGAAGAGGGCTCCCTCCCACATATTTGGTGGAGTTGCCCCAAAATAACTCAGTTTTGGGATAAAATAGTAGAAATCATAAACTTGGTGACACAAAAGAATCTTAAGAAAAACCCCTGGACATGCCTCTTTCATGATGCCAAATCAGGAGTAACACAATATAGAAACACGATAGTCCCCCATCTCCTAAATGCTGATAAAGTACTGATTCCTCGCTATTGGAAATCCAAACAAATCCCAAGAATTACGGAATGGGTACAGAGGGTGGAGCAAACGAGTATAATGGAGGAAGCGATACATAAATTACAAGATATAGAGGAAGAAGATCATGGGGAGTGGCAACAATGGCGGGCATTTCTGGAGAGGGAGGACTGTCGTGAAATAATTGAGGGATAAGGGGACAGAGAGGGATAGGACATTGGGAATGAAATGAGGGGGACAGACCCTCCCACTTAAAATAAAAGAAAGATTGATATTGGACGGGGTATTTTTTTTTTTTTTCTGGGAAGGGGAGGGTTAAAGAAATTAGGGAGTATAAGTAATATTTTGTAAAGTATTTATATGTGTTATAATGATGTCAAAAGGAGTAAGCGGAGATATGAACGTTGAGTTGATTACACTCCGCGAGGATAAAGTAACAGACTGAGATGGCAAGAAAAAAAAAAACCATGAAGCCACTGAACTGTCCTTCTGTCACAACTGTGTGGCATCTTCATTAAGTCAAATGGGTAGCTTATACATGCTGCTGTTGTTATGAATGTTGTGACTTTCATGACTCTACTCCATAATGCCACGTATACACGATTGGAATTTTGGCCAGCAAAAGTCCTATGCGACCTTTTCGTCGGAAAATGCGACCGTGTGTATGCTGCACTGGAATTTTGCTGGCTGAATTTCCACCAGCAAATGATTGAGAGCATGTTCTCAATTTTTCGTTTGGAAAAAGTTCAGATCGGAAATTCCGGTCGTCTGTAGCAAGTCCAAAGTGCAAAATTCCAAAACAATATGACGCATGCCCGAAGCACTGAACTTAATTCTATCGGCTTGTCGTAGTGTTGTAAGTCACCACGTTCTTGACTGTTGGAATTTGGTGTGACCGCGTGTAGGCAAAAAAGAAACCAGCTTACTATATCGAAGTTTCTGTTCAAGGAGCAGTTGTGGACAACATTTTAAGGTTTTTCAAAATAATTTAGTTGATGAAATGATGGCAAGATCAAATGCTCTTGACAAGCGTTTTTTCAGAAATTCTGTATGAATGTTCGAATGAAATTCTGCTGGTGTATGGCCAGCTTAAGCCTTTCTATACTGCATCTGGAGCCAAAAAACAAATCATTTGTTTTGTTTGGCACCAGGAAAGATGTTGCAAAGCAGAGCTGGCAACTAATAGTGCTCTATATTTTTAGGCTTGGCACCAGATAAAGTTGCAGACTCTAATCTTGAGCCTACAAACAACATTTAACAGACATACACTATACTGAATATTAGGTAAATTTCTTCAATTTATAGGTTTCTTTATATTCCCTTTTTTTCAATTTTATTTATTTTTTACAAAAAAAAAAAATTACCTTCATCCAGGCAAGTGTAAATGAGTAAGCACGAGAATATGAACAGCAAAATTAAAGTGACCCTTTAGCCATGCAGGCTAAAGCTGCTACATTCAGGACAAAACGTTTGCTTAAGCTTTCTGTAGAAGCCAACACTTGTTGCACTCACTGGGTCCACTTATAATTTTTTTATGTTACTACAGGACACAGTAGTGACATGGAAGTTGGCAGGAGGAACCAGTGAGTTTTTTAAAAAGACAAAACACTGCGCTATTCTTATATATAGAGGAACCAGTGAGCACAGCAGGGTTCTCTAGAGGTCAACAATCCCAGAAGTATGGGTTTAGAGAGAAGACTTGTGCCACCAATCGCTGCTCGATTGAGGAGGCATTAGCTGCTAAATTATTGGAAGATTACCATTTATAACTTTCTTTTGACAAGGTCATCTGTGTGGCCATTTTAAAGGCTAACTCCAACTTTTGCAAAAAGTTTAGTATGTGACACGTTGCCAAGCCTAGCCCTGTCCCCAAACTGCTTTCCCCGGTCCTGTGGTTCTCTCTGGGGGCAGCTGTCAGTTTTGAAATTTGTGTAGCTGTGCCAATGCAACCGGGTCATTCATTCACAGAAGTCTGTAAATAAAATTAAAAGAAATACAAATCCCATCAACCACCATGGACTTGTAGTTATCAGTAAAACACAAGTGTGGTGATTACCGAACTTATAGCCCATTGAAACTTCCTGCAGCTCTCTAACCAAAAATCCATACCTTGATATGAACAAGTAGCTGGAGTAAAAGTCTGCAATGGTCTGTGCATTTCACCCATGATCCACTGGTTACGGTTGCAATGTTTTCCCAGCTTGTTTGCAAAAAAATGAATAAAAGCACATCCTTTTTCTGTAATGTGGGTGCATTTATTATTTGTTTGAAATGGTGGACTTTAATAATCCTTAAAGGGTCTTTTAATGGCACTAAGCATGATCACTCTAGTTCTAATAGATTTCTAATAATGGAATGGAAAGATATTCCCAGAATGCACTTGACTGAGCTGATAATTATGTTTTATAAGTGTTGTAGTGAAGTCACTACTGTTATAATATTAGTATCATCTATACCAGAGAACAGGCAATCTTTTAAGCCTAGTGTGCCAAAAAATGTTTGTAAAAAAGTGCTTAATATTTCAAACAAAATGTCTGCTTTATGCTCAGTAATGCATATGAATATTTACCTAGCAAATTGTGTTGCTATAAACTAAAATGGTAATAAACAACACAACATTGGTGTCGGTGACTACAATAACAGCCCCCAACACTGGTTTCAGAAACTGCATTAATAACCCCCAACATTGATGCCAGTGACTGCAATAATACACCCCTGCCTGAATTGGTGTTAGTGACTCATAATACCCCCCACTCACCAAGATTGGTTTCATTGCAGAAAAATATCCACGGGATTGGCATTCAGTTGATCAAAATACCCCAGGAATGGTGTATGTGGAGCAAACTACCACCAGAATCAGCATCAATGCAGGAAAATGTTAAGTTCAGCAAAATACTCATAGGATTGGAGATCAGTGTAGCAAAATACCCCCAGTATTGGTGCTGATTAGGGATGAGCCAAACACCCCCTAGTTCAGTTCGCATACAGAACATGTGAACGGACCGAAAGTCTGTGCGAACATTCAAACACTTTTAGAGTCTATGGGACTTGAACGTGAGAAATCAAACGTGCAAATTTTAAAGGCTAATATGCAAGTTATTGTCCTAAAAAGGGTTTGGGGACCTGGGTCCTGCCCCAGGGGACATGTATCAATGAAAAAGAAAGTTTTAAAAACTGCCTTTTTTTCGGGAGCAGTAATGATGCTTAAAGTGGAAAAATAAAATTGAAATATTCCTTTAAATATCGCGTCTATGGTATGCCTGTAAAGTGGCGTGTGTTTCCCGTGTTCAGAACAGTCCTTGCACAAAATGACATTTCTAAAGGAATAAGTTATTTAAAACTGCTTGAGGCTGTAATATAATGTCGGGTCCCGGCAATATGGATGGAAATTATTGAGAAAAACGGCATGGGTAACCCCCCCCAGACCATTACCAGGCCCTTTGGGTCTTGTATGGATATTAAGGGGAACCCCGCACTCAAATTAAAAAAAGAAAAGGCGTGGGGCCCCCAGGCCCTATATACTCAGAACAATAGTATACAGGCGGTCCCCGGGTTACAAACAAGGTAGAGATATTTTTTGCGCTGTAAATGAAAAAAGCGAGGACGTTAAAAAAAAAAAAAAAGCATTTTTCTTCTTTTCCATTATAAAATTTTGCAAATTAGTAATTTTTCTTCATAAACTTTGGCCAAAATGTATACTGCTACATATCTTTGGTAAAAATAACCCAAATCCGTGTATATGATTTGGTCTTTGTGAAAGTTATGTTTTCACGCACAGTTGTTTATGTATAAGATATTTCTAAAACATGTACATAGCAAAAATTACACCTCAAAATACATTCTGCTACTGTAATTGGATGGAGCGATCATGTGGTAAAGGGGCACTGTCATTGGCCCTTTATTCTGATCTGTGACGTGCTGGGTCTGGAAGACCCGACGGTCACAGACATTTCTGGGTACACGACCCAGGGTGTGAGCGGGAAGCATGATTCTGTGAGGACATTGTTATACACTCTCCCAGAATTACCTGACTGTGCTGTAGCCATCATTCAGCTATAGCCCAGTCGGCAAGTGGGTAAATACCCCAGGATTGGAAATCAGTGCAGCAAAATACCCTCAGGATTGGTGCCATGTAGCAAAAAAAAAAGGATTGGAGTTAAGTGTAACAAAATACTCCCAGGATTGGTGTGAGTGCAACTAAATACACCCAGGATTGGGGATCAGTGCAGGAAAATTCCCCCAGGATCAGTGTCAGTGATTTTATTTAAAATATACCTCAGTAATGCTGCAATGTTGCCTCAACCACTCTGCCAGCACTATACTGTCAGGCAGGAGTTCACTTTACCTGGCATCTAGAACGCAAACGTAATTAGCAGTGCTGAAATTCAATGGCAGTTGGCCCCGGAGGATCTGGAGGAAGTGGAGGGGTGGGGGCACATGTCCTGTTTTCTTTCTTTCCCTTTTTATAAATATCATGTTTTTTTTAACCTCATATCCTATTTGTTGCTGGTGAAAAAGCAAATGGCTAATAGTCACATGAATCAATACCTTGAACTGCATCTGGAGAACAGCACTAGCAACCCTGCTACAAAAGAAATGACTCATAGTTTGTTTGCTATTATTATGTATCTGTATCTTGATTCATTGTACGTTGTACACATATGACATTGACATAACAACAAATAACTATTTATAGCTTTGATAACATATGCAAAGTCCACCAGGAAATCATGGTACCACACAGTGCATTTAATTTACGAATAGAAAAAGAAAAGAGGGCGCACTTGTCTAGTGCATTATCCAACAGATTTATTAAAAATAATGAACAAAATCATAAAGATGTCTACTCACAAACCTAAGTTAAAAACGAGGCTCTGAAGAAGGCTGCCAGTCCTTTCCAAACACGTCAGCCTGAGGGGTCTCATCCAGGACCCCCCACTCCCAGGATTAGTGATTCCAACAACTGTTGAGAGACAGCCACACTTGGCCAGACGAGCGTGCTTTTAAAAAGGTTGTAATCCTCCATTTTCGTGTTGTACCTATAGGTAGGCCTATAATAAGGCTTACCTATAGGTACAGTAAATATCTCCTAAACGTGCCCCATTTAGGAGATTTTACTTTGTACTGCTGTGATAATATTATTGGCGCATGTGCTGTGAAGAAACGGCCCTCCGTGCCCCTTTTTTCACTAGCGAGTCCACGCGGGAGTGACATCATGCGACTGTCAGGGCTGGCTTAGCCCTTCCTCCTCTGGGCTGGCCGCTCAGCTGTCGGCTAATTGCCAGCTCTCTTCTCTTTCAACAGTTACCAGCTGTTCCCGATGATGCTCGTTTGACCTGCCTATTTAAAGCCTTCCATCTCACTTTTCCTTTGCCTTCACGTTGGTCGCATCACAAGGAACCATCTCCTGCTGTTTGTTTCAAGGCTGGCTTGCTGACATCCCTCCTGGCTTCTTATCCTGCTTGCAGTTGCTCTCCTTGGATCCCTCACTTCTGGCCTGGCTGATTTCCCGATCTGGTTAATGAACTTTGGACTGGCTGACTACCCAATCTGGCTACTGGACTTTGGCTATGCTTGACTACGCTTTTTTCTATTTACCTTTTTATTTTTATTAATAAACAAGTGTGATTTGATTGTACTTCTGTCTCTGTCTGTTTCATGGTTTCTGACAGCGACTCTGGCACATTATGTGTTTACGTTGCATGGAACGAAAAAGGAAGTAAAACCCATCAGGGTTTACTTCCTCTTTAACTTATGTTTGTGAGTAGACATCTTTATGGTTTTTATTCATATCTTTTAATAAATCTGTTGGATAATGCACTAGGCCAGTGCACTCTTTTCTTTTTCTATTCTCATAGGACTGTCGGGACTACCCCAGTCCTAGAGGGCAGCAAGGCATCTATGGGATTACCCATAGATTTACCAAGCACCTGTGACACTACACAGGCAGCTGACTCTAGCGCAGCAGTGTGGTGTTCTTTTCTGTGGGCATATCATGTACTCCTTGAAGGGTTAGAACCTCTGCTTCTGGTTTTTCATTGCTTTCTATGACTCTCGTGGGGTGATTTGCCATGTTTTCCTGCGTGGTCTCCAGTATTGGATAAATGAGTGGGCCACATTGATTTGTTCAGTCCATTGTGTTTTCTTTAAATCAATCCGATGTAAAGATAAAAATTCAATGTGTTTCGGGACTTACTAATCCTGCTTTATCAGGGCTTGTGTGCTTAAAACTACAATAAATTTGTATTGAACCTGTGTTGAGGCAGCAAGACTGAATTTGGGTACCTACGGGTACCTGTATTGCTTTGCAAATATGATTTTCATGTTTTTTCATTTAAGTCTAGATCTTCCCACTTTCGTTTTAGGATTGACTTGGTAATACATATTACAGTTCACATTTATGCTCAAAAAAGTAACAGTAAGTGAAAGGAGCACTTATTATAAGCCCTTCCAACATAACACTAAAACCTACCAATTCTGTAGAAAAAAAAATAAAATGTAAAAGATGTTTTCATAGAAATCTAAGGCTTTCTCAGCAGCTTGAAAGCATCATTTTTTTTTTCTAGAACAGAGGAGTTTGACTTTGAGGAACGTTTCCCTCCTGAGGTCCATGCAAACCTCCTGTGGTCTTCATAGCCTTTTGCATCATGGTCTGCATCACATGACCCCCCTCCCGGTGTTCTGTGCAGGAATTCATCCTCTTCTGCTTATTGTAGCTATAAGGGGTTAACTGCTAGAGGGGCTGAAATCTGCTACCATGGCAACATTTTAGAGACATGATGCCCCTTTTTTTTTTTTTTTTTTTTTTTTTGTAGAGGAGTACTATCATATATAAAGCTGCTCAATTAACAGACAATAGTTGAAAAAAATATAGATCTGCAGACAACCGTCCTTAAACAGTATCTGGTTGCCATAGAAGCAAATGAGAGTGAAGCATATTGAGGTCAATAGTAACAGGAATAGAGTTCCCTACTGTGTCACACGTGTCTCTGTGCCCCTAATCCCTCTGTGCTGCTGGGCAGAGAGAGAACTGCATTTCAATACTTTTCTTCAGGAGCCATTTTAACCATTCCCGTGCCAAAAAAAACACAATACTTTACAATAACATCAGTTATATTTTGTGTTAAAAGATGTGCAATAGATCAGAGCTTTAGCGACAGTGCCAGTGGGGTTGATTTACTAAAGGAAAATTAATTCACTTTGCAAGTAAATTTATCCTCAGTGAACATGGTAAGAATTCACATTGCAATGAATACCCAATAACGTGCAAAAAAAAAAAAAAAAAACATGGTTGGATGATTAAAATCTGCAGAACTTCAACCAAGGTGCAAGTGAGGCACTGGATGTGGATCTTCCAAAAGAAGTGAAGTCCTTATTCGAGCCAAGTGGCTTGGGTTTGGCAGATCACTATAAAGTGGGGGGGGGGGGGGGTACTTCGAGAATTGGGGTCTCGCTAATTGGTTTAGTTTACATATAGTTGTACCAGAAAGGGTGCCAAACAAATGATCCAAAAGTCCAACAATGAAACCAACTTTCTGTGAACCAATAAATCATTGTTGGACTTTTGAATAATTTGTTTGGCACTCTTTCTGGTACAACTGTATATATTTGGTGACCCCTGTTCTTTAGGGCCTGCTTCAGGGAGAACACAAACAACTAATTCTTTTTGGGGGCACATAGATCTTCACCTTCCCCAGGATTTAAAAATAACTCTCTGAGGATTTGAAAAAAATTGTTGCTACATACATTTTACCTTTTTTTTTTTTTCTTTTTATGGGATGCAAGAAAAATCAACAAAATGACAAGTGATTGAAAACATTAGTGATCTGGATTGATAACATGAGATTCTAATTAACGATATACCTCGGCTAACGAGGCACAGCCCGCACTCCGGCACTCACAAGCTATCCCCCGCTGATCCGCAACACCTCAGGCATCTGGCGGTTATGTACCGCTCGGCGAAGAACTGCCAGAAGTACCCCCAGCAACCCAAATCTCTTACAGCCTCTGGGAAAGACAAAAAGAAAATTGCGCCCGATCCTCTGGAGCATCATGCAGACTCAGATGCCCTGCTGAACAGATTTCGCTCCATTGTGCGAGACAAGATCACCCAGGCCTCACGCAAACTCTCTTCTGACCTTGTGAAAGGCCTTAAAGAGATAGGCCACCGCACTAACCAGCTGGAGGAAAGAATGGACTTAGCAACCACTGTACTTGTACTTGAGGGCCATGAAGAGGAAGTTGATAAAATGAATGCAGAACTAGACCTTGCAAGACAAACTGGAAGAGGCTGAGAATAGGGCCTGCAGGGATAATCTCTGTATCCGCGGAGTCCCCTTTAAGACGATGCACCGCCATTATGGGTTCGGATTGTCATTCTTGCAATGGATCTTGGCACTATACACTTCCCCCCAGGCTAAAATCAAATATTACGGTTTCGAATCATCTCCCTTTTCTATCAGAAGGGGAACTCGTCAAGGCTGCTCACTCTACCCACCCCTATTTATCTTGGCCATGGAATCGTTGGCAGAGGCGATTCGATCTCATCCGGACATAACAAATAGCAGGTACACCCCAAGATTCCATTGTTCGCAGATGATATCCTTCTAACCCTAACTAACCCTAGAATCACCCTACCCAATCTGCTCTCTCTATTACTCTTTTGCCTCTCTCTCTGACTTGACCGAGCTTTGAGCTTGTCAATGGGCACTGGTGACGTAGCCTTCCCAGGGGAAACCTATGAGGCCAGGTTATGTCACCAGTATCTCAAGAGAAGCAGGAAAATAATTAGTTGGATTGTACATATGGTTCAGCATGCAGATCGGCATGCATGTGTAATTGTTTTTCGATTTTGGAAGAAAAGGTCCGCTTTAACATGGTAATGCAATTTCAAAACTTGTTTTTTTTCATTTTTAGAAATATTCCAGTTATATTTAAAAAAACAAAGCAAAAACCTGGTGATCTTATCATGAAGTCTCTTATTTAGTCACTTCCTCTTGTGTGGTGACAGTAGTGGACTTTTGCATTGTCACCCTGTCACAGCCTAGAAGCATCTGTGCTGTTGGGGTATAGAACTCCTTAGCAGTTATTCTATAGAGTACATAGTAACTAGTAGCTTGAACAATTTTTTAGTGCAGTTCATGAGAAATACAACCATACTTTTTCTAGTTCCTGCACATTGGCAGTTTAGAAGTGGTGTATGCAGGATAGAGTACTGCAACTTTACAACACTTAAGAATAATATTGGACAAGTCTACCCAAGCTGAAAAAGGATACGACAAATAACCTACTGACATCTTCTATAACCTAGAAGAATCTAACTAGCTCTCTTGTCAGTTGTGGCTAATGCAGATGGAGTGAGAGTATGAAGGCTATTATAAGCTCGAGTGAGCTTCTCAGCCTCTGTCCTTTTCTAAAAGGATGTCAAAATTCCCTGTAGTTTTTATATGTCCCTAACACATAGCAGCTGAGAATGGTACCCAGTAAGCCATTGGCCACAGCTTAAAAACCTAGTATTAAGCTGTACGTAAACCTACTCTTCAGTAGGTTTGGCATCATGTCTCACTGTATACAGTTGTTTTTTTTTTGCAACTTTATTTTTTGTAAATCTATTGAAAGGCTCCTTTTTGGAGATCCAGCCAGTAGCAGTACTTCTTGTTTAAGCTGACAACAACATAGTTGCATAGTAGGTGAGGTTGAAAAAAGACACAAGTCCATCAAGTCCAACCTATCTGTGTGATTATGTGACAGTATTACATTGTATATCCCTGTATGTTGTGGCCGTTCAGGTGCTTATCTAATAGTTTCTTGAAACTATCGATGCTCCCAGCTGAGACCACCGCCTGTGGAAGGTAATTCCACATCCTTGCCACTCTTACAGTAAAGAACCCTCTACGTAGCTTAAGGTTAAACCTCTTTTCTTCTAATTTTAATGAGTGGCCACAAGTCTTGTTAAACTCCCTTTTGTTTTATCCCTATTGTGGGGTCACCAGTATGGTATTTGTATATTGAAATCATATCCCCTCTCAGCCAGGCCACTCCTAGTGCAGCATCATTTTAATAAATAGTTGCAAAGTAATAACAATGTAAAATGCACTCACATAGTGCTCAATGGGTGAGGGCTTGCCAGATGAAGCAGTGGAAGAAGCCGCCAGTGGATCTTAGGATATTCGCCATGAGCGCCGGGTGTCAGCAGAAGCTGAAGCCTCGAGGAGACTCGGGAAGACACCGGCTGGGTCTCTCAGTGTGGCCTTCATCAGCTCGGCTGATGAAGGAAAGCACGGCCTTGCCTCCAAAAAGCGTTCTGATTGGCCAACACAGTGGTAGGTGGCACCCAGATTGACGGCTCCAGAAACACCTCTAAGCTGAGACACACAGCCAGCGTCTTCCCAAGTTTTCTCAAGGCTTCAACTTCAGTTGACACCCAGCGCTCATGGCGAACATCCTAGGATCCACCGGCGGCTTCTTCCACTGCTACACTTGGCAACTATTTATTAAAACTATGCTGCACTAGGAGTTGCCTGATGCTTCTCTTCTTCTTTTCCTTGCCCTCTTTTTTTTTTAAATGCAGGCAAGACCTTCAGAGATTGGACGAGGTAGAGATCGCAATATTAACGCCCCCCTCTCCACCTCTTCCAATCATTGAAAAAATACAAGGCATTCTTTGAATGATGAGCGACCCCCCCCCCCCCCCCCCATCATCCATGTACAGAAGGGAAACGCCTCGCACAGAACCCCACAGACCGCACAGACCTGGAAGACTGTGGCTAAAACTGTAGTAGTGCCAACAACTACAGTGATTGTCAGCTTCCCTAGTGGTCCATCAGGTATGAGATATGCATACTTACATTGTGCTAAGCTGGATCAATGTATTTAAGCAATACAAATAATTCCTGCCATTCAGCTTTAAGGAAATTAGGCATGATGCCAAACACACTGAAAAACAGATTTTGGGTTTATTGAAGCTGAACATTTTTATAAATTATACACAACTGAACAGGAACATAACCTTGCCATTATTCTCACTTCCCAGTGTAAAATAAATTACTGCACAGATATTCATTTAGATTTATCTACCAAAAGATGCAGAGACCTAACGCAATTCAAACATCATTGTGAGGAGGCAATTGTCTGATGCTAGTGCCTTTTAGATTGAAAAGTGTTGGTGGCTAGCTCAATCTTAAAGAAAAAGTTCACCTTTTGATAAAAAATAATAAATGCACATTTTTATGCAGGTAAAAAAATGTGATTTTTTTATTTTTTGTTGGAGGAGCCTGTAAAGCATTGATCACTGCAGACCTGTCGGTGTATCTGCTTGATGCTCCCCGACAGGAAGAATTGATGAACTACCACAGTGCTCACAGCGCCATGGTAGTTCATTGAGCTACAAGCTGACAGCCTCTAAGGATGTTGGGACTTGTAGTTTTCCATTCACAGAGGACTGTTTTTTCTTTTTTGTCAGCCTGCAGGGGAAGAAAATCCTCCGCTAGCTGTTACAGCAAAGGAGTGGGGCCGGTCCTTTATAACATGTTACGAGTTACACCCTGAATATAGGTGTAACATGTTATAAAAGGTAAACATTTGGAGATCTCCAGTCTCCTTGCTGCAGTAGGTTGACATTAAAATGTAAACCAGAGTATACATGCTGTTTGAACAACAAGAAAAAAATAAAAATCTCACAGATTCCTGTATCAACATAAGCAATATTGATGCAGGGATCTTTCTCCCTTCAGAATACACAGATCAAGCCAGTGGCTGCAATGTCTGAATGAGGAGGAGGAGTTTTCATACTGCACTGACTGTCCTATCAGGATGCAGGACCCCTAACCCTCTGTCTTGGTAGTGCTGATTGAGCCTGTGCTGATCACATGCACTCTCCCAAGAAAGAAAAACAAACTTTCTAGCAATACACACTAAACTGAGCACGTGCAGCCTGACTCCATTTACTCTGTCTTATCCGGACATGTTTTGAGGGCAATACAAGGAGGGGAAGATCTGTGCATACAGGATCAAACAGCCTTTTTACACAATGCAGAGGACTGACCCCTTAGGTTCCACAATGAGTATAACAAGCATGCTTTACTGCATATAAAGACTGATATTACTGTTGTGCGTTTAGTAACACTTTAGGTAGAAGTGACTTTTTCCCATCTGTTGCATTCTCTTCTGCTAATCAATGAGGATTACCTTTTAATAATTATTGCTTTATAGCCAGCATTAGTGATATGGAACACATTTAAACTTGGTCCCCATCTGCTAACAGTGTTTATGGACCATAGAGAAGACACTGAAATAATATGCCAGAAATTCCACCACTTCTTATGCTGCAACATTTCAGAGAGCCAGCTGGAGGTGGAACACTGTGGTGACGTCATTGCCTCTCTGTCGCTTATTGTGGTCATAGATAGATTGAAATTTGGCTGGTTCAGCAGGAATCAACTGATATTTGATCCACGTGTGGCCACAGCAGTTGATTGTTACATCAACTTCTGTTCAATCCAGTGGCTTCCAGACAAAAACTCAGCAGGGAGGATTCCCCCATCTACCTCAATTGTGTGGATGGGGGAATCTGTTTAGTTTATTTTGTTCAGCCTGCTGGCTGAACGAAAAAACTGAACCATGTGTGGCCCTTTATACATGTGCAGACTGTTCATTTCGTCAGTTCAGTCACATTTTTTCGGAGAAAAAATTGCTACATTTTTACATCAGTTTTTCATCAGTTTTCCGCCAGCTTGAGTCCTCAACCACTTGAGTCCCAGAACCATTTTTTTAAACTTTACTATGCAAAAACAGACCGTTTGTCCATTTTCAAAAAAAATTGTGCTTGGATTCTTTAAAAAAAAAATAAAAAATTTTGACGGATGCTGATGTAAATGTATAATCATCCATTTACATCCCCTTTTCCATAGAGATGCATTGATATCCGTTTTTCTTCCTTTAATGGATGCATGAAACACAAACTGCCTGCACATGTGCTGACTTCTGTTTTTACAAGTAATAGTGTTGAGCAATGAGTGGAGGGTCTGAGCCAGAGGTGGTGGAGCTGAGTTCCACCAAGTCCCAGCTGAAAAAAGTCATTGTATTCTAGTGCTTTTTATGTCAAGGGGTCATTCCCTCCCACTGTTGGGGTTTTATTATTTTATTGGCAATCCAGCCATAGGCGTGAAAACACATAAAAATGGACTAGAACAAAGCCAGAAAATACAACTGGGA
The DNA here is from genome assembly GCF_037356315.1 of Lithobates pipiens. NCBI lineage: Eukaryota > Metazoa > Chordata > Amphibia > Anura > Ranidae > Lithobates > Lithobates pipiens. Next base: position 90,125,033 of record NW_027507788.1, read on the forward strand.
GATCTCAACACTTACACCCCAAAGGGATATAGTAAAACAGTAAGTGGCTCAGCCAACAAATCTCTACTTAAAGTAAAATATTATATGGACTCAACATTTAATTTCTTCAGAGTGATCCATTACAAGCTGGGTTTGAATTTATGACATATTTTATTCCTTTTTCCTTATATGGCCAATGTAACTCCAACTGTAAATCCTATTTATTTATTTTTTTTATATTTCTTGCTAGGCCCTGGAAAAGGTACAGTGAATTTTCTCACATTTATAATGTATAATGATGGTTTCTATAGAGCTGTGCTCTGCCCAGCTTGTGTTTAGCCATTTTGGATTAGCTGTTCTTTATCAATAAGTTATGTGACGCTAGCGGCAACATGCAGCATTAAATTATTTATGCAGTGAGTCATCACTGAATATTTATTATATACGTTTGTATTTATATGCAGATGTATAAGCCTTCTCTTAACCCCCTACGCAAAATAATAAGCTTTATCAAATGATCTGCATATTGTTTGTACGTTGTGATTATGTCAGAGGTAGACGCATATTGAAAGAGGTTGTAGAACTGGCGGGGGGCCAGGAAGATCTGAAACTCTTGCTTACTGTAGGAGGGCATTGAACTCCATAAAAACATTTTAAAAATCTAAATTGAGACAACAGCTATCTCCTCTAATGTCTATCATAAAAAAAAAAAAAAAAAAACACTAAGATGTCTGGACAGAAGTACAAATCCTTTGGTAGATAAGAGAGTTCACATTTCAGTTTTTCATCTGTGTAAGTAGTGGTTTGCCTGTAGCTCCACTGTAAAAAATAAAAAAAGGTTATAGTGATTTTTTTTTTTCTTTTTAAGGACCCCCCTCTCCTTAATAGTGGAAACCCTTTGGGAAAATACCCTTCTTTGCGGACCTTTATTGTGTGGCCCATGTTCATTCCTATGGATAGCCATAGCTGAAAATTTGGCAACAGTTAACCTTATAATCAGGATAATTACCAGAACTCCGGTTGCCAAGTTTAAATCTCCAGTTGCCAGCATCACTCCTGACAGGCAAAGCCGAGTCCAGGATAGCTGCTTGAATGAAAATCCTTCTCTTTGCCTTTCAAGAGAAGCTAATGTGCATGGAAGAGACCAAGAAGCCCATTCCCGATGCACCTGTAGTTGCCCACAGCACCTGTGGTTGCCTACAAGCACCTGCTATGGTGTTAAGGCGAACTGCCCTTCTTCCTGGCTGGAGCCAGGAAGAAGGGGAAACTGCTTTTATTCCTGGATGGGCGCCCATACTGAAAAAAGTTCTGTAAAGTAAGTGCACAAAGACCTGGGGAGCACTTTAGCCCTCAGAGACTTCTATTCCTCTTTGGCCCACTGACAAACGCCAGTAGAGTCTTCCTCCCCCTGACGATGGGGCATTTTTTGTCCTCCCACCAACATCAAAGATACAAGGACTTTTTTTATTTCCATGGACACCACCTTTTTTTTCCATAAGCCCCATATTTCTCTCTGGCACACTATGTGCACTCCTATTTAACCCTTTAATGTGCTATATTGCGTAATGCGTGCCACAACCACTACTTTCAGTTTACCGCACAGGGTGGTGTGCTCCACTTTTAGCCTCAACCCCAAATCTCAGGTTCACTGACTTCCAAAAGTTCTCAGGTATTTGTCTGTGTACATGGAATAAAGAGTCATCTATAGGAACAAATGGGGACCACAGTACAAACTTTTAGCAGGGCCCGGTCAGGACTGTTTTGAAGAAAAGGCCCGATGGTAAGTATCACCATAGTTTTAACATTTTCCTTTAAGCCAACTATGACACGACTGGTGCTTGAGCATTTGTTGTTTTGTTTTATAAAATAATAACCTTTCTAACCACCCCTGGCTTTCTTTAATGATATGTGTTTATTACATACAATTGTAATAATTTAGTATATGTATATTTTTTTTTGTAATGGTTGCCCTTTAAACCAATATCTTACATAAGACATACTTTTTTTTTTTTTTCCTTTACAGACTCTGCTGGATCTGGGTGGTTCTCCAAATTACAAGGATCGGCGAGGTCTGACTCCCCTCTACCACACTGCCATGGTAGGAGGGGATCCAAGGTGTTGCGAGTTACTGCTGTACAACCGCGCATACATTGGTACCTTGGATGAAAATGGCTGGCAAGAAATCCATCAGGTAACTAATAGAGCTGTATTCACCATAAAAGAATGCTCATGGGCCAGTACCATGGTTCTCAAGATTATAGGGAGCTGCACCAAACCTCAAAATGTACACATTTTAATAACTGTTTTTCTATATTATAATACCCTCTTCTGTCTACCTTTTGATACAGTATGTGTGGCTAAATTCAATATTGGAAAGGGGTGTAGGGAAGAGGAGTCGGATGGCGCTTTACAGGGCACTTTACAGTTCCTAAAACAGGAATCCATTGCTGCTTTCTATTACTATTTGGTGTAGTAGCATTCAGTCAGTAGCATTTTGCTTTTATCATCTATCTTAGCCTCCCTGATTGCACCCTTACCTTTCTTATTGCATACTTTGTAAACTTGGAATGCTGATGATGATCCCACAGCCTTATATTTTTTGAAGGCTTTCTCCTTTGCTTTTATATGCATTTTTACATTGGAGTAAAGCCACCCAGGACTTTTATTAGCTCTTTTAACTTTATTTCCCATTGGGATGCACTGGCTAACAACATTTCTATTAATATACTCTTAAACCACACCCATTTTTCCTCCATGTTCTTTGTTCCTAGGTTATGTGAGTTATTTTAGTATTTATTTCTGTTTTAAGCGATGTGAGGGCCACAGGGACATGGCTTTCAAATGGTTCCAAAGATATAAATGGCACAATTGAGCCATTCTCTGTGTCCAGTTAAAGTTTTCCGCTTCAAGCAACAATAGCACCATTGTAAGTAACGATTTAACACAAGTGCATACTGGGGTTCATTTACTAAAACTGGAGAGTTGAACCAGATTTTGTAATCTCCAGTTTTAGTTCATCGACCACACTAAACTACTTGAAGATATAGTGGGTGTGTTTCACAGAAAGTGATGCTGTAGCTCCTGCTGCAACAATAGGTCAACTGGAAAAGGAAATGTAATACCTAAGCTTTCCACATGTGGAATGCATATCTGTACAGTACGCCTACAGTAGTTAAGAGTAAAATTGGGTGGAATGATGACCAGATTGTCAATTACTCACTTGTCTTCTAACGAAGGTCTAAATGTCTAGTCTGCTTTGATAATAATTTGTGGTTGTGTTTTTCTCTTCCTCCAGGCCTGCCAGCATGGCCACTCACAGCACCTAGAGCATCTCCTTTTCTACGGCGCTGATCCTGCTTCCCAAAATGCTTCAGGGAATACAGCCCTCCATATCTGCGCCCTGTACAATAAGGTGAGTATTGCTGCTATTGATAACTAAGGAAGACACAGCACTACTGACATTTCTCATATGATAGTCATACATCTCTATTAGTTGGAAAGTATTGCCTTCAAATTCATTATCATCCTTTCCATATTTCTTTCTTATACAATCTGAGCATTTGTCATTCCACTTGAACATATAATGGCTTGGTGTTTGCACAACTGATTACCCAAACAGGACAATGCCTGCATAGAGTTTGCAAGTTCTCCCTGTGCTTGCATGGGTTTGTTTCGGGGATCCCGGTATCCTTCCACATTCCAAAGACACGCTAGTAGGTTAATTGGCTCCACTATAAATTGTCCCTTGTATGTGTTTGCATGAATGTTAATTAGGGACCTTAGATTGTAAGTGCAGGGGCTAATGTGAATGTATGATATATGTAAAGCTCAAAACTGGGGAAAATCCTTCGCTAAGTGTTGAGCAGAAAAAGCCGCACACTAATTATCTAAATACAGGACGAAATAAACTCAAATAAAAAACAGGCGTTCCTTTCAATAATAAATGACCAATACCCTATGTAAAATAATGAATACATAATCACAAGATCAGCAAGAAATTAATATTCAACAAGCAAGTGAACAAACACAAAGCTAACAGAATAACAGAAGATGTGTGTGTATGTATATGTATATATGTGTGTGTGTGTGTGTGTGTGTGTGTGTATGTGTATGTGTATGTATATATATATATATATATATATATATATATATATATATTCATTTAACTCCTATACAGCACAATATCAGTGCAAGTCCTTTGTAAAGCACAGCGTAAGTTATTGGCACTATATAAATACCCATCATAAATATGACTCATTTTCCAAAAGAAATATAAATCTCTTCTAGAAGTATCATGCTGCAGTGCCCCTAGTGGATAAAGGATCACAAACATGTCATAAATACTAATATTTTAGCAGGCAAATTACATTTTTCAGGCATATTTGTCAGACATATCTGAGGGCGATAGAATAAATTTACATCATATTTTCACTACATATTAAAGCCCCAAATCACCTACATAATGATCACTGGAATGAAGTCATATATCTCATGCTCATTTTTCAACATCAGAGATGTTTCATCTTCTTGCTGTTACATTGTTACCATTCTTTATTGTTCTTCAATTTGTGTGACTCTAAGTTATATATATATATTTTCTTAGAAGTTAGCATTCACCATTACTAGTTTGTTGCTGTGTGTACAGTATGTATGTAAAGAGTGGGGTTGATTTACTAAAGGCAAATAAACTGTGCACTTTGCAAGTGCAGTTGCAATCATTTTCCCCAGAGCTTTGTAAATGTGGTTTCCATCATCCAATCATGTGCAAGCAAAAATGCTGTGTGTGTGTGTATATATATATATATATATATATATATATATATATATATATATATATATATATATATATATACACACACACACTCACACTTGCCAATCCTTGGACCACTGTACTTTAGCCTTATAGGGTAAGTTCACCTTTTGTGCACTTTTTATTTTTCTAAATTCCAGCTCCCTATGCACCAATATAGCATTCCTGAACTTTTTTTTTGCTAAAATATCAATGCTTTCCATTAAATCTACAGTCATTTACTTTTCTTGTCCTAATCCACGTTTCCAGACATTTCCATTAGTAATGTCTTCTTCCTGATCAGAATTTATGACACAGGAAGGAGTTGATCAGCTGACCTCATTAACACATACCCTGCATCATCCACCCTCCCACTCCCAGGTGCACGTTTTTTAAATGAAATGCAATAAATCGGTTGTCACCAGCTGATAAGCCAGTAAAACTGTCCCTGTTGCACCAGGCTTGGCCAGCAGGGGGGCCAGGTCAATCTGACAGAGGAATGCATGCAAAATAGGAAAAAGAAATCTCCAACCAGCGCCCCTCCTGAAGCGGCCACAGGGCCGATTTAAGTGCAGAGTCCTGCCTCCTCTCCCTCCCTCCACTTGTGTAACCAATCACACATAGCGGGAGATGGAAATCTCCCTCTGTGTCATGAAGATGGGGTCTGAACTGTTTAGCGGCCGTCCACTCACTGTATCAAAGCCCCGCCTCCTAGATTGTGATAGACAGAACAGTGATCCAATGCAGGGAAATTAAATTAGTGTTTTGTTTATCAAGATCTAGGAGGTGGGGCTTTGTTACAGTGGACGGCTGCCGAACAGTTCAGACCCCAGCTCCATGACAGAGGGAGATTCCTGTGTAATGCTCTGTGTAATCAAGGTACTGGCGAAGCTGCAGATGGGCAGAGTGAGGCTGAAATGGGCACAAGATGGGCCTCAACACCAAACAATATGTCTGATGGAAATCCAACCCAGATCACCATCCAAATGACACCATTCCTACAGTAAAGCATGGAGATGGTAATATCATGTTATGGGGGTGTTTCTCTGCAGCAGGGACTGGAGCATTTGTCAGGATAGAATAAAAATGGATGGGGCAAAATATCATCAAATTCTTGAGGAAAATCTGCTGCCCTCTGCCAGAAAGATGTCAATGGCAAGAAGGTTTACCTTCCAACATGACAATGACCCAAAGCACACAGCAAAAATTAACACACATTGGTTGAAGGAGAAAAAGGTGAATGTCTTTGCATGGCCTAGTCAGAGACCAGACCTAAACCCCATTGAAAATCTGTGGAATGATTTGAAGAATGCAGTCCATAAACGGCCACCATCAAATTTAATTGAACTTGAACAGTTCTAAAGAGTGGGCAAATATTGCAAAGCCTAGATGTACAAAGTTAGTAGAGACATATCCCAACAGACTAAAGGCTGTAATTAAAGCAAAAGGTGGTTCAACAAAATGCTGACACAAGGGGCAATCCTTTTTCCAACTCAGTGATTCTGTTTTTGATTTTTTTCAATTTTTTTCTGACATGTTGGTGTTATATCTTTCACTCGGATGTTATAAGTTGCCCTTGTAGCCTTCAGCTGGATAAAACAAAAACTGTATCTGTCTCTATTTCCGACTGCAAAGCAACAAAATTTGATTATTTTAAAGGGGGGGGGGGGATTCTTTTCTATACCAACTGTATACAGGAAGTTACAAGGATACTCGATTTTGATAAGATTCAACCGGTATTTTCTCTGCACAAGCAAAACATGTACTTAAAAAATTTAAGTGGTGGCAAACCCTTACATATACCCAGTGAAGTGTCTGGCCCCAGGTAATAGACAGAGATAAAACAAATCCTCCCACATAAGTTGTAACTGTTTATCTGCAGTCTTCTTTTCTATACATTTTGTTTGAAGTCCAGAATTTATAAAGCGTGTCTGTGCTGTCAAAAGGGTGGAGGGCTTAAATCTTTCATGCAGAGCTAAATAAGGACAGCACTAAGTGCTGATTGGAGGGAAGGCACACCCCCTCCCCCTTCACACAGGAACAGAGCCGACACTATTAATCAGCTGGAGCTCTCTCCCCGTCACCATTTTTCTCTTGGTGTCAGAAAAACTTGTCAAAAGTCACTCATGCTGATAGCAGAGGAATGAAGTAGCAGACAGAAATAACACTTAGTGCTCTTAATAGAGATAAGTACACACTATAGAGGGATATGTTTTGTTCATAGTTCATGTCTGATATCCAGCATTCAAAGTTCTCCCCTACCCAATACGTAGAGTCCAACATCACACTCAGTACTCAACTCCTTTTACCCATTTACCACAGATGAAGTTGATAAACTCCTCTCCATGGCCCACCTCACTACTTGTCCCCTGGACCCTGTCCCCTCTCAATTACTGCGACCACCTTTCCACTCTATTCTAAACTCCCTAACCCACATCTTCAACCTCTCCCTCTCCTTCGAGCACCTTTCCTTCCCTGCTCAAACATGCACTGGTTACCCCTATACTCAAAAACCCTCACTAGACCCCACCTGTTTGAATAACTTAAGACCCATCTCCCTGCTCCCATTTGCCTCCAAGCTAATCGAACGCCTTGTCCATGACCGAATGAGTCGCTATCTCACGGACAACAACATTATCGACCCCCTACAGTCTGGCTTCCGCCCACAACATTTTACTGAAACTGCCCTACTAAAACTCACCAATGACCTACTAACTGCTAAAACCAATGGCCACTACTCCATATTCATACTGTTAGACCTCTCTGCTGCCTTTGATACAGTTGACCACCTGCTCCTCCTTAGCAAATTACACCTTGGCCTCCGTGATTCTGCTTATCTTGGTTCTCCTCCTACCTATCTCAGCGCACTTTCATTGTGACTTACAACTCCATCTCCTCCACTCCCTTTCCTCTTTCTGTTGGGGTACCCCAAGGCTCCATCCTTGCTCTTCTCCTATTCTCACTGTATGCCTCTTCCCTGGGCCAGTTGATAACCTTGCATGGCTTCCAATACCCCCTCTATGCCGACGACACCAAGATCTATTTCTCCACTCCTCAACTCATCCCCTCAATCTCCTCACGGATCTCAAACTTACTGAATGACATATTGATATGGATGTCACACTACTTACTCAAACTCAATCTTTCTAAAACTGAGCTTATATTTCCTCCTTCATGCCCCCCCCCCCCCCCCGTGACTTCACCATTAATATCAACAACACAACCATTTGTGCCTCCACACATGCCAGGATCCTGGGTGTAATCCTTGACTCTGAACTCTTTCAGCCCCCACATCCAATCACTGGCTAAATCCTGCTGCCTTAACCTCCGCAACATCTCCAGAATTCAACCCTTCCTGATAAATGACACCACAAAACAACTTATTCCCTCCTTGATTATTTCACGCCTTGACTCCTGCAACTCTTTCCTTAATGGCCTACCCTTAAGCAGGCTATCCCCCTTCAGTCTATTATGAATTCTGCTGCTAGACTAATACAACTCACTAACCGATCCGTGACTGATGCTCCTCTCTGCCAATCCCTTCAATGGCTTCCCCTACCCCACCATGTAAAATTTTAAATAGTAACCATAACATACAAGGCCATCCACAACATCACCAACCTCATCTGCATATATCGCCCCCTCGGCTCCTCCCAGGACCTCCTGCTCTCTAGCTCCCATGTTACCTCCTCCCATGCTCGCCTTGAGGACTTCTCAAGAGCTTCTTCCATCCTCTGGAACTCCTTGGTATATCCAATCAGCCTCTAACCTGTCCACCTTTAGGAGATCCCTGAAAACTCACTTATTCAGGGAAGCCTATCCCACACCCACCTAACAGCTGTCCCCGAGCCACCCCCATCAAATCATTCTTTGAACCACCACCCCCTCCCTTTAGAATGTAAGCGCTAAGAGCAGGGCCCTCCTGTCCCTTCTGTATTTAACTGTAATTATGCTGTCCCCCCTATACACTGTAAAGCGCTGCGTAAACTGTTGGCGCTATATAAATCATGTATAATAATAATAATAATGTCTGAGGTTTACAACAACTTTAATGCCGCTGAAAATTACTGGGTAGCTGCAATATATTACATGTTTATTTTAGGAAAGGCATGAGAAGCCCTAATTCATTTTAAAGTATATCTAAACCCAAAACCAGAGGGTTGTGTGAATCCAGGAAAGGAACAGGCAGTAACTTAATCTGCCCACAGTTAAAATGGCTGCAGACAGACTTAGTAGAGGGAGATTTCTGCAGCATATTTGGCACGTACAGAATCACAGTATATAGAAAATAATATGCAAAGTGGTTGGAGGGAAGCTTCAGAATGACAAAGATGTATTTATTACAATTTATGTGAGCAGACTACCTGCTAAGAGACTTTTATATTCATTGTCCTAAAAGTCCAGAGTTGTTAGCAATTATTCAGGGGGCAAATGTCCTTAAAAGCAAACGGTGACCCTGAGTAAATACATAGTGACCGTCAAGGCTGCATTTATCCAATCCTCACAGTTTTAATGAGGCTTTGTACACATAGGAAAGAAAAGGCACCTTGAGTATTGGTAAATATCCATCCAAAAAATACACTTAATTGCAAATAATGCCTAGACAAAAACCATATAGTACAGTGAAGGCAAACCTTGGCACCCCAGATGTTTTGGAACTACATTTTCCATGATGCTTGTGCACTCTGCAGTGTAGTGGAGCATTATGGGAAATATAGTTCGAAAACATCTGAGGTGCCAAGGTTCGCCATCACTGATATAGTATGTCATGGCTTTAGTATGTATTGCAGCTTTTCTCACCTGATTTTTTTTACCATGGAGGAACCCTTTAAAAAATAAAATAACAAAGAATGCAATTTACTTATTCCCTTGCACTATATAGCAAAAATTGAAACAAACAAAAAAAAAAAATAGAACATTTTTTGTAACCCCTTACTTAGGTGGCCAGTGTAGGCAAGCTATACATTTGCCAATGTTCTTTTCTCAAGGAACAACTGGAAACCTCTGGAGGAATCCAGGGGTTCCATGGAAGCCTGCTTCAAAAAGAATAGCGTTTTGTATATATCTTTTCTTTGTAGTTGCACCATTGTTGCTCTGTGTTGGCTAAAGAAAACCTTTCCGTCAATTTGATCTGATAGGTGGCCAAGCTATACAGGTATAACATGATAAATGAACCCTGGGTTTAAAGCCCAAATGGCTATAGCTGAATCAACCAAAGCACAGTGCTTCTAAAATATGTGGGGAAGCCTCACTCTGTATCCACAAATATTTTTTTCCACACTGGGTACATTTAAAAAGACCTGAAATATAATAAGAGTTCAGACGGCCTCCATATAAAAGTGGGGCCTGCCTGATGGGATGCATTTGGACAAAGGTGTTCACGCTTCTGCATACGTTATATTTGGGGTTCGACTTCATAGAGATCCTTGACTGGCACTCTTGCATTTCTAGTCCCCCGGGCATCACCAAAACACAATTTAAGCTCGCTTATTTTATTACCTTAGCCTCCAAACTAATCATCGAAAAACGATTTACTGTTTAACATTGGCCCACGCTGGAACATATGTGCATGGTAGCTGGGGCCCTCTCGTGTCAAGCCTATATAGCAACAAAGTCCAAATGCTCAATATTCGATTGTGTCCTATGTTAAATATTCAAAATATAATATGCCTGCAATTATTTAAAACCTACATTAATGATATATCAAAGGGACTTTTTTCACTTGAGTATAATAGTCATGTTTTATGGATGGCTTTATTAGTTCACTGCTCACAGTTGCTTACCTTTGTGTCTGTATTATTTTGTATTTTGCTACAGGAAAGTTGCGCTCGAGTATTGCTGTATCGGGGATCAAGCAAAGACATCAAGAATCACGGTGGACAGACCCCATTCCAGGTGTGGACCTCTCTCCGTTCTTAAGTGTATTATGTGATCTCATGTCATTCCATGTTAACCACTTGCTTACCAGGCCAATGGTTCTCTTCTCTCGTATATGTAAAAATCTTTGGTCACACAGTATTTGCGCAGTGATTTTTCAAGCATATTTTTTTGGGGGGAAAAAAAATAGACTTTAATGAATTAAAACTTTTTTTTATAAAATATGAAAGATGATGATACACTGAGTAAATACAGATAACCAACATGTCACGCTTTAAAATCGCAACGTGCGTCATAATAAAACTAGGAAAATGAATGCATAAAACAGGTATAACCTCTTTCCAGAGATCTTAACTCTGTGTACAGGGAACAGTGATCTGGCTGTTTCTTATCCATGAAAAGCAGAGAGAAAAAAAACATCAGATCAGAAAGTAAAAGCAGCACACATTACACATTGTTAGGGAAAAAGTCAACCCCTTAATTGCCCCTAGATGTTAACCCCTTCCCACCCATTAGTACAGTGTCAGTGTACAGTATTATCGCTGATCACTGTATTAGTGTCAATAGCGACATCTGTGTCAGTGACCCCCCCACCCTATAACAGTCCCACTATAAGTAGCTGATCATTGCCATTAAAGTATAGCGTCTATAGCTGCGTAAATTCCATTCTATATACCATAGTTTGTGGACGCTATAACTTTCGCACAAACCAATTAATACACTTATTGGCAGTGGCAGACTCCATAAAAGGTGCACGGATGCCACCTTCCCTGTTCATGTGTCCAATCCCCTGATCTACATATGGCACCTGACCATGGATTCCAATGCGGCGAGGTGTTTTTTTGAAGCATCTAATAGGCTTCAAAAAAGGATGAGCTCAGAGCGGAGAGCATTGCGCTCCAAGAGCACCCAGTTGTGTGACCATAGCAAGTTAATTTTCGCTATTATCCTCCCCGTGAATCAGGAGGCAGGACTGTGAGATCTGTTTCCTGATTGGCCAAAGCATCCTATTGTATAGCAGCAAACATCCTATTGGATGTCTAGCGCATTGTCGGAAGATGCACAGCGGAGGAAGCTGGAGGAGCGGACACCGGAGCCCCGAAGGCCGCTGCCCACACTCCAAGAGAGGACACCACAGCCCCACATGAGCAGGTAAGTGTTGGGCCAGACCGCCCACATGGGGGGGGGGGAACTGCACCATGCTGCGGGGGGTGTTCTTTGTTTGCCCCCCCAAAGAAGAAGCCACCAGCCGCCACTGCTTTTTGAGATTTTTGTTTTACCAAAAACATGTAGCACAGTCATTTTTGGCCTAAATTTATGAAGATATTTGATGTTTTTTTTTTATGAGATATGTTTTATAACAGAAAGTAAAATATACATTTTTCTAAATGTTTGTTTATATAATAAAACATAAACCCAGTGGTGATCAAATACCACCAAAAGAAAGCTGTATTTGTGAAAAAATAAATGATATAAATGTAATTTGCATGCAGTGTTGCATGACCGAGCAATTGGCAGTTAAAGTAGCACAGTGCTGAATAGCAAAAAAATACCCTGATCATGAAGGGGGTAAAATCTTCTAGAGGTCAAGTGGTTACAGGCTAAGTAGACTTCAAAACAAAGTGTAGTTTTTTACCCCTTTTCTCCACCAAACCTAACACATGTATACTGACATCCAGTATCACATGTACTTCACTGTACTGACCACATTTGTGCATTACGTGCATTGTCTTCTGAAGCTGGAGATGAAGGCAGACAGTCCCTTAAAAATGTGTGGGGCTGTATTGCGGCCAGGATAGAAATGCTTTCAGCCCTAGATGGATGTAAGCAAACAGCAGAACTGTAGCCATTGAATTAAGGTAAGTATCTATCTGTAGAAGGGGAGGGTGGGTGTCAGGCTCACTTAAGTGCTTCTGCTCCTCATTCCAGCATCTGGGTTTTGGCTATTGCATTCTCCCTGTCTGTATCCACATGTTAGGTGATTGATATGGTCAGTCACCTGTTATAAGCAAGCCAAATTCTCTGTCCCTTGCTTGTGATAGAGACAGTGATATATGTGTTGTTCCTGATTGAGACCCCTGTTTTTCTGCCCTGTTTTGCTAGTTTGAATTTTCCTGTGTATGACCTGGATCTGATATTGAAGTTTTCCCTGAACTTAGCCTGCCTTTTATCTAGACTGTCATAGAACCACGCGATCTGCTAACTGCAAGTAGTCTGCTTGCTTAGGTCGCATCTGCCCTGGCATGGTGACCAGGCACTATAGCATTGTGTATAAGTCCTGGGGGCAACCAAATACTGGTAGTCCTGCTTGCCTTAAGGGAAAGGGGGCTGTATAGGTGAAGCACACAGTAATCGGCTATAGTGTCTAACCACCTGTGTTGGGGTAGACGTGACAGTGGGCTAGGTTAGGTGAGGGGAACCAGACAAAAAGGATAGCTGCACTTATCCTATAAAAATCAGGACATTCTATATATCCTAATTATATGGAAATAATCCTCCCATAACACCAGAGAAAATATCAATATGAGAGATGCAAGCCATGGCTGATCTGAGAATTAATTTAGTCTAATACACTATACGAGACATGGCCAAGGACAACAGAAATAAAACTATAATATCCGGAGTGACTGCAAGATTAATTACACTATTATCAGATGCGTGGTCCTGAGGGTGAATCATTCAGCACAAATAAACAAAAGCTGTGGTGTTATCTGAGGCTGTGCAGTTTCAGCCATTCAAAAATCAAGACACTAAGTAGTGATGGAGAATCTGCCTGAATTTAACCCACCAAAGATTCAGCAAATCTTGTCTGAAAATTCAGGCAACGCAAACTTAGAGGCGCATACTATTGAAATCTATCGGCTTCCAGGATTATAATGAAAATTAAAAACATGATTGGTGGATGTTAAAGCGGTAGTATTGCCCACTGTGTGATTTTAACCTACAGGTAAGCCTATAGTAAGGCTTACCTGTAAGTAAAATAAATATCTCCTAAACGTGCACTATTTAGGAGTTATTCACCCTGGATGCAGCCAGTGATGTCACCGGCGCATGCGCTCTGAAGGTCCGGTGTCCTATCATATAGTATCCCCCATCGAATAGTGTCCGCTGTGTACTGCACAAGGACAGTATCTGATGGCAGGACACTATATGCCAGAACACCGTTATACAATGCATGTGTGGGAGAGACATCATCCTGGCTCCGGCTACTCACAGCGCCGGAGCCTGCGAACCCGGAAAAAAGTACAGGGGGAAGATGTCAGCCCTCTCAGTGGCGATAGTGCACGGCTGGAAGGCTTCATTCTAAGGTGAAATTTTTTATAATGTATTTCATAATACTAGCACATTATGCACTGTCTTACAGGTGTGTTTTTTTATTTTTAGCTCTGCTGTTATTTACTACCACTTTTAAAAGTGAAAACATGCTTTTTCATCAAGCTGTAATAGACACGGTAATGGCCAACTTTTATGTTGTCTATGGAGTTAGGGGGTACATTAAATGTGAGTGTAGAGGTGCCCCCATGGGGTCACTGCATGTTTTAGTTCCACACATCACCCTGCTAGTCCAGGCATTCACTTCAGACACACTTTACCAGTCAATGAACAGTCCTTTAGCTTGAGGATTAAACCTGGATGGGGAAAAGGGTAATGGGATGCCCAGATAATGAATTTTCCTTGTTTGAACAAAGATGATTAAATCTATATTGACAGTCTCTAAAGCTCCACACTCCTCCAGCTTACTACTTGAGATCACTTTGCTTTCTCTATTGTGCAATCCTAGATTCCTGTGACCATCAATACATGGTTAGGCCTCACTCTAAATAAGTCCCAACAGTTCAATAATAGCCATTCGCTGGCAGGGGTCTGCAGTCCCCTTTGGTGTAGCAAGCAATAGAGATGAAAAGGGCAATTGTACGAACTGAAACTTGGTGGATTACTGATCCCAGAAAGTCTGATGCAAATCCTGCCAACCCTCCTGGCTGCAGCAATTTGACTTCAACGACACCACAGTCTCTCACTCTGGCTTCACATAAAATCCTGGCATGTCCATCCCAGAGCCTCTCTCTCTGCTTTTCACTCACCGACCCCGGAATGGATCCCTCCAGAATGACTTTCCTGATAGTGCTTCCTCCTGCTCCTGTTCCAGGACACCTCTCAATGACCATGTAGAGAGAGGCTCCCTCCAAGCTCCAGGCCCAAGGTCACCCCCCCAGGAAGGGGCTCCCTCAAGGGCCACCACAGCTTAGCACTCCATCACTCAGTACTTCCACCCCCAACTGCTCCCACAACAGCCTGACCATGAGTATATATAGGAGGCTTGCTCCCTGTCAATCCTAGTTGGAGATTGGTCATGGCTCCCAGATACACTCCACGCCACTCCTATCCTCTGCTCTGCCTTTTTTCCAGAATACTCTAGAAACAGAGGAGGCACCAGAAAGATGAAGAACATGTCAGTCACCTGCTGCCACACTCAAAACCACTCCCAGCCCTCAGATCAAAACAAACAGACCTCGCTCACAGCGAGGCCTGCCTAATTTTACCTGCACTGGCTGTAACAAAAACACCACTACGCTAGCAACCTACCTAAGGTAGAGGGTGCTATGCTATTCTTTATTTATTTTTTTCTTTGAAATGATACAGTGACTTGTTGCAAAAAGCAGCTCTATGAGCAGAGCAATAACAAGTGAATGCCCTGCTTTGAGAACCCCAAACTTGAAGACCCACTAACATAAAAGTAAACCAAAAACATACAAAAAAATAAACCCCAAAATTCCACTCAAAAATAAAAGTCCACTTTTCATTAAGGGAGCTTGCAGTAACCAAAACAAAACAAAAAACTTTTAACCTAGTGTATGGGGAGTCTGCTCAGCCACCAGCGGCTCCCACATCTCCTATTATCCCCGCCAGGCAGAGACTGACACAAGCATGGATGCGCCTGTCAGCCCCTGTGCGGGCTTTCTCCTTTCACCCTCTTGTTTCCCTGTGTGCAGAATGACACTCGCACACAAACATCCGCCCACTCTGCTCTTTCCCCTGCCTCCCTATTGGCAGAAGTGGAGAGACAATCAGGGTGCAGCAGAAGGAAGTGTGAAATATGAAGTCCCAGCACAAAGCAGCCTCACTGACTTAAGGTGTCAGAACTGCAATTCCCAGGCTGCACTGCAAAGAGCTAAGATAAGAGATATGTGGGATAGACTATAAAAGTACAGGGCGGACTAGGCCCAGGCCTACTTGCTTCCTCATGTGGACACCATCCCATAGCTGTGAAAGGGGGATTGTGGCCTATCACACGGTCTACCACGTTCCAACCCAGATGAGAGGGGCCTGGCTCTGTTTGCTGTTCGTCTGACATCCATCACCACTCTGGTCGCCTATTGCCACGTACACACGATCAAACAAGCGGGTGGAAAAGTCCGGCAAACTCAAGTCCGCCAAACAATCCCCCCGTGTGTAGTCTCTGGCATACTTTTTTGACCCGAAAGTACGGCGAACTTAGAATGTAGTTTTACACTCCAATCTTCCCACCGGACTCGCATTTCGGCGGACAATCCGGCCGTGTGTATGCCAGTCCGCCGTACTTTTGAAATGAACGGACTTTTCCCGCCCGGAGAAAAGTCCGCTCATTTCGAACGGGTCTCCAGGTAGGGGGGCCCGCGAAGGATACGTCACTGGCCCCGCCGCCTGGTATGGACTTAAAGGGGAACCCCAACGCCGAAAAAAATCGGCGTGGGGGTCCCCCCAAAGTCCACAACAGACCCTTGTCCGAGCACGCTACCCGGCCGGCCAGGAAAGGAGGGGCGAGCGAGCGCCCCCCCTCCTGAGCCGTACCAGGCCGCGTGCCCTCAACAACGGCCCCCCACCCTATGTGAATGAGTATGGGGTACAATGTACCCCTACCCATTCACCTGTAAAATAAAGTACAAAAAAAAACACAACACACAAGATAAAATAATTTATTGCACAGCTCCGGGGGTCTTCCGTCTTTGGAGGTCTTCTCGCCGGACTCCTCCGCTATCTTCTTGTAGCTCTTTTACTAGCGGAGGAGCCCGGCATTCTTCTTCGTCGCCCGCTGCCTCTTCTTCCGACTTCGGGGGTCTTGTCCCCCTCTTCAGTTCTTCTGCCGGACCACCGCGCCTTCTTATAGCTCTTTTACAGGCGGTGGCCCGGTCTTCTGTCGCCGCCGCCACCTTCCGTTCTTCTTCTTCTTCTTCTTCTGGAGATGTTGACTCGACGTTCTCTCCGGCCGCAATGCCAGGGACGCGCTGCGCTGCGACTTATATAGGGACAAGGGGCGGTGCCACATGGGTTGATGTCACATGGGTTGGTCACATGGGTTGATGTCACATGGCGACAGTTCCAGCATCCTCCGGGACTGTGACATCGTAAGGGGCGGGGTCACCATGTGACACCAACCCATGTGACATCAACCCATGTGACACCGCCCCTTGTCCCTATATAAGTCGCAGCGCAGCGCGTCCCTGGCATTGCGGCGAGTCAACATCTCCAGGAGAAGAAGAATGAAAGGCGGCGGCGAAGGCGACAGAAGACCGGGCCACCGCCTGTAAAAGAGCTATAAGAAGGCGCAGAAGAACCGAAGAGGGGGACAAGACCCCCGAAGTCGGAAGAAGAGGCCACGGCGACGAAGAAGAATGACGGGCTCCTCCGCTAGTAAAAGAGCTACAAGAAGATAGCGGAGGAGTCCAGCGAGAAGACCCCCGAAGACGGAAGACCCCCGGAGCTGTGCAATAAATTATTTTATCTTGTGTGTTGTGTTTTTTTTTTGTACTTTATTTTACAGGTGAATGGGTAGGGGTACATTGTACCCCATACTCATTCACATAGGGTGGGGGGCCGGTATCCGGGGGCCCCCTTATTAAAGGGGGCTCCCGGATTCCGATAAGCCCCTCGCCCGCAGACCCCGACAACCAACGGCCAGGGTTGTCGGGAAGAGGCCCTTGTCCTCATCAACATGGGGACAAGGTGCTTTGGGGTGGGGGGGGCCGTGCGGCCCCCCCTTCCCAAAGGCACCCCCCATGTTGAGGGCACGCGGCCTGGTACGGCTCAGGAGGGGGGGGCGCTCGCTCACCCCTCCTTTCCTGGCCGGCCGGGCAGCGTGCTCGGACAAGGGTCTGTTGTGGACTTTGGGAGGACCCCCACGCCGATTTTTTTCGGCGTTGGGGTTCCCCTTTAAGTCCATACCAGGCGGTGGGGCCAGCAACGTATCCTTCGCGGGCCCCGCCTACCTGGAGATGCACGCAAAATGAGCGGACTTTCCTCTGCGTGTGTGGGCGAGTCCGTTCATTTCAAAAGTAGGGCGGATAATACGGCGGACTTAGTACGTCGTATTAGTCCGCTGAAAAAGTGCCGTGTGTGGGCAAGTAGCCCATTCGGAAAGTCCGACGGACAGTCTGGCGGGAAGTCCGCCAGACTAAGTACGTCGGACAGACGGCTACGTGTGTACGCGGCTTAACAGTTGGTGTGTGTCAAGCTTCACATCGGGAGATAGAGACATCAGATCTGCTGCACAAGTGTCGCTACATGATTTCCTGCCCAGAAGACATTGGAGCAATCTTGTCATTGGTGAGAGGGCAAATCGCTCGATCTTTACCCATTCTTTGTCACAGTTACATTGAGATACTTTGCACACACATCTTTACTCCAGAAATACTTTAGACATCTTAGACATCTTTAGCCTTTTTCATTACAAGATATTTACTGTTCCCACTACACCTAATCGGATTACAGTTAACTAGCTCCAACAAGCCGGTGAAGAACATCAGATCTGCAACTGGGACATTGCTGCTATAAGGGCCCTTAAACCATTACCTTTAGGTCAGATATCTTATTAACAGTTAATAGTTGGGTCTGTGGTTCCCCTTTAGTATTGGTAATATCTACAAGTATTCCATAATTTTGAAGAAGGTATTTACGGATGATCTGTCCCTGGCTGCATTGATGCTGTCTATTTGCATATTTGTTTGAGCACTATAAGAAATCACGTCAACAAAATGCTGGTTGTTTGTCCGGATCTAGTTGACCAATACCATTTTGAGTTTTTTACTCCCTAATAGGGATGAGCCGAACACCCCCCCGGTTCGGTTCGCACCAGAACTTTCGAACGGACCCCACGTTCGTTACGAACGTTAGAACCCCATTGAAGTCTATGGGACTCGAACGTTCGAAATGGAAAGTGCTAATTTTAACGGCTAATATGCAAGATATTGTCCTAAAAAGGATTTGGGGACCTGACTCCTGCCTCAGGGGACATGGGTCAATGCAAAAAAAAAGTTTTAAAAACGGCCGTTTTGGCGGGAGCACTGATTTTCATGACGATTAAAGTGAAAAAAAAAAGTGAAATATTCCTTTAAATATGGTGCCTGGGGGGTGTCTGTAGTATGCCTGTGAAGTGCCACGTGTTTCCCGTGTTTAGAACAGTCCCTGCACAAAATGACATTAAACGGAAATAACACCATTTAAAACTGCTTGCGGTTTTAATGTTATATCTGGTTCCTGCAATATGGTTGAAAATCATTCAGAAAAATGGCATGGGTAGCCCTCCCTGCCCATTACCAGCCTATTTGGGTCTTGTACGCATATTAAGGGGAACCCTGTACCCATATTAAAAAAAGGAAATGCGTGTGGCCCCAGGCCCTATATACTCAGAACAGCAGTATACAGGCGGTGCAAACAAGACAGGGACTGTGTAGGTTTGTTGTGTTAAGTTGAATCTGTTTGTAATTTTCAACTGGTACATTTTTAAAGTGTAGCTCCAGTCAAAAAAACTATTTTTAAGCTTTTTGGAAAACATAGGGAAGGGTTATCACCCCTGTATAATTTGTTTTGTCGTCCATCTTTTTTCATCTCACTTGCTGCTGTCTCCTTGCGTTTGCAAGTAGGAGATGTTTGTAAGTTGGATGTTTGAAAGTAGGGGCCTGCCCTATATGCTCTGCAGAAATGGCGGAACAAGGTGTTGGTTTTGCCACAACATTGTAAGCCCTCAAAGTGACTCTTGGTGGGCGCTGGAGCGCCCTGCTGTGAACGATTATATCAAGAATTGTAATTACATGCCATTGTTGAACAGTGGTAGAAAAATTGACCTTTGGTGGTTGTGGTGCTGGTGCCATAACACTATAAGTCCTCACCGTTACTCTGGGTGGGCACAGGAAGGGGCCCTCCTGTGAAATATTATATCAAGAATTGTAATTACATGTCCCTGTAAAACAGGGGCAGAAAAATTGGGCCTTAGGCACTGGTGCTGGTGCCACCACACTGCAACCTCTGCCATATACTCTAGTTTTATTGCAGGAATTAGCCCTGCTGCAAAGCATTGCATCAAAAATTGTAATTAAACGCCCCTGTTAAACAGGGGCAGAAAAATTGGGCCTTAGGCACTGGTGCTGGTGCCACCACACTGCAACCTCTGCCATATACTCTAGTTTTATTGCAGGAATTAGCCCTGCTGCAAAGCATTGCATCAAAAATTGTAATTAAACGCCCCTGTTAAACAGGGGCAGAAAAATTGGGCCTTAGGCACTGGTGCTGGTGCCACCACACTGCAACCTCTGCCATATACTCTAGTTTTATTGCAGGAATTAGCCCTGCTGCAAAGCATTGCATCAAAAATTGTAATTAAACACCCCTGTTAAACAGGGGCAGAAAAATTGGGCTGCTGGCATCACCCAGAACCAAAAATGTTCTTCCAACATATCAGCGGAGGAGGAAGAGGATAGACAATCAACATAACAGGACAGTCACTCAGCATCAGCATAGGCAGTCTTGAAGGGATGTGGTATTTCAAAAAAAATTATTCGGTTACATCAGCTTCAGGTGCTTGGTAGCTGTGGGTGATCCAAGACTGATTCATCTTGATGAAGGTCAGTCGATCAACTGATTCGGTGGACAGGCGCACCCTGTGATCGGTAACAAAGCCACCAGCAGCACTGAAGGTGCGTTCCGAAAGAACGCTGGATGCAGGACAGGCCAGTAGCTCAATTGCATACCGTGCAAGCTCTGGCCAGTGATCCATCCTCAAGACCCAGTAAGCCAGAGGATTTTCGGTGGGAAAGGTGTCCAAGTCTGACCTTGCCCCTAGGTATTCCTGCACCATGTAAATTAGACGCTGGCGATGGGTGCTGGAACCAATCATACCTTGGGGCTGCGGACTAAAAAATTGTCTGAAAGCATCAGTCAGACGGCCACCTTCTTCACCGCTCCTTCTGACCGATGCCTCAGCAACACGTTGTCCAGGACCAGGAGTTTGTAACCTCCCAGTCTCTGGGAACGCGTTGCACAGAGCTTTCTGCAAGGCCTCCCGGAGATGTCTCATCCTCTGCTCCCTCTGCGATGGCAAGATAAGGTCGGCAACCTTACCCTTGTACCGTGGATCAAGGAGAGTGGCCAGCCAGTAATGGTCCCTCTCCTTGATCCGAAGAATACGAGGATCCTTCCGCAGGCTTTGCAGGATCAGGGAGGCCATGCAGCGTAGGTTAGCTGAGGCATTCGGTCCGGAGTCCTCTGGGTCACTAAGGACAACATGATCCGCAGCTACCTCCTCCCAGCCACGTACAAGTCCACGTGTTTCTTGGGACTGTAAATCATCCCTATAAGACTGCTGCTGCTGATGCTGAGTGCCAGCCTCCACCTCCATGCTGACACAATCATCCTCCTCCTCCTCTTCCTCCTCCTCATCCTCTTCCTGTGTGATGGGTGGCACAGCAGGAACACTGTCTGGATAAAGGGGGCCTTGAGAGGCAAGGAAGTCCTCCTCTTCCTGCCTCTGTTCTGCCTCAAGTGCCCTGTCCATTATTCCACGCAGCGTATGCTCCAAGAGGTGGACAAGAGGTACAGTGTCACTGATGCATGCACTGTCACTGCTCACCATCCTTGTGGCCTCCTCAAACGGTGACAGGACAGTGCATGCATCCCTGATCATGCCCCACTGGCGTGGTGAGAAAAAACCGAGCTCCCCTGACCCTGTCCTGGTGCCGTAGTCGCACAGGTACTCATTGATGGCCCTCTGCTGCGTGTGCAGCCGCTGCAGCATGGCCAATGTTGAGTTCCATCTGGTGGGCATGTCACATATAAGGCGGTTCTTGGGCAGGTTCAACTCCTTTTGGAGCTCAGCCAGCCGAGCACTGGCATTAAATGATCGGCGGAAATGCACACAGACTTTCCTGGCCTGCTTCAGGACATCCTGTAAGCCGGGGTACCTGCCCAAGAACCGCTGCACCACCAGGTTAAGGACGTGAGCTACACAGGGCACATGGGTCAGTTGTCCCTGTCGGAGGGCGGAGAGGAGGTTGGTGCCATTGTCGCAAACCACCATTCCTGGCTTAAGCTGGCGTGGCGTCAACCACCTCTCGGCCTGCCCCTGCAGAGCTGACAAAACATCCGCCCCAGTGGGGCTCCTGTCCCCCAAACAAACCAGCGCAAGCACGGCATGGCATCGTTTTGCCTGTGTACTTGCGTAGCCCCTGGAACGCCTACGGAGCACCGCTGGTTCTGAGGACAGAGCACTGGAAGAGGCCATGGATGAAGAAGAAGAGGACGGGGTGGAGGAGAGAGGTGTGTCACAACCAATAGTAGCATTTTGGAGGCGTGGTGGCGGAACAACCTCCAACACTACTGCACCTTGTCCTGCATCCTTCCCAGCAGCCAGAAGAGTGACCCAATGGGCCGTGAAAGACAGGTAACGTCCCTGTCCATGCCTGCTGGACCATGAGTCAGCGGTAATATGCACCTTACCGCTGACCGCCCTGTCCAGCGAGGCAAGGACATTACCTTCCACATGCCGGTAGAGAGCCGGAATCGCCTTCCGCGAGAAAAAGTGGCGTTTGGGGACCTGCCACTGAGGAACCGCACATTGTACAAACTCACGGAAGGGGGCCGAGTCTACCAACTGAAAAGGCAGCAGTTGAAGTGCTAGCAATTTAGCCAAGCTAGCATTCAACCGCTGGGCATGTGGATGGCTGGGAGTAAACTTCTTCCGCCGGTCCAGCAGCTGGGGCAGGGACATTTGCCTGCTATAATCGGACGTGGGTGTACCACTAGCAGAGTTCCCGGAAGCACTTGGCTGTGACACACCTAATTCTACACCTTCATTCCTCTCAGAGCAGGTTTCAGAGAGGACTGAAGGTCTAGTGGGGTTGGAGATGCCAGCTGATGAGGAGCAAGGAGAGGTCCGCTTTGTTCTTTGGTGTGGGTCTTTGAGGTACGCTTGCCAACAAGCTGCATGGCAGGTCAACATATGTCTGGTCAAGCATGTGGTGCCCAAGCGGCTGATGTTTTGGCCACGTGAGATACGCTTGAGACATATGTTGCAAATAGCAGTGGTGCGATCTGATGCACTCGTCTCAAAAAAGGCCCACACCAAAGAACTTTTAGAATAACGCGCAGAGGAAGCGCTCTGCGCAGGCGGAGCTCTGCGGTGTGATTCAGTCGGTGTGCTGCCCCTAAGCTGGCCCCCGGAGGGCATCCTGCCTCGTTGGACATGTGCCTCCTCCTCCTCCTCCTCCTCCTCCCTCCTTCCAGGCACCCGTGTGGAGTCAGTGCCCTCATCATCCCCTCCCTCTTCATCGCTGTAGCAAACCTGGCAGTATGCTGCCGCTTGTGGAACATGACTGCCAGATTGCTGTCCTTCTTGAGCATCCCCTCTCTCTCTGCGCTCACGCTACTGCCTTCCTCTAGCTGAGTGTCATCATCAGAGCCCACCAAACACTGGGCATCCTCCTGGAGCATGTACCCAACACTGTGCTCAAAGAGTTCAGGAGACTCCTCAGGAGGATGTGGTGGGTCTAGGGAAGGAGTCACTGATGATGACATTGAGAGGAGGGAAGAAGATGCGTTGGCAGCTGCTTGGCTAGTACCCTGAGACTGGGTAAGAGAGGATGAGGTGGATGAAGAGGGCTTGGTCACCCACTCTACCAAGTCGTTGGCATGTTGCGGTTCAACATGTCCAGCTGCAGAAAAGAAGGACAAGCATGTCCCATGGCCACGTGCTGATGACAATGCACCGCGTCTACGACCAGCACTGTTGTCTCTAGACACAGAGCCTGCTTGCCCTCTTTTATCGGCTCGCGCCTGTCTGCCTCTCCTTGCTGGCCTTCCAGACATGGTAATGGCCTGAGGGGAGTTGGGTAAAACAGTAGTTGGGTAGTTTATATTGTGCTGGAGGCACACAACACCCACTAACTCCTGCAGATGCCTTTTTTATAGAACAGCAGAGATAAAGGGGTATATACAGATGTATACTGTGCTGTGCTGGAGGCACACACAACTTCCAATAACTCCTGCAGATGGCAATTGGGCTCAAATAGAGAACAGCTATGTAGGTGGATTATAGCGGTATGTACTGGGTACAGAGCACCCAGACAGCACGCACTATCTCCTAACACTACTGACTGCAAGCTCTATTATTAAAGATGGACCACTAGCTATATAGGTGAGGTGAATATCGCGGTGTATACTGTGGTCAGGGCACGCAGACAATAACCAGAAAACAGCAGAGATAAAGGGGTATATACAGATGTATACTGTGCTGTGCTGGAGGCACACACAACTTCCAATAACTCCTGCAGATGGCAATTGGGCTCAAATAGAGAACAGCTATGTAGGTGGATTATAGCGGTATGTACTGGGTACAGAGGACGCAAACAGCACGCACTATCTCCTAACACTACTGACTGCAAGCTCTATTAATAAAGATAGATCACTAGCTATATAGGTGAGGTGAATATCACGGTGTATACTGCGGTCAGGGCACGCAGACAATAACCAGAAAACAGCAGAGATAAAGGGGTATATACAGATGTATACTGTGCTGTGCTGGAGGCACACACAACTTCCAATAACTCCTGCAGATGGTAATTGGGCTCAAATAGAGAACAGCTATGTAGGTGGATTATAGCGGTATGTACTGGGTACAGAGCACGCAGACAGCACACACTATCTCCTAACACTACTGACTGCAAGCTCTATTATTAAAGATAGATCACTAGCTATATAGGTGAGGTGAATATAGTGGTGTATACTGCGGTCAGGGCACAGACAATAACCACTACACAACAGCAAGATAGGAAATCAGCCAAAAACGATCGGTGTGTACTGTGTTGAAGGTACACAGAACACCCACTGCTTCAGATGCCAACACACTACACGAGGCCGCCTCAAAGGCGGCCTTATATAGTGTGGGGCGTGCACTACACAGCCTGAGCTATGATTGGCCTGTGGCCAATCATGGCTCTCCTTGCTGCTGGCGCTGCGATTGGCCAAGCATGCGGGGTCACAGTGCATGCTTGGCCAATCATGAGCCAGCAATGCACTGCGCCATCGCAGTGCATTGTGGGCCGTGCGCGCCACACGAATTTTCGACGCGAACGGACCAAGAGTTCGGATTTCGCCGAACGGACGAACAGCCAATGTTCGAGTCGAACGTACGTTCGACTCGAACACGAAGCTCATCCCTACTCCCTAAGTAAATTGAAGAAAAGTTAATACTTGAACTGTGTCAGTGTGTTATTACTGTGGTATTCTATTATTCACATTGCCAGGTGTGCCAGAGGGGCTGAGGCCATTCCTGGGGTTGAGAGGCAGAGTAACGGACTGAACAAACTTAAGCAGCTCCTTCAGAAGTGCCGCTACATTAAAATAAAGGCTCTGTCAACATAAAGTAATTAACAATTCCGCGTAAATAAAAAAAGAAATGTTTCAGGAGGTGGTATGTTGGAGGTTTATTTATATTTTTTTATTTATAGAGCAGTCTTGCAGAAAAAAAAAAGTCTGAAAGAGCAGCTAGAAGTGACAAGACAGCCACAAAATAAAATGAAAAACAAAAAAGCCATGGATAATATAAATCGAAAAATGCAGTTGATTGTCCAAAGAACTAGCAATCCACTATGATGATGATATCTGACGAACCCCCAAACTGGAGAAAATGGGGTAGCTCTAAATCAGAAAATAAAGAACCTTTACTCTGTGGGGGAATTTTAAACAGACTGTCTGGGCATGGTAATGAGTGTCAGACATTTGTACAAGGTCAGAATTTCGACAGCACATGCTGTGAACGATGATTGTTTGTTAAAACACACAGTGAATGCTGTCTGTATGTGTAAATGGTTAACTGCAGTATTGACCTGTCCCAGTGACGTCCACAAGAGTGGTTTCCAAACCGTGGCCTTTACCTGGCCCTTGGGGCACTATTCCTCCCATTGACAACAATGATGCAACACTATTTCTCTAACTAAAACGAATGATGGGAAACTTGTCCTCCCACTGACATCAATGATGGGGCACTAGTCATCCCACTGACACCAATAATGGGGCACTAGTCCTCCCACTGACACCAATGTTGGGACACTAGTCCTCCCACTGACACCAATGATGGGGCACTAGTCCTCCCACTGACACCAATGATGGGGCACTAGTCCTCCCACTGACACCAATGATGGAACACTATGCCTCCCATTAACACCAATGATTTCACACTATTATTTCCACTGACACCAATAATCGGGGGCACTATTCCTCAAACTAATACCAATGATGGGGCACTATTCCAATGACACCAATTATGGGACACTATTCCTCCCATTGACAGCAATGATGCAACACTATTTCTCTAAAACAAATGATGGGGAACTTGTCATCCCACTGACACCAATGATGGGGCACTTATCCTCCCACTGACACCAATTATGGGGCACTAGTCCTCCCACTGACACCAATGATGGGGCACTAGTCCTCCCACTGACACCAATGATGGAACACTATGCCTCCCATTAACACCAATGATGTGACACTATTATTTCCACTGACACAAATAATCGGGGGCACTATTCCTCGAACTAATACCAATGATGGGGCACTATTCCACTGACACCAATGATGGGACACTATTCCTCCCGTTGACAACAATGATGCAACACTATTTCTCTAAAACGAATGATGGGGAACTTGTCCTCCCACTGACACCAATGATGGGGCACTTGTCCTCCCACTGACACCAATGATGGGGCACTAGTCCTCCCAATGACACCAATCATGGGGCACTAGTCCTCCCACTGACACCAATGACGGGGTAATAGTCCTCCCATTGACACCAATGATGGAACACTATGCCTCCCATTAACACCAATGATGTGACACTATTATTTCCACTGACACAAATAATCGGGGGCACTATTCCTCAAACTAATACCAATGATGGGGCACTATTCCACTGACACCAATGATAGTCACTGTTTCTCCCATTGACACCAATGATGGGACACTATTTCTCCCACTAAAATCAATGATGGGGTATTGCTAATTCCCATTGACGACAGGACATCTTTACCTCCCACCTGCCATAGTTTGGCCCCCTACAGCCTGAAGGACAGTAAACTGGTCCTTTGTTTAGAAAGTTTGGAAACCCCTGGAGCACACCATAACACTGACTATGACATTATTTAGCTTCCCCTATGCTTTCCTTACCATAGCTGTCAGTTCACTAAAACTATGACTGCTCTGTGCCCTCTTTTATTTTGAGGGGGTTGGCTTAACCCAAAAGTCTCTTTATTTGCCCTTCAAAACCTGCTTGCCATAGTTTAAAGATCATATAGTGCCACAAAAAAAAAAAAAAATCCACCATGGGCGAATCTGGACATAAATTTGCCAGTACCACAAAATGAACCTGTGGAAGCAGTGAACCCAAACATCATCCTTAATACCAAGTATGCTGGAAGTTGTAGTTACTTGGATCCCAAAGCTTAAACCAAAATCCCTCAGTTCCTTTTTCCTTCACAGTTGTCCATCTTTTTGTCCATATGAGTAGATCCTCTGTAGTACTGTTTAGAAACTCTGGCACTTTGCCCACAAAGGACAGAAACCATAGCTCTCAACTGTTCCTGATTATGAGGGACTGTCCCTGATTTGGAACAAAGTCCCTCTGTTCCTCTTTCCTCCACATTGGTCCCTAATTTTGGTCTAATCTATATAGCTGTGTATAAAATGCACTATTTATCTAACAAAAAGTGTTTCCCACTGCTAAACGTTTCATCCAATTTCCAAATTGTTGCATTTCTTAATTTCCAAAGCCAATATATAAGAATAGTAGAGGTAAAAAATGCACCTGTGGATTTAACCAATCATTTCTTAAATAGAATTCTCCTTTAAGGGGGGTGTGACAGTGAGGTTTGTCCTATGCCTATATACTTGCTAATAGGTGTCCCTCGTTCCAATCTCAGAAAGTTGGAAGGTATGGCAGAAGATGTACCTTCACAGGCCCAAAATGGTTGCTTGCACAGTGTTGATAACATACCCTCTTCCTTACGTGATGTAAGAAGCATGTGAACCTGTTGATAGGCTCCGGGGCCATGTTGTACATCATGGGAGGAGGTCACATTCTCCCCATACATGGAAGCACTGTGTATTTTATGATGGCTCTGAAAGAGCCACAGACCCTTGTTGGTTTTGCCTGCCACTTGTTCAAACACCTCCACATTCTATCCCAATTTATTTTTATTTTTTTAAAGAGTTCTGTTATTCTTCACAAATCATCCAATCACTATCTGCTAACTTCTTGTCTTTTTTATTTCTAAACACTAATATGAAGCAATGTCCCACTTCAATACAGCATGGAATCTGTATGTCTTTTGCCTACATACCTTGTGCTAAAAGAAGTCCCGCTTTCCTGTCTTGGATAATTGGGATTTATGACCAATGCCGTGTACACACGATCAAACAAGCGGGTGGAAAAGTCCGGCAAACTGAAGTCCGCTGGACAATCCCCCCGTGTGTAGCCTCCGGCATACTTTTTTGACCCGAAAGTACGGCGGACTTAGAAAGTAGTTTTGCACTACAATCTTCCCGCCGGACTCGCATTTCGACGGACAATCCGTCCGTGTGTGTGCCAGTCCACCGTACTTTTGAAATGAACAGACTTTTCCCACCCGGAGAAAAGTCCGCTCATTTCGAGCGGGTCTCCAGGTAGGCGGGGCCCGCGAAGGAGATGTCGCTGGCCCCGCCACCTGGTAAGGACTTAAAGGGGAACCCCAACGCCGAAAAAAATCGGCGTGGGGGTCCCCCCCAAAGTCCACAACAGACCCTTGTCCGAGCACGCTACCCGGCCGGCCAGGAAAGGAGGGGTGAGCGAGCGCCCCCCCTCCTGAGCCGTACCAGGCCACGTGCCCTCAACATGGGGGGTGCCTTGGGGAAGGGGGGCCGCGCGGCCCCCCCACCCCAAAGCACCTTGTCCCCATGTTGATGAGGACAAGAGCCTCTTCCCGACAACCCTGGCCGTTGGTTGTCGGGGTCTGCGGGAGAGGGGCTTATCAGAATCCGGGAGCCCCCTTTAATAAGGGGGCCCCCGGATAACCGGCCCCCCACCCTATGTGAATGATTATGGGGTACAATGTACCCCTACCCATTCTCCTGTAAAATAAAGTACAAAAAAAACACAACACACAAGATAACATAGTTTATTGCACAGCTCCGGGGATCTTCCGTCTTCGGGGTCTTCTCGCTGGACTCCTCCGCTATCTTCTTGTAGCTCTTTTGCTAGCGGAGGAGCCCGGCATTCTTCTTCGTCGCCGCGGCCTCTTCTTCCGACTTCGGGGGTCTTGTCTCCCTCTTCGGTTCTTCTGCCGGGCCACCGCGCCATCTTATAGCTCTTTTACAGGCGGTGGCCCGGTCTTCTGCCGCCGCCGCCACCTTCAGTTCTTCTTCTTCTTCTCCTTCTCCTGGAGATGTTGACTCGAAGCTCTCTCCGGCCGCAATGCCAGGGACGCGCTGCGCTGTGACTTATATAGGGACAAGGGGCGGGGTCATCGGTTGATGTCACATGGGTTGATGTCACATGGCGACAGTCCCAGCATCCTCCGGGACTGTGACATCGTAAGGGGGAGGGGTCACCATGTGACATCAACCCATGTGACATCAACCGATGACCCCGCCCCTTGTCCCTATATGTCACCGCGCAGCGCGTCCCTGGCATTGCGGCCGGAGAGAGCTTCGAGTCAACATCTCCAGGAGAAGAAGAACAAGAACGGAAGGCGGCGGCGGCAGCGGTGGTGGCGGCGGCAGAAGACCGGGCCACCGCCTGTAAAAGAGCTATAAGAAGGCGCGGTGGCCTGGCAGAAGAACCGAAGAGGGGGACAAGACCCCCGAAGTCGGAAGAAGAGGCCGCGGCCACGAAGAAGAATGCCGGGCTCCTCCGCTAGCAAAAGAGCTACAAGAAGATAGCGGAGGAGTCCAGCGAGAAGACCCCCGAAGACGGAAGACCCCCGGAGCTGTGCAATAAACTATTTTATCTTGTGTGTTGTGTTTTTTTGTACTTTATTTTACAGGTGAATGGGTAGGGGTACATTGTACCCCATAATCATTCACATAGGGTGGGGGGCCGGTTATCCGGGGGCCCCTTATTAAAGGGGGCTCCCGGATTCTGATAAGCCCCTCGCCCGCAGACCCCGACAACCAACGGCCAGGGTTGTCAGGAAGAGGCCCTTGTCCTCAGCCTGGTATGGCTCAGGAGGGGGGGGGCGCTCGCTCGCCCCTCCTTTCCTGGCCGGCCGGGTAGTGTGCTCGGACAAGGGTCTGTTGTGGACTTAGGGGGGACCCCCACGCCGATTTTTTTCGGCGTTGGGGTTGCCCTTTTAAGTCCATACCAGGTGGTGGGGCCAGCGGCGTCTCCTTCGCGGGCCCCACCTACCTGGAGACGCGCTCGAAATGAGTGGACTTTCCTCCGCGTGTGTGGGCGAGTCCGTTCATTTCAAAAGTAGGGCGGATAGTACGGCGGACTTAGTACGCCGTAATAGTCCGCTAAAAAAGTGCCGTGTGTGGGCAAGTAGCCCGTTCGGAAAGTCCGACGGACAGTCTGGCGGGAAGTCCGCCAGACTAAGTCCGTCGGACAGACGGCTACGTGTGTACGCGGCTTTAGAACAAGTTGCCCACTGCCCAGCCTTTTGAGGAGCGAGAGCAACTTTAGCGACTTCTGTTTTTTTAAGTGGATCGGATTGGAGAAAGGCGGGTGTAAAAGGACACAAGTCCGTTTGCATCTGCCACTCTATAAAGAATGGAGGGTCTGATTGGGTCCACCTGAAAAACAGACAGGCACGTAGACCAGATTAGACCAATAGTGTTCTAGCTAGCACAGTTAAATGGTAGCTGTTGTACTTGGCAAAAGAATTGTGAAGTATTGCACATACACTCGTAATTCAAACACCCCTGTTGTATTGTGTCAACAGTATAATAAAAATGTATGCAAATTTTATTGGTGCTCTCCTCCATAAGAACTTTCTACGGTGATAGACATAGTATGTTAGTGCCACCCAATGGGGGTTTTCAAGAAGGTTAACAGCTTCTGTAATTGAACTCTTTTTTTTTTTTTTTTTTTCTAGCTGCTTTATTGTATCTGACTCCAACGCAACATATTGCCTTTGTTGCATGGGCAACAGCACAGCATGACCGCCTGCCATCAGCATATGTGTCATGTGACGTTTGGACCCTTTACCTGTTCACCTAATATGAAGCGTGATTAAGAAACATTGATACCAAGTTTTAAACAATTTTTGTCAGATTAAACAAGACTCCCTGCCTCCTTCTCCACTTTATCAAAAATGCATAAAATATTGGACCTGGGGTTCCCCTGCAGCCATCTGTTCTATGCTGGGTCTATTCTAGCTTTAAAAGCCATATAGGAATCAGTATATGGGCAAAACCTCCTTACTCCTAGGCATTACAACTGGATCAGTTGAGTCTTATTAGAGATTACATTAACTGGACAGTGAGATTCTCACAGACATCGTCCTATGCAATCACTAAAGCTTAATTACAGATATCTCAATAGCCATTCAACATGTTGCTGATCCATTACCAAGCATAAGCTTTTTTTATTATTAAAAAAATGTGTTTTAGGTATAAGTTGTCCTTTAGGCCCCATTCACACCTAGCGTAGCCTGAGCGGGCGTTTTGGGATATTTTTCACACATTTTCACGTGTCCTGCTTGTAGCAGGCAATTAAGTTGAATAGGCTGCCCTACTTAAGACAGATGTGCCGAAGAGGCTCCCGCTACTTTTTGTATGTTGAGCTTCATGTATTTGTTTACTACGCATTTTGGCGTCTTTGTCGCATGTTTTTCAGCACGCAAAAATTACATCTCCTGGCTGCATCTGGGGTTCCATTAAGAATTCATTTTTCACATGCTCTGAGAATGCATACAGAAAATTGTGTTTTCTGCATGCTCTACAAGAACGTGCATATGTAAATGCAGCCTTAGGGCACGACCCTCCCCCCTGAGTGCAGCCTATATAGTTGAATACTTACCTCTATCTCCTTTTCATATCTTCACTGTGTGGCCCTACCCAAAGATACAGTAACTTAGCTGATAGACTTGTTTCAGGTCTCTGCACTGTCCATGCCAGCTTCTATTTTAGAGAGAGATAGAAACTGATGGAGGGTCTGTTCCTAATTAACAAGGGGACTTCGGCAGTTTTCAGTATATAAAACTTCAGATCCCCACCAGATCAGACCTATAATGCAAGATCTAAATTGTTTATAGACAGCTCACATGCCTCTCTGCAGTGATTACAGCCCTCTCTCTTACCTTCCCAACAGAGAGGGGAGGGATTGGAGTATGCAGCTCCAGCTGAACTGGTTTGTGCTGTGTCTGTCACAGACACAGCATAGAGCACAGGGCAGAGCACTCCCAATTACCAACGTGGTCTGTTCGCTTTTTGTTAATAAGAAGCAGCTTCTGCTCTGTTCTTAGCTTAGAAGAGTGGTGCAGTCATAAAATTTGCACTACTCGTTCCTAATTCCCCCCATATGTGTCTAGATATAATTTGTAATTGTAAATATACAAGAGGAAAGCAGTATTTATTCGTTATGTAGTGCTACCCTTGCAAGAGCCACTGAGCACTGATTCCCCCATTCCTGCACAGACAGGCAAAGCGCATTTCCAACTTGCATCCAGGCACTACAATCCATGGGCTTGTGTTTTGTTTTATTGGGAAAAACAACTTGGAAAGGGTATAGGGATTATGGGATGCCCAACTTGACTTGAACAACAGATGAGGACAAACTTCCTTTTCTATGTACAAAAATGCAGATCCTAGACTGTACTTCCTCTGGAATAAACAAAGTCTCTATGGATCTGTAACTATATACTTAACGGACCAGGAGCTTTTAGTTCCCTTTAAAGAATTGGCACAAAAAGCTGCAAACTGTATGACGTATGTTGCTTCCTCTGTGGAACGTCTCCCAGTTCTGACACTTGCAGATATTAGCAGCCCGTCTGGCTGCTTAATTACCAGCCCACCTGGCTGTTCTGAAGCACTCCCCAGGGCAATGGAAAAGGATTTAGCACAACGCTGTCCTTGGAAGTATACTACATCTGGCAGTCTTTTCCTTGTATGTCCCTGGATGTGCTGTGGAACTCACACTGTTCTTTGCTCCCTTCTGCATTGGCAAGACTGCTGTTCAGGCCTCCAACTGATCAGCTCTTCCCATGCCAGCCCAGATGTCCAAAAGGTAATGGAAATTCCTCTGTTAGGCTTCCTCTCCTTCCTTTCCTCAGCTCTTTCCTGGAGGCAGAGCCCCCCAGACCTGGGGTGGACTCCCAGGCCACAGGACAGCAACCTCAACATTCTTCAACCAGATGCTCCTGCTGCCCAGGCTCCACCATATTTATGGGCAGGTTCAGCCAGACCTCCTGCCTGGGGATTGGTCCAAATTCCCATCAACATTCAGACCCAGCCTCTTTACCTCTGTCCACTAGCTTCTAGAAGTTTCCAGGGACTTCTAGAACCAGGGGGAGGCAAAAGAGGACTGGTCTGCAGAGCCTGCCAGACTGACCTAAGTCAGAACCCTGACCCAAATAACAGACTCCTACAACTACCATGAGTCGTAAAATACATTTACCCACATTAGTTGCACACTAGGGGGTGCTACACTTACATAAGCAGCTTCTGTTTTCTACTAATCCTTGTTTGTCAATGATAAGATTCCTATGATTGAAACCTATTGACAGACTGCAGATTCTAATGGTATGAAGCCCCCACAATGTTATTAGTAGCCATAGGTCATATTGTCTAATTTTTGTTCTATTCATGGCATTATTTTCAATGCAATTGCTTTAATTGTATACATCCTCCTTACTAATAAGTAGCAGGAAAACATTGAAAACAAGGAGTGGCGGGGACTAATGATGGGTAGGGGAGTTATCTATGATAACATCCAAGTAGGAGAGCATTTAGGGTGGTCCTTCTCTGTGGTCAGTTCACTAGCAGTCCAAAAAGTGGACAGGAGGTGGCACAAATTCCGCTGAGTTGCACTGAGGGGGTGGGATCAGAAAAGTATGTACATTTAGTTAAACATTTTTTGATGGATACAACATACCATATAGACTAGATTTAACCAAGAGTATGCAGTACTTTTTGGAATATTTAAAGCGGTATTAAACCCAAAAGCAAACCTTTATTATATTGCAACTTACCAAATCTTTAGATGTGATGGCTGCTAGACATGTGCGATTCGTTTCGTACGAATCTCAAATTCGTATGAATTTCTAAAAATTCATACATTCGGGAGGATCCGAAATACGAATTGCTGTGCGTCCGAATTCTGTACGGAATACGAACTTTTGTTTACGAATTCCGGATTTCGGACGACGACTTAGTCATTATGCTTATTATGACTTGCAAAAGACTTCTGTGATAGAAGTCAATGTAAGTTGCCTGAAGACATCAGTGAAGCACTTTCATCCTCTCTGGGCAGGCTGCCAAGAAAAGAACAAAGTGATACAATGTTTCTTCTTCAATGGGCTGAACTCCGTGTGTAGAAGTTCTCAGTTTAACCATTTAAAGACTAAATCTTTTCTGACACTTGTTGCTTACAAGTAAAAATCCAGTATTTTCTGCTAGAAAATCACTTTAGAAGCCCCAAAAATTATATATATATTTTTAGCAGAGACCCTAGGGAATAAAATAGCAGTTGTTGCAATATTTTATGTGACGCGTTATTTGCGCAGAGGTCTTTCAAGTTAGCCCTTTATTTTTCGGTCGACCTCTAGAGAGCACTGACAATAGCAGCGTGACATACAACAATGACACCTGCACCGTGATAGTGATCTGACACCAGCACCATGATAGAGAGCACTGACATCAGCAGCGTGACATAAAGCACTGACACCAGCACCGTGATATACAGCACTGACACCTGGACCGTGATATACAGCACTGACACCTGCACTGTAAGCAGCCCCAGGAGGAAGTCAGCATAGCACAGGGATGGTGGGAGCCCCTCATAATAAGCAGCCCCAGGAGGAAGTCAGCACAGCACAGGGATGGTGAACTTTACAAACCTACAGATCATATTTGCAGCCACAAAATAATTACTAGCTGTGCACACATAGTCCCACCACATGGTCAATGACATAACACATGTATGAGGTGAATCTGGGATCGACAACTACAAGCATTCTTTTTTATATGTGAAAATCTGAAAATTCAGGAATCTTGAGACAATGGAGGTGAGGGAAGGTGAGGGTAGGCAAAGAGGGTGCAGGAGATGATCACCAGCACCAGCACCGTGATATAGAGCACTGACACCTGCACCGCGATAGAGTGACCTGACACCAGCACCGTGACATAACACATGTATGAGGTGAATCTGGGATCGACAACTGCAAGCATTCTTTTTTTATATGTGAAATTCTGAAAATTCAGGAATCTTGAGACAATGGAGGTGAGGGAAGGTGAGGGTAGGCAAAGAAGAGGGTGCAGGAGATGTTCACCAGCACCAGCACCATGATATAGAGCACTGACACCTGCACCGTGATCATACTCATTATGAGGGGCTCCCACCATCCCTGTGCTGTGCTGACTTCCTCCTGGGGCTGCTTATTATGAGGGGCTCCCGCCATCCCTGTGCTATGCTGACTTCCTCCTGGGGCTGCTTATTATGAGGGGCTCCCACCATCCCTGTGCTATGTTGACTTACTCCTGGGGCTGTACCGTCCTCTGCTGTGCATATTATGAGGGGCTCCCACCATCCCTGTGCTATGCTCATTATGAGGGGCTCCCACCATCCCTGTACTGTGCTGACTTCCTCCTGGGGCTGCTTATAATGAGGGGCTCCCACCATCTCTGTGCTATGCTGACTTCCTCCTGGGGCTGCTCACGGTGCAGGTGTCAGTGCTGTATATCACGGTGCTGGTGTCAGTGCTTTATGTCACGCTGCTGATGTCAGTGCTCTCTATCACAGTGCTGGTGTCAGATCACTCTATCACGTTGCAGGTGTCAGTGCTCTATATCACGGTGCTGGTGATCATCTCCTGCACCCTCTTCTTTGCCTACCCTCACCTTCCCTCGCCTCCATTGTCTCAAGATTCCTGAATTTTCAGAATTTCACATATAAAAAAAGAATGCTTGTAGTTGTCGATCCCAGATTCACCTCATACATGTGTTATGTCACGGTGCTAGTGTCAGATCACTCTATCACGGTGCAAGTGTCAGTGCTCTATATCACGGTGCTGGTGATCATCTCCTGCACCCTCTTCTTTGCCTACCCTCACCTTCCCTCGCCTCCATTGTCTCTAGATTCCTGAATTTTCAGAATTTCACATAAAAAAAGAATGCTTGTAGTTGTCGATCCCAGATTCACTTCATACATGTGTTATGTCACGGTGCTGGTGTCAGATCACTCTATCACGGTGCAGGTGTCAGTGCTCTATATCACGGTGCTGGTGCTGGTGATCATCTCCTGCACCCTCTTCTTTGCCTACCCTCACCTTCCCTCGCCTCCATTGTCTCAAGATTCCTGAATTTTCAGAAGTTCACATATAAAAAAAGAATGCTTGTAGTTGTCGATCCCAGATTCACCTCATACATGTGTTATGTCATTGGCCATGTGGTGGGACTATGTGTGCACAGCTAGTAATTATTTTGTGGCTGCAAATATGACCTGTAGGTTTGAAAAGTTCACCATCCCTGTGCTGTGCTGACTTCCTCCTGGGGCTGCTTATTATGAGGGGCTCCCACCATCCCTGTGCTATGCTGACTTCCTCCTGGGGCTGCTTATGGTGCAGGTGTCAGTGCTGTATATCACAGTGCTGGTGTCAGTGCTTTATGTCACGCTGCTGATGTCAGTGCTCTCTATCACGGTGCTGGTGTCAGATAACTCTATCACGGTGCTGGTGTCAGTGCTGTATATCACGGTGCAGGTGTCAGTGCTGTATATCATGGTGCAGGTGTCAGTGCTGTATATCACGGTGCTGGTGTCAGTGCTGTATATCACGGTGCTGGTGTCAGTGCTTTATGTCACGCTGCTGATGTCAGTGTTCTCTATCACGGTGCTGGTGTCAGATCACTCTATCACGGTGTAGGTGTCAGTGCTGTATATCACGGTGCTGGTGTCAGTGCTGTATATCACGGTGCAGGTGTCAGTGCTGTATATCACGGTGCTGGTGTCAGTGCTGTATGTCACGCTGCTGATGTCAGTGCTCTCTATCACGGTGCTGGTGTCAGATCACTCTATCACGGTGCAGGTGTCATTGCTGTATGTCACGCTGCTAATGTCAGTGCTCTCTAGAGGTCGACCGAAAAAAAAAGGCTAACTTGCGTTTGAAATACCTCTGCGCAAATACTGCGTCACATAAAATATTGCAACAACCGCTATTTTATTCCCTAGGGTCTCTGCTAAAAATATATATAATTTTTGGGGCTTCTGAGTGATTTTCTAGCAGAAAATACTGGATTTTTACTTGTAAGCAACAAGTGTCAGAAAAGATTTAGTCTTTAAATGGTTAAACTGAGAACTTCTACACATGTTCAGCCCATTGAAGAAGAAACATTGTATCACTTTGTTCTTTTCTTGGCAGCCTGCCCAGAGAGGATGAAAGTCCTTCACTGATGTCTTCAGGCAACTTACATTGACTTCTATCACAGAAGTCTTTTGCAAGTCATAATAAGCATAATGAGCAATGTTTTTGCCTTTAAATTCATCGTAAAGAACGTTCGTACACGTTAACGAACCTAACGACAATTCGTATTTCCTACGAAACAGAATAGAATTTCGGACACGAAATACGAGTATGAATTAATTTTATTACGAATCGAAACGGAACAGAACGAAACAAATTTATTGACGGCGCCCATGTCTAATGGCTGCATTGATTTTCTTCGTTTAGACTTTTTTAATTTCATCTGCTGATCCAACCAGTAGGTCTATTGTTTTTCAAACCATTTAACACAGACATGGATGCTTAAAATGATTAGCTTTTATTTATTTACATAAAACATGTATACCGAAACTGTTGCTGTAACTGCTTATAAAGTGTGAGCTGGAGGTGTTTTCCAACTTGTTAGTGTATCTAAATCTGTTAGTACATCTAACACTCCCCCCCTTTCAGACTGACAATGCTGCTGTCCAAAGTTGCCTCCTGTGCT
The DNA here is from genome assembly GCF_037356315.1 of Lithobates pipiens. Lineage (NCBI taxonomy): Eukaryota > Metazoa > Chordata > Amphibia > Anura > Ranidae > Lithobates > Lithobates pipiens. The sequence goes on from NW_027507788.1 coordinate 90,163,098, forward strand.
CCTTCATTCAGAGTGGGGGGCACGCCAACACAGGAGGTGTGTTACTAGCCAGATCACCAGGTAAAAACAGAGGGAATAAAATAAAAAATGGAGCCACCAAATCTAATGGTTGGTAAGCTGCAATGTATTACATATTTGGTTTTGGGTTTAATACCGCTTTAATTTTTTTTAACATCCCTTATCAGCTTATATTAGTATTCAATAAGCATGTTTGTTACAAACAGAGTAGCTTTTTCTTGTATGTATAATTTTTAATTTCCTCTCCTCAGCCTCTGGCTTTTATAGTCTGCATAATTTAGAATTATCAGTTACATTTCAGTGCACATTTTTTTTTTCTCTCTAATCATTGAGTATGAAAACCTACAATTTAAGCATTTTGTGTTACGTAATATTACTAAATCCAATTTCTATCCTGTCCCTCTTCTTTGCTTCATATTCCGTTCATCTCACACATAGATCACTGACTTCATGTTTCCTGACTTATTCTTCTTGCAGGTAGCCGTTATTTCAGGAAATTTTGAATTGGGGGAGTTAATTAAGAGCCACAGGGACACTGATGTCGGTGAGTAACTTGCTACGAAACATGAGTAATCCATAAAGCATGATGCAACATTTGATTTACACATTATATCTGTGAAATATAGTGTGGGTATCTCTTCAGTTGCGTTTGCACTCCCTAAAAAATATATCTCCATTTCCAAAAAAAGTTGGAATGCTGTGTAAAAGCTACATAAAAACAGAATGCAATGATTTGCAAATTTCATAAACCCGTATTTTATTCACCACAGAATATAGAAAACATATTAAAAGTTTAAACTGAGAAAATGTACAAATTTAAGAAAAAAAAAAATAAGGTAATTTAAGAAACTGATGGCAGCAACACATCTCAAAATAGTTGGGTCATGGCAACAAAAAGCTGGCAAAGTAAGCAGTACCGACAAAGAAGAACTGGAAGAACATTTTGCAACTAATTACATTAATTGGCAATAGGTCCGTAACATTATTGGGTATTAAAAAAAGAGCAATTCAGAGAGTAAGACCTGGTTCACACTTATGCATTTTTAGTGCGTTTTGCCTTTTGCAAATTTTCAATACAATCTATTTAACATAGTTTCCTATGGAACACATTCTGTAGTTAAAATCTGCAAAATGCAAAAAGCACTAAAAATGCATAAGTGTGAATGAGAAATAAGGATGGGCAGAGGTTCACCAATCTGAAAAAAGTGGCATGTACAAATTGTGTACCGTATATACTCGAGTATAGGCCGACCCGAGTATAAGCCGAGGCCCCCAATTTACCCCCAAAAAACTGGGAAACCTATTGACTCGTGTATAAGCCGAGGGTGAGATATGCCTGTCCATCCCTGTGTGTGTCCGTCCATCCCTCTGTGTCCGTCCATCCCTGTGTGTCCGTCCATCCCTGTGTGTGTGTCCATCCATCCATCCCTGTGTGTGTGTCCATCCATCCATCCCTGTGTGTGTGTGCGTCCATCCATCCATCCATCCCTGTGTGTGTGTGTGTGTGTGTGTGTCCATCCATCCATCCATCCCTGTGTGTGTGTGTGTGTGTCCATCCATCCATCCATCCCTGTGTGTGTGTGTGTCCATCCATCCATCCGTGTGTGTGTGTGTGTGTGTGTGTGTCCGTGCAGCCTTGTGTGTCCAGCCTACCTGTGTCCCGAGCCTCCGTCCGGTCCCGTCCCGAGCCTCCGTGTCGTCCCGTCCCGAGCCTCCGTGTCGTCCCGTCCCGAGCCTCCGTGTCGTCCCGTCCCGAGCCTCCGTGTCGTCCCATGCCAGGATCGCTGCTCTTCGTCGGCGCCCTGGCGGCCATTCCCCTGTTCAAAAGCCGCGCCTCCGCCTCCGCCTGTGATAGGCGGAACACTCAATTTCCCAGCAGTCAGTGTTCCGCCTATCACGGACATCGGCTCATCCGAGGATGAGCCGATGTCCGTGATAGGCGGAACACTGACTGCTGGGAAATTGAGTGTTCCGCCTATCACAGGCGGAGGCGGAGGCGGAGGCGGAGGCGCGGCTTTTGAAAGGTAGAATGGCCGCTGTCTGTCTGCTCGACACGCTGTTCGGGCAGTCAGACAGCGGTGACTCGAGTATAAGCCGAGGGGGGCACTTTCAGCCTCAAAAAAGAGGCTGAAAATCTCGGCTTATACTCGAGTATATACGGTATATATATATAAGGGATGTAGCCTAGTGGAGCATGTGAATATACGCAGCTGAGAGCAGCTTCGGTTTCTCCTGCCTCAATCCTTCACCACCCTGGATTGTTAGCGACTGAATCACCAAACCACACCACCTACACTGATGCAGAGAGTCCCCGCTCTGCAGTGAGGTGTGTTTTTCTTGTGGATGGTCAACCAAAAGAAACAACCGCCGGCCAAGATGAACATCACTGCCAAGATGGCCACCACAGCATAGCAGCACACTATGTCTCACCAACATCTACCCCTGATCTCTTTGGGGAAGCCCCTGATTCTTTTTCGAAATCCTCCCCGGGTGTCCCAGACCCCCCCCCCCCCCCCCCCGCATATATCCTCTACAATATCCCTCGCCAAGAATGAAGGGGATGGCAGGTTTGGGCCTACACTCTCAAATGTACTACGGACCATCAAGGTAAATCATACCGATCTAATGGGGATGGTGGCTGAACTTAAAAATGACTTGGGTGGAGGTGGAGGGGTCTGACCCGCTGGCTTTCCTAGAGAGCTGGCTGGAGCAGGAGTTCAGCCGTGACTAATTATCCACATGTTTTGTGACTGAAGGGGCCCACAGGGTTCCGGGTCAGCCTCTCCCAACAGAAAATCTTCCCTGCACCATGGTGATCCATCTGCTGAATTACAGCAACTCTTAATGTGTGGCTTGGTTCACCAATATGTCTCTCATACACAAGAGTCCCAGGCCCTCTTCCACAAACTTGGCACAAGCTGGTATGGGGGATAAAATGTTCAATCCCCATTTCACCTTTTTTTGAACACTGACTTTCTGTTTTTATTTCTTTTTGGTTTATGGGAACAGGCCATGCGCCCCGCACATGGTACAAATTTTGGGTTAAGGCCCGCTTTTTTTTTTTAGGAGTTGGGCAGGGTGGTTGTTACCTTCAGGTAACCTTGCATGGATATATGGATATATGGATGGATGAATGAGTGTGCACCGAAAATGTTTGGCCTACGATGCTGGGGCCTGTGACCGGAGTCTGGATGGTTCTGCCCTTCCTCCCCTTCCATGCCCCAATGATGCCTCTACTACACTATGGCTGATTTAATTGTTTGCTCTTGGAGTGTCCGTGGTCTGAACTCAACGTTCAAAAGAGCTTTGATTTTTGATCCGATCAAACATCTAAAACCACATATCTTGTGTTTAAAAAACTCATCTAATGGGTTCAAAAATCTTAGCATTAAAAAAACAATGGGTCTCCCATAACTACCATTCCACATATTCCAGTTATTCCTGGGGGGTGGCGATCCTGATCCGGAAGGAGCTGCCCCTTTCTTGTCATCAGGTAATCGCGGATCCCAATGGCCAGTTTATCATCCAACATGCCACTGTACATGGGGTTCCTATATTGCTAATCTCAGTCTACGTCCCTCCTCTGGTCACTGCCACAGTGTTTACAGAGCTGAGTATGAAGCTGTCTTCCCTACCACTTTACCCTATGCTTCTTGTAGGAGATTTTAACTCAGTACTACAACCTGCTCTAGATCGGTTAAAGCCTTCATTGTCTGAATATCTAAATTGTTCCATAAGTGGTGTGAAACTTATGGATATGCAAACCTCTGGCATTGGAAATACCCTACTGATAGAACCTTCTCATGCCATCTAAATCTTATTGTACCCTCTCTCCAGGATGTACTATGCACTGACCACCAGGGACCTCCTACCATCAGTTCAGTCTGTAGCCTACATATCCCATATGGTGTCTGACCATTCGATAGTACAGGTAACCTTAGCCCTGGGTCATAAACCCACATTTCGGGCCTGGAGGCTCAGTCCTCTCTGGATCTCCACGGCTGAAATTCACAAATCCATCCCGACTGATATGCTTCACTATTGGACCTCTAACTCTGACACCACAGCTACAGGACCATTGTGGGATGCCTTTAAGGCAGTAGTACGTGGCTCCTACATATGCTGTATCAAACACTACCGATCTACTGGGAGAGCCATAAATTCTGCCTTAGAACAGTCCCTCGACGCTGCTAGATCCCAACATGTAGCAAACCCATCCTCTGAATCTCGTGGGGTGTTGGGGGAGGCTCATAACGCATTGCAACTACAAATGGTTGATGTAACAAAAAACAGCAACTGCAGCTTTCTGCTCGCATTTACGAGCACGGGGGGAAAAATGGAAAGCTGTTGGCCTTCCTTGCAAATACTGACTTTCAAGATAGCTCAATCCCTGCCATACAACTCGCTGAAGGGTCTGTTTTGTCCGATCCACTGATTATCAACCAGGAGTTTGCATCCTACTACCGTGAACTCTATGATGACCAGGTGATCCCTCCAGAGACTGCATTTACTGGATTTTTCTACTCCATAGGTTTCCCTGTACTTAGTGACTCTCAAAGACTCCTCCTGCAACAGCCCCTAACAATTGAGGAAGTGGATACGGCTATTTGCTCTCTACCTCCCTCCAAAACTCCTGACTTAGACGGTCTCCCCTCTGAGTGGTACCAGACATATATAGCGAAATATTGGCCCCTAAACTTCTCTCCATTTTCCGAGCATCCCTGGATTTGGGTAGGCTTCCTGACTTGATAAAGGAGGCCCTTATTGTGGTTATACCTAAGCCTGGAAAAGATAAACTATTATGTGGGTCCTACTGATCCATTTCCCTCCTCAATAACGATGCAAAAATATTAGCCAAAATTTTAGCACTACGCTTACAGAAAGTTATCCTGTCACTTATCACTCCTGATCAATCTGGGTTTATGCCAGGCCAGAGTACCTTTGACAACATCCAGAGGCCTTATCTACATATCCATAAGGCTTTGATAGATAAATGCAGTGGTCTAGTACTTTCTTTAGATATACTGAAGGCATTTGACACTGTTTGGCGGTAGTTTTTATGGGAAACTATGTCCCAGATGGGCTTCGGTCCACAGTATGTGAAATGGGTATGCTTGCTATAGGCGGATCCAAAGGCTAGAGTTTGTACTAATACAGAAGTCTCCTTACCTTTTCCAATAAAGAGAGGTACCCGGCAGTGGTGCCCCCTCTCTCTGCTTCTGTTCGCTCTCGCCATTGAGCCTTTTGCGTTGGCGGTGTGGCACACAGAGATTGGGGGGATCTGCTTTGGTCCGCTGGAGAAGATTCTCTGTATGCGGACGATGCTCTCATATACCTTGATTTCAAGGAAAGCTCTTTCAACAAGTTATTGCAGGTAGTGGGAGAATTTGGTGGGGTGACTGGTCTGAGGGTCAGCTGGGAGAAATCCATAGCTTTTCCCAAGGGTCCCTCCTTTCCCACAGACTATCTAGAGAACTCTGGCTTATGTACCTCCCATACTTTCAAATACTTAGGGGTCTATGTACACAATGACATTTCCAAATATGAGATGCTTAATATTGCCACAATTATCAGCCAGAAGACGGATAAGCTCCGCACATGGTCAACACTGCCACTAAACCTCATTGTTGTTGTATTAATATCTTTAAAAATATTTTTTTACCAAAATTTCTCTACTGTTTTCGAGCTGCCCCTGTCTTTCTTCCTAAAAAGCTTTTCTTGACTATTGAATCCGTCCTCTCATCTTTCCACTGGAATAATGCCCATCCTCAGATTGCAAAATCATTTCTGCAGGCATATGTACCTTCTTGTGGTCTTGTGTGGCCAAATTTGTGTGATTATTTCATTGCATCTCAACTTACATATATCTATGAATGGTTACATGCTGACCCTCCGACCCCCTCGACAGCTGTTCTATTAACCTTGTTTGATTCGACCACCTCCTTTAAAGATGAGTTGCATAAAATACAGAGGTCTAGGTGGTCCTGTTACTCCGCCATTGACGTAGGCTTCCTGGCATGGAAAGAAGGGGAAAGTATACTCAGAATATCAGGTCGGGGACCATCGCCACATGCTCCCATATGGAACAACTCCAACCTCCCTGAGATCTCTGGACTCCCAGACTCAGCTTGGTGGGCTTGTCTTGAGGTCTCTTGCATGTAGTCCATGGAAAGGAGCATAGATAACAAATTCTTCCTTAAATACCTGTTACTCTGGCACGCCATCTGTACACAACTTGGGACATTTACTGTAGAGCTCACGGAGACCCCTATGGAAGATTTACTCTCCTATCACGAACTTACCAAATTAGTGACAACATTCTATAACAGACTGTCACTGAGGGGGCCTGACCCATTTCAGAACTCACGTGGTAAATGAGCTTGGAAGAGGCCACAGAGGTTTTCTTTCAAGATATTATCAGTACTGCTGACCGATTTATCCAATTTAAATTTATACACCACTTACAATACACTCCAGCCAAACTGTCCCGCATGTTCTTAGGTATTACTGCTGCTTGCTCCAGATGCAGACTTACTTCATATGTTCTGAAGCTGCACAGGGCTGGCCTCTTGCTGGAGGGATCTGTTCAGTTTTTTCGAGAACCAACTAACACTTCCTATATCTTAGACTCTGGAGGTTGGACTCTTAGGTATACAGAACCCATACTCAAATCCTACTCCAGTTTTACTCTCCAACGATGCAAATCGCATAATTAATGGGGAACTCCCCAAACTCAGACTAATATATAAAAGTAGAGCTTGTACAAATAAATTCACTAAAATATGGCAGCCATGTCTGGATGTCACTAATTCATTTTGGGGCAGTCTTGTCATACCAGATAAACTGATCAAGCTTGAGTTACAGTGAGTAGTACCCTCGCTCTTCAAGAGGTAATTAAATAGTCGAATTGGAAGTGGCTTCATATAATATCTATCTTTTGCCTCTTTTAAAATCAAGAGTGAGGTGCATAAGAGTGTAATAGTGTGTGAGTGACTGCTGTTGTTTTGTTACAGTTACCCTACTGGCTGCATCCTGATTCCTTGATCACTACACCTCATATAGGGGAAAAAGGGAAATGTTTTTCCAGGGAATTGGGGTTATGATTGTGCTTTTTGTGTCATGTCATTGCTCTCAATGAGTCACCAAGATCCACAAAGATGTACTTGTTTTTCTGCAATGCGTAACTGGTGCCTTGTTACCCCCCCCCCCCTTTATTTACTTTACTGTATTGTTTCTTTTGTGTTTACTTGTAAAACTTATAAACATCTTTGAAAGAAAAAAAAAATTATATATATATATATATATAAAATAAGGGGAATGTGTGTTACAGATAAAGAACGTAAAATTCCTCTGTTTTCAGTACTGCTTTAAGCCATTAATTTTGCTAATTTTTAATCTGCCATTCCCTTTATTGGTTATTATTATATTATTTTATTTTAATTTTACTTACCTATTTTCAATGGGGGAGCACAAGTTTAATTATCCTTCAAATGACCTTCCTTTTTCGAAGCTCCAGCCTAGTATCAGAACCACTTCTCCTCCAACATTAGTGCCTGACCTCACAAATGCGCTTGGTCAAAGAATGGTCAAACATTCCCATAAACACACTCCTAAACCTTGTGGATGTGGACAGCCTTCCCAGAAGAGTTGAAGCTGTTATAACTGCAAAGAGTGGGCTGACTCAATATTGAACCCTACTGACTAAGACTGGGATGCTATTAAAGTTCATGTGCGTGCAAAGGCAGGCATTCCAATACCTTTGGTTGGTAATGTGTATATTTATATGGAAAATCTACAAGTGAATGATGGATGCAGCATTTTAGTGAATTTTCAAAACACAGAATAATTATTGGCCAAAAAATATCAGTTTTTGATACTTTCTCAAATGTCAGATTAAAGTATTAGAAATTTGTTGCAGATCAGTTCACCCACAATTGAGAAGTACTAAGACCAACATATTCAGCCTATGGGGAAACTTTAGTTTGGTAATATCGTTAACTTAGGCAGGTAGGCAGGTGCATTCTACTTTCTCCTACAGGTGGTACTCTGCTGCAGCGGCACTGTAGTTGTAGAGGAAGTCTAGAGGAACATAGTTCCGCTATGGTTTCCTGTGTCACTGGGAAAACTATCCAATTGGATGCCGCCACCCCATGTGACTCTCGCAGACTTCTTGGGTCAGGCAGAGCCTATTTAAGGCTCTGGATCCCAGGTTTGGTGCATATTTTGTGAGTGAGTAGAGTAGGGACAGGTACCCCGCCTGGTAGGGACAGAACCAGTGGCGGGAAATGAAAGGGTAAGGTTCGCAACCTCTCTGGACATTTTCATGCTTGAGCAAGTGACGGCCAGGCCACACTCTGCCCCTCTCAACAAGCGCTGTCAGTTCAGCTGAAACCTGCTCTCTTCCTGTTGTTGGACCTGTGCGTGTTCCCAGTTGTGTTGCCTTCCCCACTGGGTTTATTGTGAACTGTCTTTTCATTATTTCAATACAAGTACTTTCTTCGCACCTGGCCTGTGTGTGTGTTATTGCCACCGCACCACGCTGCACCCCATCTACATGCTTATCTGAAAAAAAGCCAAACTTAGGTTACCTCAGTCTTGATGGGCGATCTTGCCTCTAGGCTCATGGATGCAATGAGAGGCTTTTAGTGAATTGAACCTACCCATTTCATGGAATTTGTTTTGTCCGCAGTACTATTAACATATAACTAAAGTCAAAACGTTTTGTTTAGTTTTGGACAGAGTGGAGAGGGATTAGAACACTTGAAAGTTTTTATTGCTTTCTGTGCCCCGATTAGGAAGAGTCATCCTCTCTATTTGTCCTGTTTATCAATATTACTGAAAGTGAAAGTAAAAGAAAATCCCAAATTTTGGGTTGTCCCCAGAAAAGTAATAGAGGGGAAATCTTCCAATGTTGATAATGATTCTGGTGGCATGGGGGACCCCAAGAGATTCCCTTAATTTGCAGGGATTTCCTGTTTTGGCCATGGCACAAGAAGTGAATGTAAATCTCCCCAACGGGGTACAGATGGCAAAAAATAAACCAATAGGTTATAACCCTCCCTTAAAATTTTTGCCTGTAGTTCTACTAACATCGAGGCTTCTAAACTTATGTCTTAGTGATTGATAATCGTGCTCCTTTCACCTATTCATAGTTAGCTACTGCTTCTTAACCATAATATATCTATGTTATATTTTTATACAGTACCCTTTCAAGAATCTCCTTCCTATGCCGTCCATCGCAGAGAAAGTGGAAAAGCTCTCTCTGTTCCCCATGTTCTTCTACGTGCCAATAGTGACAACAGCCTCTCACTGCCTGACTGGATGGTCTTCTCTGCATCCACTGCCAACACTGTCACTCTGCAGGGACAAAAATCCTCAGGGGGAACTCTACGAAGCTCCAGTAGTCCACGAGGGGCTCGAAGCCGATCACCTTCAAGAGGACGCCATACGGAGGAGTCGAAGAAACAGCCACGTGGACGCCCCAGGTAAATTAAAATACATGAATTAAATATATATTCACATTTTTTTTATAGGACATTGATGAGATAATTATACCTTTTTATTTGGTTTATTTGGAAATCATGTCCAGTTTAAAAAGTACATGTTTTATATTTCTTTTTAATTCTGTGAATATTGAATATTACAAGTATATTTCATGCTTTCCACTTGCAGTCAACAAATGGCAAGTGACAAGCAATCCACAAAATAAGTCATATGCCATACTGAACAGAACTTTAATTGATATACTTAGAAAACACACTTAAAAAAAATAATAATATAAGTGACCATGTAATTATTAAAATAGATCAGTTGATTTGATTCTTTTAAAATGATCTTTCAGTTAAAAAGGAACTGCAGTTTGCTGACATTATTTGTAATAAAAACATATTTGCCATTCTCAAGCTTCCCTCCAACCACTTTGCATATTATTTTATACATACTGTGATTCTGTACTTGCCAAATATGCTGCAGAAATCTCCCTCCTCTAAGTCTGGATGCAACCATTTAACTGTGTAAATCCAAGAAGTGAACAGCGCCTCCTGTAGCACGCATCGGGTGCGTTCTGTGACCGCTGTATTCTTTGGACACAGCTGATCACCGATCGGGGTAAAGGGCCAATAACAGCAGCCTTTACCATGTGATCAGCTGTGTCAAATCGCAGCGGATCACATGTAAACAGTTATCTACATTACTTTCCTTCCATGCCGTGTAAGGAAATGATGCCCCCCTTCTGGCCATCATTCACACTGATAATCACAGTGCTGATCATCAGTGCAGCCCTATCAGACCAGTCTCATCAGTGCCGCCTATCAGTGCAACCTCATCAGTGCACATCAGTGAAGGAGAAAAATTACTTATTTGCAAAATTTTATAACAGAAACTGGGAAAAATATTTTTTTTTCAGAATTGTCAGTCTTTTTTTGGTTTCTTTAGCAAAAAGTAAAGAAAAACATCTGTGATTAAAGATCAAGAAAGCTCTATTTGTGTGAAAAAAATTATAAAAATTAAATTTCATATGGGTGCATGACCGATAATCAGATACGTTTTCAATGTGTGACAGCTCTGAAAGCTGAAAATTGGCCTGGTCAGGAAAGGGGTAAAATTACCCAGTAGACAAGTGTATAAAATGGAATCAATAAATGTGCCAAATAATGAAAATATGAGCTAAACATAAGCAAATATATCACATCATATAAATATACAGTGATGAAAGTGAAATCACCAAAAAGTGAAAATTAAAAAGTAAAAATGTTTGAGTCCACATAAATAAAGGCCAGAAATATCTTCACTGCTAGTAAATGTCAGCCAGGTGGAGATGCAGGAAATAGTGCAAAAAAGCCACTCCACCAAGAGTTAACACAAACGTCTTACCACATGAGATGAACTCAAAAGGAGTTCAAACTGCACCCTACTGCCGCTCTGCTACAAATCTTCAGACTGGAAACTCAGCAGTAGTTGACTCTCATAGTGTTGTAGATACAAAAAATGCTTCTATTTATTTAAACAATTACACTTACAGTGCCACATGAAATAATCGCATCTCTGTACCAATGTGCACCACCGGATCTCCCACCATCATGCGCAATGACGTAACTTGTCTGGCCCCGGCCAAAACATTTCTCTATAACAAGCGTCTTTGGAGAATAGAGCATGGGTCTCTAAAATGTTCAAATATAGGGCCAGTTTACTGTTCTTCAGACTTTACGGGGCTCGATTGTGGTTAGCATCAGTGAAAATAAACATGGCCTCAGGGTTGGTTGTCAGTAGGAGGAAGAGTAGTGCCCCAGCATTGGTATTAGTAGGAGGAATAGTACCCATCATTGGTATTAGACATGTGCGGTTTGTTTTGTACAAATCAAAAATTCGGACGAATTTTCGAAAATTCGTACATTCGGAAGCATCCGAAATACAAGTTTCTATGCTTCCGAATTGCATACGAAATACAAATTTCGTTCACGAATTTCAGATCCAAATTTCATTACAACGGAAACGTGACTGGTATTTTGTTGACCGATCAGAGGTTTTCTTCTGCTGCTGAGTGAGGGTTGGGAAAATTACCTTTTTTAATGTGGGAGGTACCAGTAGTCGATGGGAGATTCATAATCAGACAATATAAGAATGTTCTTTTAATATCGTTTTATTATTGTCATAATAATTACGATTATTCGTTATGATGAAGTTAAAAACCCAGGAAGTCAGCACAGCACAGGGATGGTGGGAGCCCCTCATAATGAGCATGATGAGTCGACGACTGCCATATTGAGAAAGGTATTTTTTGCTTTTTAAATTTATCATAACGAACGTTCATAATTGTTCTGAAAAGTTAACGAACTTAACATAAATTTGTATTTCGTACGAATCCAAATTGAATTTCGGACACGAATTACGAAATACAAATTAACTGCTAATACGAAACGGACCGAAATTAAACAAATTTATTGAAGGCGCACATGTCTAGGTATTAGTGGATTATATAGTGCCCTATTGTTGGTGTCAGTGGGAAGAATAGTGCCCCAAGGCCTGGATAAAGACTAGCAAAGGCCTGCATCAGGCATTTGGGGCACGGTTTGGAGACCCGGAATCGAGGCTTAATAGATTCTTAAATTATTATCACCGGTTTGCAGATTAGGAACATGGTGGTAATTTAAACCAGCTTTGAGTTGGTCTACAGAGGTATGCAGAGTGGTAGTCCTAACTACCGACATCTGAAGAACCTGTCACTATGGCAGAGACAGATTCTTGAAATATTACTGGCAGTTTACAGATTAGGAACATGGCAATGATTAGGACCAGTGCTGAGTTGGTCTACAGGGGTTTGCTGATACCTCTGGGCCATGTCTGTGCTGGGAAGCTGTCATGGATGTGACCTTGCATGGTACGGTAACCTTGGCCCCATTCAGGTTTTGGCCAGGAGATTCCCCGGCCTAAAGCTAAATGTAAGCAAAAGGGCCATGGATACTGATGCTGTCATAACCCATATATGACAAAGCCTATATGTAGGAAATTAATTGTGTCACTAAGTGGGCAGAGCCGGTCTAGGAAACAACATTTTTACTTTTGCTTGACTATTGCATGGCAATCGGTGGATTTGAAAGTGGCCAATATACTGAGCTATAGATCCATCCACGGTGACATGCTGCCAATCAACAGTAAGGCTGACCTGCTGGGGTACTCTCAGGTCCTCATCAGGTTCTGCCCATCACTGCTATAAAAGTTGTTAGTTGTACACCTGTCAGTGTGACCAAAAGGAAGAAGGGTTCAGTAAATACATTACAACCTCAGTGCCCGACACTGACTGATTCATTCACTGAGCTGTGACAGGTACATGAATTGACCTCCAATACCAACAATTTTTGTGTGGTGGCTATCGGTATTCTAAAGGGTGCCTACAACATCCTTGAGGAATTCCTCGCACTATGTTAGCTGTGCCTTTGAAAATATTGCTGTACTACTACACGTAACCTATATATACTGGCACTGCAGTTCAATAGAAAAGCTTTGATATGTGATAGCCTCTAATCTCCTTGACATCTGATCCCTGGCAGGAATATATTAGCAATGAGTGATTCAATAATTATAATATTAAAGCAACCCGGGTGCTGAAATATAAATTTATAACTCCAATAGCGCCTGAAAAGAATGGACTATGGGGGGAATTAACAAAGGCAAATGTGTACGTTTTGAGGTGTAAACATTGGTACAATGTCCAAGCTTTAACAATGTTGTAAGACAAGCTAAAGGTGCTCCAAATCACGCTAGAGGTGCTATGTGACAGTTTTTGTGGATGTCCAAAATAATGAAGCACTTGCGCCAATGTTATCAAAAATTGCTCTAAAATATATACTATTACTAGAGTATTCTAAATACTGTAGTAAGGGGGGATGACAGTGGCAATCGGCATTGCAGAAAGGATAGGAGAGGGGGGTGTATATGAACGGCCATTGGGGTGCTGTAATCCTGCCCCCATGGAGTAAGCACGCTTGAATATGGCACAGCACCACCACGAGCCAAGCTAACAGATTGGTATGTGCCACTTTTCTTCATTATTTTTACTTTTTTAACCAATGACACCACCGAGCTTCTAATTTACTCCCTGGTTCTCTCTCAGCTCGACTACTGCAACTCCTTCCTCATTAGATTGCCTTACATAGACTATCGCCCCTTCAGTCCATCATTAAAGCTGCTACCAGACTAATCCACCTTACCAACTATTCAGTGTCCGCTACCCCTCTCTTCCAAGCCCTCCACTGGCTTCCATTCACTCTTCAAATAAAATTCAAAGTACTAACAATAATTTGCAAAGCCATCCACAACTTTGTCCCCATCTACATTACTAGCCTGATCTCAAATTATCAACCAAGCCGCTCTCTTGTCACCTCCAGGATTTCTCCAGAGCTTCTGCTTACCTCCCCCCAATCTGTCCTACTGTCTTATAATCTATCCATCTTTAGACGATCCCTGAAAACCTCTCTCCTTTAAAGAAGCCTATCCTGCTTATAACTAATACACTGTTTTACTTTCTCCATCAGCTCATCCTGTATAATAATAATAATAATAATAATAATAATTGGGCACAGGAAAAGGGCTGTTACAAGGATTTCTGTCTACATAGGTGAAGGTGCAATTTGATCTCCTACCTTCCTCCCGGCACTTCCCTCCTACGCTGGTATGTTCTTGACATTGCACTAGGGTTTCCACGTCATCCCTTTAAAACCAAACATATGCACAGGTTCCGTGGCTGCTTAAGATGGTAATTAACCGCTTGCCGGCCAGCTGCCTTCCTTATACTGCAGCTGGTCACCACGATCCCGCAAATCGCCGTCATTTTACGTTGGCTCATGGGATTAGAGTAGCAGGTGCCCGCGCCGCCAGAGGTGCATGTGCCCGCTGCACTGCGGGGGTTCTGATGCTCATGGCCTAATTGTTGCAATGACCGCCAGCCATGAGCGATCGTGGGCCACGTCAACGCACAAATCCCTGTTCTGTTCTGTGAGGAATGACAGATCATAAGTTCCTAATAGCTAGGAACCACGATCCGTCACTTCCTCTAGTCAGTTCCATCCCCCTTCAGTTAGAAACACACACAGGGAACACAGTTAACCCCATGATCGCCCCTAGTGTTAACCCCTTCCCTGCTTCCTTGCCAGTGACATTTTCACAGTAATCAATGCATTCTTATAGCAGTGATTGCTGTATAGATTCCAATGGTCCCAAAAATGTGTCAAAAGTGTCCAATGTGTTCACCATAATGTCGCAGTCCTGATAAAAATCCCAGATAGCCACCATTACTAGTAAAAACAAAACAAAAACAATAATAAAAATATGCTATAAATCTATCTCCTATTTTGTAAAAGCTGTAACTATTGCACAAACCAATTAATATACGCTTATTGCGATTTTTGTTTTTACCAAAAATATGTATAAGAATATATATCGGCCTAAACTGAGAAAAAATGTGCTATTTTTAAAAAAAAATTGGGATATTTATTATAGCAAAAAGTACAAAATATTTTATTTTTTTTCAAAATTGTCGCTTTTTTTTTTTGTTTATAGCTCAAAAAATAAAAACCGCAGAGGTGATCAAATACCACTAAAAGAAAGCTTTATTTGTGGGAAAAAAAGGCCGTCAATTTTGTTTGGGTGTAATGTCACACGACTGCGCAATTGTCAGTTAAAGCGACGCAGTGCCGAATCGCAAATAAAGGCCCAGTCATTCCGCAGCCAAATCTTCCGGGGCTGAAGTGGTTAACCTCACCTATGTTGGCCGATTTATTTCGGATATTCTATCACTTAATGCCACTAAATGTCATTGTGTAATGAGGGGGCGGAGTTATGTATTCCCGCTTCCCCTTACTAGCTTTGGGCAGCTTGCAGGTGAGGCAAACGAAAACTTCCATGCTGGTAGGAGTGAGGCCACAGCATTGGGGAATGGAAGACATGTTAGTACAACTGTACATATTATTGCAACTACTTAAAGCATAATTCACCTGGATTCACTGTTCTTTGCAGGACAAATTGAGATCTCTTTTGGTGGTAAATGTTAATGAACACCTCCTGAATTATTTTGATTCTCAAAGGAAAACTGGCCCAAAATAACCAACAAAAAAAAGTTTTATTTTAATTTAGCTGTATATTTCTTGCTATTACCATAACTTTGCACCAAATAACCTAAAATAAATTATTCTGCTCTTAACGATCGCAGTGATACCACATATGTGTATGTGATTTGTTGTTTGCACCCATAGTGGGGCCCAGAAAGAGTTCCTATTTTGCATTTTTTATCCTACCTAAAACACACTGACACTAACTGACACTGATACTAGTTTTTTTAATCCTACCCAAAATATACTGACCCTGACCTTCTTACCCCAACAGTGTGAAGTTCACATTAAAGAACATTCCAGACCCGAAGCGCCTAGTATGGATTAGGGCACGCAATTATTTTTCTGCATTTTTCATTGCCGCCATTCTTTTATTTATATTCATCTGTCAGCTGGGAATCTTGCTAACAGCTAATGAGACATTGTTAAGTATGCGGCAGCCAGCTTTCTGGCCTGTTTCTCGGGATTACGTAACGCACAGAGTTCAGGGGTCAGGAGTAAGTAACGCACAGAGTTCAGGGGTCAGGAGCAAGTGACGCACAGAGTTCAGGGGTTAGGGCACCAAAGTGCGTTGCAGTGTGCAGGGTTCATCTCAGGAGAAGCCTGTGCATGACAAAATGGATTGTGTTTAAAACATTCTTCTTAATGTTAAATTTTTGCAATAGGAGACCCAAAATCAGACACGTGAACAAAGTGTATTATTAACCAAAATGTTTTTTGATTTGAACAAAGTAGACGAGTTGAAAATCTAGCATAGCACCCTCTGGTGTGCTAGAAGAATAGTGCAGTTTTTTTTTTATTTATTTTTTAGAATAGGTACATATGTGTGTTTTTTGGGATCTGGGTTGGGAGTGGCTCAGTAGTGCGGGGTGACTCACAGATCGTGTCACCAGGACCTCTTCTTTCCAGAACCTTCTGGTACTTTCTGAAAAGGGAGGTGGAGCCACCTGGGATGTTCTAAGAAGCGCTGACCAATCCTCAAGCTGGATTGGCAGGGGACAGGCCTTCTTAAATACCATGGGTCAGCCCAGCTGGGGAAGAGTTGCATCAGGTGGAAGATGGAGATGGAGTGTTAGGTTGTCAGGGCCTTTGAGGGAACTCCCCACTTTGCAGGGGGGGGGACTGACCTTGGGCCTGGGCTCAAGTGCGGACAGGACCCTTTTATAATCCACAGAGGTGTCCTGACCAAGAGGCACAGGAGGAGCAAGAGAGGACAGCAGGAGAACACTTCCGATCAAGTCTCCAGGAGTTCCACAGATGCATGCCTTAGAGCAGTGGTCATCAACCCTGTCCTCAGGACCCATTAACAGGCCAGGTTTGCAAGATAACTGAAATACATCACAGGTGATATAATTTGCTGCTCAGTGATTGCAGTATTCTAGTCTGCATCTCCCCAAGGTAAAACCTGGCCTGTTAGTGGGCCCTGAGGACAGGGTTGATGACCACTGCCTTAGAGGACTGAGATGCAGCAGTCTGGGATGGGTGCAAAGCCAATATGGAGGATGGTGGGGGCACGGGCAGTGGAAATGGGCAGCTGCAGCCAGGGGGGCTGACAGTGCCTAAAGAGGTGGTGCTGGGAGCAGTAGCTACAGGGCAGCTAGCACTCAAACCTTCAATATTTTGCTACAACATAGGAGCCCATGGTCCCTGCCTGTAAAGGGCCTACAGTGCTAGCTAGTCTGGAAACAGAAAGGAAGTGATGTGCAGGAGGAGAGAGGAGTGATGATCTGCAACCAAGGAAGTGCGGGAGGAGAAAAGGAGATACTGTATATACTGTGTGTCCCAACTTTGACCTTTGTTCACCTGAGCATCTCATAAATTCCCTTCCCTATCGAAGTTTGATTCCCCTCGATAAAACATCAAAACAAGTGCAAGGACTGCCAACATGACTCTGAGCGAGTGAAAAGTGTGTGCCTGGCTGGGCAGGGTAACAGACGGACCACTACATTCAGCAGCCCCTACTGGGGGAACCGCTACACTGGTTGACTTTTTTTGTATCTGTGCCCCTTTTGGGGAGATTTATCTCCACTTCCTAAGTGTAAGTGGAAAGATCTAAAAAAAGTGAGGGAACCTCTCCTCTTATGCCTTGTACACACGGTCGGCCATTCCGACCACAAAATCTGTCTGATTTTTTCCAACGGATTTTGTCCTAAACTGGTGTTGCATACACATGGTCGGACAAAGTTGTCGGAAAATCCGATCGCTCGGAACGTGATGACATTGGTTCGTTACAACGGGACTACGTTGAGGATAGTAGCCAATAGCTTTGGTCTCGTAATTTGATTTGAGCATGTGTGGCACTTTGTCTGATCGGAAAAAGTCCAATCTGATTTTTTTGTCGGAAAATTTGAGATCCTGCTCTCAAATCTTTTTCCGTCGGAATTTCCGATGGAAAAAGTCAGATAAAGCCCACACACGATCGGATTTTCTGACAATATAATCGATCAGACCTTTTCCGTTGGAATTTCTGACCGTGTGTACAAGGCATAAGACAGCTGTCACCAGCTGTCTTTGGAAGATTTACCTTCACAGTCTGTTCTGGTGACAACTGTAAATCTGTGATGATTGCAGATAGAACAAATACAATGGGTGAATTTAACTTCCCAAAACTAGAATTCCCAGATCTAAAACCTTGCCTAAACATACACTTTATGAACAGTCATAACAAAAGATATATAGGGACACCTTCAGGTTGACTATATAGTAGGGTTGCCACCTTCACTTTTGCGGCGCACAGCAATTTTGTTTTATAGTATAAATAACATTTCTAATCATATGAAGTTAAAAACAAGAGTTACCCTTTACATCAGAGTCCACAGAGTTTTCCTTTTACATCTGAGTTCGTAGAGTTCCCTTTCACTGTAAGGGGGGACTCTGCAGACTCCGATGTAAGGGGGAACTCTGGAGACTCTAACATAAGGGATGCTCTGGGAACCCTGATTTGAGGGGGAATACTGAGAACTCTGATGTAAGGTGAACACTGTGGCCTCTGGTGGAAAGGGGAACTCTGATGTAAGGGGTGCTCTGAGAACCCTCATTTACCTTAGTGTACTCACTCAGAGGCAGGAGAAGGGGGGAGACTTCAGTCACAGAGAGGGATTGATGGTGAACTCACTCATCCCTTGGCAGTCAGCACCTCTCATCCAAATGTATCTGAGGCTGCTGGACTTCAAATTTCCCGCCCCCACAATCCTTTTCTGAGGCATAGTGCCAGGGATTGGAGTGGGGCAGACACAGAGGGGTAGGGGCGGGAGGAAGAGGTGCAGATTGAGCCCGCTCTCCTCTCCCATTAGGGTTGCCACCTGTCCAGGATTCACCTGGACAGTTCGGGTTTGGAATCATGTGTTCGGGTTTCAGACTGCCTGAAACCCGGACACATTATTTAAACTGGACTATGGCCTCCCAGCAGGGTTGCTGTATACAGTTGTCTAAGCTGAGAGTGTCTGTTACACTCTTTAACACTGCCCAAAGCCAACACTAACAATCCCCCCAAACACACACACAGAAGAGGAAAGAGGGCGCAATCTGCGCCCCCCCCCCCCACCCCTACCTCTCTGTGTCTTCCCACACTCCAATCCCTGGTGCTGAGCCCCAGAATAGGAAAGTAAGGCGGGCCGGAAATTTGAAGTCCAGCAGCCTCAGATACACCTGGATGAGAGGTGGTGAGTGAGCTCACCATCCATCCCTGTCTGTGACTGAAGTCTCCCCCCTTCTCTCTCCTGCCTCTGACTAAGTACACTAAGGCAAATCAGGGTTCTCAGAGCACCCCTTACATCAGATTTCCCCTTTACACCAGAGGCCACAGTGTTTCCCCTTTACATCAGAGTCTTCTCCATACATCAGAGTTCTCAGGGTCCCCCCTTAAATCAGGGTTCCTAGAGCATCCCTTATGTTAGAGTTCTCCCTTACATCAGAGTCCCCCCTTACAGTGAAAGGGAACTCTGCGAGTTCAGATGTAAAAGGGGAACTCTGTGGACTCTGATGTAAAGGGGACTCTTGTTCTTAACTTCATATGATTAGAAATGTTATTAAATAGTAAAAATTGCTGTGCGCCGCTAAAGTGTTCAGGTTTGACTTGAAGAAAAGGTGGCAACCCTATCTCCCATGTGTGTGTTTGGGGGGGGATTGTTAGTGATGGCTTTGAGCAGTGTGAAAGAAAGTGTAGCAGACACTCTCAGCTTAGACACCTGCAGCCAGGAACCCTGCTGGGAAGCCATAGTCCATTCTGAATAATGTGTCCGGGTTTCAGGCAATCTGAAACCCAGACACATTAATCCAAACCCGAACCAGTGACAACCCTACTATATAGTGTGGCTATACCGATAAGTCCATAAGACCCTTTTGTGGAATGATTGAGATGTTTGGTTTAGCACTTTCACAAGTATAAAGTATTGTACAGTATCTGTATCATAATGCAGATTTTCTACCTTCACTAACTTTAAAGGCTTTGCTGCAGTCATTTGAAATAAGAGGCACTATGGAATAGACAGTTGTTTTTGAGCCAAATGAGGACATGAAATAGTGTGATATAGACATTGGAATTGATTTGCTAGAGAATGGAGAATGCAAAATCTGATGCTGCTCTGCATAATAACCAATCAGCTTCCTGATTTTTTATTTTTTTGTCAAAGCTTAATTGAACAAGCAGAGTTTAGAAGCTAGTTAGCTACTATGCACAGCTGCACCAGATTTTGCACTCTCCAGTTTTAGTAAATCAACCCCATTGTGTGTTGTCGGATTTTTTTTTATGCAGCCTTTCCCATCTTTAAAGCGGAGCTCCACCCTAAAGTGGACCTTCCGCTCATTGGAACCCTCCCCCCCAATTGGCACCTTTCAGGGGGGAGGGGGGTGCAGGTACCTGTACAGTACAGGTATCTGCACCCACTTCCGGCGTAGATTCTGCAGAAGGTAAGCCCCTTTCCGCAGAAGATACGCCCCTTTCCGAAGGTCCCCCGCTGCCTGCTGGGAAACGCACGGATCCCAGAGACAGCGGGGACCATCCTTATTGCGCAGCGTGACTCGCGCATGCGCAGTAGGGAACCGGGAAATGAAGCCGAAAGGCTCCACTTCCTGATTCCCATACCCAAGATGGCGGCGGCAGCACCCGAGAGACGATCGAGAGATCGGCTTCGGGTGCCGACATCGCGGGCGCGCTGGGCGGGTAAGTGTCCTTATTTTAAAAGTCAGCAGCTGCAGTATTTGTAGCTGCTGGCTTTAAAAAAAAAAAAAACGGCGGACTCCCGCTTTAATATGGACAAACCCTTAAAAAAAACCTCCCAAACCCCTGCTAATAATTACTGTTTCTACAGCTCACAGTGCATCATTAGTGCCATGGCCAGTGGGATAAATGTGGTCAATGGGAAGAATTCTCCTTACATTGTTGATCGGTGGGAAGAATGACCTTTACATTGGGGGACAGTGGGAAGAATTCTCCTTACATTGGGGATCAGTAGGAAGAATGCTCCTTACATTGGTGATCAGTGGGAAGAATGCTCCTTACACTGGTGATCAGTGGGAAGAATACTCCTTACATTGGGGATCAGTGGGAAGAATGTGCCTTACAGTGGTGGTCAGTGGGAAGAATGTTCCTTACATTGGTGATCAGTAAGAAGAATGTTCCTTACATTAGTGATCAGTGGGAAGAAGGCTCCTTACATTGGAGGTCAGTGGGAAGAATGTTCCTTACATTGGTGATCAGTGGGAAGAATGCTCCTTACATTGGTGGTCAGTGGGAAGAATGTTCCTTACATTGGTGATCAGTGGGAAGAATGCTTTTTACATTGGGGATCAGTGGGAAGAATATTGCTCTGCTGATGTCAGTCTGGAGGGGAGGAGAGAATGAGAGAGCTGGCTGGTCATGTGATCTCAATCTCAGCTGTTAAATAAGTTATTTACAGCATTTATATTTATAAATCATTCAGAGGGGGGCACTGCAATGAGAGGCAGTGCTGATGATGTATACAGGTTAGTGTTATGAGAGCAGCAAAAGGGGTGGTTCACACACAGAGAGGGAGGGGAGAAGAGGACACAGGAGCAGAGAGGAGAGCAGATAGCATGCTGCTGATGACAGAGGCATATAAACTGACCACTGTGTCTGGGCTCAGCAGCCATGATATACCGTGGTCAGTTTACAGAGGGGTGAGGAAAAACTGGCAGGATCAGCCAGGTTTTTTAGTTGTTACAGGGGGCCAAATGACTCAGGACAAGCACTGTGTCATATAACATGCTTTAACCCCTTCCGGACCAGCCGCCGCAGTTACACTGCAGCAGGTTGGCTCCCCTGGGCAAGCCATCGCAGCTATACGGTGGCTTAATTTTTGACCACTAGGGGGCACCCACAATCGCTCCACACAGAGACAGAACAGAGATCTGTCGATGTAAACAGACAGATCTCCGTGCTGTCAGGGGTGAGGAGAGCAATCTATTGTTCATACTAAGTATGAACAACGATCGGTCTCCTCACCCAGGCAGTCCCATCCCCCACAGTTAGAATCACTCCCTAGGTAACACTTTTAACCCCTTGATCGCCCCCTAGTGTTAACCCCTTCCCTACACATTAATCGGTGCATTTTTAAAGCACTGATCGCTGTATAAATGCCAATGGTCCCAAAAATGTCTGATCTGTCCGCCACAATGTCACAGTCCTGCCATAAATTGCAGATCACTAGGGATGGTCAAGAAGGGTCTGGTATGGATTTTGAGGGGGACCCCCACGCCATTTTTTTTTAAATTCTTGGTGCGGGGTTCCCCTTAATAGCTACACCAGACCTGAAGGGCCTGGTATGGAATTTGGGGGGACCCCACGGATTTTTTAAAAATAATTTGGTTCGGGGTTCCCCTGCGGGGGAATCCCATGCCGTTTTTATCAATGAACTTTTATGTGTATTGCTGGACTGACAATTCATTATAGCCGTGAATAGTTTTAAATTACTTCTTTTTTCCTTTTGTCGTTTTGCTCTTGGACTGTTCAAAACACAGGAAACATGCGCCACTTTACAGGCATACTATAGACACCCACCAGTTAAAAAAATTTAAAGAACTAGTACACTTTTATTGTTTCAATTTAAGCATTATTAAAATCACTGCTCCCGAAAAAAACTGCCTTTTATAAAACTTTTTTTTGCATTGATACATGTCCCCATGGGCAAGACCCGGGGCCCCAAACACTTTTTATGACAATACCATGCATATAAGCCTTTAAAACTAGCACTGTTGATTTTTCGTGTTCGTGTCCCATAGACTTTAGCGGTGTTCGCATGTTCGAACAAATTTTTTGCCTGTTTGCATGTTCTGGTGCGAACTGGACAGGGGGGGTGTTTGGCCCATCCCTACAGATCACCGCCATTACTAGTAAAAAAAAAAATTTATAATAAAATGACTTAAATCTTTCCCCTATTTTGTAGACGCTTTTGCGCAAACTAATCAATATACGCTTATTGCGATTTTTATTACCAAAAATATGTAGAAGAATACATATCCGTCTAAACTGCTTTTTTTTTTTTTTTTTTTTTTAATTGGGGATATTTATTATAGCAATAAGCAAAAAAATATATATATTTTTTTCAAAATTGACACTCTTTTTTTGTTTATAGCGTAAAAAAATAAAAATCGCAGAGATGATCAAATACCACCAAAAGAAAGCTCTATTTGTGGGAAAAAAAGGACGTCAATTTTGTTTGGGTACAGCGTCACATGAGCGTGCGAATGTCAATTAAAGCGACACAGTGCTGCATCACAAAAAATGGCTTGTTCATTGAGCAGCCAAATCTTCTGGGGCTGAAGTGGTTAAAGGAGCAGAATCCTTTTTTTTTTTTGGGGTTAACAAGCGCTTTAAACTATATGAAGCGTGGAAGGGAGATCTAAATCTTTTATATTAACCACTTGCCGCCCGCCCTATAACAAATAGACGGTGGCAAAGTGGTTGCATAATCCTGACCGGACGTCATATGACGTGATCAGGATTATGAGCCGCTGCGCGCCCCCGGGGGCGCGCATCGCGGTGATCGTTGTTGCGGGGTGTCAGTCTGACACCCAGCAACTACGATCTCGGTAAAGAGTCTCCGACGGAGACTCTTTACCATGTGATCAGCCGTGTCCAATCACGGCTGATCACAGTGTAAATAGCAAAAGCCGGTGATCGGCTTTTCCTCACTCGCGTCTGTCAGACGCGAGTAGAGGAGAGCCGATTGGCTGCTCCTCTGACAGGGGGGGTCTGTGCTGATCGATTATCAGCACAGCCCCCCCGAGGATGCCCACACTGGACCACCAGGGATGCCACCAGACCACCAGGGATGCCCAGGACAAGGTATGCCACCCTAGACCACCAGGGATTCCAGTCAGTGCCACAATGGATGCCAATCAGTGCCCATAATGGATGCCAATCAGTGCCCACAATGGGCATCACTGATTGGCATGCATTATTGATTGGCACTGATTGGCATCCATTAGTACAATATATTATAATACAATACCGCCTATCAGTTCCCATCTGTGCCACCTATCAGTGCCCATCCATGCCCACCTGTGCCACCTACCCATGCCCACCTGTGCCGCCTACCCATGCCCACCTGTGCCGACTAACCCATGTCCACCTGTGCCACCTATCCATGCCCATCCATGCCAATCCGTGCCAGCTATCAGTGCCAATTTGTGCCACCTATCAGTGCCCATCCGTGTCGCCCATCCGTGTCGCCCATCAGTGCCGCCTATCAGTGCCACATATCGGTGTCCATCAATGCCACCTCATCAGTGCCACTTAATTGGTGCCACCTCATCGGTGCCCATCAGTGCCGCCTTATCATTGCCCATCAGTGTAACCCCATCAGTGAAGGAGAAAACTTACTTATTTGCAAAGTTTTGAAACTGAAACAAAAAAAAATCATTTTTTTTTTCAAAATTTTCTGTATTTTTTTATTTGTTTAGCAAAAAATAAAAACCGCAGAGGTGATCAAATACCACCAAAAGAAAGCTCTATTTGTGGGAAAAAAACTTCTGGCTTCTCCTACCTTCTGAGTGGCCCTATAGGAAGCTGCAAAGTACAGTATAAAGTGCCCTTATAGGAAGCTGCAAAGTACAGTATAAAGTGCCCCTATAGGAATCTGCAAAGTACAGTATTAAGTGCCCATATAACAAGTTAAAAACAGCTTCTGACTTTAGAACCATTCACTTCCTGCCCAGGACTACATGTCCCATGATGCATTGCTCCTTCACACAAGTTCTCAGGCACTTACTGACATCTATGGATGATGTACTGAGCTGTATGTGTGCTGCACTGTATGTCCTGATATGTAAACAAATAATGCATTCTGTATGCAGGCCAACTAATTGGCTGGTCGTTAAATTGATTATGAAAGTAGTTGACTATTTTCATAATCGATTAGTTGTTTCGGCCCTAAACTGAATATTAACATTTACAAGTAATAACACTAGGGGTAGTTAATCCAGAGAGCATCACTGACTATTTAAATCACCAATGATATTCACAACATGTAAGTAAAATGGCTAAGCAGATGAGACAAACCACTTTGAGGACGTCACCAAATGCAAGTAACAATTGGTCTGCCATCTCCCTGAATATGGGTACGGCAGTAATAAAAAAAAATCAAAAAAAATCACAGCATCCACTTCTCTAAGAATATCATGTAAATAAATGTATTCATTGTGGCCACTAGATGGCAGTGAGGCTCTTTCTCTTAAAAAATAAAAAAATACAGCACATTTTTATTATAGGTGTCTCAGTCCTGGAATTTGACGTATTTGTACTTTTGTATTTCAGATGTATTAGAAATAGGGCTATTTAGCTTTCTCTCAGGATATAAGATCAACCCAAGCAAAACATAAGCCCTGCCCTTACTCATCTCACCCTCAGATCTCACTACCCTACAACAAAACTATTCCTATCATTGGTGCACAAACTCCCTCAAATATTTAGGAATTAACCTAACCCCCTCATATTCAAACCTTTACCAGGCCAACTTCCCTCCACTCTTCCCTGACGTTGACCGACTCTTGCGACAATGGGACACATATCCCATCTCTCTCCCGGGCCGCATCAATGTCCTGAAGATGTCTATCCTGCCGAGACATCTCTCTATCTATTTGAAACCCTTCTGATTCCTGTCCCAATGTCACAACTCAAAGCTACCCAGAGGTCATTCCTCAACTTTATTTGGCACTATAAAGCTCATCGAATAGCTAGCTCGGTTGTATTTGCCCCCAGATACAGAGGTGGGTTGGGAGCCCCAGACCTTCTTAAATATTATTTTGCTACGCATCTAAAATCAATCACTGTTTGGTCACATAGAATGGCATCCAGTATCTGGTCAGAAATTGAAATGAAAATTACTAGCCCAGTTCACCCCTGCTCTGATTTGGACGAATTTAGAGACCTCCATAACCCAACTTAGAAACTTATGCCTGGAACCGATGATTTTCACTCTTTCTATTTGGAAGAAATGCTCTAGTCAGTTCTCCCTCTCGTCCCCATGCCCACCCCTGTTTAACCCTGACATACCGGATAGTTTATCTTGCACTCAAATGCTCCCATGGACACAGGCTGGAATCTTCCATCTTCTAAATATCGTACACCCACTCACCCACACACTTCTACCTTTTGATGAAATCCAAGTCCCCAAACATTTATTCTACTCCTATCCAGTGGCGTTGCAAGGAGGGAGCGGGGGGGGGGGGGGGTGTGCGGGCCGCACCCGGGTGTCACCCAAAAGCCCAAAAGAGAGGTGACACCCGGCACGGCACTGGATTGAGAGAGGCACCGCGGCTCTCTCCTCCTCCTCCTTTCACTGGGCACTCAGGTTATGTCTGCTCAGCAATGTTTTGGGGAGGGAGGAGGAGAAAGAATTGTGAGGCAGACAGCTCGGGTTCCCATAGCCAAGTGCCTGGCGCCTGCATGTCCTCCGGAAAGCGTCACTGCAATCCCCTATTATTGTGACAGGCAGGCGGGAGAGATGCTGGCTGCCTATCACAATTACACTCCTCGGAGCCCAGCCTAGGAGGAGGGACATCCATGTAGACAGAGCCATGCTGAACTGAGGTCTGTGAATGTAGGGAGGAGAGATCTACGCAATGCCACAATGGGCAGATATACACGGGGGGTGTACATTAGGGGGATACATTAGCAGGATTACACAGGGGAGTACATAAGGATTACACAGGGGGGTACATTAGGGGGATACATTATGGGGATTACACGGGGGTACATTAGGGGGATACATTAACAGAATTACATAGGGGGTGGTTACATTAAGGGAGTACATTAGGGGGTTACATTAGCAGGATTACACAGGGGGGATACATTAGGGGGATACATTAGCGGAATTACACAGGGGGGACACATTAGGGGGATACATTAGCAGAATTACACAGGGGGGTACATTAGGGGTATTACACAGGGGGTGATTACATTAGGGGTATAACACGGGGGGTACTTTAGGGGGATTATACAGGGGTTACATTAGGGGGGATACATTAGCGGGCTTACACAGGGGGGATTACACGGGGGGGTTATATTAGGGGGATTGCACTGGAAGGGGATTACACTGTTACACTGAGGGGATTTAGACTTGGGGATTACACTGGGCTGCTCAGTCTAGTATGCCTGGGTCTATTTTTTGTCTCAATCCAGGCCTGGGTGACACCATTAAAAAGGACATTTACAGGGGCCGGTTTGGAGTGCACACCGTGATCGCTGCTGTCCCGAAACTAGCCTGCCCAGCACCCTGCAGAGTGCTGTGGCAGGCTGGGCAGAAGAGAGCTGGGGCACTAGCCTGCTCAGTGCCCCGGATTGCTCAGTGACTGGGAAGGGGGGGGGGGCACCATATTTTACTGCACCAGGTGACGCCAACCCTAGTGACGCAACTGCTCATATCTCCAAATTAAACATTATTTAAGCTCCAAATCCCCTACCCTTACCTTAGACAGACCTACTCCATTTGAACTCTTTTGTGCCCGGGGCCCATACCAAGCTCATCTTATTTCAGAAAGTTACAAATATCTACATGAAGCCCCTCCACTCACCGCTAGGTGTCACTCCTACATGCAGAAATGGTCCCAGATCATCAAACGACCCATCCCTATTCCTCAATGGCAGAAAATATGGGAAGCGGCTTCCAAATCCTCGTGATGCGTGGAGCAGAGGGAGACGACCTATAAGATCTTACTATTTTGGTACAGAACCTCAGAAGTCCTGCATAGATATGATCCCGGGGTCTCTCAGGTGTGTTGGAGATGCCAGGGTGACATTAGCTCCCACTTTCATATTTTTTGGGAATGTCCCATTATTCAACCCTTTTGGTCCTCTATCCATACATACTTGCAAAATCTTTTTGAAACCAATCTTCCTTTAAACCCAATCTATTTCCTTCTAGGTTTACTATTCCCCGGCATCTCCAAACACACTCAACAATTAGCTGGCTTTATTCTTTTGGCAGCAAAATGAGCCATACCCTTGAAATAGTTATCCTCATCTCCACCCACTCTCTCACAAGTCTTGCAAATTTTGTAGCGGATTCGCAGAATGGAACATCTCACTGCTATTATCCATCACACACTTCCTCAATTTTCACAGATTTGGGACCTGTGGGACCACTCAGAACTCAACCCCGGGACCCTCTCATTACCTTCCAATAGCACAATACCTTCTTAAAAACCTATATGATGAATATTTTACCCCCTTGACCCCGCTAACATATTCCCTTAAGGATTCCATGGTGCCCCCCTCCCCCCCCCTCTATGTGGGAATCCTATGGAGTGCCTCTGACTGGTATGGGCACTCCTGAGATCCCACTAACCCTAGACCCAGTGAGCAACAACTTCTATGATGAGATATACTAATATACCTGGATTGGCCCACTCCCTGGGTCCCTCCCAACCCCACCCCCTCTCTTTGCATCCCTCCTTTGAAGCGCACTTAGCAGCGCACGACGATAACTGCCATATTGCAAAGTTGGTTGCACTGTAACCTTATCTTTAAGGCTTCAGCCTATGTTATATACCTTTTGAATGATTGTAATTATTTTGGACTGACAACTGTTTGATGTTGCCCTCCCTTCTGTATTTTTGAAATCCTTTAATAAAAATAAAATTTATAAAAAAAAAAGAAATAGGGCTCGTCCACACTAGCTTTGCTTTCTGAAGAGCCACTGAACAGTTGGATCACTCTTTAGAAAGCATCTGATAACCTCCTCAATGCTTGCATTAAAGTGGGGTTCCACCCTAAAGTGGAACCTCCGCTAATCGGAACCCTCCCCCCCTCCGGTGTCACAATTGGCACCTTACAGGGGGGAGGGGGGTGGAGATACCTGTCAAAGACAGGTATTTACACCCACTTCCGGGCATAGACTCGCGTGGGAGTCTATGTCATATCCTGTCCTGCCGCGCTGTCTGCTGGGACACACACGGGTCCCAGTGACAGCGCGGATAATTTCTATTGCGCTGCGCGACTCGCGCATGCACAGTAGGGAACCGGGAAGTGAAGCTGATTCGCTTCACTTCCTGATTCCCTCACCTAAAATGGTGACGGCAGCAGCCGAGAGCCGAGCGATCGATCGGCCTCGGCTGCCGGCATCGCTGGAACCCGGGACAGGTGTCCATTTATTAAAAGTCAGCAGCTGTAGTATTTATAGCTGCTGGCTTTTAATATTTTTTTTTTAGGTGGAATCCCTCTTTAACCCTGTGAACCCCACACTAGCACGCGGTTGCATGGTGGTTCTTGCAGAGTTGCCCCATTCACTTGATTGGGTTGCGTTCAGTGGGTGGTAACGCCTGCCAAATGCAACAGGGGATATAATTCCATCTGGGGCCATGAAGCATTGCGGCTGCTGAGTGTGTACACCCCCAGCTACTGTCTCTGCAACTAAAGAGGGTAATGGTTAGGGGGTGGGTCATAACTCCCAATTGTCCTGATTTTGAGGGACTGTCCCTGATTTGGAACATTTGTCCCTCGTTTTAGTCTGATCTATATAGTTGTATTTAAAATGCACTTTTTATCTTTCAAAAAGTGCTAAACCTTTTATCCAATTTCTAAATGGCTGCATTTTTATATTTCAAAAGCCAGTGTAAAGGAATAGTAGTGGTGAAAAAAAGCATACTTATGCTAATAGGTGTCCTTCATTCCCATCTCAAAAAATTGGAAGGTATGGGTGGTAAATGCGCTGCTTAACCACATGGTTTAACACCCCCTCCAACTGGCACTGTAACTATGCCCATAGACTTTTAAAAAAGAGTTTTAAAAAAGGCAATATGGAATTTTAAAACCAACAAAATCCATTAACCACATGCCGACCAGCGCACGACGATGTATGTTGGCACAATGGCACGGCTGGGCGCGTCTCCTGTAAATCGTGGCACTGTGGGCGTGCGCGCCGTGTACTTCGTGACCGTGGCCGTGGGTCCCGCAGACTTGATGTCCACCAGGTTAGGGCCTGCGATCGTGTCACGGAGCCGCAGAAGGAGAAGATGTAAACAAGGCATTTCCCTGTTCTGCCCAGCAACTTGTCATTGGGAGCCATGATCTCTGTCGTGTTCTAGGGAGCCCAGCCTCCCCAAAGTTAGAATCACTCCCTAGGACTCACTTAACCCCTTGATC
The DNA here is from genome assembly GCF_037356315.1 of Lithobates pipiens. Lineage (NCBI taxonomy): Eukaryota > Metazoa > Chordata > Amphibia > Anura > Ranidae > Lithobates > Lithobates pipiens. The sequence continues at coordinate 90,193,320 of NW_027507788.1, forward strand.
ACCCCCCCCCCCTCCCCAGTATTTAACTCTTTCCCTGCCAGTGTCATTTACACAGTAGTCAGTTTTATAGTCAGTTTTATAGCATTGATCGCTGTATAAATGACAATGGTCCCAAAATAGTGTCAAAAGTGTCCGATGTGTCCGCCATAATGACGCAGTCATGATAAAAATCGCAGATCGCCGCCATTACTAATAAAAAAAAAAATAATAATTTTGTAGACGCTGAGAAAGACATTTGTTTTTTTATATATTTTTGGGGGATATTTATTATGGCAAAAGGTAAAAAATATTTTTTTTTTTTTCAAAATGATCGCTATTTTTTTGTTTATAGCGCAAAAAATAAAAACCGCAAAGGTGATCAAATATCACCTAAAGAAAGCTCTGTTTGTGGAAAAAAAGAACGTCCATTTTGTTTGGGTGCAACGTCACACGTCCGTGCAATTGTCAGTTAAAGCAATGCAGTGCTGTATAGCAAAAGGGGCTCTGGTCAGGAAGGGGATAAATCCTTCTGGGGCTGAAGTGGTTAAGTACAATGGCACTTCTACTTTGCAGCACTGGGTTCCTTAGTTTGAATCCCAGCCAGGACAATATCTGCATGGAGTTTGCATTTTCTCCCTATGCTTGTGTGGGTTTCTTTGCGTGATCAAAAGACTTGCTGGTACATTAACTGGACTTAGTACGTGTATGCATGCTTACTAGATTGTAAGCTCTTTTAGGACAGGAACTAATATAATTGTACAGTTTGTAAAGCACTGCGAAAAGTGTTGGCACTATCTAAATGCCTGTAATAAATAATCACGTGTGATGTTTTTGGGCTCAATCCTGCTATTGTAGTTACTTATACTTATGTGGTATGTTTTAACTTGGTCCCAAATTCTTTCGTTTGTCTATTTCAGTTCCAGTGGTTCTACTAAAGAGCCCCCTGCTGGTGGGACTGTGAATCACCGCATGAAAAAGAAGCTCTATTCAGCTGTGCCAGGACGAACGTTTGTGGTCATAAAGCCGTACCAGGCCCAGGGGGAAGGAGAAATATCTCTCAGCAAAGGAGAAAAAGTCAAAGGTAACCTGTTTTCTATTAAGGCGCCCATATGCTTTATATTTAGAGATTTTTAGGGGGATATGTTTTATTAGCCTAAGTCATTAAAGTAGAACTATAGGCAAAACTTTTTTTTTTCATTTTGGATAGAGCAAGGGAGGGTTATAACCCCTGTCAGATATTTTTCCATCATCTGTGTCCCATTGCGGAGATTTCCCTTCACTTCCTGCCAAACAGGAAGTGAGAGGAAATCGCTGCAAATTGAGGGAATTCCTTGGGGACCCCCAGGTCACCAGAACTAGAGTCCCCCTTGAAAGATTTCCCCTCCCCTACTTTGGGGATAAACCAAAATTTGGTATTTTCTTTGACTTTCACTTTCAATGATAATGGTAAACAGGACAAATAGAGAAGGTGAATTTCCTTAATGGGGCCACAGACAGCAATAAATCCACTCTATCCCAAACTAAAAAAAAAATGTTTTGCCTTTAGTTATAGTTTAGAGGAACTTCAGTCTTCTCACATAATTTACAATAAAAGCACTTTTGTCATTCTGAAGCTTCCCTCCCTCCAATTTGCATATTATTTTATATATACTGTGATGCTGCATCCATTTTCATACTTGCCAACAGTCTTGATTTTCCCAGGACAATCCCGGTTTTGGCACCCTCATCCCCATTAAATTCCTAGGATTTTGCCTTTGTCTCTGGAAAATCGTGTAGGCCGGCTGCCTACAAAAACATGGCCACGAGGACTAATCCCTGTGTGTTCAGTGGAGAGGGGAGGGCAGCCTGTGCCTCTCCCCTCTCCACTGTCTGGGGACATCTGCTTTAAGGAGGCACTCCACTGTCTGGGGGCACCTGATGTAAGGAGGGACTCCACTGGGGGCACCTGATGTAAGGAGGGACTCCGCTGGGGGCACCTGATGTAAGGAGGAACTCTGTTGGGGCACCTGATGTAAGGCGGGACTCCGCTGGGGGCACTTGATGTAAGGACGGACTCCGCTGGGGGGCACCAGATGGCATCTGGTGGCAGACGATGTGGCAGGTGACACGCTCAGGGCTCCCATTGATTCTGCATTATGGTGAGTTGAATGATTTCATTTTATATTACAATGTAATAATAGAAATAATGCGCTTCAATCATCCTGACACCATAACAACCATGGTGCTGGGATGATTGAAGCGTTAACACCAGGTGTTTGGAGTATCTTTATCTTCTGATCGTTAAACTTTCTGGAATACACATATTTCTTTAGTGGTGTAGGATCTGGGCCTGCTGTGTCCCTCTCACTGCATTTTTCTTTTTTTTTTACTATGCCACGAATACAAACTAATGCCCCACCCCTTAATTATAATAAGACTCCGCCTACAGACAAAAAAGTGTCCCTATACATTTTTTTTTAAATGTTGGCAACTATGCAATTTAATTGTGGGCAGCTGAAGCTGCTGCCTGTTCACTTCCTGGATTTACACAGACACACAGAGGCACGACCCCAGCTCTGCAACTCTTATTGGCCCTCTTATGACGCACAGAGAGAGCTGTGCGTGATGTCATAAGCCTAGTCTTTTAACCAGACAAGAAACAGGAAGTGGGATGTATAAGTTAAAACAATAAGATCAGAGGATTTAATTGATGGAAAGTTGAAAAAATGACTGTAGGTCCGCTTTAAAGCGGGAGTCCACCGGGACTCCGCGTTTTTATTTTTTTTTAAAAGCCAGCAGCTACAAATACTGCAGCTGCTGACTTTTAAAATAGTGACACTTACCTGTCCAGCGCGCCCGCGATGTCGGCACCCGAAGCCGATCTCTAGATCGACACTCGAGTGCTGCCGCCGCCATCTTGGGTATGGGAATCAGGAAATGGAGCCTTTCGGCTTCATTTCCCGGTTCCCTACTGCGCATGCGCGAGCCGCGCTGCGCAATGAGGACGGTTCCCGCTGCCTCTGGGATCTGTGTGTTTCCCAGCAGGCAGCAGGGCACTTGCGGGAAGGGGCGGGCACTTGCGGAAAGGGGCGTAAGTTACGCCCCTTTCCGCAGAGAGCTATCCCGGAAGTGGGTGCAGTTACCTGGATTATCCAGGTAACTGCACCCCCCTCCCCCCTGAAAGGTGCCGATTGTGGCACCGGAGGGGGGGAGGGTTCCGATGAGCGGAAGGTCCACTTTAGGGTGGACCTCCGCTTTAAGTCATAACTGATTATCTCATAGTGTGTATAATTTGTGCCTTTCATGGCTTTGCCCCACTTGGGCTTGGGTGGAGCCTGGATATGCCGGAAAGTGTAATGTCTAATGGTCTGTGTTTCTTTTCTTATCTTTCTTACATTTAATTATTATTATTATTTTTTTTAAGATTTACAAGCTTTTTTTCCAATTACTTGTATTAAATCTTTATTTTGCATGGTGAACATTAAAGTATTACTAAACCCACGGCAGTAAAATAAGTCTGTATATGCAGTAAAACATGCTTGTTATACTCACTGTGGAACCTAAAGGGTTACTCCTCTGTGTTTTGTAAAAAGTCTGTTTGATCCGGTCTTCTCCGATCCTCCCCTTCTTCCACTGTCCCCAATGTTTCCTGATAGTACAGAACCAGGGGACAGGCTGCACATGCTCAGTTTGGTGTATTGATGGAGAGTTGTTTTCTTTGGGAGGGTGCATGTGATGAGCACAGGTCAGGGGTCCTGCAGCCTGGTAGGACAGTCAGTGCAGAATGAAACTCCTCCTACAAGCTTTAACCAGACACTGATAGAAGTTACAAGACTGCTGTATACTGCTGATGAGAAACTGTATTTATATTTTACTAAAATAATTGCATTTGCATGTTCTGTGCACTGTGGGAGACAAGATATAGTGAATGCAGGCTCCTGGATTTAGTAACACTTTAAATAAATATAAATAGATTCGTATTTCATGTTAGCCGGAAGCCTGGGTACAATATCGTACTATTATATTTATTATTATTATTATTATTATTATTTATATTATGTTATATACAGTTTCCTCTCTACTAGGAAAGGAAAGGGGGATCCTTTGGGCTCGTCTGCACAAGCGACAAGACCTACAGCTCCTCTGAAAAGTGATCTGCACTCGATATGTCACCTTCTTACAACCTGTTTTAACCCTCTAAGGCCTCATGCCCACTGAGCGTTTTTTCTGCAGCTCCTAGGGGCGTCTGGCGCTTTTTATTTTTTTCCTGCCTCTAAACTTCCCTGTATGTTAGCCTGTGTCCATGGACACCTAGACTTTTAGAGGGGTTTAGAGTTTTGCAGAAAAAATGCTTGATGCATCTAAATTTGTGTAAAGGCGTTTAAACGTGCGTTAATACTAGGCACGTTTAGTGCTTGAGGGTCAATTCATTTAATTGGCCAGACTAAATGATTATTCTGGCCAGTGAAATGAATTTCCGCCTAAACATGTCACTCGCATTTACAAGCATTTTTTCTGCCAAAAGCTGCTGCCAGGAGGAAAAGCGTCTAGGGTTGTGTTTAACGGATGGTGTTGCCCGCCGAACACAACATGGGAGTTTAACTTCTGCCATGGCTGTAGCATGTGTACACCTCAAGCTGCTGTCTTTTCACATAGCTCCCAACTGTCCCTGATTTCGAGGGACTGTCCCTGATTTCGAGGGACTGTCCCTGATTTGGAGCAATGTCCCTCATTCCACCTCATTTGTCCCTCATTTTTGTCTGATCCATATAGTTAAATATAAGATGCACTATTTATCTTTCAAAGTGTTTCCCAGAGCTAAACCTTTCATTCAATTTCTAAATTGCTGCTTTTGTAAATTTTAAAAGCCAATATAAAGAAATAGTAGTGGTAAAAAAAAAAAACACTTGTGGATTTAATTAGCCATTTTTTTGGTTAATTCTCCTTTAAGGGGGTGTGGCGGGGGTGTGTCTTATGCCTACATATGTTTGCTAGTAGGTGTCCCTCATTCCCACCACAAAATGTTGGGAGGTATGCTTTTCAGCTTAAGGAGTCATGTGGTAAAAACACAGCTCAGCAGCATATTTTTACTGCCCCCAACTGCAAATGTAAATGAGCCCCCAGTCAGGCCTTTCTCTGCCTTATAGTTCAAATAAAAATAAAAATAAAAAAACTGAGTTTTCTTTTAAGATCTGAAGCCTAGTTAATGATCACACACTCTGAGTACTAGCAGCAACATGGGTGCTTGCTTCAATTGAGCTTTGACAATAAAACCTGGAAGCTGATTGGTTTATATGCAGAGCTGCACCAGATTTTGAACTAAATTTGTAGAAAACTCCCCCAATATCAGTGAGATGAGAGGCAAAATGCAACTGTAAATAAATAAATAAAGGTTTCAAAGATATTAGCAATGCATGCATTGATAAGATTATTTCATCTGGATCAACCCTTTCACATGCAATTATTAGTTTACCTTTCTTTTTCTAAGCACTGCCAACACTGCCATCTAGTGGTAAACTTGCTAACACGTTTAAAATAAAATGCTATGATTTGTATAATTTGTATATAGCATTTTTGTTCAGATAATGGGATGTCCAATTTATCTTCAGTGCAAATCACTTTTATCAAATAAGTAAACAAGTTTATGTTGCAAAAAAAAATATATATATACATTATATAGACCACAACCTCCCTAAGCACTATTTGCGTAAAATCATATAACTACAAATTTTTGTTTAAGTTATTGTTATTAAAAAATTCTATGAACACTTCAGTCTTCACCAGCTACAATTTTATAAAATTAAAGTCTCCTCTTTTTCCTTCAATCTGGACGCGTTCTGTATGCTGTTGGTGTGGAGGTCTGCACTGAGCTACATATTGAATTTCAATTCTTTTTATAAAAAGTAAATTTTTTTTTTTTGATCCTTTATAAGGTTCATTTCCACCTAAAGTTATGTAGACTTTGCAATGTTTTTCATGACAATGCTTAGACTGCTCAGGGGGTTATAATGAAAACAAAACTTCCCATTTAGCAAGAACAAGAAAAAGGAAATTTGTTTAAAGGTTTAAGTTCACTTTTACCAAAAAACTGGCTAAGTAGCACCTGTAAGCATAACACCCTTAATATACTTTAAATGTAGGTGATTTATGTACCTCCCAAAGCATAGGAGCTAAACTCCTAGAGATGACATTATACCATTCTGCCTTGTTGCTAGGATGTTGCTAAGACACTTCCAGCCATTACTACTCACCCCCCCCCCCCCCCCAGCATCACAAGTGAAAGCTCTCAAATCCCTACATGTATGGTCCACTATTTCTTTCATTGCAGAATCGCTGAGCTCAGAGTTACTTTGACAGGGGAGAGAAAGCACATGTGAGGGGGTTTGAATTCGGCTGGGAGTGTCTTAGCAACATCCTAGCAAGAAGGCAGGACAGGATGCCATCTCTGGGAGTTTTTTGCCAGGCATTGTGAGGTTTATAAATAGTCTACACCTATAGCAAGGGCATTATTTAACTTTGGTCAAAGCTGCATAGGTTGTTTTTATCTACAGGCACCTGTTGTTACCTGCATATGTGTTAGAAACCATGAAATCAGACCAATACAGAAGTACAGTTAAATCACACTTGTTTATTAATAAAAGTAAACAGAACAGACATAGTCAAACCATAGCCAGAGTTTAGGAACCGGAACAAATAGTCAGCCAAGCCAAATATCAGGGAGCTGGAGATGAGCGTAGTGAAACAGCAAGCAGGATCTGGAGCCAGAAGGGATGTCAGCCAAGCAAATCTTTTAACAGGAATGCAGGAGAGCGCCTCTGTGATGTTGACTAAGGCAAAGGCAGAGCTCCTCTGGACTGGATGGCTTAAGTAGGCAGGACTGGGGAGCAGGATATCATCAACAGCTGAGTCACTGTGGAGAGGTAGGAGCTGGAAATTAGCGGACAGCTGAGTGGCCAGCTCAGAGAAGGAAGGGCTGAGCCCAGTCCTGACAGTATGACGTTTTTTTGTTGAAGGTGAACTATCCCTTGTAAGAATGTATATGGACATGCAACTGAACTCTTATTTATTACAGAAATGTTGTCAGACTTCATATACAGTAATTAATATGTTGATCTGTAATTTTTTTTACCTCCTACATTTTGTGGAAATGGTTACAATACCCTGTGCAGTAGAACCTAGGAGAGTCAGACCTATTGTACTAAGCAGTGGCCTGGCTTTTCCAGTGGTCCAAAATTCCCTACCCCCACCCACTTTCCCCTAACACTGTTCTAATCAACAGAACTGCTCAGTACTGATAATTGGAGCAATGTTTCTGAAAGGGGGGCACTAGAGAGCAAGAGTAGAGTTATTTTAATCTGTGCTGTGACACTTAAAAGTTACAGTAAAAGAGCCCAATATTTATTACTCTAGGACTAGGTGCAACCTGACTGAATTAGAATAACTAAAGAAGATTTAATTGGTCCTCTTCGCACCCCCGGCCTGTTACGGAACAGTGAAAGGAAAAGCAGCTTACTGACGAGCTCATCCCTGCACTCCAATTTCTCCTCCAATCAACATGCTCCATGCACTGCAGCACAACTGTCTGTTTTTTTTCTTTTGTTGCTTCTCTATGTCCAAGTTTTGAGTTTATTCTAGTACTTGCACTGCTTGCATTAAAAAAAAAATGCATTTAAAGTGGTTTTAAAGGTCAAAGTTTTTTTTGCCTTCAGGCACTGAATGCATGAAGCTAAAAAACCTTCAGTGCAGCTCCAACCAATACTTACCGGAGACCAATCCTGATCCAGCAATTTGCACAAGAGCGTAAGCTGCCTCCTCATTGGCTGAGCCATTGGACTCTGTTGCTGTCAATCACAGCCAGTGAGGAGGGAGCAGGGGATGGGCTTCGAGCCACGCTCTGTCTGTCACAGAGGCAGCTTGGGAGCAAGCACACGAGTGCCCCCAGAGAAAGCAGCTTGCTATGGTGGCACTCAGCCGGGGGAAGAGGCCATGAGCGCTGGCAGGAAACCCCGGAAGAGCTTGCTCTGGTGGCACTCAGCAGGGGGGAGAGGCCATGAGCACTGGTGGTGGACCCGAGAAAAGTAATATTGGGGCTGCTCTGTGTAAAACCATTTCACAGAGCAGGTAAGTATAACATGTTTGTTAGTTAATGAAAAAACCTGAAACTTTACAAACACTTTAAGGATGTTTTAATGATCACAGAGCTACATTAATGTGTGTCTTTTATAGTTTCCTGGACTTCAGCCCTTCTACTATAGCACAGCTCCCAACTGTCCCTGATTTTGAGGGACTGTCCCTGATTTGGAACAAAGTCCCTTTGTCTCTCTGTCACTCTTTCCTCCTCATTTGTCCCTCATTTTGGTCTGATCTATATCGTTCTAAGGCTGGGTTCACACTGGTACAACACAACAGTTGTACGACACTGGATCCGACTTTGTCCTGTGACTTGAAGTCCGAAATTCGTCCGACATCAAGAACGGGGATCCAACTTTGATCCCGACAATGCCAGGCACTTTGTCTATGGTATGAATCTTTAGGTGAAACTCCACGCTTAATTAAAAAATGGCCTCAACATGGGGGGAGGTGGGTGCTTTGGGACAGGGTGGGCTCTGCACCCCCCACCCCAAAGCACCTTGTTAATGGGGACAAGGGCCTCTTCCCAACAACCCTGGCTGTTGTCGGGGTCTGCAGGTGGGGGGCTTATCGAAATCTGGAAGCCCCCTTTAACAAGGGGCCCCAGATCCCAGCCCCCCCACCCTATGTGAATCAGTATTGGGTACATTGTACCCCTACCCTTTCACCTAAAAAAAAAAAAAAAGTGCCTAAAATAAAACGCAGTACACAGGTTTTTAAAATAATTTATTAAGGCAGCTCCGGCGTCTTCCAATTTCTACTCCAATCTCCGGCTCTTCTCCGCTCATGTCTTCTGCCTCAGCCGGTTCTTCTCCCACTGTCATGCCCAGGTCATGATGGGGCGGTGATGTCATAGGGGCGGGCCTCCATGTGACATCACCGGATGGCCCCGCCCCATGCCAATATAAGAAGTGGCACACCGCGCACCTAGCAGTATGTCGGAGCAATTGTCGTACAAGCTTGTGGGTTTAACCAATCATTTTTTTTGTATAATTCTGCTTTAACCACTTCTTGACCATAGGACGTCCATGGACATCCTCTGGTTATACCGGGATGATGCCTGCACCTACAGGCATCATCCCTGTATCTTTTCAGCTGGCGATTACCAGTAATGCAGAAGTGATCCGAGTGGCTAATTAGCCACTCGATCACTTCTGCGGGTGGCGTAAGGGGGTCCTATCCCCCCTCCCAGGCACTCCGGTCCAATTGCAGAGCCCAGGAGCGATGCAGCTGGTGGCGATGGCTAACAGACCCCCAATCTCTCCATAAAGAGGACCTGTCACAGCCTATGCTGTCACAAGGGATGTTGATAGCAATAAAGTTAGTACAGAAAAAAAAAGCGTTGCTTGTGGAGAATTTTAAGCACCGTAGTTTGCCACCATTCCACGGGCGTGACACGTTGGGTATCTATTTAGTTAACGTAACACGTAACATAATTTTTCACGTTATACAAAAAAAATTGGACTAACTCTTGTATGTTTTTTTTTTATTCAAGAAAGTGTTTCTTTTCCAAAACATATAGCGTTTGAAAAACTGCTACGCAAATATCGTGTGACATTAAAAATTTCAGCCCACTATTTTAATTTATAGGGTGCCTGCTAAAATATATATATATATATATATATATATATATATATATATATATATATATATATATATATATATATATATATATATATATATATATATATATATATATATATAATGCTTGGGGTGCTAAGTAATTTTCTAGAAAAAAAAGTAGATTTTTACACGTAGGAGCAAAACGTCAGAATTGGCCTGAATGGGAAGTGGTTAAAAGAAGAGAAGTATGGGTTTGGGGTTTGTTCCTCCATTATACTTACCTAGGTGGATGCAGCATCATTCTGGTGTTACATCTGTCCTCTGCAGTGTTGGGCATCTTATTTTAAAAAAGTAATTAGTTAAGTTACAAACTACTTCTCCCAAAAAGTAATTGCGTTAGTAACTCAATTACTACATTGGGAAAAATAATTAGATACTCAGCAAGGTAACTGTGTCTTTTTTTAAATATTCTATAATGCATATAACATCTATAACATCTTTAATATCAGATGTTTATATTAACTGATTGAAGAATAAAAACACTATATACAGTATTTTAGAACATTTGGTATTTATTTGAACCCAAATGTTGACGGGGTGGCAACGGTGGTACTTGAGGGGTGGCAGCTAGGGTGACCACATTTCCAAACTGCCATTCAGGGACACCGCCCCCCCCCCCCCCCCAGCGCGCATGCCCTAGCGCCAGCCGAAAAAAAGAAAATTTTTGATACTTTGTTTTGCCAATTTTTGGAAAAACAAAAGCAAACAGTGGTCACCAGTTTAGACAGGTGGTATACATTCTCTACATATATATTTTTTATTGCCCCCACTTGTCAGCCTCATTTCTTATTGCCCTCCCCCCCTTTTAAGGGCAGCACTGGATAAAGGTCTTGCTCTGAGACTCTGCAAAAGTGACACGAGGCGGGGTGGCCCTAGCAACCAGTTTAGCAATCTTCTATTAGGGTGGCTATGTGTCTTCATTTCATTTTGGGACACTGTATTGTCCCAGAATGAAGGTGCTCGGGACACAAATGCAGATTGCGGGACAATCCCGGGCAATCAGGGACACGTGGGCACCCTAGTGGCAGCGGGGGTACTTGAGGGGTGGCAGCGATGGTACTGGGGGGGCAGTGGTGGTGGTGTACTTGGGAGGGTGGCAGCAGTGGTACTTTGGGGGGTGGCAGTGGTGGTGTACTTGGGGGGGTGGCAGGCAGCGTAGTACTTGGGGGGGTGGCAGCGGTGGTGGTGCCATCCTCTCCCACCACTACCACCTCTGCCTCTTAATGATCCCATCCCCCACCACCACTGATCTCATCCCTACCCTATCCCCCCCATCACCTCTGTTGTAGAAGTGATGGTGGGTGGGTAGGGATGGGATCAGTAAGAAGCAGAGGTGGTGGAGGACTTGGAATGGATCGATTGCACTGCAATTCAAAATCATCAGTCACTTGAATGCCTCCAGGGATGCCTTTCTTAATGGGGAGAGAGAGAGACCCTCCCCTTCACTTGATTGGTGTCAGCTGACTTTATTTTTCAGTGTCCGCCCCGCCTCCCTACATTCTCTCTCTGGATAGGTGGGGCGGGATGGGGCGGTCCAGACAGTCTCTCTGAGTCTCAGCCTCTTCTCAGCTCAGCGGGCAAAAGCCCCACTCCCTGTGGCGGAACAAACGGCCTTCAGTCCGCTCTATGCTGAAAACTGGTCACAGGCGTGCAAAGCGAATTGCACTCCTGTGACCCATAGGAGAAGCCCAACCAAATGAGCTTAGGCTGGACTTCTGCTTTAAGAGGTGTGTGACCGGGGCTTGTCCTATGCCTACATACTTTTGCTAATAGGTGTCCCTCTTTCCCTTTTTCATAAAGTTGGGAGGTATGACCATAGGGTCACTTCCACCATGGGCCATCTCTGTAAAAAGATCTATGGTTATCCTTCTAGTAGCCAACGTCTTGAAATGCCACATTCAAAAATGGGGGTTTGGGGGTACCCCAGATTTGGTTGTACTACCTTTCCTGCAGATTTACTCAACAAGCACAGTGGTCGATCCCTAATTCTAGAGTCCCCTGGGTGAAGTTTGAGAGTGACTCGATCGCTCCATTCTTCCTCCCTGGACTTATGTGGTCAACTAATCGTCCTCACTCGACGCTAAACACCCGTAATACTATAGTGGCGGATTGCCTCTTACTGTGGCACCGCTTTAAGCAGAAATACGACCTTGTCCTGGGTGGCTCTATGGGCGCCTCCTTCCTAGGTGACCCTAGGTTCCCCCTGGCTTACCTCCATCCTGAATCTTTTGGTATGTGGGTCCATTGTGGGCTTACCCAGCTGAAGGACTTTGTGTCGGGCTCTGGCTTTGTTCCTTTTTCGACACTGCAGGCCCAACACCAACTCCCGGATTCTGAACGTTTTAGATACCTGCAGATCCGCCACTTCTTTCTCTCCCGTTATGGACTCCGTCCCCAGGCACAGCTCACTATCTTTGAAGACGTATGCTTTAATTTCCCACGTCAAAGAGGATTGATCTCTCTGATATATAAGGCCCTGGAGGGACATTCGGATGGTCAATCTCTGCGTTATAGAACGCGCTGGGAGGAGGAATTGGCGCTGGAGGCAGGAGTGGTGGATTGGGAGGAAGGTTGGAACAATATGCGCAAATGCACCAGATCCCTAACTGTTAGGGAGACGGCCATCAAAGTTCTCACCAGGTGGTACTACACCCCGGTACGATTGCGCCAGATTTATCCCCTTACATCCCCCAACTGTTTTAGAGGGTGTAATCACCCCGGCACTTTTATTCACATTTTTTGGGACTGTGACTTAATTCGTCCTGTCTGGCAGGAGGTCCTGAGACTGATGGATGGGTTCGCTGGCCGAGCACTGTCCCTCTCTTATCACCACTGTCTTCTCTTCCAAACCCCGCCGGACACTCCTAAACACTTTGTGCGGTTGGTGCACTCTATGTGCGTCGCTGTACTATGGACTATTGCACTTCACTGGAAATCCCAGTCGATACCATTAGCACAGGTTCTCTCACGTATTGATCAGGTGATGTTGTCTGAAAAGATCTTTCACACTTTACATGATACGGAACGAATTTATGACCTTAAATGGAACCCATGGTTCCTATTTCGCTTATTGAAGTGATCGCACCTTCGGTTTTTTTCATGCAGCTTTTTTTATTTTTTTGCTCTCTATTTGCATCTTTTCCTCTTCTCCCTTTGTTTCTTTCTGTTCTTTTTCCCCTCTTTCTCTTTCATGTTCCTTCTTTTGTATTTTGGCTATGATGGTCAGCTCATTGAACGTGTTAGTCTCCTTTCCTTCTCTAACCTGTGGTTGGATGTGAGACCCATACTGTTTATCTGTAATTGGTGGTTTGTCCTGCAGTGTTCTGCTATTTGTTTATCACCTGTCTGTAACCTTATCATCCAACTACTTTTGCTAATGTTGAAATTTGATTCATTTTGCTGACTCTGTATTTCTGTTAATGTCTTTAATAAAATCCTTTTTGAAAACAAAAAAAAGAAATGCCACATTCTCCCTGGCTACGGCATATACTCCCCATATTTGGATGTCTAACTAGCAAGGTGGAGATGCAGGTAACTCTGGGAGGGATTTATAACAGCCAGGGAGCAGTGAAGATCCAGGCCGCCAAGAGATAAGTATAGATGAGCATTTTTTCTTTTTAAGAAAAATGACTTGTTTTTTTACAGTGCTTGCCCTTTTTTTATATGTGGTGACAAGGTCCAGTTTAATGATACAGTGCCGTAGAACATCCATGACAGTGTCCAGAGCTTCAACATCATGTATCTTTATGTTTTATTATCCACCATTCATTACTTAGCAAAGGCAGCATGATTTTTTCATGTAAGTGATCTCTGTGCACCTTCGTTCTGCTCTGTTCATTTTGTTATGCTTCAGAATTGACTGATTTTTAACCCTTTTGTGTTGAACAGTTCTCAGTGTGGGAGAAGGAGGATTCTGGGAAGGAAGTGCCAGAGGTCGCAATGGTTGGTTCCCTTCAGACTGCGTGGAGGAAATTCCCACAAAACCCCAGGAAGGAAAACAAGGTACCAGACATTTCTCAATCTAAGTATACTGTATGATTTATTAGGCAACTAATGAGCTGAAACAAGCATAACCAGGAGATATTTCTGGAGTGTTCTGTCCTTTTATAGAAATGCATAGTCTGTGTAGACAGCCATTAGAAAGACCCAACCATTTGTGATGCACCATATTGTGTAAGTGAACAAAAGTTATATCGCCACTTTTACCAAAATAATTCATTTTACAACTATGTGGCTAAACAATATATCAAGTGTGCTAACACTTTTATATAGATTGTAAGCTCCATGAACAGGGCACTTCTACTCCTTCTGTATTGAACTGTATTTTAATTGTACTGTAGCAAGGTCTCTGGCCTTGTCCAGTCTAATGAGAACTTTACAGGCCAAAGATAGCTGACATCCTTCTGAGGCATAATGGGTGCAAGGTGGACAAAGTTATTGGCCAGACTCATCTTGGATGTAAAAGAGGTTTTATTTCTCGTAACAGTCCTTTTTGAATTTTTTGGGGAAAGAGGGTTAGGGCCAGGAAACCCTTAAGTAGTTGTAAATTTAAATTGGCAGACTGAGAGACTTCAATAGGAGGACAGGCGTGCAGCGAAAGGCCCCAGCAAGGTATCGTATATGTACATGCAGGAATGCTATATCCTATGGCAACAGTCTTTAACAGTTCCTAACTCAACATAACAGTTCCTTTAGCTTCACTACAATCTCTCCTCGTAGTTCTTCAACACTGAGCTCCCGGTCTCTCACTAGACCTTCTGATTCACTGACTCTGAATCCCTTAAACTCCTCCAATCTTTGCGGTGGTATGTCCCTCAAATGTCACCCACGTTTCCCTGCTGGATCCCTAGCTTGGCACTCCAGATACTTCTCAAGCTTCACCCCTGCTGACCAGCTCGGTCTCTGGCTTGACACAAGGCTGCTCTGCCAGGGTCACCTCTGCTGGTTGGGTCCCTGACTTGATCACCGCCTGAAGTTTCCCGATTCCCCACCGTACCGTACCGTAACGTAATTTTGAGTCGAACATCACCTGTTTACCGAACAGCGAACAATAAGTGGTGTTTGTAGCAAATTTCGAAAGCTGCCGGAACACCATTAAAGTCTATGGGACACTAACATGAAAAATCAAAAGTGCTAATTTTAAAGGCTTATATGCAAGTTATTGTCATAAAAAATGTTTGGGAACCCAGGTCCTGTCACAGGGGACATGTATGAATGAAAAAATATTTTTTCAAAATGCCCATTTTCTCAGTAGCAGTGTTTTTTTTTAACGCTTAAAGTGAAACAATAACAGTTAATTATTCCTTTAAATATTGTGCCTGGTGGGTGTCTATAGTATAGCCTGGATGGCTAATTTTCCCAGTGTTTAGAACAGTACCACAGCAAAATAACATTTCTAATGGAAAAATTGTCATTTACTGATTACGGCTTTAATGAATTGTTCAGCCTTGGCAATATAGATAAAACTAATTGGAAAAAAAGAGCATGGAATCCCCCCCCCCCCCCCCCCTTTGCCAGTCCATTATCAGGCCCTTTGGGTCTGGTATGAATATTAAGGGGAACCTGAACCAAAATTAAAAAAAAAAATTCTGTGGGGGTCCCCCTAATATGCATACCAGGCCCTTCAGGTCTGATTTGGAAATTAAGGTGAACCATGCCACAATTTTTTTTTTTAAATGGCGTAGGGGTCCCCCCCAAAATCCATACCAGGCCCTTCAGGCCCTCCCCCCATGTGAATTGGTAATGGGGTACAAGTACCCCTACCATTTCAAGAAAAAAAGCCGCAACCGATCTGCCTCCATTGGAGGCTCCCATTGACTGACGTGTCTTCACTACGACAGCTCTTATATAACTGTGCACAGACACCTAGTATCCAGATCACATAGCACCAGCTATTTTACTTTGCTCCTCATCACTCTGTTACATTGAGGGACCCTTGTTCATAGAACTCCAATGTGCCGGTGAAGATATAGCAAGGCCTTGCTTTTAGAACATTACTTTTGTTACTCTTAGCCCTTGTACACACGGTCGGAGAATCTGTTGGAATGAGTCTTATCGGACCGTGTCGTCAGATAATCCGACAGTGTGTGGTATGCATCGGACTGATTCTGTCCGAATCTCCGTCCGACCCAATTTTCCAACATGTTGGAAATATTTCCCGACCAACTGGGCCGGACGGACCTAATCCGATCATGTGTAGAGCATTTTCATCGGACCAAGTGCCACGCATGCTCAGATCAAATTCCTACATCAAAGCTATTGGCTACTAGCCTGAATGTAGTCCCATCGTAACGAAATTACGTCATCGCGTTCTGAAAGATCGGATTTTTCGCCAACTTGGCCCAACCGTGTGTATGCAACAGTTTCGGACACAATCCGTCAGACTAAATCCGACGGGCAAAATCCGACGGATTTGGTTGGCAAAATCTCCGACCGTGTGTACGTGGGCTTAAAGGGGACACATCACTGGTGTTTATATTACTTCATTGAGCATTAATATTAGGGATGAGCTTGGTGTTCGAGTCGAACATAAGTTCAACTCAAACATCGGCTGTTCGCACAGGTTCGGCGAAACTGTGACCCCACATGCTTGGCCAATCACAGCGCCGGCAGCGAGGAGAGCCATGATTGGCCA
Organism: Lithobates pipiens; assembly: GCF_037356315.1. Classification (NCBI taxonomy): domain Eukaryota; kingdom Metazoa; phylum Chordata; class Amphibia; order Anura; family Ranidae; genus Lithobates; species Lithobates pipiens. The sequence continues at coordinate 90,209,665 of NW_027507788.1, forward strand.
CAGGCAGGATGCCTGTGGCCAATTATAGCTCAGGCTGTGTAGTACACGCCCCACACTATATAAGGCCGCCAGCGCGGGGGCCTTGTGTAGTGTTCCAGCATCTGCAGGAGTTAGTGGGTGTTGTCTGTGTGCCTTCAGTATACACCTGTATCTACATATATTGTTCTTCTCTAATTGAGCCATCAGCCATCTGCAGGAGTTAGTGGGTGTTGTCTGTGTGCCTTCAGTGCAGTATACACCTGTATCTACCCTTTATTGCTGTTCTCTAATTGAGCCATCTGCCATCTGCAGGAGTTAGTGGGTGTTGTCTGTGTGCCTTCAGCACAGTATACACCCGTATCTACCTATATTGCTCTTCTCTAATTGAGCCATCTGCAGGAGTTAGTTGGTGTTGTGTGCCTCCAGCACAGTATACACCTGTATCTACCTATATTGCTCTTCTCTAATTGAGCCATCTGCAGGAGTTAGTGGGTGTTGTCTGTGTGCCTTCAGCGCAGTATACACCTGTATCTACCTATATTGCTCTTCTCTAACTGAGCTGTCTGCCATCTGCAGGAGTTAGTTGGTGTTGTGTGCCTCCAGCATAGTATACACCTGTAGCTACCTATTTTGTTCTTCTCTAATTGAGCCATCTGCAGGAGTTAGTGGGTGTTGTCTGTGTGCCTTAAGCACAGTATACACCCGTATCTACCTATATTGCTCTTCTCTAATTGAGCCATCTGCCATCTGCAGGAGTTAGTGGGTGTTGTGTGCCTCCAGCACAGCACAATATACACCTGTATCTGCCCTTTATTGCTGGTGTTCTATAATAAAGACATCTGCAGGAGTTAGTGGGTGTTTTGTGCCTCCAGCACAATATACACTACCCAATTGCCGGTTTTCTCATCTCCCTGCAGTCCATTACCATGTCTGGAAGGCCAACAAGGAGAGGCAGACAGGCACAAGCCAATAAAAGAGGGCAAGCAGGCTCTGTGTCTAGAGACAACAGTGCTGGTCGTGGACGCAGTGCATCGTCATCAGCACGTGGCCATGGGACACGCTTGTCCTTCTTTTCGGCAGCTGGACGCGTTGAGCCGCATCATGCCGAAGACTTGGTAGAGTGGATGACCAAGCCCTCTTCATCCTCCTCATCCTCTCTCACCCAGGCTCAGGGTACTAGCAAAGCAGCTGTCAACGCATAATCTTCCCTCGTCTCAATGTCATCATCAGTGACTCCTTCCCTAGACCCACCACTTCCTCCTGAGGAGTCCCCCGAACTGTTTGAGCACAGTGTTGGGTACATGCTCCAGGGGGATGCCCAGTGTTTTGTAGGCTCTAATGATGATACTCAGCTAGAGGAAGGCAGTAGCGTGAGCGCAGAGGGAGGGGATGCTCAAGAAGGACAGCAATCTAGCAGTCATGTTCCACAAGCTGCAGCATACTGCCAGGTTTGCTCCAGTGATGAAGAGGTAGGGGATGATGAGGGCACTGACTCCACGTGGGTGCCTGGTAGGAGAGAGGAGGAGGAGGCACATCTCCAATGAGGCAGGATGCCCTCTGGGGGGCAGCTTAGGGGCAGCACACCGACTGAATCACACTGCAGAGCTCCACCTGTGCAGGGTGCTGCCTCTGCGCGTTATTCTAAAAGTTCTTTGGTGTGGGCCTTTTTTGAGACAAGTGCATCAGATCGCACCGCTGCTATTTGCAACATATGTCTCAAGCGTATCTCGTGTGACCAATACATCAGCCGCTTGGGCACCACATGCTTGATCAGACAAATGTTGACCTTCCATGCAGCTCGTTGGCAAGCTTACCTCAAAGACCCACACCAAAGAACAAAGCGGACCTCTCCTCAGCTGGGATCTCCAACCCCACTAGACCTTCAGTCCTCTCTGAAACCTGCACTGAGAGGAATGAAGGTGTAGAATTAGGTGTGTCACAGCTAAGTACTTGCGGGCACTCTGCTAACAGTACACCCACGTCCGATTATAGCGGTTGAATGCTAGCTTGGCTAAATTGCTAGCACTTCAACTGCTACCTTTTCAGTTGGTAGACTTGGCCCCCTTCCGTGAGTTTGTGCAATGTGCGGTTCCTCAGTGGCAGGTCCCCAAATGCCACTTTTTCTCACGGAAGGCGATTCCGGCTCTCTACCGGCATGTGGAAGGCAATGTCCTTGCCTCGCTAGACAGGGCGGTCGGCGGTAAGGTGCATATTACCGCTGACTCATGGTCCAGCAGGCATGGACAGGGACGTTACCTGTCTTTCACGGCCCATTGGGTCACTCTTCTGGCAGCTGGGAAGGATGCAGGACAAGGTGCAGTAGTGTTGGAGGTTGTTCCGCCACCACGCCTCCAAAATTCTACTACTGGTTGTGACACACCTCTCTCCTCCACCCCCTCCTCTTCTTCTTCCTCCATGGCCTCTTCCAGTGCTCTGTCCTCGGAACCAGTGGTGCTCCATAGGCGTTCAAGGGGCTCCGCAAGTACGCAAGCCAAACAATGCCATGCCGTGCTTGCGCTGGTTTGTTTGGGGGGGACAGGAGCCACACTGGGGCAGATATTTTGTCAGCTCTGCAGAGGCAGGCCGAGAGGTGGTTGACGCCACACCAGCTTAAGCCAGGATTGGTGGTTTGCGACAATGGCACCAACCTCCTCTCCGCCCTTCGACAGGGACAACTGACCCATGTGCCCTGTGTGGCTCACGTCCTTAACCTGGTGGTGCAGCAGTTCTTAGGCAGGTACCCGGGCTTACAGGATGTCCTGAAGCAGGCCAGGAAAGTCTGTGTGCAGATCCTGGGCAGAACCTGCCCAAGAACTGCCTTATATGTGACATGCCCACCAGGTGGAACTCCACGTTGGTCATGCTGCAGCGGCTGCACATGCAGCAGAGGACCATCAATGAGTACCTGTGTGACTAGAGCACCAGGACAGGGTCAGGGGAGCTCAGTTTTTTTCTCACCATGCCAGTGGAACATGATCAGGGATGCATGCACTGTCCTGTCACCGTTTGAGGAGGCCACAAGGATGGTGAGCAGTGACAGTGCATGCATCAGTGACACTGTACCTTTTGACCACCTGTTGGAGCATACGCTGTGTGGAATAATGGACAGGGCACTTGAGGCAGAACAGAGGCAGGAAGAGGAGGACTTCCTTGCCTCTCAAGGCCCCCTTTATCCAGACAGTGTTCCTGCTGTCCCACCCATCACACAGGAAGAGAACGAGAAGGAGGAGGAGGGTGATTGTGTCAGCATGGAGGTGGAGCCTTGAACTCGGCCTCAGCAGCAGCAGTCTTGTAGGGATGATTTACAGTCCCAAGAAACCTGTGGACTTGTTGTCCTTAAGCCGCGTACACACGTAGCCGTCTGTCCGACGTACTTAGTCTGGCGGACGTCCGCCAAACTGTCCGTCGGAATTTTCGAACGGGCTACTTGCCCACACACGTCACTTTTTCAGCGGACTAATACGGCGTACTAAGTCCGCCGTACTAAGTCCGCCGTACTTTCGAAATGAACGGACTCGCCCACACACGCGGAGGAAAGTCCGCTCATTTCGAGCGCGTCTCCAGGTAGGCGGGGCCCGCGAAGGAGACGTCGCTGGCCCCGCCGCCTGGTATGGACTTAAAGGGGAACCCCCAACGCCGAAAAAAATCGGCGTGGTGGTCCCCCCCAAGTCCACAACAGACCCTTGTCCGAGCACGCTTCCCGGCCGGCCAGGAAAGGGGGACGAGCGAGCGCCCCCCCTCCTGAGCCGTACCAGGCCGCGTGCCCCCCCCCACCCCAAAGCACCTTGTCCCCATGTTGATGAGGACAAGGGCCTCTTCCCGACAACCCTGGCCGTTGGTTGTCGGGGTCTGCGGGCGGGGGGCTTATCGGAATCCGGGAGCCCCCTTTAATAAGGGGGCCCCCGGATACCGGCCCCCCACCCTATGTGAATGAGTATGGGGTACAATGTACCCCTACCCATTCACCTGTAAAATAAAAGTACAAAAAAAAACACACGAGATAAAATACTTTATTGCACAGCTCCGGGGGTCTTCCGTCTTCGGGGGTCTTCTCGCCGGACTCCTCCGCTATCTTCTTGTAGCTCTTTTGCTAGCGGAGGAGTCCGGCTTTCTTCCTCGCCGCCGGCCTCTTCTCCCGACTTCGGGGGTCTTGCCCCCCTCTTCGGTTCTTCTGCCGGGCCACCGCGCCTTCTTATAGCTCTTTTACAGGCGGTGGCCCGGTCTTCTGTCGCCGCTGCCGCCTTCCGTTCTTCTTCTTCTTCTTCTCCTTCTCCTTCTTCTTCTCCTGGAGATGTTGACTCGACACTCTCTCCGGCCACAATGCCAGGGTCACATGGGTTGATGTCACATGGGGACTGTGACATCGTAAGGGGGCGGGGTCACCATGTGACACCAACCCATGTGACATAAAGCCATGTGACACCGCCCCTTGTCCCTATATAAGTGGCCGCGCAGCGCGTCCCTGGCATTGTGGCCGGACAGAGCGTCGAGTCAACATCTCCAGGAGAAGAAGAAGAAGAAGAAGACGAAGAAGAACGGAAGGCGGCAACGGCGACAGAAGACCGGGCCACCGCCTGTAAAAGAGCTATAAGAAGGCGCGGTGGCCCGGCAGAAGAACCGAAGTGGGGGACAAGACCCCCGAAGTCGGGAGAAGAGGCCGGCGGCGAGGAAGAAAGCCGGACTCCTCCGCTAGCAAAAGAGCTACAAGAAGATAGCGGAGGAGTCCGGCGAGAAGACCCCCGGAGCTGTGCAATAAAGTATTTTATCTCGTGTGTTGTGGTTTTTTTTGTACTTTTATTTTACAGGTGAATGGGTAGGGGTACATTGTACCCCATACTCATTCACATAGCTTATTAAAGGGGGCTCCCGGATTCGGATAAGCACCCCGCCCGCAGACCCCGACAACCAACGGCCAGGGTTGTCGGGAAGAGGCCCTTGTCCTCATCAACATGGGGACAAGGTGCTTTGAGGTGGGGGGGTGCGCGCGGCCCCCCCCTCCCCAAGGCACCCCCATGTTGAGGGCACGCGACCTGGTACGGCTCAGGGGGGGGGGGGGGCGCTCGCTCGCCCCCCTTTCCTGGCCGGCCGGGTAGCGTGCTCGGACAAGGGTCTGTTGTGGACTTGGGGGGGACCCCCACGCCGATTTTTTTCGGCGTTGGGGTTCCCCTTTAAGTCCATACCAGGCGGCGGGGCCAGCGACGTCTCCTTCGCGGGCCCCGCCTACCTGGAGACCTACTCGAAATGAGCGGACTTTTCTCCGGGCGGGAAAAGTCCGCTCATTTCAAAAGTACGGCAGACTGGCATGCACACGGCCGGATTGTCCGCCGAAATGCGAGTACGGCGGGCAGATTGTTGTGCAAACCGAAATTCTAAGTCCGCCGTACTGTTGGGTCAAAAAAGTTTGCCGGAGGCTACACATGGGGGGATTGTTTGGCGGACTTAAGTTTGCCGGACTTTTCCACTGGATTGTTTGATCGTGTGTACGCGGCATTAGTGACCCAGAGGACTCCGGACCGAATGCCTCAGCTTACCTATGGTGCATGGCCTCCCTGATCCTGCAAAGCCTGCGGAAGGACCCTCGTATTCTTTGGATCAAGGAGAGGAACCATTACTGGCTGGCCACTCTCCTTGATCCACGGTACATGGGTAAGGTTGCGGACCTTATCTTGCCGTCGCAGAAGGAGCAGAGGATGAGACATCTCCGGGGAGGCCTTGCAGAAAGGTCTGTGCAATGCGTTCCCAGAGACTGGGAGGTTACAAACTCCTGGTCCTGGATAACGTGTTGCTGAGACTTCAGTCAGAAGGAGCCGTGGAGAAGGTGGCCGCCTGACCGATGCGTTCAGACAGTTTTTTAGTCCGCAGCCCCAAGGTATGATCGGTTCCAGCAACCATCGCCAGCGTCTGATTTACATGGTGCAGGAATACCTAGGGGCAAGGTCAGACTTGGACACCTTTCCCACCGAAAATCCTCTGGCTTACTGGGTCTTGAGGATGGATCACTGGCCAGAGCTTGCACAGTATGCAATTGAGCTACTGGCCTGTCCTGCATCCAGCGCTCTTTCGGGACGCACCTTCAGTGCTGCTGGTGGCTTTGTTACCGATCACAGGGTGCGCCTGTCCACCGACTCGGTTGATCGACTGACCTTCATAAAGATGAATCAGTCTTGGATCACCCACAGCTACCAAGCACCTGAAGCTGATGTAACCAAATATTTTTTTTTGAAATATCACATTCCTTCAAGACTACCTATGCTGATGCTGAGTGACTGTCCTCTTATGTTGGCTGTCTATCCTCTTCTTCCTCCGCAGGGGCATGTAATACAATTTTTGATGCAATGCTTTGCAGCAGGGCTCATTCCTGCACTCCAACTAGAGTATCTGGGACGGGTTGTAGTGTTGTGGTACCAGCAAGCAGTGCCTAAGGCCCAATTTTTCAGCCCCTGTTTAACAGAGGCATGTTATTACAATTCTTGATACAATATTTCACAGCAGGGCCCGTTCCTGCGCCCACCGAGAGTAACTGTGAGGACTTAGTGTTGTGGCACCAGCACCACTACCACCACCACAACCACCAAAGGCCCTATTTTTCTACCACTGTTCAACAATGGCATGTAATTACAATTCTTGATATAATTGTTCACAGCAGGGCTCTCCAGCGCCTACCAAGAGTCACTTTGAGGGCTTACAGTGTTGTGGCAACACCAACACCTTAGGCGCAAATTTCTGCAGAGCATATAGGGCAGGCCCCTACTTTCAAACATCCAACTTCCAAACGTCTCCTACTTGCAAACGGAAGGAGACGAAAAAAGACGGACGGACAAAAAAATTATACAGGGGTGATAACCCTTCCCTATGTTTTCCAAAAAGCTTAAAAATAGATTTTTTGACTGGAGCTACACTTTAAAAATGTACCAGTTCAAAATTACAAACAGATTCTACTTAACACAACAAACTACACAGTCCCTGTCTTGTTTGCACCGCTTGTATACTCCTGTTCTGAGTATATAGGGCCTGGGAGCCCCACGCCTTTCCTTTTTTTAATATGAGTACGGGGTAGCCCCTTAATATCCGTACAAGACCCAAAGAGGCTGGTAATCGGCAGGGGGGGCTACCTATGTCATTTTTCTCAATGATTTTCATCCATATTTCCGGAACCAGATATTACATTAAAACCGCAAGCAGTTTTAAATGACTTTTTTTCCGTTAAATGTCATTTTGTGCAGGGACGGGAAACACGTGCCACTTCACAGGCATACTGTAGACAACCCCCAGGCATGATATTTAAAGGAATATTTCACTTTTTTTTCACTTTAATCGTCATTAAAATCAGTGTTCCCGAAAAAACTGCACTTTATAAAAACATTTTAGGCATTGATCCATGTCCCCTGGGGCAAGAGCCAGGTCCCCAAACCTTTTTTAGGACAATATCTTGCATATTAGCCATTAAAATTAGCACTTTTTATTTCGAACGTTCAAGTCTCATAGACTTCAATGGGGTTCTAAAGTTCGCACAAATTTTAGGTCCGTTTGAAAGTTCTGGTGCGAACCGACCTGGGGGGTGTTCAGCTCATTCCTAATTAATATAAAAGGTACTATAGGCCAGCCTGTGGTTCCCCTTTAACCATAGCATTCTACAGCAATCAATAGCTTGCTTGGGGACTCAATTTAATCTGTGTACATTGATATTATTCTCTTATTGTTGCAAAGTGTTATTGACTGTTTGAGAACTATTTCAACCGAGTCTTGGCTGTTTATCCACAACTTGGCTGACCATTATCCTTTTAAGTCTTTTCTCTTGATTAAGTAAATTTGAGAGAGTTTAAACAGTTTGAACTGTAACTGTGTCATTACTGTGTTATTACATTAATCACATTTCTAAAGCCCCGTACACACGAGCGGACTTTTCGACATCCAAAGTCTGACGGAATGATTCCGGCAGACTATTCGATCATGTGTGGGCTGCAACGGACTTTTGATTCGCAAAAGTCTGACAGACTTTAGAAAATGGAACATGCTTCAAATTTTTCCGACGGAACTCCGCCGGACCCAGTTCCTACCGAAAAATTTGCTCGTGTGTATGCTATTCCGACGGACTAAAACCGACGCTAGGGCAGCTATTGGCTACTGGCTATGAACTTCCTTATTCGAGTCCAGTCGTAGGTCATCACGTTCGAATCCGTCGGAGTTTGGTGTGATTGTGTGTGGCCAAGTCCGCTCGTTTGGAAAGTCCGTCAGAACTCCGGCAGAACTCCGGCAGAACTCCTTCGGAAGTCTGTCGGACATAAGTCCGCTCGTGTGTACGGGGCTTAAGTGTGCCAGAGGGGCTGGGACAGTTCTTTGGGGTTGCGAGACAGAGTAACAGACCAGGGTTGCCAACCACCAGGACTGGACTGGGACAAAAACCAGCCCTGGAAAAAATTTCATATCAGCCTCTTAGCATTATTATATCAGCCCAACATAAAAACCATCATAACGTCATTATTTCCTTGTTCGTGAAAGGGAAAACCATGCATTTTAAAACACAATTGAAGAGTGTAAAATATAATATATATATATATATATATATATATATATATATATATATAAAAGCAAATTCCAGTTAAAAGTGGTAAAATTGCTCCATCGTCAAGGAGCACCCCAGGAATGTGGGGGGGGGGACTCTGGTTTCCAGAGACCACCTTCCACAGAAAGAATGGGGGGGTTACTGAGGGGGAAACCTTTATATAACTGCCCCCTTATATTACTGTATTCACTCCTGCCTCAGACTTGCCTGGCAGCGCTGTCATTGACCTAATCTCGGGTACACCGTGCAGGGCTCAGTTAGACAGCTCCAGGTTGGTGACTCTGGTTTTATCCTGTAGTCTCCTCTACACAGTCCACATGTTTTACTTCTCCCATGACCCCCATGTTGGCGGCACTCCCACTCTTGACTCCTCTCCAGACCCCCCTCAGAGACTGCAGACATGATATAAGACAAGAGGTGGTCAGAGGTTTGCGAACATGGTACAAGAGATGGTTAGAGACTGTGGACATGATACAAGACATGGCTAGAGACTGTGGACACGATACAAGAGATGGCTAGAGACTGAGGAAAGGATACAAGAGATGGTTAGAGGCTGCACGCATGATACAGTAGATGTCAGAGGCTGCAGACATGGTACAGGAGATGTTTAGAGACTGAGGACATCATACTAAAGATGGTTGGAGACTGCAGACATAGTACAAGAGATGGCAAGAGACTGCAGACATGGTACAAGAGATGGCCAGAGACTGCAGACATGGTACAAGAGATCAATGCAGCCTCATCATGCCCTTCAAATGCAACCTCACTGTGCCCTTCAAATGCAGCCTTACTGTGCCCTTCAAATGCAGCCCTTACTGTGCCCTTCAAATGCATCCTTACTGTGCCTTTCAAATGCAGCCTCACTGTGCCTTTCAAATGCAGCCTCACTATGCCTTTTAAATGCAGCCTCACTGTGCCTTTCAAATGCAGCCTCACTGTGCCCATTAAATGCAGCTTTATGGTGCCCATCAAATGCAGCTTTATGGTGTTCATCAATGCAGCCTCACTGTGCCCATCATTGCAACCTCACTGTGCCCATCATTGCAACCTCACTGTGCCCATCATTGCAACCTCACTGTGCCCATAATTGCATCCTCACTGGGCCCATAATTCCATAATTGCATCCTCAATGTTCCCATAATTGCAGCCTCGCTGTGCCCTTCAATGCAGCCTTGCTGTGCCCATCAATGCAGCCTCACTGTGCCCACCATTGCAGCCTCACCGTACTCACCGTTGCAGCCTCTGTGTGCCCGCCGTTGCAGCCTCTGTGTGCCCACCATTGCAGCCTCCGTGAGCCCATCATTGCAGCCTCTGTTCCTACCAATTACAGCCTCACCATTTCCTGGATCACACACAGCGGCTTATGTATGGCATGGACGGAGCTGGGTCTGTGTGTGTTAGGCAACGCTGTAAAAACATCCCGCCCCCTTTGACTAGCTTGTGTGATAGGTGGAACACTGATTCAATCAGTTTTCCATCTAGAAGACTATCACACAAGCTGGTCTAGGGGGATGGGACCTTGTTGCAGTGCCACCTTACACACACAGACCGAGCTTCGTGCCATACAAGAGGAGGATCCGGAGGACAGAGGGAGGGAGGGGCGCACTGCAGCCACCACTCAAAGCGGCCCCAGGTAATTTCACTGTATCCCTGATAGGCCAGTCGATAGGCCAGTCTGGCCCTGCCAACCACCAGTAAATTTACTGACAGTTTGTAAAAATATTTTTTTTTTCTACAACTGCCAGTAAATATCAGGGGCTGATACTGTCATGCAGTGTTGACTTTTTAAGTGTATATCAAGCAAATTACTTTTGTATAGGTATTGTCAGAGTTTCCATATCATGTTTATAATGTTCAAATATTCAATGTGCTAGTTGTAATAGGAGTTCTGTAATTTCTCGGGTTGCCAGTAAAAAATGTGCTCCGCCAGTAAATTTTCCACATTTTGTTAGTAAAAAAAATGCTGCGGGATGTTGGCAACCCTGTAACGGACTGAACAAACAAAAGCCGAGCAGGTCCCTCTGATCCCTCCTGTATTGATATATATTGTAAGTGTACTGTCTTCCCTCATGTTGTAAAGCTCTGCGCAAACTGTTGGCGCTATATAAATCCTGTACAATAATAATAATAAAAATAACGAAGCTCCTTTGGAGGTATCGCTACAGTTAGAAATGGCAATCTGCTGCCATCAAGTGGTTTTTAAAGTGTACTTCATGTTCAGTGTGAATCACATCCATGTGTCATGACCTGTAGTGCTCATAACAATAGAGTAAAGGGACATGCAGTACAAAACTGGGTAGGTCTGTGAAGATAATACTGTTGGCAGGATGAGAAAGGGCTAGGGATGATGCAAGCAAACTAATCAATGGATTTGTCACTGTGCTGATTTACCTAATTGTACATCTGTGATGAATCAGCCGAACACACACTTACTACTCAGCTTTCATTATATATAGAACAACCAAGGACACAAGTAAGCCAGATACCAAAGTATTAAACTGTGAGGTGGGCCAACAAAATAAAACACCCATACAAACATATCTGCCATTTTTATTTGACTGTTACAGTATATGCAAACAGTGATCTGTATAGTTTAGTGACACTAAACAATATCTGTATTCTGCAAAAATAATCCATACACATACACTACTTTGTCTCCCTGCAAAGGTAAAGCATAATGGGCTACTATGCATCGCTTAGTAGCCCATTATGTGTCACTTACCTGACACAGGAGCCAGAGATGTCACCGCTGTCCCCTGTAGTCCAGTGCATCCATCTTCTTCCGGGTATCGCTGCTCTGGACACTCACAGAGACGGAGCAGCAATGACGTCACTCCCGCGCATGCACACGGGAGCCGACACTCTTGTATCATGTCCACAGTGCTAACGGCAATAGTGCGTGATAGTGCGCATGCACCGTAGACACCTGTAACTGTCTTTTAGTAAATATCTCCTAAACATGTAGGTTTAGGGGATATTTCTTGGACCTACAGGTAAGCCTTAATCTAGGCTCACCTGTAGGTCAAAGTGGTTTGTAGGGGTTTACAACCACGTTAATGGTCCTGTAATCCATTTTTCTAGAAATTGATTCTTAGTTTTTATTTGCCACCTTTTAACATCCTCCGTGAGCTCCCAAACCTATTCTTTTCCCTCTCACTTCTGTTTGGAATGAGCAGTACACGTTAGTTCTGGTCATGTGCACTGCTCTATGCACACTACACATCCCATAGTCCAAGAGTAAGAGGGGGTGGCTACATTCCTACAAATAGCAGGAGCATGGAGAGCAAATGTAGCCACCCTCTAACAGGAAGTTGGATCACAGCAGAAAAAAAGAATTCGGAAGAGGTTGAGAATTTGAGTCATAGAATAGAATACCTGCTTGAAAAGATTTTTCCTGGTGCCTCCATGGCAGCATACCAATGGTTGATTGCTCCGCCCTTGACTAACCCACAGGACCATTTAACTCTATAAATAAGAGTTGTTCCCTTCCACCGGAATTCTTGTAACTAGTCCTCAGATCCTAGACTTGAGGGCCTGGAAGTTGAGCTGAAGAGGTTGGGCGAATTAGGATGCTCGCATAGTGTCATAGCTCCCAACTGTCCCTGATTTGGAGCAATGTCCCTCTGTCCCTCATTTTGGTCTGATCTATATAGATGTATATAAAATGCACTTTTTATCTATCAAAAAGTGTTTCCCAGTGCTAAGCCTTTCATCTGATTTCTAAGTTGTTGCATTTGTAAATTCTAAAAGCCAATATAAAGTAATGGTAATGGTAAAAAAAAAACTTGTGGATTTAACAATCTTGTTTTTTGTACAATTCTCCTTTAGGCTGGGTTCACACCGCTGCGGGGGGAGAACCGGATGTGATTCGCACAGCAAATCACATCCGATCTCCGTAGTGCTGCGAGTTCAGCCATACAGATAGTATGGCTGAACTCGCAGCGGTCCCGCAGCAAACTCGCACGGGACCCTTTTTTGGGTCCGCAACGGAATCGGATCGCATGGGGGTTCACACCATGCGATCCGATTCCTGTGCGAGTCGGCAGATCGCACTGCGATATGCCGACGGATCTGGGGGTGTCATTAACATAACATTGACACCCCCAGCCATCCGCATAGGGCAGTGTGAACTGCCGGCGGGAGGTATGCGATGCGGGAAAACGCCGCGGATTCGCGGCGTTCCCGCATCGCAGCAATGTGAACCTAGCCTTAAGGGGGCATGACAAGGGTTGTGTCCTATGCCTACAAACTCTTGCTGATAGGTGTCCCTCATTTCCATCTCAAAAAGTTGGAAGGTATGTAGTGTTATTCAAACACTATTACAGGCAAGAAAATCATCCACTTATTCCATCTACTACTGGGTATGGAGATAATGTATGGATCTGGCAGAGATCAATCATTTCAATCCTCTGGAACCCGGAGTCCAGAGCCATCTGGAACAGGATGACCACTAGCCCAATATGCCCTTCTTACAGAAAGGATTGGACTTAGGTTTGGGCCTGAACACACTTAAAGTCCAGGTCTCAGCCTTGTCAGCCCTTATGGACATGCGGTGGGCATTGAACCCGCTTGTAGACCATTTTTTGAAGGCAGTTGTAAGATTTCAACCTCCCAGGAAATCGCTATACCCCAAATGGGACTTAACTATTGTTCTTAATGCCCTATCAAATTCTCCTTTTGCAACCACAGAAGAATACACTTTGGAGGATATTACCTTGAAGGCTATCTTCCTGATCGCCATCGCATCAGGTCGCAGAGTGTCAGAGATCCAAGAGCTAGGAACAAAGGGATCCTACATTTACCTTTTTTCCACTCCAGTGGTTGTGCAGCCCATTCATCAGTTCATTCCTAAGGTGCCTTCAGTCTATCATCTCAACCAGGAATGGGTTCTTCCAGCCTTCAGGGAGGATCCAACTTCTTCAAAGCTGCATTGGATGTAGCCAGGTCCCTGAGGCACTATTTAGAACTGAAACAACAGTTCTGCAAGGAGCAACGGCTATTCATTATCCAAAAGGGCGCAAAGAAAGGAATGGCAGCACCTAAAATGACCTTGGCTAGCTGGATTGCGAGATTAATCCAAAGGCCATATTGGGCTAGTAGTCTTCCTGTTCCAGATGCGGTCAATGCACACTCAATGTGGGGCATAACCTCCACTTGGGTAGCTTTGGCGGGGGTCTCCCCATAGATAATTTACCAGTTTGTCTTCCTTCAACACTTTCATGTCACACTATAGAGTTGACCCAGCAGTTCTTGCGTCCCAAGATTTTGAGGAAAAAAGACCTTGCAGTTATCTGTACTGTAGATTTCATTACATTTCTTATTGCAGTACCCTCCATACCATATCAATTTACCATTGGTATGCTGCCATGGAGGCACCAGAAAAAACACAAAATTGAACACTCACCTTTCTGTAATTTTCCTTTCCTGATGCCTACCCATGGCAGCATACACCCTCCCTTTGATAATCCCTAATGTTCTGAGGTCTAGATACAAGAATACCGGTGGAAGGGAACAACTCTTTTATTTATAGAGTTAAGTGACCCTGTGGGTTGGTCGGGGGCAAAGCAGCCAACCATTGGTATGATGCCATGGGTAGGCACCAGGAAAAGAAAATTACAGAAAGGTGAGTATTCAATTTTCCGCTATCTTTTCTACACCTGAGTTTATTGTCACTTTAAATAGAAAGCACCGTCGACAGTAAAAGGTTTACACACGTATCACACATTCCTGGGAAAAAACAGTGATGATGGCATATTATCTAACCAATCTGAATCTGCAGCTGTAATATAACATCAATCATTATTGGTTTCTCTGTAATGTTGTTCCACATTTTGCAACAAGTTCTGACAACAGTAAGCAGCTGTTGGGGCTCATTCATACCATAATGCATGAGCAGCATGGGGTCATTAGTTTTAACCCCAACCACCACACTACCTACCTGGAGTTTGCATGTTCTCCCTGTGTCTGTGTGGCTTTCCTTCCGGATACTCCGTTTCCTCCCACACTCCAAAGACATGCTGGTAGGTGAATTGGCTCCTGTCTAAATTGGCCCTAGTATATGTATGTATGCATGTAAGTTAGGAACCTTAGATTGTAAGCTCCTTGAGAGCAGGAACTGAAGTGAATGTGCAATACATACACTATATTACCAACATTATTGTGACGCCTGCCTTTACACACAAATTAACTTTAATGGCCTCCCAGTCTTATTCCGTATTGCTCAATATTGAGTTGGCCCACCCTTTGCAGCTATAACAGCTTCAGCTCTTCTGGGAATGCTGTCCACAAGGTTTAGGAGTGTGTCTATGGGAATGTTTGAAAATTTTTCCAGAAGCACATTTGTGAGGTCAGGCACTCATGTGGACGAGAAGGCCTGGCTCGCAGTCTTTGCTCTACTTCATCCCAAATGTGTTATCAGGTTGAGGTCAGGACTCTGTGCAGGCCAGTCAAGTTCCTCTACCCCAAATTCGCTCATCCATGTCTTTATGGACCTTGCTTTGTACACTGGTCCAAATTATTTGGTGGAGGGGGGGGGGGGGGAATTATGGTGTGGGGGTTGTCTTTCAGGCTTTGGGCTTGGCCCCTTGGTTCCAGTGAAGGGAACTCTAAGGAGTCAGCATACCAAGACATTTTGGACAATTTCATGCTTCCAACTCTATGGGAACAGTTTGAGGATGGCCCCTTCCTATTCCAACATGACTGAATATCAATGTACAAAGCAAGGTCCATAAAGACATGGATGAGCGAGTTTGGGGTGGAAGAACTTGACTGGCCTGCACAGAGTCCTGACATCAACCTGATAGAACACCTTTGGAATTAATTAGAGCAGAGACTGTAAGCCAGGCCTTCCTGTCCACATTAGTGCCTGACTTCACAAATGCGCTTTTGGAAGAATGGTCAAACATTCCCATAGACACACTCCTAAACCTTGTGGGCAGCCTTCCCAGAAGAGTTGAAGCTGTTATAGCTGCAAAGGGTGGACCAACTTAATACTGAATCCTATGGACTAAGACTGGGATGCCATTTAAGTTCATGTGTGTGTAAAGGCAGGAGTCCCAATACTTTTGGTAATATAGTGTATGTAAAGTGCTGCATTAATTGACAGAGCTATATAAGTAACTCTAATAAAAAATAAAAAAAATAAATGAATGCATGTGCAGTGCGTGCATAGTGGGGTTGCGCTGACAGGTGGTTTACACATGGAGTGTTTTCTAAAACATTCCACGTGGTTAAGCTAGGTTCACACCAGGCGATTTTTGTAGTTTTTTTTTCATTTGGGTGCGTTTAAAAAAAAAAAAAATTTGTAGGAGGAGGAGGAAACTAACAATTCTACTTAAAACGTATTAACATGCTTTATTCGTGCATTTTTGGTGCATTCCCATTGAAGTCTATGTGGCACAAAATCATGCTGCACCTTCCCCAAAGACGCAACACAGTTGAATTGCAATGCTGTGAAAGAGAAAAGCTGAAATGAATGTGATTTCCATTGCCATGCAATTCTGTCATCGGAAATTGCACTAGTGTGAACCAGGCTTTGCAACATATCTGAACACACTTTGTTGCACAAAAATGCAGAACATCTTATCTTTTTATTCAGTGCACACAGTCAACACAGTTTATTTAACTGAACTGAAGCCATGGGACATAAGGCCATTTGCCTTGCCCTTGCATTCAGACTGTGTTGGTTAACAAAGTCCACGATGGGGCACTATCCCTCCGACTGACACCAACGATGGGACACAATTCTTTCCACTGACACCAGCGATGGGGCACTATTCTTTCCACTTACACCACATTAGTAAGACCTCATCTAGAATATGCAGTTTGGTTTTGGCCACCAGTTCACAAAAAAGGATATCGGGGAACTGGAGAAAGTGCAGAGAAGGGCAACCAAACTGATAAGAGGCATGGAAGTGCTCATTTATGAGGAAAGATTAGAGGAACTGAATTTATTCTCTCTTGAGAAAAGTAGATTAAGAGGGGATATGATGAACATGTATAAATACATAAGGGGTCCATATAGTCAACTTGGTGTTGAGTTATTCACTTTAAAGCGGGAGTCCACCGGGACTCCGCGTTTTTTTTTTTTTTAAAAGCCAGCAGCTACAAATACTGCAGCTGCTGACTTTTAAAATAGTGACACTTACCTGTCCAGCGCGCCCGCGATGTCGGCACCCGAAGCCGATCGCTAGGTCGTCTGTCGGGTCCTGCCGCCGGCATCTTGGGTATGGGAATCAGGAAATGGAGCCTTTCGGCTTCATTTCCCGGTTCCCTACTGCGCATGCGTGAGCCGCGCGGCGCAATCCGGACGGTCCCCGCTGCCTCTGGGAACTGTGTGTTTCCCAGCAGGCAGCGGGGCACTTGCGCAAGGGGCGGGTAGTTGCGGAAAGGGGCGTAATCTACGCCCCTTTCCGCAGACAGCTATCCTGGAAGTGGGTGCAGTTACCTGGATTATCCAGGTAACTGCACCCCCCTCCCCCCTGAAAGGTGCCAATTGTGGCGCCGGAGGGGGGGGGGATTCCGATGAGCGGAGGTCCATTTTAGGGTGGACCTCCGCTTTAAGGTCACCACAGAGGACAAGGAGGCAGTCTTTATGTCTAGAGGAAAATATTTCATCTCCAAATACAGAAAGGCTCCTTCACAGTAAGAGCTGTAAAAAATGTGGAATAGACTCCCTCCAGAGGTGGTTCTGGCCAGCTCAGTAGATTTTTTAAGAAAGGCCTGGATTCTTTCCTAAATGTACTAACATTTATAGGTAAAGTTGATCCAGAGAATATCCATTTTGTTTTTTGCCTTCCTTTGGATTAACTGTGGGTATAGGATTCTTTATATGGAGGTTTTCTATTTGTGTGTGTGTTTTTATTTTTGTTAATTCTATGTTGGTTGAACTGGATGGACTAGTTATCTTTTTTTTTTTACCAGATTAACTATGTAAACAATGTGGCACTGTTCCTTCGGCTGGCACTGACAGCGGGGCACTGTTCCATCCGCTGGCACCGACAGTGGGGCACTGTTCCTTCGGCTGGCACCAACAGTGGGGCACAGTTCCTTCGGCTGGCACCAACAGTGGGGCACAGTTCCTTCGGCTGGCACCAACAGTGGGGCACAGTTCCTTCGGCTGGCACCAACAGTGGGGCACAGTTCCTTCGGCTGGCACCAACAGTGGGGCACAGTTCCTTCGGCTGGCACCAACAGTGGGGCACAGTTCCTTCGGCTGGCACCAACAGTGGGGCACTGTTCCTTCGGCTGGCACCAACAATGGGGCACAGTTCCTTTCGGCTGGCACCAACAGTGGGGCACAGTTCCTTCGGCTGGCACCAACAGCGGGGCACAGTTCCTTCGGCTGGCACCAACAGCGGGGCACAGTTCCTTCGGCTGGCACCAACAGCGGGGCACAGTTCCTTCGGCTGGCACCAACAGCGGGGCACAGTTCCTTCGGCTGGCACCAACAGCGGGGCACAGTTCCTTCGGCTGGCACCAACAGCGGGGCACAGTTCCTTCGGCTGGCACCAACAGCGGGGCACTGTTCCTTCGGCTGGCACCAACAGCGGGGCACTGTTCCTTCGGCTGGCACCAACAGCGGGGCACTGTTCCTTCGGCTGACACCAACAGCGGGGCACTGTTCCTTCGGCTGGCACCAACAGCGGGGCACTGTTCCTTCGGCTGGCACCAACAGCGGGGCACTGTTCCTTCGGCTGGCACCGACAGCGGGACACTGTTCCTTCGGCTGGCACTGACAGCGGGACACTGTTCCATCCGCTGGCACCGACAGCGGGGCACTGTTCCATCCGCTGGCACCGACAGCGGGGCACTGTTCCTTCCGCTGGCACCGACAGCTGGGCACTGTTCCTTCCGCTGGCACCAACAGCGGGGCACTGTTCCTTCCGCTGGCACCAACAGCGGGGCACTGTTCCTTCCGCTGGCACCAACAGCGGGGCACTGTTCCTTCCGCTGGCACCAACAGCGGGGCACTGTTCCTTCCGCTGGCACCGGCAGGGTTGCTATTAGATGTATTTGCCAAGTGGTAGTTGCCTTGGCCAATTGATAGGAGGCCAATTGATTTCATCCTAATTTTTGAATTGCTGCACTTCTCTCTTCTGTCTCTAAATGGCCAGGTATCTGGTGACATTAGATAAGACAAGGGCATTGCAATTTTCTTGGGTCTCTGGACCTGCTGAGAAAGCCTATTTATTTGGGTGGAGTCAGGTGACCGGGGTTCTGTGCCACCTGGACGGCTGTCTGGGTGGCTGTATATTGTAATGCCTCGGGCTGCTAGGCCATAACCCTTAGGCATATCCCCGGGACATCTGGCTGCTTGGCTGTCTTAGGGCCTACCCAGAAGCAAGAGAGAAGCGTAGGTTTTGGACTGCAGCTTGAAGTCCAACCAGAAGTAACGGTTCAGCCAACCGGGGCAAACAGTCGTGGTCAAAGTTAGAGGGGAAGCTGTCGCCACTAAGGGACCATCCACCTTGCCACTGGAGACCACTGTGATTAAGCTGAGGCCATTACCAGAGCAGACTTCTCACCAGCTGGGGATTGTGAAGAAGTAGGACAAATTCAGCGAGTGCCAAGTCAGGGATCCAGTGGGACAGCAGAGGTGACGCTTGTGGAGTGCCAAGCTAGGGACCTAACGTGTCAGCAGGGGTGAACCTTGAGGAGTATCTGTGAGTGCCAAGCCTGGGACCCAGCGGTGAAGCGGGGGGTGATGCTTGAGGAAGATACTGAGTGCTAAACTGGAAGAGCTCAGGGGATCCAGTGGCAGTGGATTCAGTAAGTCTAGTGAAAGACTGGGAGCTCAGTGGAAGTCAAGTTCTACAATAGGAGAATGTAGAAGAAGTGAAAGAGTTCATTGCTAGAAACTGTTGCAAGACTGTTACCATAGGAGACAGCATTCCTACTCGTGCAGATGTGGTGTCTGGCTAGATACCTTTCCCTACATGGCTGTCTACCTAGAAGTCTAGCAGTCTGTTTAAGAGACAATAAATCTGTTTGCATTCAAGAAGTGTCTGGTGCCAATCAATCTACTTTATATTACACCCACCATGCCTTGTAACCCTCTCTACATAGAAGGATGTCGGCTGTCCCTAACACTGGAGGTCACCATTAGGCCTCAGGGGCCCGGGACTTGGCTACACTGGGGTACTATTTTTTCCAAGGCCACAAATTACATTTTCTACTCCCACAGTCCCAGTAAAGGGGGTGGCCACATTCCAGCCCCCATAAAGTCTAAACGACAGTAAACTTGCCCTGTATTTAGAAAGTTTGGAGACCCCTGTGTTATATACTTGAATAAACGCTCTTAAAACAAAAAATGTTATAATGAAATTCTACTAGTAATGGCCAGTATGGGTTATTGTGCTTTCAGACTGATTGAATTGGTGCCATTGTGCATACATGTTTTAACAATGACGTTAGTCCAATTGGGAAATGATTAGCACATAGAATAATTTTGGAGCGTTTTTGTTGAGGATGCAAGGTCGAGGTGGGTATAAGAGATGTTTTTCAGCAGAAAGCAACATGACTTTGATAGGACTTTAATATGGGGAAATGAGCATAGTGCAGAGTCAGCATTGATCGCTAGATGGAGGGCTGGTTGTGAGGGAATGATAACTGCATTAGGAAAAAGACGATCGGCTCATTCCCAGGATGAAGTGAAAATTCACTTTATTAGCTCCATAGTAAAAACAGCATGTCTGCAAGCTTGCTTCGACCCGACTGGGTTTTGTTCACAGCCACCGCGAACGACGACTGCATTGTTCATCGTGAAAACAATTTAGTACAGGAGTGTTAGGCAGGATGGAATTTTTAACAGATCTGAATATGGTTTAAATTATTTATCCAGTTCTGAATAGGTTTACAATAGAAAGAAGCCAATAAAGGAGAGACAGTTTGTAGTGTTGGCCAGCAGAGGGAATGAGAAGCCACATGCAGAAGAATACAGTTCAGCGCCACCGGCATACAGATGGTATTTGAATATAAAGCTGCTAATTAATCATCCCAGGGTGCAATGTGCAGCGTTAATACTAAAAGACCTGCTAATGATCCTCCGCCCCACCCGTGGCACTCCAGCTGTTAGGAGAGGAAATGGATTGAATAGTTTGGTCAGCCCAAAAGACCTCAGAGACTAGATGAAAAGATGGTGACCAACTGTGTCAAAGGCAGCAGATAGATCAAGTAGTACTTGCAAGGAATATTCACGTTTAAAAACATGTCGGGGGAAACATGAGAGCTGCTATTGCTCACTTTTTTCTGCAGGTGCATGCTCCAATGCTGTCATACTTCACTAATCAAGCAAGTCTCTGAACTGGAACAGATATGAGCATATTGGGTGGCCTGAGAGCTGACATACATACAATACACCTGTTTCAGGTCAATAAATCAAAACCCTGGAGCATGTGCTTGTCAAAACAAATCAACGGCCTTCGCGTTTGTTCTGAAAGCGGAGCTTTAACCAAAAGGGAAAGTTCTGCTTTTCCTCCTCCTCTTGTACATTTGGCACAATTTTTGGTGGGGGGGGGCGGGGGCGGGGGCGGGTACCTGATTTTGAAACCACAGCGATCTGAGTGGGTTTTTGGCCCCCTCTCCTTCCCCTGTAGTTTTCTGTGACACACCACAGGTTTCAGAAGACTGCGTGACCAATGAGAAAGCGCAGTTTGACTTACACATATGCAGTTGGAAGCCAGCTATGAAGCCACAAGGCTTCACTACTGGCTTCCCTTAGTAATGATTCTGGCGCCTGCACCCAAATCCGATTGGAGAATCTGCTCGGGTGAGGACATCGCTGGATCAGTGGTCAATTAAGTGTCCTTACATTAAGACACGGACTTGTCATCTGCCTGCTCAGAGAGAATCACCGAAGAGATCCTCTGTTGAGAGGGCGGATCCACTGATGGACTCCACCAGTGAGAAAGGGGCCTTAGGTTACTTTCACACTCAGACCTCTTGAACGTTAGCGGTAAAGCACCACTAGTTTTAGCGGTGCTTTACCGGCGCTGTACGGACAGGAGTGGATCACATTTTTATCTAAGTTAAGTTGGAAATTAGCCCTGGTACTAATGAGCAAATATTGTAGGGCTAGATGTGGTGTGATACTTTGGTCTCTGGAGTTTTAGGTGCACAGGTTTGACAAATGGCATTCCAAAGCTAAAATGATTGACATAATTTTTCTGATATTATGCCTGGTATAGTACATTTTTAAAATATGCTTAAAACCAAACTATTTTCTTTTAATCTTGGATAGTGTATAGTGTAAGATTTTCCATAACTTCCTTTTCCGGAGATTTTCCATCATTTCCGTTTCTGTGTTTTCTATCACTTTCAGTACTGGTGACAATGAACATTAAGTTTTGGGGTGATTTCATGTTAGGCCGCGTACACACGGGCGGACTGTTCGCCCAACTTTGTCCGCTGAACAGTGTTTGGGCGGACAGTCCGCTCGTGTGTGGGCTTTCAGCGGACAGTTTGACGGACAAGGTTTTTCGGAAATTCCGTAAAACTGTCCGCTGAAACCTTGTTTCAGCGAACAGTCCGCTCGTGTGTAGGCTTGTTCGTCAAACAAAGTTGCGCGCATGTTCAGAAAGTATTTTCACGCCGAAAGTTATAATGCAGTGTATAGGACGTCGTATTTTTCGTCCCGTCGTAAGTGCCGTTCACGTCATCGCGCACGGTTTCAGCAAACTGTTCGTTCGTCATGTGTGGCCATGTCCGTCCATGCTAATTTTGAGCGGACTGTTTGCCGAAACTGTTTGACGGACAAAGTTGGGCGAACAGTCCGCCCGTGTGTACGCGGCCTTAGGGATTTGGTTGTTTAAGGTCCATATTTGGATTTAGGGGTGGGGTTCAGTGTAGAGGGTTGGCTGAGGTTACGTGTTACTTATTCATTATACTTTTAAAATTTTGATTATTATTATTATACAGGATTTATATAGCGCCAACAGTTTACACGGCGCTTTACAACTTGACGGTAGGCAGTACAAATAGAATACACTTTAATAGAGTAGGAACCAGAGGGCCCTTCTCGTTAGAGCTTACAATCTAAGAGGGAAGGTCAAGACATTCAAGAGGTAATATCTGTGAGGGATGTGCTGATGGAGAAGTAAATGTATATTTGTTAGGCTGGGGGCCAGATAGGCTTCTCTGAAAAGATGAGTTTTCAGGGATCGCTTGAAAGTGGACAATGTAGAAGAAATGAGTTTTCAGGCATCGCCTGAAAGTGTAAAATGTAGAAGAAAGTTGGACAGATTGGGGTAGAGTATTCTAGAGAATGGGAGGGCCTCTGGAGAAGTCGTGGAGGTGAGCATGAGATGAGGTGAAAGAGAGCAGGAGGTCTTCGGAGGAACAAAGAGAACAATTTGGTTGGTATTTTGAGACAAGGTTAATGATTTAGGTTGGGGCCAGTTTGTGATAACATTTTTATTTTCAGATAAAATATTATTGGGACTGGATTTCCAATACCTAGAAATACTGTACCTACATTAAATTGCCAAAAACGAATGTACCATAGAGGTCAGCTAATAGGAGGAGAAAAGGCAAGACGAGAAGACTTTTTCTCTGTTGTTGGATCAAAGACAAAGAGGTTGCATGGGGATCAGATGAGGAGTGCAAGTTGGGTTTGCAAGTTGATTGCAGCTTAAGTTGAGCTCTTATTGAATCAGTCTTATCTCTGAAGTAGCAGCAAGTAAAGGGAGGTCAGAAGGTTTCAGAACTAAAGAGCTAATTAGAGAAAGTTTTGGAGAGATGTTTGGTAATAACTGCTAGACAAGAGAGAGAAATGGGATTATGTGCCAAGGGCCCATTTTTGTAGGAACAGAGCATGGATTTACAATGTTTAAAGACAGCCTGTGAAGGAGAGTTTCTCTGAAAATGTCTAGCAGATAGGGCCACTTTTGGAGATAACCTGGTATGCCATAAATCAGTGGTTCCCAACTCCTGTCCTCAGGACCCACTAACAGGCCAGGTTTGCAAGATAACTGAAATACATCAAAGTTGATATAATTTGCTGCTCAGTGATTACAGTATTCTAGTCTGCATCTCCCCAAGGTAATGCTTAACTCCTGTCCTCAGGACCCACTAACAGGCCAAATTTTAAGAACCACTGCCATAGATGATAGCACCTAGATTGTCGGTTTCGAATCCCAACCATAGCACTACCTGCCTGGAGTTTGCATGTTTTCCCTGTGCCTACATGGGTTTCCTTCAGGTACTCCAGCTCTAATATGTGTATGTATGAATGTGAGCTAGGGACCTTAGATTATAGGGTAATTGAGGACCATTGTCATTGATGTGATTGTATAATATATATACATAATATACATAGGTATGTAAAGCGCTGTGTAAATTGATAGCACTTTATAAGTACCCGTAGTAAATAAATGTGGATGTTACGGAGTTTGAAGAATGTTACTTGTCATTGGTTTACAGAAGTTAAAGAAACAACATTCGCATAAAACAAATTTAAATAATAGCAAGCCATAAGGGAACGCAATTTTACTGTGAAACTGTAGTGTATTTTTAATGTTTGTTCTTGTATCCTATAATGCTTGAGTACACTTTTTTTTTTTTTTTTTATGACAAACCATAACAATACTATTTAAAGTGGAGTTCCACCCTGTAAAACCTTTTTACAGCCCTTTACTAGTAGTAAAAAACATTTGGATTGAAAAAAAATGTTTTACTCACCAGAAATACCCTGTTGCTATGTGGTGGCTCCTAATCTGCCACATCCAGATCTGCGTAGCTCCGCATCACTTCATCCCTCGCCTGTGCTCCAGGGAAATGTGAGTCATCCTTTCCCAGGAGTCAGTGGGCAGGAGTGTGCCAAAAAATCGCGTTATTTCCCGACAGGAATTTACGTGATTTAAAGAGGATCTATCTAGGTTGCCATAACAACAGGGCAGGACCTTCCTCCGTCGCCGCCCGTTGTCATGGCCACTTGGTAAAAAATTGGTGTGATGGCCGCTGACGCATCGCGCATGCGCAAGTTTGAGAGGTGCATGCTGATTGCCCGGGATGCACCTCTCCATCGCTAATTCAGAAAGAGGCAATGGCCAGAAGATACAAGTGTTAGCCACTAGCCAGTGTGTGTGTGTATATATATATATATATATATATATATATATATATATATATATATATACATATATATATATATACATATATATATATACATATATATATATATATATATATATACATATATATATATATATATAATTTTATAATATACTTTATTTTTGTTATTCATTTATTATGATGGGATATCTGTTAAAAAAAAAAAAAAAATCTTTCGCACTTCGGAACTCCACTTTAAGTTAAACATTATAGCCTGTAATAATATCCATCCGTGGGGGAAGCCATATTTGAGGGATATTTCAAAGTAGAATGGACTGCATACCTCTTATTACACTTCTTGTTTCAACCACACCCTTCAGGCAAGTCCAGACTCTCATAAAGGGCCCAGAAACCACAAAATACAGTATGCTAAAGCAGTCAATGGCTACCATATAATCCAACATCACCATAAAGTACAAGATAAAATCTGGCGTGTGGCTAATACCTGCACTTTTAATATGACAACTTCTCAGGTGAAAACAGGTGATCTTTTCATATAGGACATCATAGGACATTCTCAGGATTTTGAGCCGATGCCCCCGGGGGCGTGCATCACGGCGATCGTTGTTGCGGGGTGTCAGTCTGACACCCCGCAACTATGATCTCGGTAAAGAGTCTCTGACGGAGACTCTTTACCACATGATCAGCCGTGTCCAATCACGGCTGATCACAGTGTAAATAGAAAGAGTCGGTGATCTGCTTTTCCTCACTCGCGTCTGTCAGATGCGAGTAGAGGAGGGCCGATCGGATGCTCCTCTGACAGGGGGGTCTGTGCTGATCGAAATCAGCACAGCCCCCTCCAGGATGCCATCACTGGACCACCAGTGATGCCCAGCACCAGGGATGCCAGTCAGTGCCCATAATGGATGCCAATCAGTGCCCACAATGGGCAACACTGATTGGCATGCATTATTGTTTGGCACTGATTGGCATCCATCAATGCAAAACAATACAATAGAATGTCGCCTATCAGTGCCCATCCGTGCCACCTATCAGTGCCCATCCGTGCCACATATCAGTGCCCATCCATGCCACCTATCGGTGCCCATCCATGCCCATCTGAGCGGCCTATCCATGCCCATCTGTGCCACCTATCCATGCCCATTCATGCTGCCTATCCATGCCAATCCGTGCCAGCTATCAGTGCCAATTTGTGCCACCTATCAGTGTCCATCCATGTCGCCCATCAGTGCCACATATCAGTGCCCATCAACGCCACCTCATCAGTGCCACTTCATTGTTGCCACCTCATCAGTGCCCATCAGTGAAGCCCCATCAGTGCCCATCACTGAAGGAGAAAACTTACTTATTTACAAAGTTTTGAAACTGAAACAAAAAAAAAAACAACATATTTTTCTTTCAAAATTTTCGGTCTTTTTTTATTTGTTTAGCAAAAAATAAAAACCGTAGAGGTGATCAAATACCACCAAAATAAAGCTCTATTTGTGTTAAAAAAAATGATAAAAATTTCATTTGGGTACAGTGTAGCATGAAGGAAGGTGTTTAAGTGCCTGGTATTGAGGTGGTTAATGATCCCTTCATCTAATTTAGAAGGATGTTGAATTGTATGGCTGTTACTGACTTTTGATCTGGATTTTAAAGTTGTATTTAAAGTAAGCCAGGTCTTATTAAATTATACTATTTGCTGGATGGACATAGATGGGGGGTACAGTATTTACTAAAACTGGAGCACTCTGAATCTGGTGCAGCAGTGCATGGTAGCCAATCAGCTTCTAACCTTAAGCTTATTCGGTTAAGCTTTGACATTAAAATCTGGAAGCTGATTGGTTACTCTACAGAGCTGCACCAGATTTTACACTCTCCGGTTTTAGTAAATCACCCTCAGATGTGTTCCAACTTAGTAACATAGCACATTGAATATATATCACTGTCCCTTCACCCCAGTACAATTCTGTTGAAATTTCAATAAAAATAACACAATCTCAAGGTGACTTTGCCTGTTATTGATTTTTTATTTTTTTTCAAGGATGCTTCACTGCCATTTGTCACATCTAAATCTAAAAACCAAAAGTATGACATAGCTGCAATAAAAAATAGAAAAATGGTGTCACAGTTAGTGACTATTTCCTGAAAATATAAGACTATTTGCCCATTTAATGTAATTCTCACACTATTTTTCCTCTGTTTGTTTCTTGTCAGAGAGCCGGAGTGACAAAGCCAAGCGCTTGTTTAGACACTACACGGTTGGATCCTATGACAGCTTTGATGCTCCTAGGTAAGAGATTCTCACTCTTCTTTATGCTGGGTTCCATCTGTCTACAGACATCATAACAGTGTGAGGTGTCTTCAAGGACATTTGCAGGTGTGATTATGGCATTGACTGATGCCAGGCACTTCAGTGGTCAGCGTGCCTTTAGCCAATCATGGCTCAGGGGGCTAAGTCCGTGCCCCTCACTATATAAAGCTTCTTACACTGTGGCCGTATATAGTGTAATGATTGAGAGAATGTTAGCTAGAGGCAGTGTCTAGTGTGTGTGTGTGTGTGTGTGTGTGTGTGTATACTATATATACTCTGAAGTCAGTGTAGACTATATATACAGTGCAGGCAGTCTAGTGTATATGTACAGTATCTCACAAAAGTGAATACATCCCTCACATTTTTATAAATATTTTATTATATCTAAAGTGAAGGTAGTGCTGCGCTATGCTACTACCTTCACTTTACATATTCTCTGGGTTCTGATATTTCCTTCAGTGTTGCAGCATATTGTTAAAAAATGCACACATTTGGTAGTGCGGGAATATCATTGTATTATTTTATTATATCTTTTAATCTGCCAACACTAAAGAAATTACACTTTGCTACAATGTAAAATAGTGAGTGTACAGCTTGCATAACAGTGTA
This sequence comes from Lithobates pipiens, assembly GCF_037356315.1. Classification (NCBI taxonomy): domain Eukaryota; kingdom Metazoa; phylum Chordata; class Amphibia; order Anura; family Ranidae; genus Lithobates; species Lithobates pipiens. The sequence continues at coordinate 90,237,183 of NW_027507788.1, forward strand.
AATTTGCTGTCCCCTCAAAGTAACTCAACACACAGCCATTAATGTCTAAACTGCTGGCAACAAAACTGAGTACACCTCTAAGTGAAAATGTCTTAATTGGGCCCAAGGTGTCAATATTTTGTGTGGCCACCATTATTTTCCAGCACTGCCTTAACCCTCTTGGGCATGGAGTTCACCAGAGCTTCACAGGTTGCCACTGAAGTCCTCTTCCACTCCTCCTTGACAACATAACAGAGCTGGTGAATGTTAGAGACCTTGCTCAATAAAATTTAGATCTGGAGACATGCTTGGCCAGTCCATCACCTTTACCCTCAGCTTCTTTAGCAAGGCAGTGGTCATCTTGGAGGTGTATTTGGGGTTGTTATCATTTTGGAATACTGCCCCGTTACCCAGTCTCCGAAGGGAGGGGATCATGCTCTGCTTCAGCATGTCACAGTACATGTTGGCATTCATGGTTGCCTCAATGCACTGTAGCTTCACAGTGCTGGCAGCACTCATGCAGCCCCAGACCATTACACTTCCACCACTATGCTTGACTGTAGGCAAGACACACTTGTCTTTGTACTCCTCACCTGGTTGCCGCCACACACGCTTGACACCATCTGAACCGAATAATTTTATCTTGGTCTCATCAGACCATAGGACATGGTTCCATTAATCAATTAGTAATTCTTAGTCTGCTTGTCTTCAGCAAACTGTTTGCGGACTTTCTTGTGCCTCATCTTTAGAAAAGGCTTCCTTCTGGGACGACGACCAATTTGATGCAGTGTGTGGCGTATGGTCTGAGCACTGACAGGCTGACACCTTTAAACTCTGCAGCAATGCTGGCAGCACTCATACGTCTTTTTCCTAAAGACAACCTCTGGATATGGCGCTCAGCACGTGCACTCAACTTCTTATGTTGACCATGGCGAGGCCTGTTCTGAGTGGAACCTGTCCTGTTAAACTGCTGTATGGTCTTGGCCACCGTGCTGCAGCTCAGTTTCATGGTCTTGGCAATCTTCTTATAGCCTAGTCTATTTTTATGTAGCGCAACAAATCTTTTTTTCAGATTCTCAGAGAGTTCTTTGGCATGAGGTGGTATGTTGAACTTCCAGTGACCAGTAGGAGAGAGTGAGAGCGATAACGCCAAATTTAACATACTTGCTCCCCATTTGACCTGAGACCTTGTAACACTAACTAGTCACATGACACCGGGGAGGGAAAATGGCTAATTGGGCCCAATTTGAACATTTTTACTTAGGGATATACTTACTTTTGTTGCCAGCGGTTTAAACATTAATGGCTGTGTGTTGAGTTATTTTGAAGGGACAGCAAATTTACACTGTTATACAAGCTGTACACTTACTACTTAACATTGTAGCAAAGTGTAATTTCTTCTGTGTTGTCACATGAAAAGATATAATAAAATATTTACACAAATGTGAGGGGTGTACTCACTTTTGTGAGATATTGTATATAAATATAGTCTGTGTGGAATTTAACCCCAGATCCCCCCCCCCCATGTGAATAGGTATGGGGTACCCATTCACCTACTCTTTCACCCAAAAAAGTATGAAAAAGTAAAAACAACAAAAGACAGTTTTTGACAATTCCTTTATTAAAAAAAAAAGAAAAAAAAAAAGATCCGCCTCGATGGGAGGCGCCGCGCAGACTGCTATCTTTTAGCTGTGATGGCTGTTATACAGGCAAGGGCGGGGCCACCCGGTGACGTAACCGAGTGACCCCCCCGTCCAGACATCATGTGCCGTCAGAGGTGGGTGAGGTCTTCTGGTTACATCAGCGGGTGGCCCCACCCTCGCCTATATTACAGCTGTCACAGCGAAAAGACAGCAGTCGCCATGAGGCCTCCCATGGAGGCAGAATTTTTTATATTTTGGGTCCGTCGGGCGGCATGACTGACGATGGATGTACATCACGGGACGCTTTTATTTTTTTTATTTTTTTAATAAAGGAATTGTCTTTTGTGTTTTTTACTATTTGACACTTTTTGGGTGAGTGGGTAGGGGTGCAATTGTACCATTGTACCCCATATCCATTCTCATAGGGGAGGGGTCTGGATCCCCCCCATTCTGTCCTCCAGGCTGCATGCTCAGAGGAGGGTCTGGTATGGATTTCAGGAGTGACCCCATGCCAATTTTTTTTAAATTTTGGCATGGAGTTTCCCTTTATATTGATACCCAACCCAAAGGACCTGGTATGGAATGGGGGGGGGGGGGGGGGATAGGGGCGGGTAGGGGACCCACGTCCATTCTTTCCTTGACTTTAATCTATATTGGTGGGAACTGCCAATACATTACAGCCACAAGCAATTTTAAATGACATTTTTTTATTTTAGAAATGTAATTTTGCTGCGGGATTCTAAAACACATCAGACATATGCGCCACTTTACAGACAGGCAAAGGGGACCCCCAGGCATGATATTCAAAGGAATATTTGATCTTTATTCTTTCACTTTAAGCATTCTTAAAATCATTGCTTCTGAAAAAAACTTTTTTTGCATTGATACATGTCCCCTGGGGCAGTACCTGGGTCCCCATACACTTTTTAGGGCAATAACTTGTATATAAGCCTTTAAAATTAGCACTTTAAATTTTTCATGTTTGTGTCCCATTGACTTTAATAGGGTTCGCATGTTCGCACAAATTTTTTGCCTGTTCGCATGTTCTGGTGTGAACCCAAACGAGGGGTGTTCGACCCATCCCGAAAAGGGACGATCAGACTTCCCTCAACAGATATGATGTGAGGAAATTCTTAGGCTTTTTTTTTGCAAATGACTGTAATAGAAGTGACCTGGAGCAACGTTTTCTTCAGGAAAACAATCTTAGCCCTTCTGTTGCTCTTTGTCTATCTTCCCCTGTGTTATTGTTAATGCAGTTCTAATTTAAAATGTGAGTATACGTATGATTTAAAGATTTGAATTTATTTTTGTTGGTTTACCTTGGCTTCTCTGTGGGTTTTCTGAGGGCTTGGAAGTTTTAAAATCCTTGCTATTAACTGAGGTCCATGTAGACTTCTTCATGCAGCCTTCTTTAACTGGTGTCTTTTTTTCATTGTATTCGTTTTTGTTGCCAGAAAATAGATTTTGGGCTTTGGTTTCAGTACTGAGTACAACAGAAAATGCAAATATACCCCTCACCATAATGCATCTCAGCACTAGAGTACCACCACCTAATGCTCCCCTATCTAATCAAAGTTGCAATGTCTCTTTTAGATACACCCAAAAATTCTGACCAAAATCATTATGTTTAACCTAACCCTCAAACTAGTCCCTAGCACTGACCTCTGTAATATCAATCATATTGTATCCTGCATCGGGAGTGGACTGTGTCTAGTTATTGTGGTTCTATATAGGCCTTATGCACACCAGCGGTTTGGCCCATACAGAAATGTAAAAAAATGGCACTTTTGGGTGTACAGGAGGCAAATGGGCAGCAGGCCATGCCTTCTACAAGCAGGCTGGCAAAATCAATGGCAGGCTGAAATGCACAATGCTGAGCGGGGCTTGTAAAGGGTTGTATTCACTAGAATTGTTTAGAGTGATTTTTTTCTTGTGCAAGGCTACCTTCAACAACTATAAGAAAGGTCTACTTTTCATTCAATAAAATTTTATAGTGTTTTTAACATGTTTTTACAGTATATACATATAAAAAGAGTTCTTTATGTAATGAATAGTATTTGTTTTTGTATATGTTTTTAAAAGAATTGTTTCTATGTGTAATTTGTAATTATATATAAATAGGGACAGTCATATTTTCTCAGTACAAATGCAAATGCGGCTTCCAGTTCTTCAGTGTTGTGTTTTAGTTTTGCTTTACTGCTCCTGTTCACAATGTAAGTCTGAGTCAGCTGACTCACTGAAAACCATGCCCTCCCTGTGTGGCTGATGTGTTAACTCAACAACTGTTAAGCAGGTAGATGAGAACAGATCTTGCTCTTGCGGTGGGCTACACAATTCTACAGTCAATCAGTAACAAAAAATAGAAGAGAAAACATGGTAAAAGTAATGGCCACATTAAAAATTACTATAAGGTTAACACTGACATAATGTTTTAAGGCACTGTACATTTTAAAAAGTTTGTTTATACCTAGGTATTATTGTAGTTATATTGTCTGCATTGTTTGTATGCCTCACCTTGCAATGATGGGCTCACATGTTGTGGCTGCAGTTTGTAGTGTCATGGCTGATCATTTCTCCTACATTCACGTATTTATTCACTTGGCTTGTCCCTATTCCGTAAAGAGACAAGCAAATAATTGTTTTTGTCGCATGGTGTCCAATCTATGCCTTGCCTTTGCTCTAAACTGTGCATGTTTAGGAGATATTTGTTTTACTTACAGGTAAGCTTTATTATAAGTTTAATTGTAGGTAAAAGTCAAAGCAGAGTTTGCTATTTACTACTCACTGGGACAACAAATTTTGAACTCCGCTGGTTCATCCACCAACTCATGGTAGCGGCAAACCCAAACCTCATCCTTAATTACAATCTGATTGGCCAGTGTTTGTATAATCTCCTTTAAAATTTACCAAAAACATGTAATGCGAGAAACTACCTAAAAACCACACTGCATACTTTTTAGTGGATCTAAAGGAAATACAGTCATTGTAGAAATGTGTGGTCAAGAAATAACTGGATGAAATTGGTGGATGTCTAAGAACTCAAGAAGAGTTATCCTTCAGTACTTGGAAAAGAAAAGACTGGCTAAGACACCTGTCAGGTTTTTTTTTTGTTAGTTTTTTACTGTTTGGGGTTGATTTACTAATACTGAAGAGTACAAGAAGAGAAGAGCCCTAAGGCACCTTTCAAACAGACTTGTCTGTGTATGGACTCCGCTTTGCGTAGCGATCCCCGCTGAGTAGGAGGATGACCGGTCCATCTCCACTCGCTGTGCTGAGATGGATCTGTCAAAGACCCGCCTCTATGGAGAACAGATGAAAATGGACTGCCTGTCCATTTTCATATGATCCTATCCAATTTGATTCTCCAAACGGATGGAAAATAGGGTTTCCATCCCTCTGGATTTCATGGACAGGATCGGATAGTGGCAGATGTTAGCGGACCACTGACATCCGCTGCTCCATAGGGGTCCATGGAGCATCCAATCAGGTCCGCCTGAAAAACTGACAGGCGGACCTAATCGGAAAGCCCGTGTGAAAGGGGCCTAAGCCAGTTCAGCAAACTAAGAGGAAAGTTTACAAAAATTGGATCACTCAGAATCTGGTGCAGCTGTGCATGGTAGCCAATCAGCTTCTAACTTCAGTTTGTTCAATTAAGCTTTGACAAAAAACCTGGAAGCTGATTGGTTTCATTGCAGAGCTGCAACAAATTATTCAGTCTTCCGTTTTATCAGATCAATCCCTCTGTTTCCCATCTGAGACATTTTACTTCACTTGCTGTTTCATAAACACTATAAAAGTAAGAAGAAATCAGTTGTCACCAGGACAGCTGTTCCCATTGGAAGACTTCCCCTCACCTCACCTTCTGTTTTGGTGACAACTGTAAAATTTGGAATTACCCATCTTTTTCTGAATTACAGGTAATGGTTACCAGGATAAATAGGACAATTTTCCCCAGTGGCAATACAGACAGTAACAAAAAACCTTAAAAATTAGGGGGTACAGGATCATTTGTTTCAATAGATGTTAACAGCTGGGTGTTTCGTAGCGAAGAATTTCTCTTAGGTAACTCTCCAATAATACCCGAGTTAGGCTCATATCTTAAGTAGAACGTATACACAGGTATGTGCCAGAAACAAATCATGTTGTGTCCATTTGTCATTTTATTTGAACTTTCCCATACCATGAAAAGCTAACTTAATTTGGGAGCTCAGAGGGTCAGTTTTTATTAGGATGCAAAGGATAGAAGTAGACCTTTTTAACCACTAATGCGGCGTACACACGATCAAACAATCTGGTGGAAAAGTCCGGCAAACTCAAGTCCGCCGGAAAATCCGCCCGTGTGTGAAAGAGGCGTCGCTGGCCCCGTCACCTGGTATGGACTTAAAGGGGAATGCCTATGCCGAAAAATCGGCGTGGGGTCCCCCCCAGGTCCACATCAGACCCTTATCCGAGCACGCTACCCGGCCGGCGAGGAAAGGGGGTGGGGACGAGCGAGCGCCCCCCCTCTTGAGCCGTGCCAGGCCGGGTGCCCTCAACATGGGGGGTGCCTTGGGGAAGGGGGGCTGCGTGGCCCCCCCACCCCAAAGCACCTTGTCCCCATGTTGATGAGGACAAGGGCCTCTTCCCGACAACCCTGGCCGTTGGTTGTCGGGGTCTGCGGGCGGGGGGCTTATCGGAATCCGGGAGCCCCCTTTAATAAGTGGGCCCCCGGATACCGGCCCCCCCACCCTATGTGAATGAGTATGGGGTACAATGTACCCCTACCCATTCACCTGTGGAAAAAAGTAAAAATAAAACACAACACACAAGGGTTAAAATAGTTTATTGCACAGCTCCGGGGGTCTTCTCGCCGGACTCCTCTGCTATCTTCTGCTAGCTCTTTTGCTAGCGGAGGAGCCCGGCTTTCTTCTTCGCCGCCGTCGCCCTCTTCTTCCGACTTCGGGGGTCTTGTCCCCCTCTTCGGTTCTTCTTGCCGGGCCACCGCGCCTTCTTCTAGCTCTTTTACAGGCGGTGGCCTGGTCTTCTGTCGCCGCTGTCGCCGTCTTCTGTTCTTCTCTTCTTCTCTTCAGATGCTGCCTCGTCGCTCTCTCCGCTCACAATGATGGGGACGCCGGACACGGTGACTTATATAGGGACATCACCGGATGATGTCCCCGCCTATTATGATGTCACAGTCCCAGAGGATGCTGCGACAGAAGACCGGGCCACCGCCTGTAAAAGAGCTAGAAGAAGGAGCAGTGGCCCAGCAAGAAGAACCGAAGAGGGGGACAAGACCCCCGAAGTCGGAAGAAGAGGGCGGCGGTGGCGAAGAAGAAAGTCGAAAGAGAGTCTGGCGAGAAGACCCCCGAAGACGGAAGACCCCCCGGAGCTGTGCAATAAACAATTTTAACCCTTGTGTGTTGTGTTTTATTTTTACTTTTTTCCACAGGTGAATGGGTAGGGGTACATTGTACCCCATACTCATTCACATAGGGTGGACGGCCGGTATCCAGGGGCCCCCTTATTAAAGGGGGCTCCCGGATTCCGATAAGCCCTCCGCCCGCAGACCCCGACAACCAACGGCCAGGGTTGTCGGGAAGAGGCCCTTGTCCTCATCAACATGGCGTTGGGGTTCCCCTTTAAGTCCATACCAGGTGGCCCCCCCTTCCCCAAGGCACCCCCCATGTTGAGGGCATGTGGCCTGGCACGGCTCAGGAGGGGGGGGGGCGCTCGCTCGTCCCCACCCCCTTTCCTGGCTGGCCGGGTAGCGTGCTCAGATAAGGATCTGATGTGGACCTAGGGGGGACCCCCACGTCGATTTTTTGGCGTAGGGATTCCTCTTTAAGTCCATGCCGGCTACCTGGAGACGCGCTCAAAATGAGTGGACTTTCCCCCGCCTGTGTGGGCCAGTCCGTTCATTTCAAAAGTACGGCGGATAGTCCGGCGGACTTAGTATGCCGTATTAGTCCGCTGAAAAAGTGCCGTGTGTGGGCAAGTAGCTCGTTCGGAAAGTCCGGCGGACAGTCCGGCGGGAAATCCATCAGACTAAGTCCGCCGGATAGTTGGCTACGTGTGTACGCGGCATTAGAGTCTAAAATAGTCAAAATAAATTCACCTGCTCCCCTCTTTTGCGTTTCACTCCCCCCGAAGCTTATTCATAATCTCTATGCTTAAGTCTATGACTTAGTCTTTGTCATTAAGTCTATGACATAGAGTTGACTCTATGGCTAAAAGTCATATGACTAAATCTATGATATAGAGTTTAGGTCTAAGACTATTAAGCTTAGTCATAAACTCTATGACTAAGCTTCAGATGGAATAAAAGGCATACGAGTGGAGCAGATAGGTTTATTCAAGCTACCCAATACAAAATAAATAAATCTGCTCCACTCTTATGCATTTTATTCCATCTGAAGCTTAGTCATAAAGTTTATGACTAAGCTTTATAGTCTTAGTCCTAAACTCTATATTATAGATTTAGTCATACGACTCTTAGGCCGCGTACACACGCGGGGACTGTTCGCCCAACTTTGTCCGCTGAACAGTGTTTCGGCGGACAGTCCGCTCGTGTGTGGGCTTTCAGGGGACAGTTTCAGCGAACAGTCCGCTGAACAAGGTTTTTCGGAAATTCCGAAAAACTGTCCGCTGAAACTTTGTTTCAGCGAACAGTCCCCTCGTGTGTAGGCTTGTTCGTTAAACTAAGTTCCGCGCATGCTCAGAAAGGATTTACACGCCGAAAGTTATAATGCAGTGTATAGGACGTCGTATTTTTCGTCCCGTCGTACGTGCCGTTCACGTCATCGCGCACGGTTTCAGCAAACTGTTCGTTCGTCGTGTGTGGCCATGTCCGTCCATGCTAATTTTGAGCGGACTGTTTGCTGAAACTGTTTGACGGACAAAGTTGGGCGAACAGTCCCCGCGTGTGTACGCGGCCTTAGTCATAGAGTCAACTCTATGTCATAGACTTTGTATATGACTTAATGACTTATGTCATTAACCACTTTCAGACCGGACCATTTTGCTGGTAAATGACCAGAGGTCTTTTTACACTTTGGCACTGCGCTGCTTTAACTGGTAATTGCGCGGTCATGCAATGTTGTACCCAAACAAAATTTGCGTCCTTTTCTTCCCACAAATAGAGCTTTCTTTTGATGGTATTTGATTGCCTCTGCGATTTTTATTTTTTGCGATATAAACGTAAAAAGACCGCAAATTTTGAAAAAAAATGATATTTTCTACTTTTTGTTATTAGAAAAATCCAATAAACTCAATTTTAGTCATACATTTAGGCCAAAATGTATTCAGCCACATGTCTTTGGTAAAAAAAAAGTCAATAATTGTATATTTATTGGTTTGCGCAAAAGTTGTCACATCTACAAACTAAGGTACGTTTTCTGGAATTTACGCAGCTTTTAGTTTACGACTGCCTATCTCATTTCTTGAGGTGCTAAAATGGCAGGGCAGTACAAAACCCCCCCAAATGACCCCATTTTGGAAAGTAGACCCCCTAAGGAAATTGATAAGAGGCATGTTGAGCCCATTGAATATTTTATTTTTTTGCCTCAAGCGATTGAATAATGACAAAAAAAAAATTTTTTTTTTTTTTTTACACAAAGTTGTCACTAAATGATATATTGCTCACACATGCTATGGGCGTATGTGAAATGACACCCCAAAATAAATTCTGCTGCTTCTCCTGAGTACGGGGATACCACATATGTGGGACTTTTTGGGAGCCTAGCCGCGTACGGGGCCCCGAAAACCAAGCACCGCCTTCAGGCTTTCTAAGGGCGTAAATTTTTGAGTTCACTTCTCACTACCTATTACAGTTTTGAAGGCCATAAAATGCCAAGATGGCACAAAACCCCCACAAATGACCCCATTTTAGAAAGTAGACACCCCAAGCTATTTGCTGAGAGGCATGTTGAGTTCATGGAATATTTTATATTTTGCCACAAGTTGCGGGAAAATTACAAACTTTTTTTTTTTTTTTTTTTTTTTCACAAAGTTGTCACTAAATGATATATTGCTCACACATGCCATGGGCATATGTGAAATGACACCCCAAAATAAATTCTGCTGCTTCTCCAGAGTACGGGGATACCACATATGTGGGACTTTTTGGGAGCCTAGCCGCGTACGGGGCCCCGAAAACCAAGCACCGCCTTCAGGCTTTCTAAGGGCGTAAATATTTGACTTCACTCCTCACTACCTATTACAGTTTTGAAGGCCATAAAATGCCAAGATGGCACAAAACCCCCACAAATGACCCCATTTTAGAAAGTAGACACCCCAAGCTATTTGCTGAGAGGCATGTTGAGTCCATGGAATATTTTATATTTTGCCACAAGTTGCGGGAAAATTACAAACTTTTTTTTTTTTTTTTTTTTTTTCACAAAGTTGTCACTAAATGATATATTGCTCACGCATGCCATGGGCATATGTGAAATGACACCCCAAAATAAATTCTGCTGCTTCTCCTGAGTACGGGGATACCACATATGTGGGACTTTTTGGGAGCCTAGCCGCGTACGGGGCCCCGAAAACCAAGCACCGCCTTCAGGCTTTCTAAGGGCGTTACAGTTTTGAAGGCCATAAAATGCCAAGATGGCACAAACCCCCCCCAAATGACCCCATTTTGGAAAGTAGACACCCCTAAATTTAGGGGTACACTAGTGAGACTAGGTAATAAATGGCGGGTGCCCTGAAACTATAAAAAAATAACTAACCAACCAGCGTCACCTGTAACAGTTATATGGTGATCACTGGTGAAAGGGTTAACTAGGGGGCAATCAGGGGGCTTTATGCGGTAGTATATGGGGGTCCCTGGCGCTATAAAAAGCTGCGGCGAACCTAAATACCTACTTGCCTAACTAGCGTCACCTGTGACACTAATACAGCGATCAGAAAAACGATCGCTTATTAGGCTGGGTTCACACTGGAGCGATGCGGGAACGCCACGAATGCGCGGCGGGTTCCCGCATCGCATGCCTCCCGGCGGCAGTTCACACTGCCCTATGCGAACTGCTGGGAGTGTCAGTGAAATGTTACTGACACCCCCAGATCAGTTCGCATATCGCAGTGCGATCTGCAAACTCGGATCGCATGGTGTGAACACCCATGCGATCCGATTCTGCTGCGGGCCAAAAAAAGGGTCCCGTGCGAATTTGCGGCGGGTGCGGCGGGTGTGGCGGGTGCGGCGAATGGCTGAACTCGAATCGCACAGAGATCGGATGTGATTTGCACTGCAGTGCGAATCACATCCGTTCTCAAACCGCTGCAATCTGAACCCAGCCTTAGTGACACTGGCGACGGGGGGTGATCACGGGGTTAAACCTTTATTGGGGGGGTTAGGGGGGTACCTTAGAACTAAAGGGGGCTAACCCTAACTGCCCTAACAGTTATTAGTCACAAATGACACCCGCCGGGTGATCAGGGGGTTAAACCTTTATTAGGTAATAAATGGCGGGTGCCCTGAAACTATAAAAAAATAACTAACCAACCAGCGTCACCTGTAACAGTTATATGGTGATCACTGGTGAAAGGGTTAACTAGGGGGCAATCAGGGGGCTTTATGCGGTAGTATATGGGGGTCCCTGGCGCTATAAAAAGCTGCGGCGAACCTAAATACCTACCTGCCTAACTAGCGTCACCTGGGACACTAATACGGCGATCAGAAAAATGATCGCTTATTAGGCTGGGTTCACACTGGAGCGATGCGGAAACGCCGCGAATCCGCGGCGGGTTCCCGCATCGCATGCCTCCCGGCGGCAGTTCACACTGCCCTATGCGAACTGCTGGGAGTGTCAGTGAAATGTTACTGACACCCCCAGATCAGTTCGCATATCGCAGTGCGATCTGCAAACTCGGATCGCATGGTGTGAACACCCATGCGATCCGATTCTGCTGCGGGCCAAAAAAAGGGTCCCGTGCGAATTTGCGGCGGGTGCGGCGGGTGTGGCGGGTGCGGCGGGTGCGGCGAATGGCTGAACTCGAATCGCACAGAGATCGGATGTGATTTGCACTGCAGTGCGGTGCGAATCACATTCGTTCTCATAAACCGCTGCAATGTGAACCCAGCCTTAGTGACACTGGCGACGGGGGGTGATCACGGGGTTAAACCTTTATTGGGGGGGTTAGGGGGGTACATTAGAACTAAAGGGGGCTAACTCTAACTGCCCTAACAGTTATTACAGTCACAAATGACACCAATGCAAAAAAAAAAAAAAAAAAAAAAAAAATGACATTGGTGTCACTGTGACTGGGGGGCAGGGGTAATTGGGGGGGTGATCGGGGGGTAAAGGGGGGGTGTGAGTGTGCCTGGCATGTTCTACTGTGTGTGGGATGTGTTGGTGCAACTCACTGATCCGCTCTCCTCCGTGTCGGAACGAAAAATACCGACACGGAGGAGAGAATACATCACTTCCTCTCCTGTGTTTACATTACAGGAGAGGAAGTGATGTCACCGGGGATTTCTATTCGTCGGGAGCGATCGCGAGGGGGTGGCCATGAATGAATGGCCGTCCCCTCGTCCGGGATCGCTCCCGAACGAAAACCGACCGCCGCAGGCACCGGGCGGGGGCCCGATCGGGCCCCCGACCCGCGGGAGGCAAATCACGTACATGTACGTGCTTATGCCTGCCCGTGCCATTCTGCCGACGTACATCGGCGTTAGGCGGTCGGCAAGTGGTTAAAGGGGTTTTAAAGGTAAAAGTTTTTTCACCTTAATGCATTGTATGCATTAAAGTTAAAAAAACATCTGACAGTGCTGCCCCCCCCAGCCCCCCTGTTTTACTTACCTGACCCCTTGAAAGTCCAGTGCTCGCCCCCAACGTCCTCTTCACCGCTTAGCCTGGCCGTTGATTGGCTAGAGTGGATGGATTGAAAGCAGCGCAGCTATTGGCTTGCGCTGCTGTCAATCACATCCAATGATGCGGTGCGCCAGGGGGTGGGGCCGAGCGATACAGTGAGCGGCTATAGCCGCCGGCTGTATCACGGGAGCGCGCTCGCAAGTGCTTCTCACCATGCGAGGGAGCTTGCAGGAACGTGAGAAGTACTTGCGGGGGGAAGCAGAGACAGACGCCGAAGGACCCCAGAAGAGCAGGTTCGGGGCCACTCTGTGCAAAATGAGCTTGTTATTTAAAAAAAAAAATCTCTTTACAACCCCTTTAAGTCATAGACTTAACCATAGAGATTATGAGTAAGCTTTGGATGGAGTGAAACACATAAGAGGGGAGCAGGTGAATTTATTTTGAATCGAGTAACTTCAATAAACCTATTTTGGACTGTGAGACGTTTAAACGGCTTCAATTATATTCTTTGCATCACAATTTGAAGCTGTTCAAGGACTGTTTGGACCTGGCATCGTCCTGTCAGTACAACAGCGGTGACAAACCTAGAGCGGAATATTTTTCATTAGGGCTTGGGAAAATTGAAAGAAACTTGTTGAACTTCTGGAAATGGTGGGATCCTGATGGATAATAAAACACCAGACAGTAAGGTACACTACAGATGCCAGTTTAACAGACATGGTTATTTACAAAACCAAATGCCAAATAAAGTTGGAACACAACTGGACACAATTTTCTTTCTGGCGTTTCCTTTGAGTTTGAAAGACTTCATCACTCTAGCCAAAACATTAAAAGATTTGGCTTTAAATATACCTTTAAGGGCTAACGCTACCTTTTGGGCATTGTGATCCTCTGCAGAGATGAATTATTAGAATTAAATAGTGTGATTCTCCAACATCCCAAGCCAGAACATCAAATGAAACATCAGTGGGGTCAGGGCCGGATTAACATAGGGGCTATTGGAGCTGCAGCTCCAGGCCCCTTTCTCAAGATAGGCCCATTTGCCCCAAAAAAAAAAAAGATCGACTTCGAGGATTGTAGCTCGGAGCGCAGGAGTCACAGAGACCCCACATTTGGGGGGTAGGTAGCTAAAGACCCATTCCAGCACTGGTTAAAATATGGGGCTGCTATCATCTATGGTTCCGGAGATACAGGGCTGCTTGCGCAGCCTGTCAGAAGCTACATACAGTGGCCAGTTTAAACACAATCTGGAACACTCTGCAGCAGACTGAGAGGATGAGATCACAGTGCTCATAATAATTATTTGTATATTACTTATGATAATTAACCCCTTGCCACCCAGGCCCATTCTGAGACTTCTCTCCTACATGTAAAAATCATCATTTTTTTATGCTAGAAATTTACTCAGAACCCTCAAGCATTATATTTTGTTTTAGCAGACACTCTATGGAATAAAATTGTGGTCTTTGCAACTTTTTATGTTACATGACATTTGCGCAGCAATTTTTCTAACTTTTTTTTTGGAAAGAAACAGTTTCATTCATTAAAAAAACCCACTAAAGTTAGCACTATTTTTTGTTGTGTACTAAACGATGCTTTACATTTTTTTACAGGTTACACGTTTAGAGTTACAGAGGAGGTCTAGTGCTAGAATTATTGCTCTCGTTCTAACGATCGTGGCGTATGTAACCTGTGTGTATCTGGCTCTGATACTAACCATTGCCTACCCAGGGACTGACTAGTATCTCTCCCCAGCCTGTCCCCACACACCCTCTCACCTGCTGACCTGTGAATGGGGCAATCACTCCCGCAGTGTTATTGTGTTCTGCCAGTGAATACAATGATTAGTGTTGCTAACTATAGCTGGCAGCACTGATTGTTTTGGGGAAAACCTGACAGGCTGGTTGTACTCAAGTCGGTTAATAGGTTGACTTGTGTAAAACCAGCTAGCCCATACATAGATCGACTATGGCTGGTCTCTGCTTAATTGGTGTAATTTCAATCCATGTATGGCCCGATTAACCACTACGCAGTCCCTAAACATCCTTCCACAAACCTTTACATTTTTCCTTCCCAGATTACTTCATCCTCCTCTCCCATACATAGTGCCCACTGTCATACTCTCCACACTTCTCTCCTATACATAGTGCCCACTGTCATACCCTCCACACTCCTCTCCTGTACATACTACTCACTGTCATACCCTCCATACTCCTCTCTTATACATAGTGCCCACTGTCATACCCTCCACACTTCTCTCCTATACATAGTGCCCACTGTCACACCCTCCACACTCCTCTCCTGTACATACTACTCACTGTCATTCCCTCCATACTCCTCTCCTATACATAGTGCCCAGCGTCATACCCTCCCTCCACACCCCTCTCCTGTAATTACTGCTTACTGTCCTACTCTCCACACTTCTCTCCTGTACATAGTGCCCACTGTCATACCCTCCACACTCCTGTACATATTGCTCACTGTTATACCCTCCACACTGTTCTCTTATACATAGTGCCCAATGTCATACCCTCTACACTCCTCTGCTGTGCATACTGCCCACTGTCATACCCTTCACACTCCTCTCCTGTACATAGTGCCTTCTGCCATACCCTCTTCACTCCTCATGTACATAGTGCCCACTGTTAGACCCTCCACATTCCTCTCCCTCACCTGCACATACTTCCCACTTTTATACCATCCATACTCCTCCCCTATGCCTCTTACCCACAAAAACTGTTCTTTAAAATTATACTGAATATCCTCAATGTTACCAGCTCTAGAATGGGCACACTTTTGTCAGTTCAACTAAAGGAAATCTCACAGTCCTCATATTTGTTCTGCCCCATTATTAGTATTTATTTAATTTTGTAATTACTAGTGTGATGTATAGAGGAACATAGGGGATGTCAGCTACTCTAAATATAGCAATTGTAAAAAAGCGTTCCTGAAAATATTTTTGAAATGTTGACAACTATGTACTTAGGCACTGCCCAAGGGCCACAGGGTCAGTAGGGGGCCCCATGAGAGGCTCGTGATATTAAAGCAGTAGTAAACTTTTCGAACATTACTACTTTTTAGATGCCCTGGGGTAGGTTATGCCATAATGTACAAGAATGCCCAGCATATTAGCACATTAGGGTACACTTAAATTGTCAGACTGAGCCCTCCAGTGCTGTGCTGTGATCAATCCGGTGGGGCCTGGGCACTAACATCTTCACCCGGTCTTCCTTCTGGGTTCTGTGCCTTCGGTCACTTGCCTTGGCCAGGCTGCATTGATGTCATTCCCACACATGCTCATGTGCATCCTCTTTCTCTCACCCCCCCCCCCTTTCTCTCTCATCCTCGATCCCTTACCCCTCACACCTCTTTCATCCCCTTTCTCTCTCTCTCATCCTCCCTCTCTCTCTTTAATTTAATTTGTTTTAACAAAAAATGTTTTGCATTTTTATTTACTTATTGTTTATAAAAGGCCCTACCAAAATCCTCAGCACCAGGCCCATGATGTTCTTAATCTGGCCCTGAGTGGGGCTGCAATGACTTGATACAGAATTCTATGTAACACCCCTGTGCTAACCCACAATAGGGATTCCCTTCTTTTTGCAGTCTTTTTAGGATGTGCCACAACAAATTTGCACAGAAATGCAGATCTATACCTTTGCTTTTCTGTGCTAGCCAAAGGAAATCCATTTGTGGAGGACATACTTACAGCACAAGGTAACTAACCAAAACCTGTTTAAAAGAAATCAGCAAGCCTTGCTTTTTCCATGGAAGGCAGGTGTCAGCTATATGGTCTGTCAGCCCGTTATAATTGATATGCTTGTCTTTATCACAACCCAAAATTTTGGTTTCAGGTGTTTAATAACTTATAACTCTCATACCTTGCATTACACTGATATAATAATTAATGCAAAAGATTGGTGGCATAGAGAGATTTTAAAAGAGTGTAAACATACACTGATAGCCTTAAGATATTAGAGAGTTATTAATAATTTGATACATAAAATCCAAATCAAAGGGAGCTCCGTGCTATAACATAGCCATGGAGGATAGTACGGTAATGTCTTCTAGCCCAGTTTAGGGTTCACAGATTTAGTCTATAACGTCAGAATACAAAATTTGCAACAAAAAAAAAAAAAAACAACAAAAAAAAAAACCCTGCAAAAATCCCCCACTTCTTCTGCTATTTAAATAACTTTCTTTCAGGTGATCTTTCACATGCAGGTAAAAAGTTTCCCCTGGCAACTGTAACACTACACCTGCAGGAGCTGCTGGCAAATATGGTTATCTCCCACCCTGCACAGCCAAGCACATCTGAAGTCAAGAAGCAGTCCTTGCAGCTTTGTTATATTTTTTATTTAGGGGAATTAAACTTGGATGTGGTAAGAGTTATGCGATGCCCCCTTGATCAGTAGAAACTAGGAATGGCCCCAATGTTCAATGTGATGTGAGAGCCATGATTGGTCTAAGGCAGGGTGCCTTTGGCCAATTATGGCTCAGGGGCTAAGACAAGGTCCTGCACTTTATAAGGCTGCTGCTTACACAGGGCCGTATATACACGGAGCCGTATATAGTGAATGAATGGAGATTAGGCAGGTAGTTAGTGTAGTGTGCAGTCAGTCAGTGTAGAATATGTAATACAGTTCAGCGTATATAGTGCAGTCAGTGTATATATAATACAGTGGAGAGTATAGAATGCAGTCAGTGTTATATATATAATATAGTGGAGAGTATATTGTGCAGTCAGTGTAGTGTATATATAATGTAGTCAATGTAGTGTATATATATAATACGTGCAGAGTATATAGTGCATTGCAGAGTATAAGTGGTTAAGTATTGAAGTGGTTAAGGGGAACCCTATGACAGAGTAGGAAAAAAACGGTGTGGGGTTCCCCCCAAGAATCCGTACCAGGTCCTTTGGGTCTGGCATACATTTTAAGGGGAACTCCATGCCAACATTTTTTTTTTAAATGGCATGGGCTCCCCCCCAAAATCCAAACTAGAACCTTATCTGAGCATGCAGCCTGGCAGGCCAGGAAAGGGAGGGGATGAGTGAGCACCCCCCTCCTGAACCATACCAGGCCACTTGCCCTCAACATGGGGAGGCTGCTTTGAGGTGACACCCAAAGCAACTTGTCCCCATATTGATGGGGACAAGGGCCTCTTCCCAACAACCCTGGCTGGTGGTTGTCGGGGGCTGAGGGCAGGGGGGTTATCGGAATATGGAAGCCCCCTTTAACAAGGGGGCCTCCAAATCCCAGCCCCCCCATGTGAATGGGTATCGGGTCCATTGTACCCCTACCCAATCACCAAAAAAAGTGTCAAAAAGTTAAAACCACAAGAGACAGTTTTTGACAATTTTCTTTATTAAAAAAGAAAAAAAAGTGTCTTGCGATGGGCAGCGTGATCAAAGATGGATGTACAACGGACCCGAAAAATAGAAAAAAATTAAAAAGCTCCGCCTCCATTGGAGGCCTCCCGGCGACTGCTGTCTCTTCGCTTTGACAGCTGTTTTATAGGCAGGGGTGGGGCCACCCAGTGATGTAACAGAGTGACCCCACCCCTTCTAACATCATGTGACGTCAGAGGGGGGCAGGGTCATCCAGTTGCGTCAGAACCTGGGCTTAATGTCATTTTTTTCCTTTAGAAATGTCATTATTGCTGCGACATGTTCTACACATTGCACAGATGCACCAATTTACAGGCAGACTAAGGGGACCCCTCTGGCACCATATTTAAAGGAATATATCATTCTTATTGTTTCACATTTCATCGTTTTAAAAACTTTTTTTGCATTGATACATGTCCTATAGGGCAGTACCTGGGGTCCCCATACACATTTTATGGCAATAACATGCATGTAAGCCGTTCCCATTCAAATGAGGACTTTTGATTTTTCATGTTCATGTCCCAAAGACTTTAATAGCGTTTGCATGTTCACTAGATCTTTTTGGCTCTTCGAGGTGTTCTGGTGTGAACCGAATCGGGGGGTGTTCGGCCCATCCCTAGTAGAAACTCTTCAGGGACACAAACTATATACATGCAGTATATACATGCTCCTCTTCTTCTACCTTCAGCTCAGACTTGCTTGTAGAACTACAACTTCCAGGACCAGCTAGCACTAACAGGATTATCTGACAAGGGCATAATCAGACCACAGCAAATGCCCTTTGCAGGCAGGGACCACGGGCACCTTTAGTTGTGTAGCAAAAGAGAAGTCTTTGGAGCTAACAGTTTCCATTAAAAACAGGGGTTTCGTTTGCACACATTTGCAAATACATGCATAAGCTTAGGAGCCACGTCACGGCACCCCGGTATTATCTTTAGTCCTACCTCTATAAAGTTTTGAGAGCCTCCATTGTAGAAGCACATGCTGTATAATGGATAGCTAGAGGGCAGGTGAGCCTTAAGGGAGCCCACCCCAACAGGAGCGTACTGGACACCCAGTATAAAGCACAATGGCAGCAAAGGTGTCCAGTACGTCCCCTCACCAATATTTTAACATTACAAAGAAATGGCCACTGCCCTCACCTATAACTGGCATTCACAGCAAGGAGAAAATTCCCAGGTCAACTTGCCAACCAGCCTGCAACCAACCAAATTATTTATATACCTTTTTATACTGAATGGGACTGTGACAGCAAAAACAAAAACAAAAACAAAAAAACAACCTTACAAGCAGGATTTTTTTTTTTTTTTTTGATGGTTCTGCAATAAAACCTTCATGCATGTTTCTGTAGAATGTACAATGTACTGCACGCAGTGGCGGGATACATAAACTTCCATGCTCATGCTCACCACATCCAGAATTTAACGCAAACCATTTTTTTTTCCTTTTTGTTTTTACAGTTTTTTGTAACTTTGTACAACCACCATATACAAACTAAGTGAATATTAACCGGAATAGGAGATGACCTTTAGGACCCATTCACACTGTTTTGCATGACTTCCAACTATCCCTCATTTGGAGGGACTGACCCTCTTTTAAGACTAAATCCCTCTGTCCCTCAGGTAGACTCTGACGCCCCTCTTTTGGGTCTGATGTATAATCTCTATACAATATGTACTATTTTACTTCCAAAATTGTTATTCTGCAGAAAACTTTTTATCCAAACTCTATACCACTGCATTTGTTAATTTAAAAAGTCAATTTAAAGAAAAAGTAGAGGGCAGAAGAGCACTTTTGTGGTTTACCCAGTCATTTTCTGCATATTAGACCTTTGTGATCCCTGTAACCAGGGCTGTGGCATGAACATGTTGTTTGCCTGTGTACTGTGTATGAAAGTTTCCCCTCTTTATCATCTCAGAAAGTTGGGAGGTATGTGTGTGGTGTTACCACAAAATGTTACTGGGTATTAAAGCGGTGTTCCGCCCACCACTGCAAAAATTAAAAACCAGCAGCTACACATACTGCAGCTGCTGGCTTTTAAGAATAGGACACTTACCCGCCCTGGAGTCCAGTGATTTTGGCACCGCAGCTGATGTTTCCATCAGAAGTGTATTTACTGTGCTGTCTAGGTACTGTGCTGTTAAGATGCCATAACAAAAGGTCCAAATTGAATGGCAATGACTGTGTAATATATTGCTCCAATGAAATAGTGTGATTGGATCCAAATATCTGTTTTAAAGTACCTTGAAAGCTTCGTAATTGAAAAACAGGAGCGGTGCTTCCCTTCCTTACCCTCTCATTTCTCAGCATTGCGTTTTTTATTTTTTTTTACTCCAATTAAAATATCAATAGCTTTAGGTAGTCCGTATCTTCTGGATGCTGGGTCTGTGCATAGATTGGTTAATTGTTATATAAAAATAAAAATAAACTGTAATGTGGACTAAGTTGTACCACATGTGATTGCTTTTTACATATGTGTGCTTTTTGTCTGGATAGGGTGGTCATTCCTTCTAGATGAAACCTCAAATAATTCCAAACTCGGTCAAGGTAATTTTTTTTTTTTAAGGTAATCAAACTTGTGCTTGGCTCATGAAGGATAAAACAGGCTTGCTTTCAACTTCCCATTGCCCAGTAGCATACACACAACTTTTCTTCACTTATCCACTTCTCCATTCAACACCATGTAATTTGTCTGGTACTTCTGGGTGTGAAGGGGCATGTGATTTATTCCACATGATCGTGTTGGACCAATTACCAAGCAACAGTCAAAGCCCTGCATAAGCTCCAACTGGAATAACCCACAGCTTATGTAGGATGGCTTCTCCTGCTTATGGAGTGGTGGGACAGTGAGGGAACGATGAGTAAGTGGTGCTGTGGAGGGAGGAATAAATGGAACATGTTGCTTTGCCCTGCAGGGGCAAAGCACAGATCCACTTTGGGTCTGCAGTCATGTGCAAACGAAGTTATGTTGAATATTTCCATTCAGGCTCAAAATTGAGATAGTCAAGTTTCAAGTAGATAACTATAAAACCTCTTTCACACTGAAGGCGGTTTTCAGGCGTTTTAGCACAAAAAATAGTGCCTGTAAAGTGCCTCCCATGCCATCCCAGTGTGAAACCCCCGAGTGCTTTTACACTGGGGCAGTGCGCTTGCGGGAGGGGAAAAAAAGTGCCAGCAGCATCTTTTGGAATGAATGGGAAGTGATTCTGAAGCACCGCAACACAAGCAATTTTAACCCTTTCTTTGTCCGCTAGCGGGACTTAAAGGCGCCCATTAGATGCCGAAAAGTGGTGCTAAAACGGCAGTAAATCGCCGCTAAAATCAGTGGCCACCAACATGGCTACGGCTCAGTGTGAAAGCCATCAAAGAAAGCACACAGTAAGGGTGCAAATGCCTAGTTTATTGATGTGGGGAACAAACTGACAAATCAATACTCACAAAAGTAGGAATATTGTAAGCATTTTAATACACCAAATTATGATCCAGTGCAGGTCTCACGTGACCTGACCTGATGCACCACTGTGTTGGCAAGCTGACGTGTTTCGGGGGACGCACCCTCTTTCTCAGAGCTCTGTATACGTGTATGTAATGTATTTTAAATGGTTGTAAGAGTAAAATCTACAGAGGTCATTGTGTATACAAGGGCGCCGAGTCATTGCCCTTGAAGTGAATGAGGATATACATTACTGTCATTTACCAACATTACATGATTCCATATAAGGAATTAAATTCCTTGTTCCATAAAGGGAACCTGTACATACATAATTTATTGAAAACCAAACCTTTGATATGTTCTATTTTTTTAAATTGCTGAATAAGCTCCTTGACTTGTTCTTCTTACTTGACGCCATTTGATTAAGGGGGTAGTCTATGCAGTGTTAAATTTTATTGGCACACGGTAAACAGCCTAATAGTTTCCATGTCTCTCAGAGACTGCAGTGCTGATTTTGCTGCCGTCGGGTACTTTTTTATTTTAAGCAATAGAGAATGCAAGAGGAGTGGGAAATCTTTTGTTGGATTGAACCACCTTCTTACATCTTTCAGATACCCCTCTTGTCACACAAGGTCATAGTGATGGTATCAGTTTAACTGGTATCTGGACGTCATAATTTGTTTATTCTACAGTGCAACAAGACATACAGTAATTGTTGTTAAAGTACTTATGTTCACGTATAAACATGGGCAATTTGCTTACAATGAAAAGCTTGTATAGACTCGAGGTATGGAATGAAGGTGACCTTGTAAGCATTTCAATGGACACCTTTTACCATTTCGCTTTGATACTGCAATCACAGGTTGCTCTGTTTTAGGATCTGCTGGCATTAAATATGATGAAAATAAGCTTGGAGATTGACAGGGGTAACTTTATAAATAGGCAAAACGATTCCCATGAAAGAAAACATTGGATAGCAATTGTGTCCTATATATAAATAGATCTCTCCTTTCTTCTGGGTGTTTCAGCACCTTTATTAAAATCTTTGTGCATTTTCCACCTCTCCTTTCTTTTTCCAGCCTTGGTGAAAAGTATCTTAAGCCATTTTTTTTTTCAGAAGCGAGCAATAATCAAACCCATACTGTGAAGCATTAATAGAGTCACTTATACCAAGTCCCCGAGGAGGGGGGTAGCAGAGAGAACTGAAGAAGCAAGAGGTTAAATTAAAATAAGAACGTAGGAGTTGGGTAAAATAGGGAATGCCAGAGCACTAGCCTTGAGTGCAGGATATCATTTATACATAACTTTCAATGTGCAGCTTGCTGGTATTTTTGACTTGTATTTTGCAGTATATGGGCACATTGCCAGTGTCGAGTATCACCTCAAGAGGGCATCTTTGTATTTTATCTATATATATAAAATAGTATTTTTTTATTTTTATTTATTCTTGTAATAAATATCGTGCACAAAACACCTCCACATGAACATTAGTCACTTAAGGAGTTTTAAAACTCGGTTCCTGCACATATTTAGCTAATATAGGGCTGATCTGCCTGTTTTCAATGTTTAAGCAAAATTTAAAGTATAAAAAAGTAAAAAAATAAATTAAAAAAAGCAAGGCTATTGCAGAACAGAATCTGCATTTGCATATAAATTTGGCTGAGTCTGGACATACAGATCATTTTGACATGTGGCTTTCACTGATTTTAACCTGGCTTAAACATTTTTTTTCATTATAGGTTTAGCCTGAATTGCACAGCAGTAGGCTTAAAAGGGGTTGTTGATCAGCTCACATCCTTTAAGCCAAGACTGTCATGGACTCGCCCCCAGCCTATGACTGGACAGTAAAGGAGAAAGGAGCACAGTGATAAGCTCATCCTGCTGTCACTCTGCCTTCTCCGATCAGGATCCTCCTTTTCAGCACATAAATTACCTGGCTCCTACTGCTAGCTATCCTTAACACTCTAAACACCGGGACTGCTAGTGGCTTATGCTAGGTTGAATCAAGGTATTTACACTGCTTGTGTTAAAAAAATAAATAAATACATGCAATAGTGTATTATGGGTTATAGAGCTGCTTTAATTAGTGACTTTTATATTTGCCTAGAGTTTGGCATTAAACGAAAGTGAACCTGTGTGTTATGCCCCGTACACACGAGCGGACTTTTCAACATCCAAAGTCCGTCAGACCGAGTCCGTCAGACTATCCGATCGTGTGTGGGCTGCAACGGACTTTAGCTTCGCAAAAGTCTGACGGACTTTAGAAATGAAGCATGCTTCAAATTTTCCCGACGGAACTCCGCCGGACCCGGTCCCCTTCGAAAAATCCGCTCGTGTGTATGCTACTCCGACGGACTAAAACCGACGCTAGGGCAGCTATTGGCTACTGGCTATGAACTTCCTTATTCGAGTCGGGTCGTACGTCATCACGTTCGAATCCGTCGGAGTTTAGTGTGATCGTGTGTGGCCAAGTCCGTTCGGCCGAAAAGTCTGTCAGAACTCCGTCGGAACTCCGGCGGAACTCCTTTGGAAGTCTGTCGGACATAAGTCCTCTCGTGTGTACGGGGCATAACCCAACAGCCAGTGCATAACCGCGTACAGCCATAGCTTCTAATTCATCTCAATGAAGCCAAAGAAGCTGTATGTGGCAGCTGTGAATCTTTAAAGTGAGTCATTGCACAGGCTCTGCACACTCTGTATATAAAGCTTATAGAGGAATGTTGTCCTCTTATATTTTTTCCCTGCACCTCCTTTCCTGCACTGTCATTTTTGAATATCTCATGTATGCGTATTTTAATTCGGGGCTGGGCATTCAACTGTGGTTGTGTTCTAGCAGAAGTGAACAGTGGGCGTAATTTAAAATATGCTAAATATTGGGTGGGGCTTAAAGGGGTGTGGTTAAATAGTCTGAAATGACTTGCATAGTGGAGAATGTGTTAATGTTAAATAGGGAATGTAGGCAGGGCAGTGTATGTAGGTCAGTAGGTTGTAGGGCAATATACAGAGGTCATTTGGATGTAGGGCAGTGTATGGAGGTCAGTAGGAAGTAGGGCAGCTAAAAAAGCAGCACATATTGTGGATACCGCAGGGAAATCACATGGTGCAAAAGCAAACCAGGAATAAAAGCATCAAACCGTGTTGACATGTGTGCCAGTGCCACTGTGGCCCCTGTTCTCTATTTATAGAGCAACACCACAGCCATGTCAGGGTTTAGGAACAGTCTATGGGGAGAAGGCAGCACATATCTACCTGGTCCTGCTGGCCAGCTGAGCTCCGCTCACCATCAGCGGGCTCTCAGTACAGCCTGCTACCGTTCCCCCTGTGAGCAGCTCCTACCCGAGGCGTTCCGAGCATACAGGCAGCATGGCATAGGGTGGGATTAGAGCAGCAAGGAACTCACAGGCCTGCCTGCTCCTCCCTACTGGATTTAGATCCTGAAATACACAGCACAGTGGAGTCCTGTCCCACAGTGGCTTATACAGTATGTGTGTCATTCTGCAGTGCTAAATTCTAATGGGCAGCTCACCTCGGCTGGCCATGCCCCCTTTCATCACTGACCAATCCGCAGCACTTCCTGGAGGGAGGTAGGGGAGGGATTACAGTGCGGCCCGGACAGAGGCCAATTTTCGGGATTCTTGCCGGAACAATAAGAAAGCGGGACATGGATCAGATTTTCAGGTCTGTCCCGGCAAATTCGGCACTGTTGGCAACTACGGTCTTCTATTCTAGGCGTAACTGAAATGCGTGTTGCCTTTTTTTTTTACTTTCAATAAATGTTTATTGTTTTCAACAAAAACATAGTGAATAGTTCTGAGGGTAACTCCTCCAGAGTGAAATGTTGCATAGTATACAATCCAGGTTTATAAACAAGAAAGTGGAACAATTGAAACATATTATTACACTGTCCTATATACCTTGCCAAGCAGGTAGGCTATGTATCATACCCTTGGCTAAGGTTTTGAGTTGGCGAGGAGACCCCCACCTCTGGCACGCCTATCGGGTTCATGCTGTGCCAGAGAAGAAATCCCCCCCCCCCCCCCCCCCACCGCCGAAGTTGTAGCCTTTCAGATTCAAGAGTGAGCTAAACTATATATTCACTACCAGCAATACAAGGACAGTATCGTGGAGTCTAGTTTCAGTACCAACAAGCAAAATTACCTTTGAGAGTAAAGAAGTAAAGAGAGGAAGAGAAGTAAAAGAAGGAGGGAAGGGGAAGGAGAGGGTGGAGGGTAAGAACTGTGCCTAGCAAAAGGCCATGGGAAGATGAGCTGTAGGTTGGGCATCCAGTATGAGGGATGTGCCTACGTAATTGGCCCATGGTTCCAAAATCTTCTGAAATTTTTTGGTAGTATCTGACAATATACAGGACAACTTCTCTTGTGTCATAATCCACAATATTTTTCTTTTCACTGCTTGTATGGATGGTTTGGGCTTTTTCCAGGCTTTGGCTATGGAAATTTTAGTTCCTAGAAGAATAAAGTGGATTATTGTTTGTGTGGCCTTAGGAAGTTGTGGAATGTGTGCATTGAGGATGGCCACCTCAGGAGATCTGGTAATCTGACAATCGGTCACCTTGTGGATCATGTTAAAGATCCTTCTCCAGAAGGTACCTAGCTTGGGGCATTCCCACCAAATGTGAGCCATGGAGCCTAGCAGTCGACAACCTCTGAAGCATAGAGGGTCTGCTGAAGGGTAAATGGCTGCCAGCCTGGTAGGGGTAAGGTACTATCTGATCAAAATTTTAATGCTAGCTTCCATCAAGGAGACATTTTGGATTCCTTTGAAAGATTTGGAGAATGCCGACTGCCAGGTCTCCAGATCCCACTTGCCTTGGAAGTCCGCCTCCCAGGCCACCATGTAGGAGGTTTTTTCAGTGGTATGAGTGAGGGCTGAATAAACCACTGAGATGCCTCCCCTCTGCTCCATGGCCTGTCTGCACCATGTCTCATAGGCTGTAAATTTAGGAGGTAGGGGTTTGTCATTCCATATTTTGTGAAGGAAGTGTTAGATTTGATAAAAGGGGAACCTTTCTGAATCCCGAAGTTTAAGGTGGTTGATACAGTAGTTGAGGGAGATGGGACAACTTGTGGTAAAGTAGTGTCCTATGCGATATAGCCTTTTATCCAACCACCATTGGAATTCTGTGATGTTCAAACCTGGTTGGAAGACTGGATTGTGAAAGAGGTGTGCGAGAGGTCATCCCGAGGAGACCAGAGCAGGGTTGTTTCTGAGGGTGTCCCAGAGTGTGAAGGAATGTGAAAGGATAGGAGAAAGTATGGGTGGACGGGTCTTAATGGGGCACCAGAGAAGGTAGTCCAATGTGAAGCTGGGGGTAGCCTGTCTTTCAATAGTCGCCCAATCAGTTTTTTCGTACTTAAGTATAATGTAGAGAGTTGGGCAAGTCTAGCTGCAAGAAAATATTTGTATAGGTTGGGGAGTCCCAAGCCGCCCCTACGTCTATGTAAAAATAGTGTGCTCTGAGGGATGCGATATCCTGATTTTCCCCAAATGTATTTCAGTATTCTACTCTGTAGGGATTTTAAGTGGTCTATCTAGATTGGTATGGGTAAGGAGTGGAAGAAGTATAGGATTCTTGGTAGTAGGGTCATTTTAATTGAGTTGATCCTGCCAATCCAAATGAGACCATGTGTGGACCAAAGTTTAAGATCTGCCTCCAGTCTTTTGTAATATAGTTATATAGGGTTTCCGTTTTGACCGTCAGTGAAACTCCCAAGTAGCGAATAGAAGTGTCGTTCCATGTGAATTGGAAGTTTTGTTTCAGTAGAGAAACTGTTTGAGGAGGTAGGGGAATGTTGAGAGCTTGTGATTTAGAGTAGTTAACTGTCCAGATATTCTAGCAAAATTGTCTAGTGTACGGCAGAGGTTGGGGAGGGAGGTGAGAGGTTAGAAACAAAAGGATATCATTGGCGAAGAAACCGCATTTGTGGCTCCGATCTCCGCAGGTGACCCCCTTAATGTCAGGATTCAGACGTATCGCAATTTCTAAGGTTTCTATTGCTATTGCAAAAATTAATGGGGAAAGTGGATATTCCTGTTGCCTTTTTTTTTATTTCCTGTATTGATACACTGGCACGGGAAGGCGGGATGGGGCAGGTAAGGTTAAACTCTAATTAGAGTTAGTTATCCTTTGGCCTTTTTTTGGCCCTGTGTGCCCGTTGATCTATATACTATTGGACTGCCAATAAAAATTTGAATAACAACAATTTTCAAAAAAGAAATATTTTGCAATATATGCATACAATCATAAAAAAACACCAAAACATTCAATTTAAATTTAGGTCATCCTTTACCTTGAATATTATAACCAAACTACAAAGCTGGATCCAGGAAGAGAATGTTAAAATTCTGGGCATTATCCTTTTCCCAAAAAAAGAAGAAAAAAAAAAAAGAATTAAACTGAGGTTATGACCCAATTAGAGGAGAGCAAGTTAAATGACACTGCAGACCGCTTTACAGATATCTAAGCCTGTTTATCCTGGCATTTTGATCTATTAGTGTGATACGACCTACATCAAATTTTTTTGGGAGAGCACCTGAATATTCTATCAACTTCCATAACAGACATTCACACAGACCACAGGCTTTGGCTTTCTAAGTTAAAAAAAACAAAGAAAATCATTCTGACTCAGAGCAGGTAATTTATGTAAAAATTATGTAAAAAAAAAAAAAAAAAAAAAAACTGGTAATCATTTCGGAAGCTGAAATATTTAATTGTAACTTTTTTGTATGTGGCTATGACGAGGGGGCTAGAGTTTGCTGTAAGCCTTTGCACCCTGCATCTTTTGTGGGGGCTGAGGCATTGTACACTGCTCTTTTTCCTTTTTTATTTTTTTTTATTTTTTTTACTCTCCCGTGCAGTTAACTTGCATGCTGGCAGAATGCTTTATATGGAAAGATGCCAATTTTTTTGGAGGGGTCGGGGTGGGGAGGGGGCTGGTGTTACTAGACTCTAGAGGTGGCTTATGGGGGCAGTTAGGAGGAGTACATCCTGTGCAGGTTAACCCATTAGTAGTTGTAAATACTTAAGTGCTTGATCTAACATATCTTTTTTTATGTACAAAACTGGAAAAATTCTAGTTATAGAAAGATCCAATTCAAGGAGATACAATCATGACCGAGCTTATACAAGATATTAAATAGTAATTTGAGTATATATTAACTTTTACCTTCAGTAACATCAGTTCAAAATAGGTGAACCATGTGTGTTTATATATACAGTATGTATTATATACACTGCATTGTCAAAAGTATTGGGACACCTGCCTTAACAGCTTGAATTCTTCAGGAAAGGCTGTCCACAAAGGTTTAGGAGTGTGTCCATGGAAATGTTTGACCATTCTTCCAGAAGCGCAATTGTGAAGTCAGGCACTGTTGTTGGGCTAGAAGGCTTGGCTCACCTTCTCCGCTTTAATTCATCCCAAAAGGTTGAGGTCAAGATTCTGTGCAAGCTAGTCAAGTTCCTCCACCCTAAACGCTCTCATCCATGTTTTTATGGGCCTTGCTTGGTGCACTGGTCCAAATCGTTTGTTGGAGGGGGGGTCATGATGTCCGGTATGACTTGGCCCCTTCCATAAAGACATGGATGAGCCAGTTTGAGGTGGAGGAACTTGACTGGCCTGCACAGAGTCCTGACCTTAAACAGATAGAACACCTTTGGGATGAATTAGAGCGGAGACTGCAAACCAGGCCTTCTTGTCCAACATCAGTGTCTGACCTCACAAATGCGCTTCTGGAAGAATGGTCAAACATTCCCATAGACACACTCCTAAACCTTGTGGACAGCCTTCCCAGAAGGGTTGAAGCTGCTATAGTTGCAAAGGGTGGGCCAACTCAATATTGAACCTTACAGACTAAGCCTGGGATGCATTAAAGTTCATATGCGTGTAAAGGCAAGTGTCTCAATACTTTTGCTAATATAGTATGTATGTATGTATATAAATAATATACATTTTATATATATTTATATTTAAAAGAGGGATATTCTCTGAATCTGACCCCTGGAATTGTACGGAGCGGTGCCTGAAGCTGAGGGAGCTGGGCCGGTACACCTAAAGTTGATCTATACGCATACTACCCCTGCAGGGGTGTGAGGATCTGGTGATTAGGGTTCCTTGTGGGGGAGCACTCGAGTCACCTGGAGACTTTATATAAGCACGAAAGTCACTTTATGAACTTCTGTTGTATTTTTTGCACATTAAGAACTACGTTTGTGGATACAAAACTTTTTGTATTTTGCATATAGACTGGCCACAATTTTTACCTGGGTTTTTTTTACCATGTTTTTTTGTTTTTTTGCTTGTTTTTGGTCTCTCTGAGCATATTTTGATGTGTTAAAGATAGGCTATATACGTGCACATGAATGTCAGTCAATGTAGTATCTGAATATATTTCACTGTATAGCACTTATGTGATACACATAAGCACGTTTTTTTTGGATTGAGCACTTTTGGCACTTTATAATTTATCTGATTTCATAAATAAGTAATTCTTTATAATTTGTATTTACACCATACATCACTGGAGACACAGAGTTTAATGTCACAGCCAAGGGTATAATAGCAAGATATAGGCCCACATAATAGGTAGCACCACTGACCCCATTTTAGTATACCTTTTTTTATGTAAGGCTCCGGTTAAGGGAGTTTTATTTTTAGGAGAGGCAGCAACCGAGACTGTCGACCTAAGCGCGGCCTTCTGCAAATAATGAAAAAAAAAAAATATATATATATATATATATATATGTGTGTGTAATTTCTTTCATTCTCAACCTGAGTCTAGCCTTCTTACATGGAGAACAAAGGACATTCCAAATGTGACCATGTGGACTTTATGGACCAGAACAATGGATTCAGGATTACTTATGTCTTGGGATCCTTTTAGGTATAAGCCCCTGTGTTCACAATGCTGTGGGCTTGGCCCTTACTGGTGTGCGGGGGAGGTGTTTACAGCTTTGGAGTTTCCATTTGTTTATTCATAATGGGACTGGATGCCTAAATCTGAAGGAAGTACATACGTTCTGTAAAACCTCCTCCTCTGGACCACAATACCCTTTGACAGCTTTGAGGGCATTACAGGGCAAAGGGAAATTGTTACCTCACAGATAAGCTTAACAAGACAACACAGGATCACAACAACAAACTAAACAAAAACACAACAACATTACCAATAACAACCATTAGCACCATATTAAAAAAACAAAAAACAAAAAAAAAAACCTACACTACGAATAAAACACCCATACAATTAAAATACAACATAGAATAAAAAACACAGATTAAAATAACAGAAAATCAAACCAAATACAAATAATATACCACTTTCTCTAACACCACCCCAAATAATAAAAAAAAAAACATAATACCAACATACTATAAAAACAACACACAATCCTGATCATAAACCAGAATGAAATCTTCACCTCCAGCCCTCACAAAAAATAATTATATATCTTGATCGCCACAGGCAAAAATGATTTCCCATGAAGATCTGTGGTGCATCGTTCATCGCTGTCACTAATGGTACTCCACAGACTGACCGGCGTATTGTAAAGTGGGCGGGAGGAGTTGTCCGATATTAAATATAACTTGAACAACATTCTCCTCTCCAACATTGTTGTAAAAGACTCCAATTTCAATCCAACAACATCACTGGTCTTGCGAATCAGTTTGTCATATGGTGCTTTACAGTGGAGATTACCATTAGACTCTGGTCACCTTTTAGGATTGTACCCTCAGCAGATGTATAAACTTTGGATGTACTTTACATAACTTAGTTGCCCTCCATCTAGAAGGTCACCATAGGATCATCCGAATTATTACTACTACAATTGTTTAAATAGAGTGTATGTGTATATATATATATATATATATATATATATATATATATATATATATATATAGTATAATATATCATTTAGTCCAATGGGTTGTTGAAATGGCTTTTTTCACCTTTTTAATCACTTATTTACACAAACAAGAGTGAGTTGCGTCTATATCGGGTATTTATTCTTTAAGTTTTTTCATGCTATCTTACCAGTGACTCCCCCCATCTCTCACTATTTATATATGAAACACGCAGTATAGATATGTGTTGTTTTGTTTTTTGTTTTTTTGAGGAAGGATTTGACCTTGAGGGTCATACGTTTTTTTTCAAAAATACCAGCCATCTGTCCAATCATGTAATAACTTCTGTTAATTTTCTGCGTAGACATACCTGCAACAGGCACTTCCTGTTTTACCTAAACCACCTAGATATACAGCCAGATGACATGCATGCTTAGATTAGTGGCCAGAGACTCCGGCCTCACTCTACCTGACTAGGCTTCAGAGCCCAAACAATCATAAAATCCCAGCCTTTAGTCCAATTATATGTTTTACAGTTGTGCTCAAAAGTTTGCATACCCTGGGAGAAATTGAGAAATTTTGGCATTAATATTGAAAATGTCTGATTATGCAAAACACACTTTTATTTAGGGGTAAGTGATCATATGAAGCCATTTATTATCACATAGTTACATAGTAAGGTTGAATAAAGACACCAGTCCATCCAGTTCAACCTGAGTGAGTGTCTACAATTGTCCATATCCCTGTACATTGTATACTCACATCAGTCCCTACCCTCATGGAGCCCACAATCCAAGGTCCCCATTCTTCTACTAGGGCCAATTTTGGACAAAAGCCAGAAGTATTGACCATCAGGTATTGTCATATTGCGCTTAAAAACAACCACACCACCTTTTTCCAGGGTGGCCCGTATTTCTCTTGAGGTTACCTGTGGGTTTTTCTTTGTATCCCGAACAAATCCTCTGGCAGTTGTGGCTGTAATCTTTCTTGGTCTACCTGACCTTTGCTTGGTATCAAGCGATTCCCAAATTTTCCACTTCTTAATAAGTGATTGAACAGTACTTAATGGAAAATATAAGGCTTTGGATATATTTGTATATCCTTTCCCATCATTATAAAGTCCCATTACCTTGATATGCAGGTCTTTTGACAGTTCTTTTCTGCTCTCCATGACTCGCTGCACAGCACATTCACAAGAGAGCTAAAAAACCCATTGCCATTTTATACACCAACACTAATAGTAATTTAAAGAGCCACAGATGTGAGGAATTAATAATTAATTGACATTTTAACCTGTGGGTGTCACCTTGTGTGTCTGTACCAAGGCCAAACATTCCAGGGTATGTGAACTTTTTTTTTTCAGGGCTATTTAGGTGAATTCTGTTATCATTACGATTAAAAAAGGAGCCAAACAACTATGTGATAATAAAAGCCTTTATGATCACTATCCTTAAATAAAAGACAGTTTTTTGGCACAATCAGTCATATTTTCAATATTAATGCTAAACTTTCACAATTTCTGACAGGGTGTGCAAACTTTCGAGCACAACTGTAACTGCATGAAATACATTTTCAACAAAGCTAGAAGAATTTGCTAAAATGTATCTAATACATTTCCCATGATCCATTGCACACCAGAAATCAGACTGAGAATAGGAGTGAAAAAAAAAAAAAAAAATTATAGTTGTTCCAAAACCTATCACTCCTACCAGCTGCTTAATTATCCAACGGTAAAAATCATAATTATATATAAATACAGCGCTTAAACTCAATAACAATGTAAAAAAAAATCTAAAAAGGCAGAAATTTGTGCTATAAATAGTAATAAATGAAATGTGTAAAAATAAAAATGTGTTGTAAATAAAAAAGCAAATGTGATCTACACTCCCTGTCTTACAATCTGTATCTGCTGTATGACAACCCACCAAAGTAAGAAAAAAAATGAAAGTATGTATAAATATAAAGCTATATATAAAAAAATAATGATGTAAGATCATCTAAAAGGTGCAATAAATGCTCTCAAGTGCTATATATATTCTTGAGAGCATATATTGCACCTTTAGATGATCTTACATTATTATTTTGTTATATATAGCTTTGTATTTATACATACTTTCATTTTTTTTTCTAAATACAATATCCCTTTTCTAAATACAATTGAATTTTTTTTTGTAAAAATAATTTATCACTAGTTCTAC
Source organism: Lithobates pipiens (assembly GCF_037356315.1). NCBI lineage: Eukaryota > Metazoa > Chordata > Amphibia > Anura > Ranidae > Lithobates > Lithobates pipiens. The sequence goes on from NW_027507788.1 coordinate 90,270,478, forward strand.
GATTTAGAACACTTATCACTGTATGTTTGGATTGTTTTTACGCTATTATTGAATTTGTAGAGGAGTATTTATATATTTTTTATGAAAATAGGGCTGTACATTGATATCTTCCTACAAGATTTAAGGGAAAGTAATTAGGAAACATATACAGGAAAGAAAACACCATAAGTGTGTTGGTTCATAAGTCCTATTAGCAAGCTGCAGGCAGGAAGGTGACATAGGAAACTGCAAAAGTGCACAATCTGAATAATGTTTTCTGCTTTCTGCAATACAGTGTGATAAGGATATGCACTCTCAGGGATGGCGTGGCTAAACAGAATTACATTATACATTATATTTTGGCAGGAGTTCCATTTTGAGCTGCAACACATCTCTTTTGCTTGAAGTGACACGCCACTGTTTGAGTAGATGAGGACACTGGGTGTGCTACATGTGCCAAAAAAAAAAAAAAAAAAACATTATCAAAGAAAACGGGGCATTTGTAATATGTCCAGTCCTTCTGCCGTCCTAACTCCCTCTTCCCCCCTCCACCCACAAAAGGCAATTATCAGCTTTTAAAATTAAAGACTTATCCCTAAAGCTATTTTGCTGCTGAATTGTTTTCTTTTTTTCCATTTTATAAATTATTAATATTTCAACTTTTTTATTATTTGTTTTGTTTGTTACTTTTTTTAGTGTCACATTAAAATATACTCTTAATGGAAAAAAAAAAACTTTAATTTGCAAATGACTTTGAAATGTTTTGTATTAGAATCATAATTTTAGTGGCATTTTAAATAGGACATGAAACCGAAAAAACATGCGTACTTGTTTTTTTTTTTTTTTAAGAGGAACAAAGGTTAAAAAAAAAATTGTCTTTCTTACTTTATCTAAGGCCTCATGCATACTGGATGTGTTTACGGCTGCTGTGTTTGGCTTCAGGTGCTTTTTTCTGCAGCCAGTAATCTTCTCAGCATGTTCTCCTATGTGTCCATGCACACACAGGCTGTTCTCAGCATTTTTTGGCTTTGGTGTTTTCTGGCTGGAAAAACCCCCAAAACTAGTGGGTTTTAGGGCTCATGCACAGCGGACGTTAAAATAACGTTATAAAAATATCAGTAGCTTTGCAGTGAGTTTTTCAACTTGTTTCAGCTTTTTTTCAACATTTTTGCAATAGCGCTTTATAGTGTTTATTAGGGTTTTTTAACTTTTTTTTTTTTTTAAGAAATTATTATTTCCTCTTACTCTATTATTATTATTATTTACTCTTCCTCTATTATTACCTCAAAAACGTTAAACACTTTTGAGCGTTTATCAACGTTTGTCAGCATTAGAGCGTTTTTACAGCTGAAAAACGTCTCTCAGAACCCACTAGTTTTGGGGTTTTTTTTACTGCTCAAAACTGCTAACAGCCTATGTGTGCATGGACACATAGGATAACATGATAGAGAGTTTAATGACTGTAGAAAAAAATGTCTACTGCCAAAAACAGCTGCTATAAAAACGTCCAAAAACAGAGGAGTTTTTCAGCTGTTTTTCTACAGATTTCCAAAGCTAACACTACTGCCATTTTTAGAATGTCCAGTGTGCATGAGGCCTAAGCCCTTGTACACACAGTCGGACATTCCGACAACAAAATTTTGTCTGAAACTGGTGTTGCATACACACGGTCGGACAAAGTTGTCAGAAAATCAGATCGTTCGGAACGTGATGACATTTTCGTTGGTTATGACGGGACTACGTTCAAGCTAGTAGCCAATAGCTTTGGTCTTGTAATTTGATCTGAGCATGCGTGGCACTTTGTCCAATCGGAATTCTCTACAAACGATATATGATCATGTTGTCGGAAAATTTTATATCCAGCTCTCAAACTTTGTTGGTCGGACATTCCGACGGAAAAAGTCTGATGGAGCCCGCACACGGTCGGATTATCTGACAACGCGGTCCGATCGGACATTTTCCGTCAGAATTTCCGACCGTGTGTACAAGGGCTAAGGGTTGCGTAACAGAAAAAAAAAAAAAAGAACAAAAAAAATATAAAATATATATACATATACAGTATCGCACAAAAGTGAGTACACCTCTCACATTTTTGTAAATATTTTATTATATCTTTATTTGACAACACTGAAGAAATGACACTTTGCTACAATATAAAGTAGTGAGTGTAAAGCTTGTATAACAGTGACAATTTGCTGTCCCCTCAAAATAACTCAACACACAGCCATTAATGTCTAAACCGCTGGCAAAAAAAGTGAGTACACCCCTCAGTGAAAATTTACACATTGGGCCCAAGTCTCCATTTTTCCTCCCCGGTGTCATGTGACTCGTTAGTGTTACAAAGTTTCAGGTGTGAATGGGGAGTAGGTGTGTTAAAATTGGTGTTATCGCTCTCACTCTCTCATACTGGTCACTGGAAGTTCAACATGACACTAAAGGAAGATGGCCAAGACCCTGAAACTGAGCTGCAGCATGGTGGCCAAGACCATACAGCGGTTTAACATGATAGGTTCCACTCAAAACAGGCCTCGTCATGGTCAACCAAAGAGGTTGAGTGCACGTGCTCAGCGTCATATCCAGAGGTTGTCTTTGGGAAATAGACATACGAGTCAGCCTGTCAGTGCTCAGACCATACGCTGCATCAAATTGGTCTGCATGGCTGTCGTCCCAGAAAGAAGCCTCTTTAATATTATGCACAAGAAAGCCCGCAAACAGTTTGCTAAAGACAAGCAGACTAAGGACATGGATTACTGGAACCATGTCCTGTGGTCTGACGAGACCAAGATAAACTTATTTGGTTCTGATGGTGTCAAGTATGTGTTGCGACAACCAGGTGAGAAGTAAAAAGACCAATGTGTCATGCCTACAGTCAAGTATGATGGTGGGAGTGTCATGGTCTGGAGCTGCATGAGTGTTGTCGGCACTGGGAACCCAAGTTCATTCAGGGATCCATGAATGCCAACGTGTACTGTGACATACTGAAGCAGAGCATGAACCTCTCCCTTCAGAGACTGGGCAGCAGGGCAGTATTCCAACATAATGGCCCCAAACACACCTCCAAGACGACAACTGCCTTGCTAAAGAAGCTGAGGATAAAGGTGATGGACTGGCCAAACATGTCTCCTATTGAGGATCTGTGGGGCATCCTTAAATGGAAGGTGGAGGAGAGCAAGGTCTCTAACATCCACCAGCTCTGTGATGTCCTCATGGAGGAGTGGAAGAGGACTCCAGTGGCAACCTGTGACGCTCTGGTGAACTCCATGCCTAAGAGGGTTAAGGCAGTGCTGGAAAATAATGGTGGCCACATAAAATATTGACACTTTGGTCCCAATTTGGACATTTTCACTTAGGGGTGTACTCACTTTTGTTGCCAGCGGTTTAGACATGAATGGCTGTGTGTTGAGTTATTTTGAGGGGACAGCAATTTCACACTGTTATACAAGCTGTACACTCACTATTTTACATTGTAGCAAAGTGTAATTTGTCACATGAAAAGATATAATAAAATATTTAAACAAATGTGAGGGGTGTATTACGCACATTAACTTTAAGGCTGGGTTCGAATATAAACCGCATCCGTCGCACAGCAGGGGTCCGGTGAATCGCGCTCCATTGTTTCAGGTCCAATTTCAGCCCGAATGTTGGGCTGAATTCAGACCTGAAATGGTCCAAAAAAGGCACATGTTTTTCCTGCAAACTGCACCGGACCTACTGCAGAGATATGTGAACTGGCTCCATAGAGAGCCAGTCACATTCTACTGCTATGCAAATTGGAATGCAGGAAAACCCACATCCAATTCGCATATAAACCCAGCCTAATGGCATCCCGGTTTTAGACTGTGGGGTCAATATTGAGTTGGCCCACTCTTTGCAGCTATAACAGCTTAAACTCTTCTGGGAAGGCTGTCCACAAGGTTTAGGAGTGTGTCTATGGGAATGTTTGACCATTCTTCCTGAAGCACATTTGTGAGGTCAGGCACTGATGTGGATGAGAAGGCCTGACTCGCAATCTGAAATCCTATTCATCTCAAATGTGTTTTATCGGGTTGAAGTCAGGACTCTGTGCAGGCCAGTCAAGTTCCTCCACCCCAAACTCGATTATCCATGTCTTTATGGACTTTGCTTTGTGCACTGGTGCGCAGTCATGTTGGAACAGGAAGAGGTCATCCCCAAACTGTTCACATGAAGTTGGGAGCATGGAATTGTCCAAAATGTCTTGGTATGATGATGCCTTAAGAGTTCCCTTCACTAGAATTAAGGGGCCAAGTCCAACCTCTGAAAAACATAAACCATAATCCCCCTTCCACCAAATGCTTTGGCGGAGCCCACAATCTCATTGAAATTCAGCTTGTCCATACTGGGTCAGACAAATTTCGATCAGTGTACATCCAGCTTTAACAAACTTTCCTGTTTGGCAGGCAGTGACTCCAATCTGGAAGCTAATGCCTTCACTAGAATCTGACACTTTCAGGCACGTTGTGGTTCCTCCCACCAGCCTCTACTGTATATCAATACTGTGTCCCAATCACTGTAGGTTAAGCTTGACCACTTTCTGTATGATCTCCCATGGTAATTGGAGCAGAGATGACATAGGAAGTTGTATTGCTGACATGAAGATAAGTTGTCATGGCCCTAAAAAATCAAGAATTAAAGGGGTTGTAAAGTTTTTTGTTTTTTTTTAAATGACAAACATGTTATACTTACCTCCACTGTGCAGCACGTTTTGCACAGAGTGGCCCCGAACCTGCTCTTCTGGGGTCCCTCAGCGGCTGTCTCGGTTTCCTCCCGCAAATACTTCTCACGTTCATGCGAGCTCCCTCGCATGGTGAGAAGGACTTGCGGGCGCGCTCCCGTGATACAGCCGGCGGCTATAGCCGCTCGCTGTATCACTCAGCCCCGCCCCACCGGCGCGCTGCGTCATTGGATGTGATTGACAGCAGCGCGAGCCAATGGCTGCGCTGTTTTCAATCCATCCACTCCAGCCAATCAGTGGCCAAGCTGAGCAGCAAAGAGGACATCGGGGCGAGCACGGGATTTTCAAGGGGTCAGGTAAGTAAAACGGGGGGACTGGGGGCGCCGGCACGGTGAGATGTTTTTTCACCTTAATGCATAGAATGCATTAAGATGAAAAAATATTTACCTTTACAACCCCTTTAAAGTAGAACTTGGGGTAAAACTTTTTTTTTTTTTCATTTTTTGATAGAGTAAGGGAGGCTTAGAACTCCTTACAGTTTTGTTGCCATTTGTGTCACTATTTGGGAGATTTCCCTTAATTTCCAGTCCCATGGCCTAAACAGGAAGTGAAAGAAATCCCTCCAACGTAAGGGAATACTTAGTTGTCACCGTGGTCATTTCTCTCAATTCATGTTCTGGAGAAAAATTTCTTTCACTTTAGGTGATAATGGTAAACAGTACAAATAGGGAGAGTGAATCTCCCTAATGGGGGCACAGACAGCAATAAAAACCTGGCAGGTGTTCTAATCCCTCTCCATTCTATGCAAAACTGAAAAACTGTTTTGCTTTATGTACCGTTAACATTTTAGAATGTGTTGACTAGCCACAGTACCTAGAATACCCATCTCATGGAAATTGCAAAACAATATGGAATCATGAAGAGTCAGGCCGTGGTTTCCAACCTGCGGTCCGGGGCTTTTCGGTTTACCGGTTAAACTGTTACTAAACCCAAAACCTGCATTCACTATATCTGGTTGCCCACAGTACAGTACACAGAACATGGAAATGCAATAGTTTTAGTAAATATAAAATGATAAATACTTTTTCTCTTCAGCAGTATATAACAGTCTTGTGACTTCTGTCAGTGTGTGCTGAAAGCTTGTAGATGGAGTTTTAATTTCTCCCATGGTTGTCCTATAAGTCTTTATGACCTCTGTCTGGCCAGTGCTGATTGGCCCTTTCCTGATCACATGTAAGTAAAAAAAATCTCTAACAATACACACCAAACTAAGCATGTGTAGTGTGTCTTCATAGACTCTGTGTTATCAGGAAATTATCTGGGGACAGTGGAAGGAGGAGGATCTGTGCATACAGGATCAAGCAGCCTTTTTACACAATGCAGATGATTATAGTGGTTGTAAACCCTTAAAAAAAAAAAAAAACCTGCAAGACAAAGGCATAATGAGCTAGTGTGCATATATGTATTACTTACCTTACATTAAAGATCACGCAGACGTCCTCGACACCGGCCGCGGACATCTCTCCCAGAGCTTACTTCCAGGTATCACGGCTCGGCGGTGACGGTACATCTAACTGAAGCAACAGCATGATGTGCCATTGCTTCAGTGCGCATGTGCTGATCACTTCGGCACATGCAGACACAGGGGGATATCTCCTAAAGAGTACAGGTTTAGGAGATATCCAGGGTAGCTACAGGTAAGCCTTAAAGTGGTTGTAAACCCTTACAAACCACTTTGACCTACAGGTAAGCCTAGATTAAGGCTTACCTGTAGGTCCAAGAAATATCTTCTAAACCTACACGGTTTAGGTGATATTTACAAAAAGACAGGCACCGCTGTCTACGACGCATGCGCCATAGACAGCGGTGAGCAGTCGCACTAGGCATTCCGCTGCAAATGGCGATATGCCGTTAGTGGCAGCTCCCGTGCGCATGCGCGGGAGTGATGTCATCGCTGCTCTGGCGCTGTGAGTGGCTGGAGCAGCGATACCCGGAAGATGGATGCTCCGTACTACAGGGGACAGCGGTGACTGCATAGTAGCCTATTATGCTTTACCATTGCAGGGAGACAAAGAGGAAGTAAATCCATCAGGGTTTACTTCCTCTTTAATATAGGCTTACCTGTAGCATAAAGTTATAAAAATGGGTTTACAACCACTTTAACCTTAGGTTCCACAGTGAGTATAACCAGGGTGCTTTACTGCATATACAGACTCATTTTACTGATGTGAGTTTAGTAACACTTTAAGGTGTGATTCAAGTCTGAAACTTTGCCTGAATTCGCACCTGAACCTGATCCAAAAACGCACAGGACCCTTTTGTATACCGCACCGCAACCGCCCCAACATGTGTGAAGCAACTCCATTGAGAGCCACACATACTCGCATGTCATGCGAATTGGATGCGGTGAAAAACAGCATCCAATTGGCACACATGTGAACCTGGCCTCAAAATGATAGTAGGCCATTTATTATTTAATACGTTTAAGTTTATTTTATCAACACTTTTTGTTCAATATACATCTCCCTAAAGTTGGCATAAAAACGAAAAATGTATCAAATACTTACCGTAATTTTCCTTTCCTGATGGACTCCATGGCAGCCTACGTGTGGGTTAATCCCACCCCCTCATACCTCATAGGACCCCACTCCCATAAATCTTTGCTCTGGCCAAGAGGCTGTGTTCCATAATTTAGTCTACTCCAGCCACTGGGAGGGAACTCCTGCTGCCATGGAGTCCATCAGGAAAGGAAAATTACGGTAAGTATTTGATATAAATTTTCCGTTTTCCTGACAGACTCCATGGCAGCCTACGTGTGGGAAATAACTAGCCATACACACCTGGGTGGGCAGAGTGCTGGACAAAAGAAAAAGGTTTAATAGGCACTATCAGACAAGATACATAAACCAAACTTAAGAGAAGATAACAAGGCTGGCTCTATGCAATAGTGTGCTATGAACGTGTTAATTGAAGACCACAAGGCCGTCTTGCAAATAACTTCTGGAGCCACGTGATGTGATGCCGCCCATGAAGAAGACACACTTCTAGTTGAGTGAGCAGTCACCGCTTCTGGAGGCGCCAAGCCCTTGGCTTTGTAAGCCCACTGAATGGCCTGAACAATCCATGCTGCGATAGATCTGGAAGAGGCACGCATTCCCTTATTCTTCCCATGAAAAGAACAGGTGGTCAGTCTGACAGAAAGAAGCTGTAGGCTCAAGATACTGACTCAGAGCTCTTCCAACATCTAAGGGATGAACACTGGAATCCTTGGTAGATCTGAATGTTGGAAGAGCAATCTCTTAATTGTCATGAAACACAGATGCCACTTTAGGGTTTGAACCCAACATAGAAATTAAAACTACCCGATCAGGAAAAAGAAAGAAAAGAAATCCCAGAGAGCTGATTTCAGAGATCCTCTTGGCCGATGTTATAGCCACCAAGAAAGCAACTTTTAGAGAGATTCATTTGATAGAGGATTGATCTTCATGTTCCAACTCTCTACCTGAGAAAAAAAAAAACAGGACAAGATCCCAATTAGAGAATCTTGGCTTTTTCTGAGGTCTGAGCCTTATTGCTCCCCTTAAAAACTACTGAGTAAGAGGGTGTCTAACCCAGGAAACACCTATAAAAAAGGCAGAAATTGCAGACACTTGGACTTGCAGCGAGGTGACTGACAATGAGAGATCCAAGCCCGATTGTAGAAAGCCCAGGATATCATGCATCTTTGGGTTATTGCAAAAACCTGCAGTAGAAGAGGTGTAGTGTGCATACTTTTTCCAAATCCTCTGGTAGACCCTGTTGGTGCCTGCTCTTCTGGCATTTAATAATGTGGAGATGGCCCTACTTGGACAGCCTAGGGCAGGGATGGCGAACCTTGGCACCCCAGATGTTTTGGAACTACATTTCCCATGATGCTCAAGTACATTGCAGAGTGCATGAGCATTATGGGAAATGTAGTTCCAAAACATCTGGGGTGCCAAGGTTCGCCATCACTGGCCTAGGGCCTCCAACCTTCCCCTCTCAAGAACTAGATCAGATGTAGATGGTCCGGGCATAGATGTAGAATTGCCCCTTGTGATAGGAGATCTGTTTTGGAGGGTAAAGGACCTTGGTCGGAGTTGCATCAGCAGTGGAAACCATGGCCTGTCTGCAAAGTACAGGACTATCTCCACTTCTAACATCCTGAGCCTCGACAGAAACCAGAGAATGACAGGAACCGGGGGAAAGGCATAGGCCCTGTGGAACCGCCAATGGTCTTTCAGAGCACCTATCTGAAAGCCTGGGGACACCGAGACCTCATGTAGTATCTCTTTAGTCTGAAGTTGCACGGGGAGACAAACAAGTCTACTTTCAGAATGACTCCCAGGGACAGGAGTCCCGGACCCACCTGAAGACTTCGGAGGGGAAAGTCCACTCGTTGTCCTGAGAAACTCTTGACAGAAAATCTGCCTAAACGTTCTGGACTCCAGGGAGATAGATAGCTGTCAGGTCGGCCAGGTTTTTCTGGGCCCAAATCATGATGGGCTCTGCTCCCTTTGACAGGGAAAGACTGACTACCCCCGTCTCTTGATGTATGCGACTGCCGTCGTGTTGTCTAGTCTTAGGAGGACTGAGGCTCCGGCTGTTAAGTGGTAAAAGGACTTCAGAGCGCAGAACGCTGCCCGGAGTTCCAGAACATCGGAGACTATGCTGTGAGAGGGAAAATTCCATATGTCTTGGGCTACTTCTGTCAGGCAGAGAGTGCCCCAGCCCCTGTTGCTGGCATCTATAGTGATGGTGACCAAAGACAAAGGTGCGATGGAGTGACAATTGAGGAAGGTTCCTCTGTTGTAGACACCAAGGAAGGCTCTCCCGCATGGATGAGGTTATTCGGCTAGCGTGATCCCGAAGCCCTGGGTCCCACTGCTGGAGGAAGCCCTTCTTAAAAGGGCCACATTTTCCACCGAGCCCACTTTACCATGGGTGTTGTTGCCACCATGGTGCCGACGATCTTTAGGCATTGAGAGGCTCGGAGATGAGAGGATGACGTTGCAAGCCAAACTCTGTCCCAGGTTGCTTGAATTTTTCCAGGGGTAACAAAATGGTGCTCTTGATAGTGTTGAAGTGTGCCCCGAGGAACACCAGGGACTGCGTAGGATCCAGATGGCTCTTTTCCAAATTCAGAAGCCAACTGAACTCAAATAGAGTGGAGATGACCTGGGATCAGCAACTGCTCCCTGTCCCGAGATAACAGGTTGTCTAGATAGTGATACTGACGGATACCTCTGGACTTGATCAGAGCCACGACAGCCAACAATAGTTTTGAAAACGCACAAGGCGATGTCATAAGCCCGAAGGGGACACAGGTGAACTGCAGATGGATTTTATCGATAGTAAAGTGAAGGTATTTCTGGAATTCTGACGCTATCAGAACATGGAAGTAGGCATCCTTCAGGTCTATAGACACAAGCCAATTGCTTGGCTGGATTGCTTGACTGATCGCGAGTAGTGTCTCCATCTTGATGAAAGAATTCAAGTGGATTCTGTCTATAACTGGCCTCCAGGAGCTTTTTTTTTTTTTTTTTTTTATTTTACACCATGAAGAGGGGCGAGTAGACCCCTTAAAACCTTTACTCGGCTGGAACTGGAATTGAAGTGCCTTGAGCCACAAGGGAGTCTGCATAGGACAGGAGAATGAGCTTTAGAGGCAAGCACGCCGACTCACTCTGTCTGGGCAGGCACAATATCATAAAGACTTAGGGGCTACATATCCACCGGAAGATGCACCTTTAAAAACGTCTGGTCTGAAGGCTGTTTTTTTTTTTCCCAGGTCTTCCTGAACTCCTGGCCAGGCCTATAGCGGCGAGCGTCCCTTGCTCTATCTGAACCTTGCCTAAGCTGTGTTCTCTTCTGGCCACAAGGCACGTATAGCCGTGACAGATGGCAGCATGATCCAAGCCACCAGGCGAATTATGTCTAGGGAAGCCTCACCCAGAAAAGCCTCCGCCAACCTTAGCTCATGAATAGGTGAGCTCCTGGCCACTTCTTCCGAGATGTTCTTCAGAGAAGCATCTACGTTCTCCGTCCAGGCTTCCAACGCTTTAGAAAGAGCTGCGCGAGCTAGAGCTGGCTTGCAGGTCATACCTGCTGTAATGTAGATCCTTATCAATTTTCCTTTCCAGGCCAACCCTAAAGGAAATAGTATCCTCCAATGGAAGTGTGACGTGCCTCACCAGGCTCAATAGGGCTGCATCAATGAGAGGAGCCGACTCCAGGTGTTTTAAATCCTTGCTTTTAAATGGATACATTTTTGATACCTTCGTTAATAGGCAATTCTTCCTTTCAACACCACCCCATTCATCAATAATTATTGTGCCAAGTACACCCAAAAAGGGGAAAATGGGGCATCTTTTTTTGAGGTGTTTAACCACTTGCTTACTGGGCACTTAAACTCCCCTCAGTCCCAGACCAATTTTCAGCTTTCAGCGCTGATGCACTTTGAGTGACAATTGCGCGGGCATACAACACTGTACCCAAATGAAATTTTTATCATTTTTTTCCCACAAATAGAGCTTTCTTTTGGTGGTATTTAGTTACAGCTCGGAGTTTTATTTTTTGCTAAACAAACAAAAAAAGATGCAAAAAAAAAATAAAAAAAAATCATGTTTTAATAGTTTGTTATAAAATTTTGCAAACGGGTCATTTTTCTCCTTCATTGAAGTGCGCTGATTAGGCGGCACTGATAGGCTGCATTGGTGGGCACTGATGGGCTGCATTGGTGGGCACTGATGGGCTGCATTGGTGGGCACTGATAGGCTGCACTGGTGGGCACTGATAGGCATAGTTAAGGCGGCACTAATAGGCACAGATAAGGCGGCACCGATGGGCACAGATAAGGCGGCACTGATGGGCAAAGATGGGCACAGATAAGATGGCACGGATGGGTGGCACGGATAAGTGGCACGGATGGGTGGCACGGATGGGCACTGATAGGTACCACAGATAGATGGGACTGATGGGCACTGATAGGTGGCACTGCTGGGCACTGATGGGCGGCACTGCTGGGCACTGATGGGCGGCACTGCTGGGCACTGATGGGCGGCACTGGGGTGCAGCACCTTTGAGGCAGATTTTGGGTGGCACTGTGGGTGGCACTGCTGGGTGGCACTGTGGGTGGCACTGTGGGCACTGCTGGGTGGCACTGTGGGCACTGCTGGGTGGCACTGTGGGCACTGCTGGGTGGCACTGTGGGCACTATGGGCACTGCTGGGTGGCACTGACAGGGGGGCACTTACTTTATTTCAGGATGGCACTGCGGGTGGCAGGTGGGCACTGGCAGGGGGCAGGTGTCCGTTTAAATTGCTGGCCGTGATCGGGACTGATGTCCCGAACACGGCCGCCGGCGATCGGCTTTTTTTTTTCTCCTCGCGCTGTCAGCGCGAGGAGGAATACTAGCCGATTACCGGCTCCGTTTTATCACATGATCAGCTGTCATTGGCTGACAGCTGATCACGTGATAAGGGGTCGGGATCGACCCCTTACACGGATCGGTGATCAGGCGAGTCTCACGGACTCGCCGATCACAGAGCGCGCCGCGCGCGCCCCTCAGGGGGCGCGCAGGCCGCTCGTAACCGGGACTACGTCAATAGACGTAGTCCCGGAAATGTGGGTCCGCGCTGTTGCCGTCATTTTGCAATAGCGTGGATCCCAAGTGGTTAAAATATTTCCTCTGTTTGGAGGGTGCCTCCACTCGCTCTTCCCATCTCAAAGCTTCTTTGGTAGCTTTGACCAGCTGTGGTACTAGGACAAATTCAAAACCTGCACCAGGGTCATCTACCTCCACCTCATGGTCTGAGGCTTCAATTGAGGGATGGCTCGGCTATGAGGGGCCTGGAGCCTCTAAATCATCCCTAATAGGGACTGACATAGTGTCACCAGCAGGGTTATGGGTATGACCGGAATCCGCTTTACTCAGTGTCTCACAGACCACCTTTCTGACCAGTGTTTCCACTTGATGGTCTCCACTCTCTCTTTCTCTTGCGGCTTTAGAAAAGCATCGCTCGCAGAGGGATTTGCATTCAGGAACCTGGGCCCCGCATACCCAGCAGGCTTTCCTCACAGGAGCAGCTGGAGTGACGGTGAGAGTGTCACCCAGAGGTGGTTTTAGATTCCTCTCTGTGGTGCCTAGATCTAAAGGGAGATCTATGACATCTGGAGCTTGAAGAGGAGTGACGACTGAGACCTAGGACGGTCTCTGTCATGGTTTGGTGTTCAGACCTAGAAGGACTGAGTGAAAAAGAAAGGGTTAAGAGCTCCTGAATGAGTGAGCCCAAGCCTCACAGGCAGAAAATAACTAAATTCTACCTGCAGTGCAAGGGTTGGCCACAGGAGGGCAGTGACAGAGCCATGGCAAGGCAGTTTGAAACTAAAATGAACCATTAAAGCCTTATGAGAAACAGGAGTAACAACAGACATGAGAGCACATAACAAATGTAGCCAGCAGCCAGTACCTAGGGAGCATGCAGCAAACAACCAGTGCCTGGGGAAACCGCCATATAAGCCTGCAAGTCATCCCAAGGAATAGCTGCTTTGACAACTATTTAAATCTGCCGCCATTAACAATGTCACCTCCCCACAGCGCGCCTGCGCCAGAAAAACGTGCCGACCAATCGCTTACACGACCGCCGCTGCCATTTTGGTGAAACCATGCCTGCATAAACCAAGCACAGAATCTTTGTTTGCGGCTTGCGGATGCGCAGACAGGTCCTGCGACTTCCTGAAACGGCGAGCTGGAACGCAGCTGCGCTCCAGTTGCCATGGCCACTCACTGGAGCTTGATAGAAAAGAAGGAGACACACAAAACACAGAGATACGGCTGCCATAAAACGAATATCTTTGTACATTACCACCACCACGGCATGATCCGGACCAGAACCTGGGACTAGGGAGCTGTTCGCTCGATCCACCGCACGATCGAGCGTTTACAAGGCCTCCCGCTAGTAGCTGGGACGTTTGGCCATATTACCGCTTGCCTGCCAATGGCCAGGTTAGTAAGCTCTTCATGGTATTGCATCATATCGCCCATGTCCACCTGCTAATAGCTAGGATTGCTGGACTCCAGAGAGGATCACCGCTAACCACCAACGCATCCCCGCGCACACCGCCAGGCCTGGATTACAGAAAACTTCATGAAAAGGTAAGACTTCATCTTGGTCCTAGGAGGAGGACAAAAAAGGAACACGGCCTCTGTGCCAGAGCAAAGATTTATGGGAGTGGGGTCCTATGAGGTATGAGGGGGCGGGATTAACCCACACGTAGGCTGCCATGGAGTCTGTCAGGAAATATTATTTTCAACAAAGGGAAGCTGAAAACAAAGCTTTCCTGCATCATTTTTTATTTTTTTCTGTTCTCCAGGTTTCCTTTTTTTTGCTTGTCTGTCACACCAATTTTTTTATACTGCAATGTTCCATGTCAGTCTTTTAAAAATTGGTATAAAAGTAAAAAACAATTTTGCAGAAAAATTGAGCCAAGTGTGGCGATATGAAAAGCAATTATTTTGCTGGCCATTAGATGTTGACCTCATACTGCATTCATTCATAATGGGCAGAAGACATATAAATATGTGTGCAGGTTTAAAGCACAGCAGACAAGCGACAGGTATTGTGGCTCTTCCTAAAAGACCGCATGTGCCAGTAATGGGCTGAGAAAGGGAGCAGCTTTTAATTACACTCTCCATTGCTCTTGCATGAAATCTATTGATGGCAGCAAACCACGGGCCTGTTCAGCTTTACACTCTAGAAGTAAAGCCTATTGTTAACCTCCTCTGTTCCAAAAAACCCACAACACTTTGGAGGGCAGTACATTGTATCCCTGTGTGTTACCCTCTGAGCGTAAAGAGCTGGAAACAGGCATGCTGACAGCTCTGGTTAACAAGGCTGCAGTTTTAGGTAATCAGATGTGTTTTTGAGCCAGTCAAGGTATGTGAGTGCCAATAGGCGCTTTTTTTTTTAAGTAATGGAAGTCTAAATACAAATAAATGTGTAAAATAAATTAATATGACCAACCAGGGCCGTTGCTGGGTCTACAGCCCATAGCAGTGAAGTAAAGTCATACACTAATATATATATATATATAATTATTACATCAGGGTCCCCAGAGAGCCTCCGCTTTGCATCAGGGTCCCCAGAGAGCCCCCCTTACATCATGGTCCCCAGAGAGCCTCCCCCTTGCATCAGGGTCCCCAGAGAGCCTCCCCCTTACATTAGGGTCCCAGGAGAGCCCCTTCCTTACATCAGGGTCCCCAGGTAGACACCCCTTCCTTACATCAGGGTTCCCAGAGAGCCCCTTTCTTACATCAGGGTCCCCAGAGAGCCACTACATACATCAGGGTCCCCAGAGAGCCTCCCCTTACATAAGGGTTCCCAGAAAGCCCCTTCCTTACATCAGGGTCCCCAGGTAGACACCCCTTCCTTACATCGGGGTCCCCAGAGAGCCCCTCCCTTACAGCAGGGTCCCCAGAGAGCCCCCCACTTACATCAGGGTCCCCAGAGAGCCACTCCTTACATCAGGGTCACCAGAGAGAGGACAGGCGGTGAGAGATTGTCATCTCTCTGCTGCCCCTGGCTGCACAGTTAGAGCGGAACAGCTGTGATGCAGGGCGGGTGGTGAGAGATGATGTCATCTCTCTGCTCTCTAGCCCGCCCCCAGCTGTATCATGCTGCCTGCCTGCTCTCCGGTGCTGCCTGTCACACTTGCGGCCTCTGAGACTCGGGGCTATAGCCCCAAAAGCCACCCCCTAGCGACGCCACTGTGACCAACCAACATTTCTCCTTAAAGCCCAACTCTTCACTGGCCCAAAAAAAAAATCGGTCTGCCCCTACCCCAGCATATACAGCATATAATACTTGTTTTGTTTAGGCTGGGTGTCACTGGGGGAAATTATGGTTGTAGAGTGGATTAGGGGACTCTGCAACAAGCTTTGTGGGAAACTGGGGGATGCTGTGGAGGGCTGGAGATTATGCAGCAACTGGGGGCACTATGGAGGCTAAGGGAGGTTGGGGCACTTTGGGAAGAGGGTGACACTGTGGGAGGTTAAGGGGTCTGCAGCTGTTTTGAGGCCTATGAGATGGGAGGTTGCAGCCTAGTTAGTAGGTCATGATCTCGTGGTTTGAGAACAACTGATCTAGGGGGCTTTAATAGAGAAATACTTACCTTAATCCATGGTCCTGCAAGCTTCCCCCACAGTTTCAGTAATGACTACAGGTCCTCGGAAGTTATGCTTTATCTTCTGTAGTGTTTCCAACTCTCCTGCCAATGTAATTTTGTGCAATGTAAGACCAGCTGCTACTTAGGGTTGCCACCTGTCTGGGATTCACCTACACAGTCCGGGTTTTAAATCAGGTGTCTGGGTTTCAATCCACCTGAAACCCAGACACATTAATCAGACAGGAATGTGGCTCAGAACAGGGCTTGATAGTAGGGTGAGGGAGCACAATGTGCGCCACATTACTATTCTCTATGGAGTGCCTTAAGGTGTCCCAGGTCTATTACAATTCTATAATGTATATGTAGCTAGGTCCTAGGCCTCTTTTGGTCTGATGAGAAACTCCAGGGCCAGAGATCGCTTGAAATCCTTCTGTATGTAGTGTGTTGTAAGGCATTGTGGTTGCAAAGATGATGAAAGTCATTGGAATGCTGTCTCCTATGGCAACAGTCTTTAACGGTTCCTTTATCTTCCACTGCAATCTCTCCTTGTAGGTCTTCAGCACACTGAGCTCCCAGTCTCTCACAAGACCCACTGATCCACTGCCACTGAATCCCTTGAGCTCCTTCAAACTTCACGGTGGTATCTTCCTCAAGCATCACCCCAGCTTCTCTGCTGGGTCCTTAGCTTGGCACTCTAGATACTGCTCAAGTTTCACCCACGCTGGCCTGCTCAGCCCCTGGCTTGACACACAAGGCTGCTCTGCAAGTGTCATCTCTGCTGGCTGGGTCCCTGGCTTGATTCCCACTGAAGTTTCCTGATTCTTCACCATCCCCGGTTGGTGAGAATACTGCTGTGGTACTTGCTTCAATTATTCACTGTGGTCTCTGGTAATTAGGCGGATAGTCCCTAAACTGGCGCTAGCTTCCCCTCTACCTCCGACCACGACAGGTTCTCTGGCTGACCAAACCGTCACTTTTGGTTGGACTGCTAGCCACAGTTCCAACCTTGCACTGCTCTCTTGCTTCTGGATAGGCCCTCAGACAGCCTAGCAGCCAGATGTGCCCAGGATAGGTCCAATCTCCAGCCTAGCAGCCCGGGAAATATGACACACATGTCCACCCAGACAGCCATCCAGGTGGCACATAATATAGATCACCTGACTCCACACAAATATATAGGTCCTCCCAGCAGGCCATGGGATTCAAAGAAACCCCTGACCATTGGCTGAGATAACCCTTATACCCAAAACCTGACCTTGGGCTGCCCTTCTCATATCTAGTACCACCAAGTACCCAGCCACCTAGCAGTAGAAGAGAAAAGTGCAACAAGGCCAAACTTAAGGAGAAATCAATAGATCTCTATCAATCCACCAAGATAACTACTCTTGGCAAGTAAATTTGTGAGGAGCAACCGTGCCTAAACTCCAGGGTGCTACATATACTATAATGATAAAAAATTACTGTGCTCCACTAAAGTGTTTGGATTTGGCTTGAAGAAAAAGTGGCAACCCTACTGCCACTGCTGGTCCTGCATTGTACATTATTAACTTGAAGGGCTGCCCTGATTCTGGAATGGGTGAGAAGAGGGAATGTGCCCCGGCTGCTGCAGAACTGTGACTCAAGATTCATGTGGTCCCGCAAAACAAGCTGTATATCCAGCCTGGAGTTTGTTTAATGTTGATGTCACCAAATGCATATACCTCCCACACTGCTCCTTTCAGCCACCAGAAGTAGAGGAAGGAAGCCTTATGTAAACTCCAAGTCACAACTCTTCCCCCAAGTCCAAAGAGTCTACCTTGGGTGACAGAGAGGTCAATTACCAAGCACCAGCGCTGTTGCATGCGGAAAAGAGGAATGCGTTATATGGTCCTTAATCCTTGGAAATATCTAGTATTTCTCTTTGCTGCAGGAAGCCAAATTGAGTGGCAGGACAACAAAGGAAATATGAGTTTGTGCTGTTGTTGGAGTCCCTAAAATGAACTTGTTGCTTTGCTCTGAAAGGGTTTGCTTTAGAATAACACCATCCCTTTGTCCATTCAGGACACAATGACAGTGTTTGTAAAAATCCCTTCATCCCCTCCTCCACAGCCTACTGATAGCCAGCAATGCCTGACCGCTCTACTGCTTCCCATCCCTTTCCTGGCAAGCCAAGGGTCTTTTATTCATATTTTGGGGGCCACATGCTGTGTTTTTTCTTAAAAGGACAGTACACATTTTTTGATGTGGAAAAAAGACCTCATCCCCACATATGACTCCCCAAGAGTATGTGGGTTTTTGCAGGTAATCGGACACAAGACACCCCCTTTAGTATAGAGGGGCACCCAGATAGTCACACCCTCTTCAGGTGAATGAGTACATGGTTCATAGTAAAAAGAAAAGTAAATCGTAGACAAAAGCACATACATTGTGAAAAAGTCACTTGCTAGAAAAAATTAAATAATGCCCTCTGATGTAAAGCGAATGCTAAGCATTCCATCCAGCTTGTGATCCACTTGACTGTTTACCTCAGGGCTTGAAAAATTTGCTTTGAATCAAGGAGCCAGCTAAAAAAATCAGGAGACAGTTTTTTTTTATCTTTTAACTAATAAATCTTACAGGTAGAACATGTAACATGTTCCCAAAGGTGAAATAATCCTTTTATCTCGTCCCCAGCCAGAGCCATTTTTAACCTGAAGTTTACATAAAACCTCCAAACATTATATTTTTTTTCTGAAAGCAGAAACCCTAGAGAATAAAATAGTGGTATAAAAGCCAGGATTACACTGAATAAATAGATACCAAACATGTCAAACCTTAAACATGTCAGTACCCTATATTTTCCATAGATGACATTTTAAAAGCCCCCTATAAGTAATCAGTTTAGCATTACGAAAAAGGTCAGGTGCTAGAATAATTGCTCTTATTCTGACGTGTGCGGCATTATGTAACGTGTATCGAAATTGGTGTTTTCAAGCATAGGCATCCCGTCATGTGCGTTTAGGTTTGTACGTGCATATAGTTGGGGGTGGGGGGGGGCCTTAATTTTTTGGGGGAAGAGGATTTTATGTGGTTGGGTGTAACTTAGATTTTTTTTTCCATCTCATTGGGGACACCGTTTTTTATTTTTTTTGGTGACAGGTTCTCTTTAACAAGACATGCAGGGTCTAAAAGACCCTGTTTGTCTCTCCTGTGCTCCACTGAGTGTAATGCAATGCACATCGCACTACATTACATTCTTTCCCGGGCCATGATGGCCTGGAAAACTGTCAACGTGGACCTAGAAGTGACGTCACACGTCACTTCCTGATCAACAACTAGAAGGCTGTTTGCTCTCCTCCCTTCCCCTGCCCTCTCTACCCAGTGGCACTCCTGCTATGCCGTTTCCGCAGATGAGCAAACGGAACCTGGGATACATAGCGGGGGGGGGGGGGGGTAGCATTCGACAGCAGCCCAGCCGCCAGGACAAAACTTCTTATTGACCTGGTGCCTGGGTTTGTCGAGCCCTGGTTTACGTGCTGTTACTCCTTCTCAAATGACAGATCCTGGCTGGCTGTAGTATGAACCCTAAACCAGAGGCTCCAGGTTCCACCTAAGAAAATTAAGCAAGATTTTGTAGAGTATAAATCACTGCTTGAAATCCAACTTTAGAAATATGTCTCCAGAAAATATCACATATTTTAAAACAGTCCATAGCAGTTATATACATAGGATTGCCACCTGCCCAGGATTACCTAAAAGCAAACCGCTATGCATAGCGGAAAGCTAACACTGCACATCAACCTGAACACATCATCCCCACTTGAAACATGGTGGTGGCAGGATCATGTTGTGCTGATGCTTTTCTTCAGCAGGGACAGGGAAGCTGGTCAGAGTTAATGGAAAGATTGGATGGAGCCATTCAGCAGGACCCGACCAACTTTCAGTACATGTGCATCGTTGTCTGTTAAACAGAAGCCTATCTTTAGACATTACATGTTTGGCTGAAAATGTAAGGTGATTAAAAAATAAATAAAAAAGATGTGGCGGGGAAGGAGGGCTTCAAGCAGAGGCAAGAGAACCAAGGCTTTAAATGTTTGAGTTACTGTTTTGTGTCTTGGTGTCTTCCAGAAAATACATAATAAGCACAGGAAAGGATACATACCCGTAAGCATTATGCCAAAATATCCATTTTAGGCTTTGCGATAGACTCACATTTTTTGTATAGCTACAAAGGGCTTTTAATCAGCTCGAATGCACTAAATAGAAGGTAATTGTTTCACCAGCAGTCATGGTAGGATCCAGCTGTACCCATATGAATTTGAGACTGTGTAGGTCTGCTTTAGTTAGAATGCAGACATCATTGTGTTCTCTGAAATCAAAGACGTAAAGGTCACTCATGCAGCATTAGTTTGGAGAATTGTGTCTGGCTGACCACCAGGTTGTCACCTTATATGTTGCATTCTTATTTATCAGTCAAGTTCCCAAAAGTTATTAGGGTAACATATTGCTTGTTAACATTTCTGACTTTTTTCACCTGGAAGTTTTTTTGTTCTGTGGAATTCATCTCCTAAGGATTGAAGCAAGGTTAAAAAGGTTAGGCAGTTCATTGAATATACAGGTATTATTATAGCAAAAAAGCAGGTTAACACTAGCCCCTTGGGAAAGATTTAGGTATATATCGCACTAACACCACAAAAAAGGGATATTCAGATAGCAGCCAGAACAACACCTAATAAGTGTAAACAAGAAATATGCATATAAAATTATGTGCAGTGCTCAGAAATGTACAAAATCACTGAAGTGAAATGTGAACGACCACAAGAAATATGATATAAAATAAAATGAAATTATGTGCTTCTGCACATTCTGAGTAATGTAAATAGCCATATACAGTACATGAAATAGTAATGTGAAAAAACAATATTGAAATGTCTAACTACAAAAAAAACATTTAATTATCCGTATTTATTGGAATATAACACGCACCTTCATTTTAGGAGGGAAGTTTCAGGAAAAAAAATTTAATTTTAAATGAAGTGCTTTTGAAGCAAAATAAGGGTCAGTGCCCATCAATGCAGCCTGATCAATGCCATCTGCAGCCTCACAATTGCCCATCAATGCAGCTTGATCAATGGCCATCGGCAGCTTCACAATTTCCCATCAATGCAGCTTGATCAATGCCCATCTGCAGCCTCTCAATTGCCCATCAATGCATCTTGATCAATGCCCATCTGCAGCCTCTCAATTGCCCATAAATTTATCTTGATCAATGCCCATCTGCAGCCTCACAATTGACCATCAATGCAGCCTGATCAATGCCCATCTGCAGCTTCACAACTGCCCACCAATGCAGCTTGATCAATGCCCATCTGCAGCCTCACAATTGCCCATCAATGCCCATCTGTAGCCTCACAATTGCCATGAATGCAGCCTGATCAATGCCCATCTGCAGCCTCACCTCAGATTACTGCTGCCTCGAAGGGGACTGGGAGAGGGGCGGGACGAGCGCCGTCAGATTACATAGAGAATCTCCTGTTTACTCGGCAGCCTCTTTAATACAAAGTCCCGCCATTTGGACCGGCTTTTATGATGGACAGAACAGTGGTCCAATGCCAGCCCAGGAGACAGGACTTCCTATTACAGAGGCCACTGAGTAAACAGTAGATTCTCGCTGTATGTAATCTGACCTCACCGTTCCCTCCTAGGCAGCCCAAATTGCGTTATCGGCATATAACAAGCACGCGCTATTTGCACCCGATTTCCAGGATGAAAAGGATTGTGTTATATGCCAATAAATACAGTATATAAAATGGTGACATGAATTTCAAAGAAACAATGTTCAGTTAGTCCATATGTAATCATATAAAATTTAGTATGACATAAAGTCCATGAAGAAGTGATGAAAACGAGGGAAGAATAACTTCTAAACCAAGGAATGTGTCTCCACATGACAGCCGTATTATATTAGACAATTGTGACAAAACCACCACCGGTTGTTAGAAGGCTTACCGGAGTAAGAGGACTTAAATGGGCTTACGCTCAATGATTCGATAAAGCTTGTGGTGTAGGACACCAATATGTGAAGCATCTAGATCTGTAGTCAGGATCAGAGTGGAAGGTGGTCCATCCGTCCAGAGATCAACAAAAGGCAGTAATCTATAGACATGGCCAGCGTGATGTGGTGGATCCTCTCAAGCAGTCAAACAATTATTAGATGTGGTGGCTGCGTTTGTTTTCTATTTTCTACTGTCATCTGGTGATCCAGCCAGTAAGTCTGTTGTTGTTCAAAAGAACAGGCTCTCCTAATATTAACTACTTCAGCCCCGGAATATTTGGCTGCTGAATGACCAGGCCATTTTCTGCTATTCTGCACTGCATCGCTTTAACTGACAATTGCATGGTCGTGCGGCGCTGTACCCAAACAAAATTGACATCCCTTTTTTTCCCACAAAGCTTTCTTTTGGTGGTATTTGATCATCTCTGCAGTTTTTATTTTTTGCGCTATAAACAAAAAAGTGCGTCAATTTAAAAAAAAAACACAAATTTTTGTACTTTTTGCTATAATAAATATCTAAATTTTTTTTAAAAAAAGCAAATTTTTTTTTCAGTTTAGGCCATTGAGAATTCTTCTTCTACATATTTTTGGTAATAAAAATGACAACAAGCGTATATTGATTGGTTTGCACAAAAGTTATAGCATCTGCAAAATAGGGGATAGATTTATAGCATTTTTATTATTTTATTTTTTTTTTTTTTACCAGCAATGGTGGCGATCTGCAATTTTTATTGGGACTGCGACATTATGGTTGTCATCTGGTCACTTTTGGAGGAGGTTGGCTTAACTTGGTAATTTTGGGGTTTGAAGGTAGGCTGCAAGCAACAACATCCGCAGTCCCTTAGTGATGCCCAGGGCTCTGAAAATAGACTTTCAGAGAGTCTGTGTTTGCATATAAACGTTGGCGATCTGTGGAGTTTAATGGTTAAATTGTGGATATACTGTATTTTGACATGCTATTGTTCTTTATATTAACATGTGTCTTAAAAAAATAAACTCGGAACAAACAGCTAAATAATTAGAAATACATATGATAAACTATTTTAGCTACCACCAAAGGATTTATTTATCCATCCAGTCTTCAGAGCTGCACTTCTGATGACCTGACTTTTTTGTGCAGTTGAAAGAGAACATGATATTCACCTAGATGGATGCAGCATTGGTCTAATGCTGCAGCTATCCCTTGCTGCCTCTACACCGAGAACTGAGAGATCAAAGACTGCTGATTGCTCAGTTCTCGGCCTTCAATGATCAGAGAGCCTGTTACAGTCACCGGCTCTTTGCTCTGCCCATTCGGTGCTCATCGGAGCGCTGGGCTGTGGAGGGGGCAGGAGTGACACACTGAGAGTCTGAGCAAGCTGCCAGTTAGGAATCTGGACAGATCCTGACATCCTGACACAAAGTCGGGATCTCTCCAGAGTCTGGACTGGCGTGACGTCAGCCAATGTTTAACCTGTTGGCTAAATACAGTTACGGGAGTGCAGAACGAAGTGCGCTTCCCCAAGTGAAGTGGGGCCACCAGGCCAAACTTAGGTCATTCTTGCTTGGCAAGAATTGCAGCAGTGGGATTGAGTTACTTTAAAAGTTACTCGCGCTCCAAAAAAAAAAGAGCATTGAAAAACAAATATTTTAGCTGTCGGGATAATTATAAGTCCTGCTGTAATTCCAGGCTATTCTGAACACAAGCCCTGCAAGTCTTAAAGTCCCCAGTGCTGCGGTCATGTATCTGCTCCCCTCCCTTCCTGGCCATTCACAAAACACAGTCATGCCAGCTGAAAGAATTGTATTTCAGCACTCTAAAGAAAGCCAACATGATGGAAACTTTCAGCCATTATTGCTGTAGACCTGGTAAACTTACTGTGTTTGGAGTCGTGCTTCAAAAATCACTTGCCTAGTCCTAGTTTATAGATGAAACCTATGCTGAAATTGGCATAGTATTGCCGGTAGCCCAGCCCACAAGCCTATTGACAGTATAGTTCCCAATTGTCCCTCGTTAGTGATCTATCCCTCGTGAGACCTCTATGCCTGGCCTGTATAAGCAGATATAATCACTGAGGACAATTCTCATCAGATAGCTTGAACTCACCAATACAGATTTCCATCCACAGATGCTTTATTCTGAACATCAGATTACAGCAGATGACAGGATACAAACAGATGAATAGGTTGTGGTATTATGCGGTCAAAAGATATTGTCTGTAGCTTACCATGTAGAATACATGTGCTCTGCTACATGAGGCTTGTTACTCCATTGATGAGACAGGAACTACAAAACACAGGAAGAAGGGTGGAGCATTACATACAAAGGAAGCATGTCATAACATAATGGAAAAAAAATAAACTTGAGAACACAAATGCATAAATATAAATGTCCATAGAAAAATGTTTAGGAAAACAATATATGTATATATTCTATGCCCCATTGGGGCAGCACACTCATTTTAGAGACCAATTCCCCATTCCACTTTATTCCACAGTCGACTATCCAAAAGTGTTTTACTACTCTAATCGTTTCATTCAACCTCTATGGCATATATTATTTGAGAAGCCAGTATATAGGAAGATAAGTGTTAAAGCTAAAGTTAAGGTACGGAAATGTCTACATAGATCCATTGCTCCAGCTTGGACCAATATAAGTATGTCTACGGTATATAGCATACCATGTTTGGCAAATACATAATTACATCGATTCAAGCTGGATCATTGTAGCTATGTTAAAATTATCATACTGTAACTTCAGGTTTTAGTATGTTTTAACATAGTTTTTCTTCATGAATTCTCTGTAGTTCACATGACAGTGGTTATATCAGGGATGTGGCCTTTGCTTACATGCTTTTTGCTAAAAAGGTGTCGCTTAAATTCCAGAAGGTTGGGTGTTATGGTACAGTTCATTCAAACATGAAGGTTGTTCATATAATGTGTAAATGAACTTTCGATCTTTTAGCTTCCATAGCCCAGCAGGCTGCCCAAAAAACGTACAGTGAACATTATGCCGCGTACACACGATCAAACAAGCGGGTGGAAAAGTCCGGCAAACTCAAGTCCGCCGGACAATCCCCCCATGTATAGCCTCCGGCATACTTTTTTGACCCGAAAGTACGGCGGACTTAGAAAGTAGTTTTACACTCCAATCTTCCCGCCGGACTCGCATTTCGGCGGACAATCCGGTCATGTGTATGCAAGTCCGCCGTACTTTTGAAATGAACGGACTTTTCCCGCCCGGAGAAAAGTCCGCTCATTTCGAGCAGGTCTCCAGGTAGGCGGGGCCCACGAAGGAGACGCCGCTGGCCCCGCCGCCTGGTATGGACTTAAAGGGGAACCCCAACGGCGAAAAAAACGGCGTGGGGGTCCCCCCAGGTCCACATCAGACCCTTGTCCGAGCACGCTACCCAACCGGCCAGGAAAGGGGGGACGAGCGAGCGCCCCCCCCCCCTCCTGAGCCATACCAGGCCGCGTGCCCTCAACATGGGGAGTGCCTTGGGGAAGGGGGGGCCGCGCGACCCCCCCACCCCAAAGCACCTTGTCCCCATGTTGATGAGGACAAGGGCCTCTTCCCGACAACCCTGGCCGTTGGTTGTCGGGGTCTGCAGGCGGGGGGCTTATGGGAAACCGGGAGCCCCCTTTAATAAGGGGGCCCCGAATACCGGCCCCCCACCCTATGTGAATGAGTATGGGGTACAATGTACCCCTACCCATTCACCTGTAAAATAAAGTACAAAAAAAACATAACACACAAGATAAAATAGTTTATTGCACAGCTCCGGGGGTCTTCCGTCTTCGGAGGTCTTCTCGCCGGACTCCTCCACTATCTTCTTGTAGCTCTTTTACTAGCAGAGGAGCCCGGCTTTCTTCCCCGCCGCCGGCCTCTTCTTCCGACTTCGGGGGCCTTGTCCCCCTCTTCGGTTCTTCTGCCGGGCCACCGCGCCTTCTTCTAGCTCTTTTACAGGCGGTGGCCCGGTCTTCTGTTCTTCTCTTTTCTTCTTCTTCTTCTTCAGATGTTGCCTCGCCAAGTCCTCCGCTCACAATGACGGGGACCGGGCACGCGGCGACTTATATAGGGACAAGGGGCGTGGTCTTCGGTTGATGTCACGTGGGTTGATGTCACATGGCGGCAGTCCCAGCATCCTCCGGGACTGTGACATCGTAAGGGGGCGGGGTCACCATGTGACAACAACCCATGTGACATCAACCGAAGACCCCACCCCTTGTCCTTATATAAGTCGCCGCGTGCCCGGTCCCCGTCATTGTGAGCGGAGGACTCGGCGAGGCAACATCTGAAGAAGAAGAAGAAGAGAAGAGAAGAACAGAAGAACGGAAGGTGGCGGCGGTGACAGAAGACCGGGCCACCGCCTGTAAAAGAGCTAGAAGAAGGCGCGGTTGCCCGGCAGAAGAACCGAAGTCGGAAGAAGAATCCGGCGACGAGGAAGAAAGCCGAGCTCCTCCGCTAGTAAAAGAGCTACAAGAAGATAGTGGAGGAGTCCGGCGAGAAGTCCCCCGAAGACGGAAGACCCCCGGAGCTGTGCAATAAACTATTTTATCTTGTGTGTTGTGTTTTTTTTGTACTTTATTTTACAGGTGAATGGGTAGGGGTACATTGTACCCCATACTCATTCACATAGGGTGGGGGGGCCGGTATCCGGGGGCCCCTTATTAAAGGGGGCTCCCGGTTTCCGATAAGCCCCCCGCCCGCAGACCCCGACAACCAACGGTCAGGGTTGTCGGGAAGAGGCCCTTGTCCTCATCAACATGGGGACAAGGTGCTTTGGGGTGGGGGGCCGCGTGGCCCCCCCTTTCCCAAGGCACTCCCCATGTTGAGGGCACGTGGCCCGGCCGGCCAGGAAAGGGGGGGACGAGCAAGCGCCCCCCCCTTTCCTGGCCGGCCGGGTAGCGTGCTCGGACAAGGGTCTGATGTGGACCTGGGGGGACCCCCACACCGATTTTTTTCGGCGTTGGGGTTCCCCTTTAAGTCCATACCAGGCGGCGGGGCCAGCGGCGTCTCCTTCGCGGGCCCCGCCTATCTGGAGACGCGCTCGAACTGAGCGGACTTTCCTCTGCGTGTGTGGGCAAGTCCGTTCATTTCAAAAGTAGGGCGGATAGTACGGCGGACTTAGTGCGCCGTATTAGTCCGCTGAAAAAGTGCCGTGTGTGGGCAAGTAGCCCGTTCGGAAAGTCAGACGGACAGTCTGGCGGGAAGTCCGCCAGACTAAGTACGTCGGACAGACGGCTACGTGTGTACACGGCTTTAGGCTCAATTCCATAAAGGATAGCACATGCAGTACTTGGGTAACTTGACACATTTATTTTTCAAATATCACATGTGATATTGAAAATATCAATCCACATCCCTCAAAAAGAACAAAATGATGGTAAATACTGCATAAAACAGTCAATTCACTAAAGTATATAACCCTTTCATGACTAAGCCTATTTTTGGAATTTGGTGTTTACAAGTTAAAATCCATATTTTTTGCTAGAAAATTACTTGGAACCCCCCATATATATATATATGGCGATTGTTGCAATATTTTATGTCACACGGTATTTGCGCAGTGGTGTTTTAAATGCAACTTTTTGGGAAAAGGGACACTTTCATGAATTAAAAAAAAAAACGAAACAGTAAAATTAGCCCAATTTTTTTGCATAATGTGAAAGATAATGTTACGCCAAGTAAATAGATACCAAACATGTCACACTTTATAATCGCACGCACTCGTGGAATGACGACAGAGTACGGTACCTAAAAATCTCAATAGGCGATGCTTTAAAAAACTTTTACGGTGACCAGGTTAGCGTTAAAGAGGAGGTCTAGTGCTAGAATTATTGCTCTCGCTCTAACGATCGCGGCGATACCTCACATGTGATTTGAACACCATTTACATATGCGGACGCGACTTCCGTATGCGTTTTCTTTGCTTTGCGAGCTCGCGGGGACGGCGAGCGCTTTAAAAATTTTTATTTTTTATTTTATTTATTTTAAAATGAATAAATTGTTTTTAAAAAATAAAATAAAAAATGTGATCACTTTTTTTGCTGTCACAAGGAATGTAAACATCCCTTGTGACAGTAATAGGTGGTGACAGGTACTCTTTATGGAGGGATCGGGGGTCAAGACCCCCGATCCCTCCTTTACACTTCAATGTATTCAGATCGCTGAAAACGGTGATTCTGAATACTGTATATTTTTTTAAAACCGGCGCCATTGGCAGCCGAGTAAACGGGAAGTGACGTCATGACGTCGCTTCCGTGTTTACTATTCGGCGTCATTCCAGTTCCTCCCCAGCAGCCGGAGGAATCAGATTGTGAATCGGTGCTCCCGATCGAGCGGGAGCACCTGTAACAGCGGTGGGAGGCGGTGGGAGGGGGGGACGTCCCCTCCCACTCCTCTGGCATAACAGCCGAGCGGCTTTTAGCCGCTTCGGTTGTTATGGCTGGATAGCCAATCGCCTGCTGTAAAAAATGGTATCGGGATGATGCCTGCAGGTGCGGGCATCATCCCGGTATACCCCCCGGAAGCCGAGTTTGCACATCTGCGTACGCTCGGCGGGAAGGGGATAAATAAGTAGTGTTCCAGGCATGTGATATTTAAAGAGGAGCTCCAGTCTCCTAAAAAAAAAAAAATAAGCCACACTACAAATACTCTAGCTGCTGACTTTTAATATAAGGACACTTACCTGCCCCTGGATGCAGCAATATCCTCATATGAGCTGATTCTTCAGTTAGCTTGGGGTGCAGGTGCTAGTGTCTTCACTAAGGGAAGCCTTCAGAGCTGGCTTCCAACTATACATGCGCAAGTCACTCTGTGCTTTCTGATTGGTCCCATAGTCTTCTGTGATGTGTCTCAAGGCTGCGTTGGAATGAGGTGGAGCCTAACTTCTGCTCAGATTTGCTGTGGCGATCCGACTGGAAGGTGGGGATCAGAAGTTGGGAGGAGGAAGTAGAACAGAAATTCCCCTTTTTAGGTGAAATTCTGCTTTAAGGGATGTGTGTTATTTGTTTGGTAAGGAGATGCCATACCTCAATGGGCAAGGCATGGAAGTGTCCAAAAAGCATCATTTGTTCTACACGATCCAGGGCATTAGGCTTTTCCTCTGGACTCTCTGCCATTGCTCCTTCTGCTGCAATGTTCCTCAGAAAGTGTCCACCAGAAAAGAAGTAATGCCCGCTGGATATGATGTCATACAATAATAAAGTGATCGGTTTCATTAGATAAAAACCCCACATTTCAAAGGAATACCGCATGCCTTATTTTATGAGCATTTTTTGATGAATGGCAAAACATTTTTGGAAAAACGCTATGCACTTTTTTACTGCTAATCTTAAAGCGGAAAATAGCATTTCATGAATTGAGCCCATTCACGTACATGAAGTTTTAGGGCTCACAACAGGTGTGGCGGGACTGCTCTGGGGAAACAATCTTGTTCCCTCTCAGGCGCCATTCATGCCATGCTGTACTTTTTCCAGCGCTGTATGGTGCGATGCAATCCACCGATTTACATTATGCTGCAGACAATAGAACAGCGTGATGCTTTTGAATCAATGCATTCAGAAGACAGATGGAAGTGCCGCATACCGGAGCCCAGCCCCTATACAGATGGTGAAAATCTGGCCTCAGTTTAAGCTCCTCCTGACTACACTCCCTGACAAGTTTCGCCCATCTTATGGGGCTTAATCATAGAAAGCTGTCTTCTGATTGGCTTCTGGTAGCCTAGATGAGCTTGTTTGAATGGCAGCACCTATTTTGTGCTTTGGACTGCAGGCAGAAGTTTGTAGTGCTTCGAGTAGCGCTCCAAGTTCTTTGCATGCAGGTTACGGTGAGTCAGTGCATTGGCACTATTTTTGCAAGCTGTGCCCTCAGTGCAGCTGCTGGTGTCAACCAGCCCTTATGGCAATTGTTTACATCCTACTAATGCTACCAACCACAAACAGAGGTCACTCTGGGGGGAGAGAGAGGTTCTGCACTGAATAAGTGTTTCATCTCAACTTTTTCCAAAATCTCTGATCAGCTGGTGGCCAGGAGCAGCCTGCCGTGCGGTACAGCTGAATATATTCAGACCCCAGGAGGGTGCAGTCCACAATGTTGAAAGAACGTCACTCACTTTAAATAAGGTTTAGTGTCCCATTTGTATGCATGTATTTATTTTTTGCAGCCTGCAAGGACAATGGTAACTAAAGAAAGTGCAGTTATTCTTTAATGTGTCTCAGGAGATATCTGCTAAGTGGCTCGGGGAGACATAGAAAGCCAAAATAGAATCCACTTGGCTCTTAAAATAATATACAACCTCATAAAAACTGTAGTAAAGAAACCATCATTCTAATAACAAGCAAACAGATTTTTAGCTGCCTATTTTCTTGAGGCATGTAGAAAATGAGACGAGGAAGCTGATTGGTTGATATGAGAAACACAGATTCTTTTCATTCTTCAAGTTTTCATACACAGAAACAACAGAGCAATGATGTTATGCAGCTAACAGCAATCTTTTTTTAAAGCCACTCAGTCTAAAATTAATAAAGGGTGGTTTATTAATAGATGTCGTGGATTACTATACATTGCTGTGGACTAAATGAAACCATTGGACCTTATTTAATAAGTGCAAAGCAAGGTGCTAAATACAATGTACAGCAAGCAAACCGGTGGTTACCATTGGTTATCTTTCACTGTTATGCCTGCTTTACAGTGTTGGCAGGCAAACTGCAGTATCCCATAGGAACCAATTGTTGGCATTTCCTTTGAATACTTTGCAGTAAAGAAAGATTAAAGGGTAAATTACATTTTTATATAAACTGGACCATGCAGACAGGGGACCCTAGTAGTTTAAAATACACTGTGCTGTTAGTAAAAATATCACTTAATGCAAATGCTATACCTGTAGGCCAGAGGCGGACTGACAACTCATGGGGGCCCCGGGCAATAGAAGATTATGAGGCCCCCAGGCAATCAGAGATTATGGGGCCACACAGTATACACACACATAGTATACATTCACACAGACTACACAGACATGTTTCTATTGGCTGAGAATGTACAGGAGAGGTGGGGCAGCTATAATCTCTGGATTTTTAGTCCAAAAGGATGTCGGTAAGGGACATTTCAGAGACAGATGTAAAAAAAACACAGATTTTTAAATACTGTCCCTGGTTTTACTGAGGCTGGCAACCCTGATGGGGGCCCCCTAGTGGCCTAGGGCCCTCGGGCAGTGCCTGAGTGGCCAAATGGTCAGTCCGCCCATGCTGTAGGCCCTTTCTTTCATCCATTAAGCCTGGCTGAAATAACTCCCAATAACATTCCTACATCCTGGCTTATTTACAGGACATGGAATTCATTGGTTGTGTTTTTTTTCCCTAGCTGATTCAAAAGCTGCACATGCGCAATGTACCCTCTCTTGTCGTAGCAAAGACCCTTCAGTTACCCATCCCACCAGAATTCTAATACTGCCCTAGTTCCTTTCCAGCTCATACTCTAGGCTTCAACAAGAGGACAACTAAAGAGATAGTTATTATTATTATTATACAGGATTTATATAGAGCCAACAGTTTACGCAGAGCTTTACAACTTGAGGGTAGACAGTACAAATACAATACACTTTATTACAGTAGGAATCAGAGGGCCCTGCTCCTTAGAGCTTACAATCTAAGAGGGAGGGTCAAGAGATGCAAGCGGTAACAACTGTGGGGGATGTGCTGATGGAAAATATAAATGTACAGTTTTTGAGTGGGGGTCAGATAGGCTTCTCTGAAGAGATAAGTTTTCAGGGACCATTTGACAGTGGACAAAGTAGGATAAAGTCAGACAGTTTGGGATCGAGCATCCCAGGGGATAGGAGAGGCTCTGGAGAAGTCCTGGAGGCAAGCATGGGATGAGGTGACAAGGGAGCTAGAGAGTAGGAGGTCTTGGGAGGAGTGAAAAGAAGGAGTCGGTTGGTAATTTGAGACCAGGTTGGTGATGTAGCTGGGGGGCAGGTTGTGGATGGCTTTGTAAGTTATTGTTAGTATCTTGAATTGTATTCATTGGTTAAGTGGCAGCCAATGGAGGGATTGGCATAGAGGTGTAGCAGACACCAAGTGGATCAATTTTGTTGTCTTCAAAGAAGAAGGCCCAGTTGTTATTTTGTTGTAGCCCATGGCCTGGAAATGGGCAAGGACAACTAAATAAAACATTGGGATTATTTTGGTCAGCCTTCGTGTTAAACAGAAAAGGCCTACAGTTCAAACACAAGAACAAAGGGTGTTAAATTTGGATTTTCTAAGAGTCACTGAAATTGTAAATGAGCACACTGGCTCCAGTTCGGTAGCACTCCAAAAAATCAGGACACCCTCAGGAAAAAGGGATAGTACCCAGAGTTGAGAATCCACAAACATGCTAATGAGTGCACCAAACAAAATGTCCAAGAGTCCAAGGTAATTTATTGATAACGCTGATTCATAGCAGAATAACGCCAATGCGTTTTAGGGGCCAAACGCACTCCCTCTTCATCCGGGCTTAAGAATTCTGACTTCAATGGACTGGTCAGCAAATACAGAATAAAACTGCACTGCGATTTACTGCTTGGAAAGTTTCAGGAGGGCAGGATACATCAGTGTTAGCAAATGCAGTAAAAGTTTTAATTGAAGAATATTTTTACAAATATCACAGTGTATTTTAAATTACTGGGACCCCTTGTCTGCATGGACCAGTTTATATTTAAAGGTGGACTTTAAACTCTAAATCCTATTGGTTACTTTGGTTTAATGTACTTTGCATATACTGTATTTATCGACGTATAACACGCACCCCAAGTTTAGGAGGGAATTTTAAAGAAAACAACTTTTAGGAGAGAAGTTTAAGGAAAAAAACTTACATTTAAATTCCCATCAATGCAGCCTTGTCAGTGTTATTTGCAGCCTTGCATTGCAGCCTTGTCAGTCATTTGCAGCCTTCTATTGCAGCCTTGCATGTAATTTGCAGCCTTTCCAGTCATTTGCAGCCTTCCATTGCAGCCGTCCAAGTCATTTGCAGCCTTGTCAGTTTCTTTTGCAGGCTTTCCTTTTAAAAATGGTGCCGCAGAGATACAGAGCGGATGTCCTGTGTATCTTGGTGGCACTCGGTAGTTCTAGGCCGCACTCGGCCGTTCTCGGCGGCTTTCGGCCGTTCTCGGCGGCTTCCGAAAGACACCGAGAACGGACGAAAATAGCCGAGAGAGGCCGAGACCGGCCGAAAATAGCCGAGACAGGCCGAAAATAGCTGAGAATAGGCAAAAGCTGCCAAGACCAGCAGAAAAGGCAGAAGAGCTGACAATCGGCGGGGGATCGGCGTATAACACGCACCCGCAATGATTTTCACCTGATTTTAAGGGGGAAAAAGTGTGTGTTATACGCCGATAAATACGGTAATCATCACTTTTTGCACAGCATAATTAAATTACAAAACAACATGTGTTGATTGTTCAAAAAGTGAGTCCATCTAGTGATATTTTTGTTTACTGGTAGTGCCTAGTTTTCTGATTCAGCCCCTGGTTTCTTACATGTATTGGATTCTTTAACATTACGATCTCCCTATCAATACTGTTTGCCTGTACCTGTCCACCTGGGAGTTTTGGGTTTATCTGCTCACCTTTGCATATTTTAACTCTTTCATTTGCATTCTCCATAATATAAAATAATTCCAACAGGCAGACTGGGAACACCTCATAATGTCCATAGAAGGCTTGCAGATCCGGGAACTCAAGCATTTCATCAATTATTTCACCATTATTGACTCTAAGACAGGTCAGCAGACATTGTACTTTTTTTTTTCAAGAACCATCATAAAAAGAAAAAAAAAAATGAGCTGATGCCCCTCCATTCACACATTTGAGGTGGATGGGGGAATTACTCCCGCAGCACTATTGTGTTACAATACAATTATCTGTGTTGCCAGCTGTAGCCCGAGTTACTGATCATTTGGGAAAACTCGACAGGCTAGCCCATATATAGATTGAAATGAATATGGTCCCTGTTGAACCAAACACATTTTTATCCAAGGCTTTACATATAAAAAAGACTGCCAGGTTTAGCATCTACTAAAAACTGGAATGCCAATTTTGTATGGACTAACCCAGTGATTCTCAACCAAGGTTCCGTGGAACCCTAGGGTTTCTCCAGAGGTTGCTAGGGGTTCCTTCAGCACTGGGCAATTCCTGCCTTTCAGATAAGTTCTCACTGACACCATTGATCTGAAAGGAGGTAATTCTTCCCAATGACCACAAGTGTAAGGAACATTGTTCCCACTGACCATCACACAAATTTATCCTGATTTGTAGATTTCTCATTTTTAGCAGGGGTTCCCTGAGGCCAGAAAACTATCTCAAGGGTTCCTCTGTGTTGAAAAGGTTGAGAAAGGCTGGACTAACCATTAAAAGTGTATGTATAGCCATTTTATTTTTATTTTTTTCAAGTTTGTATTGCTGTTTTGTGGAGAGATTCACCCTGTCTATATCTCCAGGTGGGAAAAGGATGTGTTTGCAAATTTACAAAGATGGACTTTCTAGGCACAAGTTTAGAAAAAAAAAAATGAAAATGTATTTAATTGGATAAAGTTAAAAAAACTTATGTACAGCACTTAAAAGAAAACACACGTCCTAACAAATGACATAAAATGCTTGACCCTGGGGACTCAGATTGTAATAGAAAATTAAACGATTAATAATTATAATGAGATGTAACCAGTAACACAATTCAGTAGAGTGCATGAGGTGATTCAGTCCAGATGGGGTCACAACAGTATTATTCGTTTGACATGTTGAGCACCTAGCGGCGCTTCTTTGGGAGCTACAAGTCTGATAAATATATTGAAAACATAGACTAAAATAACTATGTGTGTATGTGTATGTATATGTATCTATATATGTATGTGTATGTGTATATATATATATATATATATATATATATATATATATATATATATATATATATATATATATATATATATAATATAAAAATAATCATTTACGTTACATCCGTCCAGAAGGGACCACAAATATATATATATTATATATGTAGTTATAGTATAGCTTTTGCATGTTTGCAAAAGGTTTTATTTTAGCTAGTAGCTATAAATAAAAAAATAAATTTATATATATATATATATATATATATATATATATATATATATATATATATATATATATATATATATATATATATACATATATATATATAAAATCTAAAACTACATGCTAAGCAGATCAATGATCGCGACTATAAAATACAGTAAATAATGAGAGGCTGAACAGTGGTTAAAAAGGCCTATAGAGAAACAATGGTTGGTGACAAACATCGGGGGTTGAAACAAACCGTAGTAACTCGGCACAATCGATAGTAGTGGTTTAAAGTGTAACAGTAGCCAGTGACATAGCCTGTTCAGAAGTTAAGAGAGGGTTCAGAACATTTGCTGCCTTATGCCCTGTACACACGGTCCGACTTTCTGATGGAAAATGTGCGATCGGATCATGTTGTTGGAAAATCCGATCGTATGTGGGCTCCATCTGACCTTTTCTGTCGGAATTTCCGACACACAAAGTTTGAGAGCTGGATCTAAAGTTTTCCGACAACAAAATCCGATTGTTTAAATTCCAATCGTGTGTAGACAATTCTGACGGACAAAGTGCCATGCATGCTCAGAATAAATTACGAGATGAAAGCTATTGGCTGCTGGCCCGTTTATAGTCCCGTCGTACGTGTTCTACGTCACCGCGTTCAGAACGATTGGATTTTCCGACAACTTTGCGCCGACCGTGTGTATGCAAGACAAGTTGGGGGCCAAAATCCGTTGGAAAAAATCCGACAGATTTTGTCGTCGGAAAGTCAGGCCGTGTGTACAGGGTGTAATAAGTAATAGAGAATAAAAGGTAATGAAGATAGGGGCAGACGCGGTACACTACCAGCATCGCCCAGTATACAATAGGTGATAACAGACAGCAGAATGTCTGGTTTTACCTTCAGTTTGGAAGAAACACGTGGAGAGACCATATAGATGTATACAACCCGATGGAATAGCAGGCCTAAATGTACACGCCGGGAGCAGCTGTATATAGCTGCATCCAAGCCGTAAATACGCCATCTCCGGGCCACTAAACCATCATAAGTATATATACTTATTTCAGTCTGTTTTCTATATATTTATCAGACTTGTAGCTCCCGAAGAAGCACTGCTAGGTGCTCAACATGTCAAGTGAATAATACTGTTGTGACCCCATCTGGACTCAATCACCTCATGCACTCTACTCATGTTGAATAGTGCTACTGGTTACATCTCATTATAATTATTAATTGTTTAATTTTCTACTATAATTTGAGTGTTATCTGAGTTCCCAGGGTCAAGCATTTTATGTCATTTGTTATGATGTGTGTTTTGTTTTATGTGCTGTACATAAGTTTTTTTAATTTTATCCAATTAAATACATTTTGATATTTTTATTCTAAAAACTTGTGCCTACAAAGTCCGTCTTTCTAAATTTCCAAAAACATCCTTTTCCTATACTACTGGGACATTGGGACACTCTTATCAAGTGTACCCACAGTATCACCCTGTGAGAATATACAGTAAACTTCCAAAATTGTCATATATCTCAAGGTGACCTTTGTCACAGAAACAGAAAGTGATGGGAAATCCAAAAATGTTGTTCTGTCACCAGAACAAAAAATCTTCTGATGGGCTTGTGCTTTTTGGTATCAACTAAGAGAGGGATTCTCCTTGCTTTGTGGAGAATTTCTCCCACTTTAGGTTGCATCATTGGCACAGAAAGAGAAGGGAAATATCCTTAGTGGGGCACAGATGGTAAACAATTAACTGAAAGGGGTTTAGGGGTTCTCAACTCTTCTCTACTCAATCCAGAATTAAAAACTTTATATTATTTATGTTCGCTATCTATTTTTATTACAACTATTTATTTTTATTTTTGTAAAATTTGTACCTGTGCCAGTATTTTTTGCTCACAACCCCCTAATCCAAGCACTTTATATGTAAGGACCGACAGTAAGGCTGCTTTCACACTGGGGCGGTATTCAGGCGTTACAGCGCTAAAAATAGCGCCTGTGTAACGCCTGAAAAAAACCGGCCCCTTTAACTCCAGTGTGAAAGCCGGAGGGCTTTCACACTGGAGCGATGCGCTGGCAGGACGGTGAAAAAAGTCCTGCCAGCCGCATCTTTGCAGCGGTGAAGGAGCGGTGTATTCACCGCTCCTATACCGCTGCTACCCATTGAAATCAATGGGACACCGCGGCAATACCGCCGGCAAAGCGCCGCTGCAGCGGCGCTTTGCGGGCGGGTTTAACCCCTTTTCGGCCGCTAGCGGGGGTTAAAACCACCCCGCTAGCGCCCGCGCACCGCCGCTAAAACGACGGTAAAGCGCCGCTAAAAATAGCGGCGCTTTACCGCCGACGCTGCTCTCGCCCCAGTGTGAAAGCAGCCTAAGGGTAGGGAACCTGGCATTCTCCACATTGATTAGTAAAGGTTTTATAATGTTTTATCCACTTCCGGACCGGCTCACGCCGATATATGTCGGCACTTTGAAGAGGCATATCGTTAATATGGCAGCAGCTAGCTACCATAACCCTGGCATCCTCTTCTTCAGTGAGCGGTCCGGTTTCAATAAAAGTGGTCTCTGAGCCGGATTCACCATGAGATCACTTTTATTGTTGGCAGGAGAGGGCCCCTCCGCCACTCTCCGGTGCCATTCACCACTTACCAGGGCCATTGGTAGTAGCGGCAGTGATATGGTCTTCTCACTGGCTTGGTATGGAGACAAGTAAGGGAAAGATGGCCCCCACCGTCTCCATACCATTGCAGGGTAGAAGTGACGTCAAAACGCCTCTTCCGCCTATAGCTTTTAAAGTAAAGTTTTTTTGTTTTTTGTTTTTTTAAATGACATTTAATTTTTAATTTTTATTTTTATTGCATTTTAGTGTAAATATGAGATCGGAGGTCTTTTTGACCCCAGTTCTCATATTTAAAAGGTCCTGTCATGCTTTTTTCTTTTACAAGGGGTATTTTCCTTGTAATCTGAGTACAAGTAGCACAATTTGATTTTTCTTTTTAGAACAGTGTAAAAATAAAAAATAAAAGATAAAATAAATAAGAAAAAAATGGATTCGATTTGAAATGTGCCCCATCCCGCCGAGCTCGCGTGCAGAAGCGAACGCAAACGTGAGCAAGGTGCTCGCATATGAAAACGGTGTTCAAACCACATGTGAGATATCAACGCGATCAGTAGAGTGAGAGCAATAATTCTAGCCCTAGACCTCCTCTGTAGCTCAAAACATGAAACCTGTAGAATTTTTTAAATGTCGCCTATGGAGATTTTTAAGGGCAAAAGTGTTTCGCCATTCCACAAGTGGCCGCAATTTTGAAGCGTGACATGTTGGGAATCAATTTACTCGGCGTAACATTAGTTTTCACAATCTAAAAAAAAAAATTCGGGCTAACTTTACTGTTGTATTTTTTTTTAAATTAAAAATAGTGTCTTTTTTCCCCAAAAAAGTGCGCTTGTAAGACTGCTGCGCGAATATGGTGTGACAAAGTATTGCAACAATCGTCATTTTATTCTCTAGGTGTTAGGGGAAAAAAAACAAATGTTTGTGGGTTTTAAGTAATTTTCTAGCAAAAAAAATGTTTTTATCTGTTTAAAACACCAAATCTGAGAAAGAGGCTCTGTCCTTAAATGGTTATTATATTTTCTTTTACTTTATTAATTGAAAATTGTTTGTTTCACTTGCACCATGTGTATCCACTCATGGGGTACACGAAACAAAAAAACAAGCACAAAAAATTTGACTTTATGGCCAGGTGTAAAGTCCAAAAAGGAACTGGGTGCAAAAAAATAAAAGATTGCATAAATAAATTACAAAAGGTTAGGCAGATAACTTTCAGTAGCGCCAAACTTCCTCCTGGGATTATGCACGAGCAGAGCCACTGATGTCTCTGCCTGAGCACAACTCCTGACGGGAAGGTCGCATTCATGTGCACATGCCAGATAGCAAGGAAAATTTCCCACAAATTTGTGGCAGTGTTAAAATGTAAGTCTTGTTAACTTTCTGCACATTTTCACTGACAAGTTGTACACTTGTAGAGCACTTGAACCACAAGTTCTAGTTGACACTTTTCCAAATTCAGCCACAGAAACCCCTGTGGTGGGATGACTATTGCACAACATAACTGAACCAGAACTTGGAGCAAACTTTTGTAGAATGTTTGCAAAGAAAGTTGATCTGGAGCCATGCAATGTGGACTTGCTGCAATTGTGCAACAAATTTGTGAAGCATGGCAGGTCTAGCAATAGCTTAGCTAGTTATTTTCAAACATGCAGCTCAATTGCTTGCTATCTGGGATATTGCAGCATGTGTGTGCTCATGTGCATAAACATAAATGAGCATTTGTGTCAGTCACTGGCTATGGAGCCGGTCGCCCTATTTAAAACTCAGTGGCAGCAGCTGATGACCATTCAGGGTGGTTGATGCCAAAGCACAGGAGCATGAAAGCACAGCTCACACATGTGCATGCCTCCATGGTCCTAAGCATTGGAACACACGTTGCAACATATGCATGCGCAAAGCTTTGGGGACTTTTAGAGCACTTGAACCACAAGTTCTAGTTGACAATTTTCCAAATTCAGCCACAGAGACCCCTGTGCTGGGATGACTATTGCACAACATAACTGAACCAGAACTTGGAGCAAATTTTTGTAGAATGTTTTCAAAGAAAGTTGATCTGGAGCCATGCAATGTGGACTTGCTGCAATTGTGCAATAAACTTGTGAAGCCTGGCAGGTCTAACCATAGCTTAGGAAGTCATTTTCAAATTTGCAGCTCAATTGCTTGCTATCTGGCTACCTAGTCTTCTGGGGGACACACAGGTCCCAGAAGGCAGCGGGGGAGCAGGAGGAAATGACACCCTGGGCTGCGGCCGAGATAGGATGGAAGTACACTCAGTACATCAGAAAAGGTAAGAAACCAAAAAAAAAAAGATAGTTATCCAAAAACGAGTGGTGGTCTTTCCTTTAAGGTAAAGTTGTATAAGTGGGTGGAACTCGACTTTAATGCTGAAGCAGGTCTTTTCATCTAACATCAGTACCTGATTTCACAAGTACGCTGAATAGGCACAGATTACCATAGATGGACTCCAAAATCTTGTGAAAAGAGAGGAGGCTGTTACAACTACAAAGAGGGAAGAGGGGAGGCAACTCCGTGCCCATGGTTTTGGGCTAATTTCTGCTTTCATATTAGCAGCTTATTCACCTAGACTATGTTGAACTCAGAAAAAAAAAGTGTACTACTGAAAAATAGGATAAGATATGAAGAAGCTACTCTAGTCTAGATAAAATGCTGCTTGAGATTCAAATGGTAGAACTGAATAGATCTCAGAATGTTCTTCCTGTTTTAGGACATTGGTACATTGTGGAATTTATTCTTCTCCTTGGTCCTTGATTTAGACCTGCTCAGTTATGCCATACTGAGGTGTGGGTGTGACCATACACAATCATCTAGTGTATGTTTTATCCACTTCTTTTCTCTTGCATATCTTTTTTCTTTTTTCGTCTGTGTCCCATTGGGGAAAACTTTTTTTTTTAAGTCCTCTTCCTGGAAGGCAGGCCTAAGGTGTACCATCCTGGAAGATTCCCACAAATCATTTTACCAGTCTAAGGACTCATTTACACTTGCTTCAACTTTAGAGCACATTAAAGCGCCTACCACTTTACCATGCTTTTTTTTCATGTGTTTTTCGTGCTTCGTGTTTTTTTTCTGAAGCTTTATTGAAGCTTGACAAATACTCTGTGTGTGTGTTGATTTTGTATTAGTTATAAAGGGGTTCAGTAGTACCCCAACTCTGCGGATCCCCAGCTTATTAGTATCCTCATTCAGCAGATCCCCTGCTCAGTAGTATCCCCAGCTCTGCTGATGCCCCACTCAGTAGCACTTAGGCCTTTTGTCCTAGTGACAAAGATCTCCAGCAAAAAAAAACACAAGTGTTGTAGACCTATATCCAAAATTCAGACAATGCTATGGGGATCCCATGGATAGTAGATTCAGAGAAGGTTGTGTATTTTTTTAGAGATTTATTATGGTTGTGTTATATGGTCAAGACATAAATAATGATCAACAGAGTACTTCTTGGGAAATGCAAAAAGGTTTTCCCCATGCAGTGGGGCTGTGCTTGTACTGCATGGGTCAGTCGCTGTTTTTTGTTAAGGGGAGAGAAGAAAGGAGATTTACTTACCTAATCCTCCGATCCTCCCAGCACAAGACCAGTCTGGCACCCCCCGCACTCCAGTGGTCCTGAGTTGTGAACTGTTCTTGACATCTTCAAGCTCAGAGCAGGCTCTATAGATCAGGAACTGGACCATGGGGGAGTGCCCGATAAGTGTTCTCCTCACCCCTAGACAAAACGAGCAGCTAACAGGCTTTAACAGGCTTTAAACAGCTAACAGGCTTTAAAGTGGTTGTATGCTCAATTTTTTAACTTTTACCTACAGGAAAGGCTTAATAAGGCTCACCTGTAGGTAAAATAAATATCTCCTAAACCTGTACGGTTTAGGAGATATTCCCCTCGGTATGCGCCGCTGACTGCAGCGGCGCATGCGCACAAGGGGGTTCTCGCCGTGAAAATCCGGCAGCGGCCGACCGGCCACTCTCAGCGCCGGAGCCGCGATACCCGGAAGAAACGCCGAGGGAGCATGTCAGCTCCCTCGGCGTGGATCGGGCCAGATGTCGGGGCCTCGTTCTAAGGTAAGTATTTCATAATGAGCTAGTATGCGGTGCATACTAGCTCATTATGCCTTTTGCTTTGCAGGTTTAAAAAAAAAAAAAAAAAATTTGCGGGTTTACTACCGCTTTAAAGTTTAAGTAAACCCTCCTATCGTTTTCAGCCAAGGAAGCTGCCATCTTTGCCTGTGTTAAATCTACAACTGCCATGATGCTGCACATATGATCAGTTATGGCACCAGCCATTGGATGGTTTGACAGTTTGGTTGAGAACACGTTCTGGCACGTGCCGGAAATTAAACTGTTTTATGGATGGGTTTACTTTCGCTTTAAGGAACAACCTACTATGCACTGCAAAGCTTCCTGGCCAGCTGAGTCACAGGAGCCAATAATTTGTAGGAATTCATCAGCCAGACCCCTTTTTTTTATGAAAAAGCAGCCATATTTCCAGTGAGTGTTGAAGCTGTTAGAGATCTCACAATTATGTGTAGGGAGAAACCTGGGTTCAGTTCGAGCAGGATTCGGCAAACATTCATTAAGTTCAGATAGCGAATATAAACCCCACTGAAATCAATTGAATTTGAATCGGTAAAATAAATAATATCCATTTTCGAATGCGACAACAGCCACTCACCAAACAGCTACCTGAGCTATCATTGACAATATAAGAGTAGAGTGGGTATAGTGGTAACGTCATTGCCAGAATACCGTCATAACCATATATATTCGGCATTATTGCCCAAATATGGCCATGTAGACATATTTAGGCAATGATGTCACTCTTCTATCCCCGCCTCCTTGCTTCTGTAGCAATTCCCAACCGAAGGACGCGGATGGTGCAGGTTAGCATGCATTGACAGCAGGAAGCTCTTATGTTCATCCACGTTGAATGCAAACATCCATGGTGCATCTCCTCCATGTCAGTGCCTGGTTTCCCATGACTTTTATTTGGCAGATTCTTTCCGTAGTCTGTTCAATGCAAAATAAACAAAAGTTAAGTTTTGGCTTAAGATGTATATTCACAAAGTCATGTGAACAATTTTATATTTCTTTGTATTTTTGTTTATTTATATAATTTTTATTTTTTTTTATTTTTTTATATAATTCTTCCTGTATGTATTAAATTAATATGTACTTGAGGATGAATGGAGACGTGGGTGGTCACATATAATCTTTTTCTTATGATCTAGGGCTCAAGTCCTGCGGGAAATCGTGGGAACTGTCTCTGCACTTTTTTCACAGCAGGAACGCCATTCCCTTTGCAGGACTAGAGCCACCCGAGCCGATCCTTCGCTAAGCGGCGATGCCCAGCATTGCCGCATAGTGAAGGACGGAAGGACATAGTGAAGGAAGGAAGTTGGCAGCCGCATCTGCCGATGCCCAGTCTATAGATCCAGCCGCTGCTGCCCACAACTACTGAGGTGTCTAAGCAGTGCCGGAGTGATCTCATGCCTTGTGTGCTGCGCCAGAGTCTGTGAGGGGGGACATGTCTGACAAGGGAAAATCCCGCCCACTGCCCCACCATACAGTGTGACATGCCGCCCAGACTCTGGAGAGGGGTGGCCAGGAGCCGAGGACACTATTGTAAGGGGAGAGTGGGGAGGAGTGTATGGGGGTGAAAGGCTGTGCGGTCTCCTCATGCTGTGTTTGGAGGACTGGTGGCAGCCCACTCTGCTGGGACTTGTAGTTCCCTCTGTTAGGGGCCAAGATATGGCAGCCTCCTATGTTGGGACTTGTAGTGCCCTAGACTGTGGGGGGACTGAGGAATCCTCAGTCCTCAGGGGGATGGGGGAGCTTTTCTTTTCTAAGAGGGGGAATATATGCTGGGAGGGGGAGATGGGGGAGGATTTGTACTGGGAGGGAAGAGCAGAAGGCACATGTTTGAGATGGGGGGGGGGGGGGGTTGCTGAGAGGGGGAGAGGGAGGGGTGATTTATGCTGGGAGGAGGAGATGAGAGAGGATTTGTGATGAGAGAGAGAGAGAGAATTTATGCCGAGAGGGGGAGATGAGAGGATTTGTGACGAATGGGATAATTTATGCTGGGATGGGGAGATGGGTGAGGATTTGTGCTGGGAGGGAGAGATGGGGAGGATGTGTGCTAGGAAAGAAGGCAAAGACAAGGGTCTGTGCTGAGAAGGGTGGGTTAGTA
Organism: Lithobates pipiens; assembly: GCF_037356315.1. Lineage (NCBI taxonomy): Eukaryota > Metazoa > Chordata > Amphibia > Anura > Ranidae > Lithobates > Lithobates pipiens. Next base: position 90,314,206 of record NW_027507788.1, read on the forward strand.
CTGGAAGGGGTTATATGAGGGTGAGGATTTCTGCTGAAAGGTAGGATTTTTGCTGCTAGGGGGAGATGGATGGGACGGGGGGTCTGTGCTGAGAGGGGGGATTAGGGGTAAGAGAATTTGTGGATTTATGTTGTAGGGGGGGATGTGGGGAGTGAGGATTTGTGCTGGGGGGGTATGTGTGCTAGAAGGGGGCATATGGGGGTGAGGAGTTTGCCCTGGGCACTGGATGATCTTGTCCCAGCATTGGCGCTCTGTACAATTTGCAAGGGCGGAGCTGTAAAGAGAGAGAGCCAGATGCCGACATGAGGACTGGATTGGAAGTTGCTCCAGCCTGTACTGATGCGGTGGCGACTATGGCGGCCAGGAACGGCAGACTCGTGAGTACCTGGTGGCCCTGCTGAATCGAGTGACACACACACGTGTTTCTTTGGTAAGATAGCCCCCACAGCTAGCTTAGTTGTATAGAGTGGCAGTGGGAGGAATAGTGTCCCATCATTTTTTATTTTTTTTGGTGGGGGAGTGGATCTTGGGTGGGAGTTTCCACACTTTTTTCCCCAGGACTTAACCCCTGTTATGATCCCTCTTATATTTTATGATTATGTAGCAATTAGGCATGTTGCCTTTTTTATAATTGTATAATGAATTTTATAAGTATTTTTTCTAATATAGAGCCATATTGTAATGGCCACTTATACATGCTGGTAGGTTTGCTGGCTAATAAGTTAGAAAAAGTAACATCTATGTGGACAACAGTGTTGGTGTTGTAGGCAGTGATGTTGCTGTCTGGTGTTGCGGCGATGTCACTGTTTACATATCATGGGTATTTTGTCACGCAGAGTGCCAGACCTTCCGGGTTCCGAACAGTTTATTGGCAAGCTGGAAGTTCTGGTCTTTTTGTTTACTAGGCTGCTAATGGTAAGCCGGAAGTTCTGGTCATTTTGTTTACTAGGTTGCTAGGGCTTTGGACGCCTTTGATTTACGGCGTCATAGCAGTGTATATATAGCGGGTGTTCTACGTCACTCCGTCACCGCTGATGAAGTCCCGCCCCCATGGGACATAACGCGTACGGAATCACATGACCACGTGACGTCACCCGTGTCTTCCGTTCATACTCGTGGCTTTTACGATCGTTTTTTACTGTTGATCCTTCGCACTGGGGAACAGTGCAGTAACATGTAAGTCGTTTAATAAATTCGTATTTATTTTATTATACGGAGAGCACTATTGTGTACCTTTATTGCCACTTCATGTCCGTTCGTTTGGAAACTGGCGGAGCCTACTTCTGGATATATGTGATCTACACTGCCCAGAAATATATCCCTAGCGCTATAGAGGTGAAAGAATACCATATTTACCCTGTATTAAGGGGCTGCTTGTTTGACCCTATTCATGCTGAGGGGTCCATCAGATGATGTGAGCTGCTAGTACTCTCGATTGGTGGAGGAGATCACTTGGTTGAAGAGAATGTCTCACACCGTGCTTGTTCATTAATAAGATCACCTTGTATGGAGACTTGTTGGTGTTTCTATGGGCTTTCTTTTCTTGCCATTATTATACATTATGCCTTTTTTGGTCTAAGTGTTTTGCGCTGCACTGCTTTGTATTTATGTGAACAATCTTCTGCCATTATTATACATTATGCCTTTTTTGGTCTAAGTGTTTTGCGCTGCACTGCTTTGTATTTATGTGAACAATCTTCTCTTTTAATAAATAAACTCCAATAAATAAATAAATCCACCAGGTTGCCCTACTCTGATATTAATACTTTTCCTATTCACTTGAAGATGAAATCCAGGAATGAGACAAGATCTACCTTTGCATCCCCCCCCCCCATCTCACACTGAAAGGATTACATGCTAATTTAGTTTAGGGGTGCAGAGATAAGGTACAAGATATAACAGCAGATGAATCCCTCCCAGCCCCTTAGAAAGGGACATTGAGGAGAGGTATGAGACTTTAAATATGAAACCCAGGGGTCATATACATCAATGTAGGTAAAACATTTACCATTTTTATTGTACAATTAAAACGCATTCAACCACTTCAGCCCCAGAAGATTTGGCTGCTCAATGATCAGGCCATTTTTTGCGATTCGGCACTGCGTCACTTTAACTGACAATTGTGCGATGTTGTACTTAAACAAAATTGATGTCCTTTGTTTCGCCACAAATTTTGAAAGAAAACACAATATATTTTACTTTTTGCTATAATAAATATCCCAATTTTTAAATAAAAAAACAAAAATTTCCTCAGTTTAGGCCAATATGTATTCCTCGTATTTTTGGTTAAAAAAAAATCACAATAAGCGTATATTGATTGGTTTGCGCAAAAGTTATAACATCTACAAAATAGGGGATAGATTTATGACATTTTTATTATTATTATTTTTTACTAGTAATGGCGGTGATCAGTGATTTTTATTGGGACTGCGATATTGCAGCGGACAAATTGGACACTTTTCACACATTTTTGGGATAGTGACAATTATACAGCAATCAGTGCTATAAAAATGCACTGATTGCTGTATAAATGACACTGACAGGGAAGGGGTTAACACTAGGGGGCAATCAAGGGGTTAACTGTGTGTCCTAGATGTGTTCTAACTGTAGAGGGGATGGGACTGACTAGGGGAAGAGAGAGATCGGAGTTCATACTTGGTATCAACACACGATCTGTCTCCTCTCCCCTGAGAGAACTGGGATTTGTGTGTTTACACACACATCCCCATTCTTGTTCTGTAACAAGCAATTGAGGGTGCCCGGCGGTCATCGCGCCCGCTGGGCACGCGCATCGGATCCAGGGACATGATTCGGGCGCGCGCGCCACTTGAGGCGTATTAAAGAGCCGACGTACAGCTACGACTGCTCGCGCAGGGGAGCCAACCTGCCACAGTATAACTGCGACAGCTGGTCTGGACGTGGTTAAAATATGACTGCATTCAGTATACATCATGTGTACGAGATATCCATTTGGCATATATATATTTATATATAATATATATATATAATATATTAGTGTTTTATTTCGACACATTTTGTTTCGTTCCACACTGGCTTTCTTGGGATCCACACCTTTTATAAAGAAAGACAATACTTTTCAATGTACAGAGATAGTTACAGAAAATTAAATATACAATACATCCACATATAATAATTGTATGGTACAGGTACAGTATAAAAAATATTTTTTTTTAACAAAAACAAAAAAATATGTAACCAACTTCATTGCGGTTGGCTACTTATATTTTTTGTTTTGGTGTATGATCTATTTTTTTCTGTTATACATGCACTATACAATTATTATATGTGGATCTAGTGTATATATATATATATATATAATGTATATATATATATATATGTATGTATATATATGTATATATATATATATATATTTCTGTAACTATCTTTGTAGATTGAAAAGTTTTGTCTGCATTTATAAAAGGTGTGTATTCTGAGAAAGCAAGTCAACTCGTAAAACACATCGAAACACAACACCAATATACACGCCGAATGGATGTTTCATACACATGTATGCTAAAGCCAGTCATATTTTGACTGTGTTTTTAATTGTACAATAAAGATTATGAATGCTTTATCTACAATGCTATCATACCTCTGGGTGGCACCATTCAAAGTCCCATTCTTCTCAGTGCCCATTTCTATGGGGTTGGGGGGATTTATTTGCTGTTCTCTGATAAGGATGGAGCCTATAAATTGTCAGTTATATTCACTATTAGCATATTCTGCAATTAACTATGGTGCATGACATACTCGACTTACCCTAAATTTCTATCCAGTATGCTCCATTGCAGCACTCAAGCTCAGATCTCATGGGCTCCCTTGGCAACATCACACACAGTGTATGACTATTAACCCCCTTTTGTATTTGAAGAGGCGAGCATGTGACTGCAGCCCAAAGCTGCTTAGATAGGACACAAAGACACATTATCCTGGATTGAGGCAGACTGCCCCTAGACTAAAATGGTAAATAATCCACCATATTATGCACCCTTTTAAAATTGACCAACGTTTAAAGTCATTTTTTTTGGGGGGGGGAACGGATACCCTATTTTTAGAAGGTTCCAGCTCCCACTTCCTCCCTGCGCACTGCGGCATCAGAAGGGAGATCACCTCTCCCCCTCCCTCTCGGCAATCATCTGGGACACGTCACAGGTCCCAGATGATTGTCCAGTCATGGGAGGCGGCTTGCGCATGTGCAGTGGGTGCCCGGCTGTGAACCTACAGTCGGGCGCCCACAGTTACAATGCCCGTGCCGCAGAGAGGAGGGGGAGATGAGCGGGGCTTCGTTCCTCCGCATCGCTGGACCCTGGGACAGGTAAGTGTCCAAATAGTAAAAGTCAGCAGCGGCAGTATTTGTAGCTGCTGACTTTTAATTTTTTTTTTTTTCAGCAGAACTCCGCTTTAACTGTTGCATACGAAGGGCCACTGTCACCCAAAGTTTGTGACATTTCATCACAAACTTCGCACCTTTCCCTTGAAGAAACAGAAACTTGATTCCCTTTTCTATGTTCTTCCACATTAAAATTATCTGGAGGTGCTGCCATGTTCACTTTGGACCTGAAAAAGAAAGATAAGTTAACATCCTAGGTAGTTGATTATTGTACCATTGAATATAGACAAATTGGCCAGTATACCCTGCACTTTACAGCTTCCTAGATCAATTTTTCCTTACTTCAATACTTATCAGCACCCCCTTTGTACAAAGAGAACAGGATACTTTTTCATACACACGTACAGCAGCCGAATATCAGCAGTATGAAGTGTTGGGGGTAAAAAACTTTAATACAATTCATTTACTCCTTTAGTAAATCCATATAAATGCCTCTTTGCCTTGTTCAAAAGCCTTCAAAGTGCTCCTTTAGCCAACCTATACCTTTTCATTTGCCAGGACTAGAAGTCGCCCCCCCCCCCCAAAAAAAAACATGACCCGCGACAGCTGTTGAACTCCAGGTAGCCTGACTCAGTTCTAGAGGCACCGGCATTCTAAATGTCACCGGCATTTAAATCACTTATTCTTCCACATACATTACCACGGGAATTTTTTTTTTTGCAAGCCCTGCCGATCCGCCTATTCAATCAACTTAACAATCGTCCCTTACTGTGCCATTGTCTTTCTCCAAAGTCACTTTCTAAAGTGTTTCTCTTGGGTTTCATTTTTTCATTTTTTTTTTCCCCGTCGCAGAAAGCCTAGCATTGGCGTTGAGGAAGGTTTTAAAATAGGAGACAACCCCCCCCCCCCCCCCCAAGATTAGGTAACTGATTTCAGCATTTGTGGGGGGGGGGGCAGGAAGGGTTAAAGACCCCTACCTTCTACAAGGTTAGACAAGTGATTTCAGCACCAGGGACAGCTCCCCTTTTTTGCTAGGCTTTGATTGAACAGTCTGCCAATGACTAGAGCCTTAGCCGGTGCTGCCCTGCACAGACACACACGGAGGCAATGATGTGAGTATCTTACAGTGGCTCTTGGCTGGGCTCGCGTACAGACGGCTGCGCTGCTGCTATACCATCACAGGCGCACTGCTGCCTCTCTCTCTCTCTCTCTCGCTCTCTCTCGCTTTCTCTCTCTCTCTCTGTCTCTCTCTATCAGCCAGGCTTTTTAGAATGAGGTTGAGCTCTGCTGTAATTCTGAGGTTGGAAGAAGCGTCATGGCTTTGTCAGATGGCAGAATGCATCCTTCGCTCTCTTCCAGTTGGCCTGCCTTGGGCCCCCGAAGGCGAAGTGTCTGGTATATTTACAGGTAAACCAGCAAAGGAAAAAAAAAATGCACTTCTCTCCGCCTTTCCTGGGGTTGCTTGATATGCATTATCAGTGGGTGTGTGCGTATGGTGTAGAGTAAGGAAGAGAGGGGGGGTTAGGGGGTTTTTAAAGCCCCCCTTCCCAACACCCCCCCTCCCTTTCCCTAGACACACACTCTGATGATGCCGCTGCTTCTTCCGCGGAGGGCCTAGCATTACCTTTAACTTCCATTCATTTCCTATTCATTCACACAATTCATTCATCTTTCCTTCCCTCTCTCTCTCTCCCTCGCCTGCTACACACATTCCGCCCCCTCCTCCCCACCCCCATTCACCCATGTGTGTGTATATATATGTGAGCGTGTGTGCTGTCTTGCTCCATTCCTGTTTATCGAAGCTGCTATGGCTTTCGTCTGTCGCTCTATTCAAGAGGGAACGAGGTAGGGAGGGTGGTGGGGGTAGGGGAGGGGGGGTTTTGAATGATATGCCGGTGTCTGCGTAATTAACCCCCCCCACTCTTGCTTTTTTTTTTTTTTTTTAAACCAAGCCCCCCCCCCTCTTCTTTCCTCCGCCACTGTTGGAATATTTAAAAGGAGGGGGCACTTTAAGGTGATGCATCCATTGTGTGTGCTTAGAATGATCTGTGCAGCTTGGGGTGGAAGATCTCACAATGTTTGGCTTTAACCCCTTGCTAGGTTGTGCTCTGCAGCTCTGATAATTAAAAAAAAAAAAGAAAAAAGCACACCCATGTGTCTTTGATGGCTAAAAAAAAATGGAGTAAGCCCCCAGCTTCCCTTTAAAGCCTGCCTGCAATCCAGAATGACAGCCTGCACTGCTGTGCTTCACTGCTTCCATACAATGTATAGGATCTATAGAAGGCTGCTTCAGAGCTGCAGTGTGTGTGTGTTAGGCTCAGCGCTGAGCAAAAGAGCCGTCAAATTTCTGTTCCATGTCGCCGGATCATACTAAGCGGATGGGAATTTATAGGGGATGCTAAGGTGAGATTTTACATCATGCAGTAAATGGGTTCTGTTCATGGGCTCTTCCTGGATGGAGAAGGTGGGAGAGGAGCACCTGTGCTACTCCGACTCCTGTTTAATATGCGTGATGTAAAGTTTCCACTTGGGCCTATAGGGGCTGCATTGAGGATCCAGTGTGGCGGGCGCTATAGGTGGTAAACCGCTTTTTTTTTTTTTTTTTTTCAATTGTTCATAGGCATTGCTTGAGAATAGTGGACCCGTTAGCTGGTGAAGAACTACAGGTCCCTGCATGCCAGTGGATATTATACAAGACTTATGTAGCACTAACAGTGCAATACAATTTGAAACCAACAATCACATATATATTGTGTATGTATTCAATAAGTGTTCATATATGCATTGCTTGACAAAGGTAGACTCAGTGGTTGTTGAACTACAGACCTCGGTACATATATATATATATATATATATATATATATATATATATATATATATACATATATATATATATATACATATACACACACACACACACACAGTTCAAAAGAAACATACAATATATTCTATAACTGTTCATATACATTGCTTGACAAATGTAGACCCATCGGCTGGTGAGGAACTACAGGCCCCAGCATGGCAGTGGATACATAGATGCATTAGAGATTTAGAGAAGATTTATGTAGCACCAACCTTACAATGCAATTCCAAAGTAACATACAATTCAATAAAATCACACACATATAGTATATAGATTTTCAAGAACTGTTCATATATGCATTGCTATAATTATATATATGTATATATAATAAAATAATATGCCCTTTTCAGCGGGAACACGGGGGAATGCAGTTCCGGCACCTCCAGCACCTCCAGCACTGTATGTACTGGCAAGTGGTGCTGGAGGGTCTATTGTTGCTGGCTGCTGGGGTATCTATTGTCGCTGGTGGGGATATGTTTTTGTGTGGGGGTCTATTGTTGTTGGGTAAGTCTACTGTTGCTGGTAGGGGGGGGGGTCTTATTTTGCAGGGGGGCAATTGTTGCTGGGTTGGATCTACTGTTGAGGGAGAGATCCATTGTTGCTGGCTGCTGAAGGGTCTGTTGCTGGGGTGGTATTTTGTTGTTGGTGGGGGGGGGGTTCCATTGTTGCTGGGGGAAATGCTTTTATTGTGTGGGGGATCTGTGGTTTCTGGGGTGGAGTCTATTGTTTTTGGGGAGGGGTCTAGTGTTGCTGGGGTGGAGTCTATTGTTGCTGAGGTGGAGTCTATGTTTACAATATCTTTCTTGTTTTCATTAACAAATTTCATAGAAATTACTGAGTAGCACAAAATACTTGGCTCTGCATTCTCTCAAAAGTGCTGTACTGGGAGGTGGGTAGGGGGTGAAACCAAAAGATGGTGCTCAGAGACGGATAGGGGGCGAAGACATTCCTGCACCTATTCCCTGAGGGAAAAAAAGCTGTGTGTGTGTGTGTGTATGTATATATATATATATATATATATATATATATATATATATATATATATATATATATATATATATATATATATATATATATATATATATATATATATATATATATATATATATATATATACACAAAAGTGATTACACCCCTAAGTGAAAATGTCCAAATTGGGCACAAAGTGACTATATTTTGTGTGGCCACCATTATTTTCCATAACTGTCTTAACCCTCTTGGGCATGGAGTTCACCAGAGCTTCACAGGTTACCACTGGAGTCCTCTTCCACTCCTCCATGATGACATCACAGAGCTGGTGGATGTTAGATGCCCCACAGATGCTCAATAGGGTTTGGGTCTGGAGACATGCTTGGCCAGTCCATTACCTTTACCCTCAGCTTCTTTAGCAAGGCAGTGGTCGTCTTGGAGGTGTGTTTGGGGACGTTATCATGTTGGAATACTACCCTGCGGCCCAGTCTCTGAAGGGAGGGGATCATGCTCTGCTTCAGTATGTCACAGTACATGTTGTTATTCATGGTTCCCTCAATGAACTGTAGCTCCCTAGTGCAGGCTGCACTCATGCAGCCCCAGACCCTGACACTCCCACCACCATGCTTGACTCTAGACTAAGGATGAGCTCTGGCGTGTTCACAGAGCCCACGTGCAGAGCCCACCAGGAAGTCGGCACTGCGCTGCGCTAATCACAGGCAGTGAGATATTTCCCGACAATGTTTCACTGCCTGTGATTAGTGCAGTGCAGTGCCGACTTTCTGGCCGGCTCTGCACTGGGCTCTGTGAAGACGCCAGAGCTCATCCTTACTGTAGACAAGACACGCTTATTGCCACCACACACGCTTGACACCATCTGCACTAAATAAGTTAATCTTGGTTTATCAGACCACAAGACATGGTTCCACTGATCCACGTGCTTAGTCTGCTTGTCTTCAGCAAACTGTTTGCAAGCTTTCTTGTGAATCATCTTTAGAAGAGGCTTCCTTCTGGGATGACAACCATGCAGACCAATTTGATGCGGCGTATGGTCTGAGCACTGATAGGCTGACCCCCCCACCCCTTCAACCTCTGCAGCAATGTTGGCAACACTAATATGTCTATTTTCCAAAGACAACCTCTGGATATGACGCTGAGCACGTGCACTCAACTTCTTTGGTAGACCATGGCGAGGCCTGTTCTGAGTGGAACCTGTCCTGTTAAACCGCTGTATGGTCTTGGCCACCATGCTGCAGCTCAGTTTCATGGTCTTGGCAATCTTCTTAAAGCCTAGGCCATCTTTATGTAGAGCAACCCTTCTTTTTTTCAGATCCTCAGAGAGTTCTTTGCCATGAGGTGTCATGTTGACCTTCCAGTGACCAGTATGAGAGAGTGAGAATGATAACACCTAATTTAATACCCCTGCTCCCCATTCTTACTTGAGATCTTGTAACACTAACGAATCACATGACTTAGGCCGCGTACACACGGGCGGACTGTTCGCCCAACTTTGTCCGCTGAACAGTGTTTGGGCGGACAGTCCGCTTGTGTGTGGGCTTTCAGCGGACAGTTTCAGCGGACAGTTTGACGGACAAGGTTTTTCGGAAATTCCGTAAAACTGTCCGCTGAAACCTTGTTTCAGCGAACAGTCCGCTCGTGTGTAGGCTTGTTCGTCAAACAAAGTTGCGCGCATGCTCAGAAAGGATTTTCACGCCGAAAGCTATAATGCAGTGTATAGGACGTCGTATTTTTCGTCCCGTCGTACGTGCCGTTCACGTCATCGCGCACGGTTTCAGCAAACTGTTCGTCCGTCGTGTGTGGCCATGTCCGTCCATGCTAAGTTTGAGCGGACTGTTTGCCGAAACTGTTGGACGGACAAAGTTGGGCGAACAGTCCGCGCGTGTGTACGCGGCCTTAGGGGTTTACTCACTTTTGTTGCCAGCTGTTTAGACGTTAATAGCTGTGTGTTGAGGGGTGCACTCACTTTTGTGAGATATTGTGTGTGTATGTATATATATATATATACACACACACATCTACATACACACACACACACCCTATATTGATTGTGCAATAATATGATGATGTGATAATGAGCAAAGGGAAAGGAATGTAACTCATGGCAACCAATTGGATTTTAGTTTTTTTATAGTCAAAGTTACTTCACATTACCTCTATTTATAATATATACACATCTTAGCCCTTGTACACACAGTCGGACATTCCGACAACAAAATCCGTCGGATTTTGTCCGACAATTTTTTTCCCGAAACTTGTGTTGCATACACACGGTCGGACAAAGTTGTCGGAAAATCCGATCATATGTAACGTGATGAAGTTATTTAGTTACGACTGGACTACGTTCAGGCTTGTAGCCAATAGCTTTGGTCTAGGAATTTGATCTGAGCATGTGTGGCATTTTGTCTGATCGGAATTCTCTACTCACAATTGGACAAAGTCCGATCGGATCATGTTGTCGGAAAATTTTATAGCCCAGCTCTAAAACGTTGTCCGGCGGATATTCCGACGGAAACAGTCCGATGGAGCCCACACACAGTCGGATTATCCGACAACACGGTCCGATCAGACATTTTCCGTCGTAATGTCCGACCGTGTGTACAAGGGCTAAGAGTTAATTTTGTACGCAGCAACTACAGGCGCAAGCATGCTTGTGCGTATGTATATGTGTGTGTATATATGTATGTATATATATATATATATATATATATATATATATATATATATATATATATATATATATATATATACACACATACACACATACACATACAGGCATACCCCATTTTTAAGTACAAAATGGGACCAGAGCATATATGTAAAACGAAAATGTACTTTAAGTGAAGCAATATCTTTTTTCACTTGTCAGTGCATGTACTGCATTGCAATAGCCATTTACAGGCATACCTGATCACCTAGACAAGCTGGCTGACCCCAAAATCGGATATGTTGTAGGCCTGGGCCCCCTCTCAGTGCTCCTCAAGTTTGTTGTCCCTGTCACTTATGGTTCGGGAGCAGTGCCAAGTGTCAAGCTGACCATAGGCCTGGGCACACCCTAATCACCAAGGTTGCCAACCATGTAGTGTCTCTGTCCATGTCTCTGCTGCCTCCTTAGCCAATGGTAATGACACTGCCTAGCCCCCTTCCCCAGCTTGCCTTATTTGACTTTATAACAGAAGGTGTCGGCAGCTGGAGCAGGCAGGAGAGGGCGGACTAAACACAGCCTGCAGTATGGGACATGATTCAGCCTACCAGGAGAAGCTAAGCACAATGTAGTCAGTACACATATATACATACACAGCATGCATGTGTGTTTGTGCTTTGGGGTGCACACCCTAATGCAATAGGCTGCACATACCTATGACGCTGACTAAGATTTCCCATAGACACCAATGTATCCGTACATGCGAGTGTACATTAGTGAGGTATACCTGTACACATACTGTATACATACAACTGCAATTAGCCGTTTAAGCTCACCATACATGTTACAACCTGATTATACAAACTACTTTAGATCTACCAACAACTGCAAGGGCTAACTGATTGGATGGAAGTTGGTTGATTGAATAGTTAAAAGAATCTTCGGCTTGTTTGCAATGATATAAAATATAAAAGTCAGCAGCTACAAATACTGTAGCTGCTGATGTTTAATACAAGGACACTTACCTATCTAAGAATCCAGCGCCGTCCTGTACATAAAGCAGAACTTCCTCTTTGGGACGAAGTTCCGCTTCAAGGTACTGTATGTCCCCACGTGACATCGTTTTTGAAAATCTAAAGTCGTTTATACAAAGATTGCATGGTCAGATTGTAAAGTGTATGGTGAGCCCTTTTCAGTTGGGACATGCTAAGCACAACATGATCATATTGGTGAAAAAGATCATTGCGGATTGGTTGAACGTTGCTTTATTTTAATGTCTGATAGTATACTCTTAGCCCTTGTACACACGGTCGGAGATTCCGACAACCAAATCCGTCTGAGTTATTCCGACGGATTAATTCCGGAAGGGGTCCGGAAGTGATGTTGCGTACACACGGTCGGACTAAGTTGTCGGAAAATCCGATTGTACATAACGTGATGACGTTATTTCATTACGACGGGACTACGTTCAGGCTAGTAGCCAATAGCTTTGGTCTAGGAATTTGATCTGAGCATGCGTGGAACTTTGTCCCTCGGAGTAGGCTACACATGATCGGAGTATGTCCGATTGGAGCATTTTGTCGGAAAATTTTACTGGCAAGTTGGAAAAGTTGGTCCGTCGGATATTCCGACGGAAACAGTCCGATGCAGACCACACACAGTCGGAATATCCGACAAGACGGTCCGATAGGAAACATTCCGTCGGAATCTCTGACCGTGTGTACAAGGGCTTAGATGATGTGTACAGCGTTGCTTTCTATAGGTTTTTATTGCTTTAGATCTGTATAAACATATTATATATCATTCTTTCAGAGAAACTGTAATATAAGTATTTGTTCTGGTTTATGATGCTTTGAATGGCCAATCACCTGTGTGCAACTTTGAGTTTTACTTTTAGCACCTATCTGCTTCTATATCTTGTCATTATATCATTCTATAATCCATCAGAACAAGGGGAAAAAATGATCTCCCATGACACCATGGGGCTTGACCTGCTCTGCTCCTGCATTATACAGAATGTCATAATACAGTGGTGGGGTATGTGATATATCGGGATGTGTTTTAACGTATGCGCTCTATTGAAATATTTTATACATGCCTTGTTTTATAATCATTTACTTTGTAACACAATTAGGCAGGATTTAGGATTACATTGGGGTTGGTGGTGGTGGGAATCTGGTGCAGCTGTACATAGTAACCAATCAGCTTCTAATTTCAGCTTGTTTATTTAGGCTCCATTCACACTTGCCTGACTCTAAAGTCACAATTTTCACTGTGACTTTGATCCGACTTTACACTCTGGATCAAAGTTGCATCAAAAGTTGCAAAAAAAAGTAGTGCAGGAACCTTTTCAAAGTCGCTGTGACTTTAAGTCACATCGATTTGAACGGGTACCAGTCAAAAGAATGGGCTGCGTCTTGTCATGCGACTTTGTCCAAAGTCGTGTAACAAGTTGCACAAGTGTGAATGGAGCCTTAAACTGACAATAAAACCTAGAAGCTGATTGGTTACTATGCACAGCTGCATCAGATTCCGTGTGCACCAGTTTTAGTAAATCTCCCACACTGTAAATAACACACAGCTCATAGACCATATACAGCCATCGATAGATTTCCGACTGGACAAGTTTTAAAAAAAGTTTCTGAAGGTTTTCAGCCCTGGGGTCCACAGATGGTCATCTCTTCTACCCAGGGCAGCCATCAGAAATTTTTAGGCCCCTTACACAGCTTTAGGCCTGCCCCCCCCAGCCTGACAACCAACACTCCCCAGGGCTTAACCACGGCTCATCCCACCGACTCTACGCATCGGCTACCTCACCTGTATGCACTCAGCCCCCCCTCAATCCTGTATATATGTCAGCCAACCCTACACCTGTATATATGTCAGCCCCCCTACACCTGTATATATGTCAGCCCCCCCTACACCTGTATATATGTCAGACCCCCCTACACCTGTATATATGTCGGCCCCCCCCACACCTGTATTTATGTCACCCCCCCCTCACACCTGTGTATATGTATGTCAGCCCCCCTCACACCTGTATATATGGCAGCCCCCCACATACACAAATCTGTAAACACACAAACCTCTGGCCCCTCCCTGTACACAAACAGCCCCCCTCTCTTTCCCTCACAGCCCCTACTTGTAAAGGGAATCTTCCTACCTGGTCCCAGCTCGTTTTCACAAAGCTGACATGTTGCTGAGACAGAAAAGCCCAGTACACGAGGGGTGCACATGCACATACCACATAGTAGCCAGAGGTGGTAATAAATAGCTTGATGTCTGAGCTCAATGACACAGAGAGAGCAGTAGAAGCTGCAAGATCATTTCTATAGAGCACAACACAGGTCCCCTTCATCCGCCTGGCCTTCTTCTGGCCTGGGCGGAGTGGGCACCTCCCACCCCAGGGCCCCTTACAGTTGTATCGGCTGTACCCCCCTGATGGTGGTCCTGCTTTCACCGTGCAAAAAACTTTTGTGATGTATGTAATTTAATTTACAATTTAAAAATGTTTACATTTTTTTCGAAACCATTTAAAGCTGGCCATACTCTATACAATCTGGTTGTACAACCTTTTTTCGATTTACCAATCTATGTTATAAGAGAACAAAGTGCATGGCAACCCCATAAGTTTGCCCACTTACAAAGATATGAATGGTCTATACTTTTTATCATAGGTGTATTTTAAATGATAGAGACAGAATACCAACCAAAAAGACAGAAAAAAATCAAATAAAAAAAATGTTATAAATTAGGTTGCAGGTCAGTGAGTAAAATAAGCCTATATGTAGTTAAGTGGTCAACTCCAGAATTAAAAAATACTATGTTACAGCACCAACGTCTCTGTAAACCAACCATAGGAGCTATGATAACACGTCTTGAATGACTATAAAACTGTTCATGTATTGTGTAATATTATTTTTATGTACCCTTGTAATTTTAATAAATTGTAATTTTTTTCAATTTGGTATGTCCTTGTACTAATTGCACTTATTAAGTCCCATCCCCCTACTTTGTTTTCACAATGAGTAAAATAAGTATTTGATCCCCAAGCAAAACATAACTTGGTGGAGAAACTTATGTTGGCAAGCACAGAGATAAGACGTAAACAGCGGTGCACTGAGCGAAATGTTGGATGTCAGGCTGTTGGCGGAAAATACGACCGTGTGTATGCTCCATCATACAATTGTTGTCGGACTGTCTGCCAACAAATGTTGGCTAGCATTCTTCAAATTTTCCACCAACAAATGTCTGTTGTCGGACTTTCTGAGCGTGTGTACACAAGTCCTTCGGACAAAAGTCCAAAGTACAAACATGCATGCTCGGAATCAATGACGAGCCAGAAACGGTCTGTCTTGTAAACTAGCATTTGTAACGGAGAATTAACATTCGTGATGCGGCAAATTACGAAATCTCGAAATGCAGCGCACATTCTCTTCTTTTTTAACCACTACAGCCCCGGACCAATAAACACCTTAAGGACCAGAGGACTTTTCCCAATTTCGCACTGTGCTGCTTTAACTGGTAATTGCCCGGTCATGCAATATTGCACCCAAAGGAAATTTGCGTCCTTTTCTTCTCACAAATAGAGCTTTCTTTTGATGGTATTTGATTGCCTCTGCGATTTTTATTTTTTGCAATATAAATGGAAAAAGAGCGAAAATTTAGAAAAAAAAAGATTTTCTTCTTTTTGTTATAAGAAAAATCGAATAAACTAAATTTTAGTCATACATTGAGGGCAAAATTTATTCAGCCACATGTCTTTAGTAAAAAAAAATGTCAATAAGCGTATATTTTTTGGTTTGCACAAAAGTTATAGCGTCTACAAACTAGAGTACATTTTCTGGAATTTACACAGCTTTTAATTTATGACTGCCTATCTCATTTCTTGAGGTGCAGGGCAGTACAAACCCCCCCCCCCCCCAAATGACCCCATTTTGGAAAGTAGACACCCCAAGGAAATTGCTGATGGGTATGTTGAGCCCATTGAATATTGATTTTTTTTGTCCTAAGGGATTGAATAATGACAAAAAAAAATAAAAATTTATAAAAAGTTGTCACTAAATGATATATTGCTCACACATGCCATGGTTATATGTGGAATTGCACCCCAAAATATATTCCGCTACTTCTCTCGAGTATGGGGATACCACATGTGTGGGACTTTTTGGGAGTCTAGTCGTGCACGGCACCCCGAAACCAATCACCACCTTCAGGATTTCTAAGGGTGCAAATTTTTGATTTCACTCCTCACTACCTATCACAGTTTCGAAGACCATAATATGCCAAAATAGCACAAAACCCCCCAAAATGACCCCATTTTGGAAAGTAGACACCCCAAGCTATTTACTGAGAGGCATGTTGAGTCCATGGAATATTTTATATTTTGCCACAAGTTGCGGGAATATTACAAACTTTTTTTTTTTTGCACAAAGTTGTCACTAAATGATATATTGCTCACACATGCTATGGGCATAAGTCAAATTACACCCCAAAATAAATTCTGCTGCTTCTCCCGAGTACAGGGATACCACATGTGGGGGACTTTTTGGGAGCCTAGCCACGTACGGGACCCCCAAAACCAAGCACTGCCTTCCGGATTTAAATATAAAATGCTACCAAAAAAAACTGTTAGCGATCGCAGGGATCAGGCCTGACTCTGCGATCGCTGCAGTTATGTGTTTAGTGTTTTGTAAGTGACAGTGATCGATCGATACTGCACTTGGGTGGGCTGGGCAGAGGGGCAAAACGCAGGTGCTAGCAGGTATCTGGGCTGATCCCGCTAACAATGCGTTTTTTTGGAACCCTGAACTGCTGGGGACGCTAGTATAGATCTGATCAGATCAGATATTGATCTGTTCAGATTCTATACCACTACGGGAGGTTTATGCTTTGCCTGTGGGTGTTAGCGGTACTGGCACTAACCTAGTGCTGCCTGGGGCGACGCAGACCCTGACCCTAAAACCTAATTGATATCACCCGCCGGGTGATCAGGGGGTTAAACCTTTATTGGGTAATAAATGGTGGGTGCCCTGATGCTATAAAAAACAAACTAACCAGAGTCACCCGTAACACTTATACGGTGATCAGCTGTGAAAGGATTAACTAGGGGCAATCGGGGGGTTCAAATTTTTATTAGGTAGTATATGGGGGTCCCTGGCGCTATATAAAAACCTGACGGGGAACCTAAATAACTAACTGGCTAACCAGCGTCACCAGTGACACTTATACTGTGATCGCTGGTGAAAGGGTTAACTAGGGGCAATCAGGGGGTTAAAACCGTTATTGGGTAGTATATGGGGGTACCTAACGCTATAAAAACCTGGCGGTGAACCTAAAAAAAAACTAGCTACCTAGCGACACTAGCTACACTAATGCAGCGATCAGAAAAATGATCGCTTAGTGACACTGGCAAAAGGGGGTGAAAGGGTTAACTAGGGGCAATCAGGGGGTTAAAACCATTATTGGGTAGTATATCGGGGTACCTAGTGCTATAAAAACCTGGCGGTGAACCTAAAAAAATAACTAGCTACCTAGCGACAGTAGCGACACTAATGCAGCGATCAGAAAAATGATCGCTTAGTGACACTGGCAAAAGGGGGTGAAAGGGTTAACTAGGGGCAATCAGGGGGTTAAAACCATTATTGGGTAGTATATCGGGTACCTAGCGCTATAAAAACCTGGAGGTGAACCTAAAAAAATAACTAGCTACCTATCGACAGTAGCGACACTAATGCAGCGATCAGAAAAATGATCGCTTAGTGGCACTGGCAAAAGGGGGTGAAAGGGTTAACTAGGGGCAATCAGGGGGTTAAAACCATTATTGGGTAGTATATCGGGGTACCTAGTGCTATAAAAACCTGGCGGTGAACCTAAAAAAATAACTAGCTACCTAGCGACAGTAGCGACACTAATGCAGCGATCAGAAAAATGATCGCTTAGTGACACTGGCAAAAGGGGGTGAAAGGGTTAACTAGGGGCAATCAGGGGGTTAAAACCATTATTGGGTAGTATATCGGGTACCTAGCGCTATAAAAACCTGGCGGTGAACCTAAAAAAATAACTAGCTACCTAGCGACAGTAGCGACACTAATGCAGCGATCAGAAAAAATGATCGTTTAGTGACACTGGCAAAAGGGGGTGAAAGGGTTAACTAGGGGCAATCAGGGGGTTAAAACCATTATTGGGTAGTATATGGGGGTACCTAACGCTATAAAAACCTGGCGGTGAACCTAAAAAAAAACTAGCTACCTAGCGACACTAGCTACACTAATGCAGCGATCAGAAAAATGATCGCTTAGTGACAGTGGCAAAAGGGGGTGAAAGGGTTAACTAGGGGCAATCAGGGGGTTAAAACCATTATTGGGTAGTATATCGGGGTACCTAGCGCTATAAAAACCTGGCGGTGAAACTAAAAAAATAACTAGCTACCTAGCGACAGTAGCGACACTAATGCAGCGATCAGAAAAAATGATCGCTTAGTGACACTGGCAAAAGGGGGTGAAAGGGTTAACTAGGGGCAATCAGGGGGTTAAACCATTATTGGGTAGTATATCGGGGTACCTAGCGCTATAAAAACCTGGCGGTGAACCTAAAAAAATAACTAGCTACCTAGCGACAGTAGCGACACTGATGCAGCGATCAGAAAAATGATCGCTTAGTGACACTGGCAAAAGGGGGTGAAAGGGTTAACTAGGGGCAATCAGGGGGTTAAAACCATTATTGGGTAGTATATCGGGGTACCTAGGGATATAAAAACCTGGCGGTGAACCTAAAAAAATAACTAGCTACCTAGCGACAGTAGCGACACTAATGCAGCGATCAGAAAAATTATCGCTTAGTGACACTGGCAAAAGGGGGTGAAAGGGTTAACTCTAGGGGCAATCAGGGGGTTAAATCTTTATTGGGGGGTGATAGGGGGCTACCCTGGACCTAACACTAACTGCCCTGACAGTTTTAACTGTTACAACTGACACTGAATGCAGTGATCAGTAAAGAAATGATCAATGCAATCAGTGACACTGTGACTTGGGGGGGAGGGGGGGCGAGGGGGCGATCGGGGGGGGGGGGGGTTTGTGTACCTATGTGTACCTATGTGTCAGTGTAGTGTTTTGGTGCACTTACTTTTAGTCTTCTCCTCGTAGTCCGGTCAAAAAGACCGCCCCGAGGAGAATGACATCACTTCCTCCTTCCTGTGTAAACAATACACAGTGGGAGGAAGCTTGTCATTGGCCAGGAGCGATCCAGAGGGGGTGGCCAGAAACCAACGGCCATCCCCTCATCACGGATCGCTCCTGGAGCGAACCGGACCGCCGTATCCACCCGCTGGAAGGCAGGCACGTACATGTACGTGCTTGTGCCTGCCTGTGCCATTGTGATGACGTACAATGGCAATACGGCGGTCCTTAAGTGGTTAATGGTATGATAATGAAGCTGCTTTGCTGGTGATACAGATGGAGTTGCTGCAAACTAATTTTCAAAGGCTTTTTTTTTCAAGAATATCAAGAATAATATTATTATGCTTTTAATTTTTTTATCTGGGCAGGTTACTGCAACACCTTTATCCCGTAGTTTTTAAGATCAAAGATTCAACTATGTTGGCGTCCCTTGTCAATTTTACATTGTATTTTCTTAAATGTAACTGCCTACTCCCAAACTGCCATTTGAAGTAAAACACATAGCCAGGTATTATTCTTCACAATTTTTTTTATTGTGCATTAAAAAAAGAAAACAACATTTGCTATATACCAATACAACTTAACCAAAAAGTGCATTCTATGCATTCAAAATTATAGAAAATATAACAAATCAAATCATTATTCAACCAAAAAATAATGTCAAAGCAATAACTCCAAGGCCAATAATAAATAACACGTTATCTCCTCCAAATCCACAACATGGCTGGTTGACAAACGACCACTCAGAAATGAACTGAAAAGCACAAATCAACACTCACCAAACTTCTACTAACACAAAATTAGCAGAAGGAGCCCAAAGTGTGGCGCTAAAGAGCTGAAAAAACATGTTCTTAATTGTTGGCCAACATTTATGTGACCGTGTGTATGCAAGTCAAGTTTGAGACAACACCCTTCGAACTAAATTCCACGGTTTTGTTGTCGGAAAGTGCGATCGTGTGTACGAGGCATAAGAGTTTGCAGAAACTCTGTCACTTGCCCTGCATTGGCAAGGTGACTGTGTCACTTTAAGGACCGGGTTCACACCATGAATCATGTGCGATTCACATTCGTTCCGGGCGCAGTGTAATTTCAGCCCATTCATTTGAATGGGCTGAAATCGCAATGGATTGCACCAAAAGTGTAGTGCGTACGCTACAATACAAAAAGCACAGCAACCTATTCACATGGTACTACTGTACCATGCCATCTGGTGCAAGTAAACGCACTGTGTTTATGACCTGCGTTTTGGGTGGTGCTAGTGGTGTATTTTGGTTTTGTAAAATTAGGCACCCCCCCAATCTAAACTTGTGCTACCCCAGCCGGGGTATACAGTTCTTGTCTCAGGGTCTGATGGGGAAGCTGCAGCCATTACAGTAAACAGCTGCGTCCTGCTCATCAGACACTGAGACGTGATTCGTCCAAGTGGCGTATATAGAATTACTGACCATGATGTTCACAGCGATAGCTCACATGTGTGGGATGATTGCTGGTTGTGTGCGCGCTGGACCAACTTGTGTGATCGCCTTTGTGTGGGAGGACCAGGGCACTTTAAAAAGAAAAAAAAACATTTTTTTTATTATAATTTAATTGTTTATACTGTTGCTTTTATTTTATTTATTTTTTCACTTTTATTGTTGTCACAAGAAATGTAAACATTACTTGTGACATCAATGGGCATGTGACGGGTACTCTTTATGGAGGGATCGGGGGTCTATAAGACCCCAAATCCCTTTTCTGCACTTAAAAGCATTCAAGATCAGTGTTTTGGAATGCTTTCGATTTTTAAAAACTGGCGCAGATGCTTTCCCGGTAAACCGGAAGTGATGTCAGGTTATCGCTTCCAGTTAACTGTTCCAAACAGTCGATCAAAGCTGATGCTGGCTTTGCTTGCCCGTCAGACGTGCCAGCTGGTTGCTGGGGTCTCCCAGTGGGACGAGAGAGCTGCGGAAGGCGGCGGGGTAAACATCCCCCCCCCACTGCTTGTAATCTAGTAAGCCGTTCTCATGGCTAGTACAAGAGAGCCAACCGCCGGCTCTAAAATAACGATATTGGGGAGATGCCTGCAGCTGCATCCTGGTACAACCACCAAAAGGACGGGAAGTCGTTAAAGAGCCGACTCTGCCCTTCTGCCTAAGGGCGGTGCTGCCTGCCTGAAAAATGCCACTCAAGGCAAACGCCCGGTAGATATGCCCCTGGGCATGGCCACGTTAACACTGATATCTGCTACAGGTTGCAATGCAGAGGGGTTTGGGCATAGTGTGGGAAACGCGCACGGAATGTGGGTTTCCCGTACCACGTTTTGGTGTGAACTGACCCTCAACATTTATTCTAAATTTATTTTTTATTTGTGAAAAAAAATTACAAATGACATAAAACCCCGGTTTATAAATTTGAAAGTAAATACAATGAATCAAAAGCCATTATTTTCTCCTTTAGCCAATTGCCTACAGGGCACTTACTGCCCAGGCCATTTTTCAGCTTTCAGCATTGTCATGCTACACTGTAACATGCAACATTTTTTTATCATTTTATTCAAATAGAGCTTTCTTTTGGTGATATTTAATCACTGGTGGGTTTTTTATCTTTTACTAAAAAAGAAAAAAGACCAAAAATTTAGAAAAAAATGATTTTTCTTCTTTTCTGTCGGTAAATTTTGTAAATAAGTAATTTTTCTCCTGCACTGATGGGCGCTGATGAGGCTGCACTGATGGGCACTGATGAGGCTGCACTGATGGACACTGATGAGGCTGCACTGATGGGCACTGATAGGCTGCACTTAAAGGCACTGATAGTCAGCATTGATGGGTGGCACTGGTGGGCACTGATAGGTGGCACTGGTGGGCGGCATTGATGGGTAGCACTGATAGCCAGCACTGACTGACATCACTAATGAACATTGATTGGTGGTACTGATTTCTGGCACTGGTGGGCACTGATTGCTGGCACTGGTGGTGCTGTATTGTAATCGGGGCACTGATGATCCATATCTGCGGTGTGCAGATGCCGCTGATCAGCTCTTCTCACCACACGCTCTTTCAGTGTAAGGCGATGAGAGCCGATTACTGGCATTTCTGTGTTTACATGTGACTGGCTGTGATTGGACACAGCCAATCACATGGCTAAAGAGCAGCCATGATTACCGCACTGCTCGTCCCCTTGGGCGCACGAGAGCACCAGTTTTAGGATGACGCCATATGACGTCGTCCCAGAGTGAGAGCCACACTGCCCCGCCATCATTTGACAGTGGGTGGGCGGCAAGCAGTTAAATAACAGGTAAACCTGCAGAACTAAAGGTCAAACTTTTTTTTTCCCCCCATTTTGGATAGAGTAAGGGAGGGTTATACCCCCTGTCAGGTTTTTGTAATCTGGGTTCCATTGAGGAGATTTCTCTTCACTTCATATCCCATAGCCAAAACCATAAGTTAGAGATATTTACTCCAATTTGAGTGAAATCCCTGGTGGTCACCAGAACTAATGTTCCTATCGAAAGATTTCTCCTCTCTTCCGGGTGACAACCCAAAATTTCAGATTTCCTTTCACTTTTAGTGACCAGGGTCACTGGGATAATTAGGTTGACATTTCATAGCGGGGACACAGACAGCAATAAAAAACTGACAGGTATTCTAATCCCTCCCCACTCTATCCAAAACTAAAAACATTTTGCCTTTAGTTATACTTTAAAAGTTCCCGTAGCTATGCCTAAAATAGATGGAGCTGCCTTTACAATTGAAGTGTATATGCAGTTGTTTAGTTTGGGATGGAGTTGGTGTGAGTTACAACCCTTGTCAGATATTTATTTATTTATTTACTGTCTGTTTCCCACTAGGGATATTTTCCTTCATTATGTGTTCTGGAGACACAACAGGAAGTTAGAGGAAATCTCTCCAGGGGGAACAGGCCCATTGAATTCTTGTTCAAGTGACCACTGCCCAAGCAGTATTAAACCCAAAAGCAAACATTTATTATATTGCAGCTTACCAATTATTCAATGTACTGGCTGCATTCGTTTTATTTTTTAGGCTTTCGCTCTTCTATTTTCATTCGGTGATCCGGCGAGTAATTCTGTTGTTTTTCAAAAGCACAAGCTCTCCAGCAGAATCCATCAGTTTACATGGATGAGACAAATCATTTAACACTGATAGAGGTGCTTACAATGATCAACTTTTATTTATATACAACCCAAATCCCAAAAGAAAAACTGTTTGGTGTAACTGATTATAAAGTGTGAGCTGGAGTTTTGCTTCAATATTGTACTTAAAGTGTTACTAAACTCACAACAGTGAAATCAGTCTGTATATGTAGTAAAGCAAGCTTGTTATATTCACTGTGGAACCTAAGGGGTTAATCCTCCGCATTGTGTGTAAAGTCTGTTTGATCCTGCCCTTCTTCCACTCTCCCTAATCCATCTCCTGGTAGAACAAGGCCTTGGAGGCACTCTGCACATACTCAGTTTGGTGTGAATTGCTAGAGAGTTGTTCTTTGTTTTTTTTCGGGATGGTTGGGATGTGATCAGCACAGGGCCAATCAGTACTTTCCAGACAAAGGGTCAGAGGTCATGCAGCCTCATAGGACAGTCAGAGGGGGATGAAAATAGCTCCTACAAGCTTTAACCAGACACTGATAGAAGTCACATGACTGCTGTATACTGCTGAGGAGAAAAGGTATTTAGCAGTTTATATTTACTAAAATGCATTTCCATGTTCTGTGTACTGTGGGAGACCAGATATAGTGAATACAGGTTCCTGGGTTTAGTAACACTTAACTGGTAATACATTTAGCACCACCCCCACCCTGACAATTCTGCTGTCTGCTGTGCCTCCTGTTCTCATTCATCCAGAGTTGTGTCTCACTAATACAGGAAGTGTGTTACTGGAAAGATCACCAGGAGAAACCAGAGGGAAGAAAGAGCTACCACATCTAATTATTAATACGCTGTAATATATTACATTTTTGGGTTTGGAGTTAATACCACTTATAATTTTACAAGTTGCAGCTCCTCCTGCTTGGTTACAATGGTCAGCAGAACACAGAGAGAGGGTTTTTTTTTTTTATTATTTTTTGCTTTTGGCAGGCACATGGAGAGCAACTAGGGTTGCACCGATACTAGTATTTGCACAAGTATCGGTACTCGTGCAAATACACCGATACTTAAAACCGATACTTTTAGGCTCAGTTCTTTGAGCTGTCAGTGGGTCTCCCCTGTGTTAAAGAAGTCCGGTAATTGGAGCTGCCAAAAAAAAAAAAAGAATCAGCCGGCAATGTTTATTAACAACATTGCTCAGCCGCTGAAACACTAAAATGAAAAGAAACATTGTTTCTTTTTGTATCTTTCTGTTTCTTCATCTGCAAGTGATGAACAAATGTTCCTCTGTTTAACCCTTAATTTACTCTAATCAGCCTTAATTAACTCCCTATTCTCCTCCATTTCATTATTATTTTTAGTTTTTTTATAAACAATAAACAATTAAAACTTTTTTTTTTGTTTGCTTTATTAGTGAATATTTTTACACATATATGTTAACATATATTTGCACATTTCACATAAAAAAAGTGCAAAATTAAACAAAATCTATTTGATTTATATCACTTTTCAATGCTTTGTACCATTGCTGACAGCTGAAGTGAATACAAAACAATTGCGGTAGGTATCGGTGATGGCGAGTACTAAATAAAAAGTATCGGTACTCGTAAAAAAAAAAATGGTATCTGTGCATCCCTCGTACTAACACTTCCTTCCTATAATCACTACAATAAAGGAGAAAAAAAATGGCTACACATTTTCCATGAACTTCAAATCTGAACTCCAGGCTAACTGATTAATGTGCAGATGACATCCATATACTGAATGAGCGTGTGTTTTCCCTTTTATGTCTATCCAGTTCTGAGATTTACACAGCTCTGTCACAGCACATAGCCATGTCTGTCAGGCTGATTTCTCTGTGCTGCAGTTTACTATCATTTAGGCCTCTTTCACTTTAACCACTTACCAACCACCGCACGCCGATATACATCGGCACAATGGCAGCGGTGGGCAAATGGCGTACCTGTACATCCCCATTTAATTGGCGGGGCTAGCACCTGCCGCATACAGTGTGACCGTGCCCATGGGACCCGCGGACTCAATGTCCCGCGATTGTGTCACAGAGCCGCACAACAGGGAGATGTCTATGTAAACAAGGCATTTCCCTGTTCTGCCCAGTGACACGATGGAGATGACTGATCCCTGTCATCGAGAGCAGTGATCTCTGTCATGTCAGTGGTAGCCCATCCCCTCCACAGTTAGAATCTCGCCCTAGGAAACACTTAACCCCTTGATCGCTCCCTAGTGTTTAACCCCTTCCTTGCCAGTGTCATTTACACAGTAATCAGTGCATTTTTATAGCACTGATCGCTGTATAAAGGACAATGGTCCCAAAATAGTGTCAAAAGCGTCCGATGTGTCCGCCATAAGGTCACAGTCACAATAAATACTGCAGATTGCCATTATTACTAATTTAAAAAAAAATAATAATAAAAATGCCATAAAACAATCCCCTATTTTGTAGATGCTATAACTTTTGCGTAAAACAATCAATATACGCTTATTGCGATTATTATTATTTTTTTAACAAAAATATGTAGAATACATATCGGCCTAAACTGAGGAAAAAAATTTGCTTTTTTAAATATTTTTGGGGGATATTTATTATAGTAAAAAGTAAAAAAAAAAAATTTTTTTTATTCAAAATTGTTGCCCTTTTTTTGTTTATAGCACCAAAAATAAAAACCACAGAGGGGATCAAATACCACCAAAAGAAAACTCTATTTGTAGGAAAAAAAGAACGTTAATTTTATTTGGGTGCAACGTGGTACGACCGCGCAATTGTCAGTTAAAGTGACGCAATGCCAAATCACAAAAAGTGCTCTGGTCAGGAAGGGGGTAAAATCTACCGGGGCTGAAGCGACTAGAGGTCTGATCAGTTCAGCCTGTTGGTTTTACCGGCGGACGCGATCAGACCCTCCATTCCCCTCTATGGGCAGTCAGATGTAAATGAATTTGTGATCCGATCCAGCAAGAACAAATCGGAGGGGATCCGTTCCCCTCTGTCTGGCCAGATCGGAGCGCAGTCCGGTGTAAACAGACAGCCTGCCTATTCATATTTAATCGCCCATAGAGCAGAGCCATCTTTCTGTGTCTGTATAAGTGAAGGGGACACGGACCTGTCATCTGGACACTCCCCTCAACTCAGCAGGGGATCAACGGACAGATCGCCTGCTAAACAATACTGGGTCCGGCCCGTGTTAATGCGACCTTACAGGTCTTTCCCCATCCTATGGAAGTAAAAGCATCAGACTGAGGAGATCTCTCTGTCACTCTGCTCTCTCCTCCTTGCAGCATGCTAATTGCACTGCAGCATAACTGCTGGCTACTTGTGCTGCTTCTTCCTCTCCCAGTCTGAGCTCTGTTGTACAGGGACAACAAGTAAATTGAGGTACTTACACTGTTTGCAAAAAAAAAAGGAAAAAAAAAATATATTTAAGGATGTATAAATGAATAATAGAACATTAATGGGTGTCATTTATACAGTATCTGCATCAAAACACATGAAAAGTAGGTTATATGGTTTTCAGTGGCATAGTTCAGACCAGTGCCTTCCAGTTCCAGGAAAAAGGTAGAACATGCTGCATTTTACCTGCACTGGACTGTACTGGAACGCTGTAAAATGCACCGAAATGCACTTAAATGCACCAAAAAATGCACTGGAGTGCACACACGTCCTTATTTAGGGCCAGTTCACACCATAGAAACGCAGTCCGGATGCGTTCCAGGTGCTTTTCTGAATGTGCGTTTTTGATGCATCCTGGTGCATTTTTGATGCAGTCCAGTGCTCCCCCTCTCTTTTTTTCTTAACCTTAAATAAGGATAAGTGTGTTGCAGTGCATTTAGGTGCATTCCGGTGTGTTTCAGTGCATTTCTGACACGTTTTACAGCGTTCCAGTACAGTCCAGTGCAGGAAAAACTGCAAGCACTGGTGTGAACTATGCCATTGAAAACCATATAACCTACTTTCCGTGTGTTTTTTGATGCAGAAAAAAAATGCACTGGACTGCATGTGGTCTGAACTGGCCCTTAGGGACCGCATGGCAAGTTGGTTATATGGTTTCCAATGGCATAGTTCACACCAATGCAGTCAGTTCCAGAAAAGAATAGTAGAGCATGCTGCATTTTTCCTGCATTAGCCTGGATTCACACCTATGCATTTTTAGTGCTTTTTGCATTTTGCAGATTTGTACTATAGTCCATTCACCATGGTTTCCTATGGAACACGTTCTGTTGTGCAAATCTGCAAAATGCAAAAAGCACTAAAAGTGCATAGGTGTGATTCCAGCCTTAGACTGTACTGGAATGCAGTAAAATGCATCAAAAACGCACTGAACCCTAGTATCGTGTGAAAAAAAAAAGAAGAAAAAAGCACATGGAACGCATTTGAAGACGCACCGGAATGCATAAAAAATGCGTTAAAAATGCACATGCAGAAACGCATCCGAAACGGATCTGGAGTGTGTTTTTGTGATGTGAACCAACCCTTAAGATTAAGAAAAAAAGAGGAAAAAAAGCACTGGACTGCACCAAAACGCATCAAAAACGCACTGGAACGCATTGCAGAAAAGCATCTGGAACACATCCGGACTGCATTTCTATGGTGTGAACTGGCTTTAGGGCCAGTTCACACCATAGAAACACAGTCCAGATGCGTGCCAGGGGCTTTTCTGCATGCATGTTTTTGATGTGTTACAGTCCATTTTTGATGCGTTTTTTATGCAGTCCAGTGCTTCCCCTGCCCTCTTTTTTTTTTTTTTTAACCTTAAACAAGGACAAGTGGGTTGCAGTGCATTTTTTGAGCATTTAGATGCATTCCGGTGTGTTCCAGTGCGTTTTTGATGCATTTTCCTGCGTTCCAGTACAGTCCAGTGCAGAAAAAATGCAGCATGTTCTAATTTTTTTTCTTTTTTTGGAACTGGAACGCACTGGAACTGCAAGAACTGGTGTGAACTATGCCATTGAAAACCATATAACCTACTTTCCATGCATTTTTGATGCAGAAAAAAACGCACTGGACTGCATGTGGTGTGAACTGGCCCTTGGAGTCCTTTCACACTGCGCTGAAGCAAAATCTTGCTGTTTCAGATGCGTTGCCTGTGCTTTTCTGGTGCTTTTTTGGGTCGCATGCACCTGTGAAAAAAGGACGTGACTCAAAAACTCACTGTTTTTACCACAATTTTGCTGTGATTTTGCAGCGATTTTAGCTTGATTTCCATTCATTGCAATGGCAAGGTGCATTTTTGGTGCCGTTTTCCAAACCGCTGTCGTGTGACCAATCCGTGTTAATAGGCCACGTCCTTGGCTCTTTAACCGTGTGATTAGCTGTGTCGTCGCCTCACACTGACAGTGTGTGGCGAGGAGTGCCAATCAGTGCCATCTCCTCGCAGAGGGGACCTGGGCAGGATCATCGGTGCCCTGATTACAAGAAAAGCCCCAGCAGTGCCACCAATCAGTGCCCATAAGTGCCACCAATTAGTGGCCATAAGTGACACCAATCAGTAAGTGATGCCAGACAGTGCCTCCCATCAGTGCTGCCTATCCTTGCTGCCTATCGCTGCCCACCAGTGCCACTGATCAGTGCCCACCAGTGCTACCGATCAGTGCTCACCTGTGCCCACCAGCAGTGCTGCATATCAGTGCCACCTATCAATGCTACATATTAGTGCCTCCTCATCAGTGCCACCTAATCAGTGCCCATAAGTGCCACCTCATCAGTGAACATCAGTGAAGAAGAAAACTTACTTATTTACAAAAATAAAATAAACAAAATAAATTCAATTTTACTGACCAAAAAAAAATAAGAAACACTTTTTCTTTTCTTTTTTTTTTCTTTTTCAGTCTTTTATTAATCCCAGCAGTGATTAAATAGCACCAATAGAAAGCTCTATTTGTGTGAAGAAAATAATAAAAAAAAAATTTTGGGTACAGTATTGCATGGCTGCGCAATTGTCATTCAAAGTGCAACAGCGTTGAAAGCTAATTAATGGCCTGGGCAGGGAGGGGGTGAAAGTACCCGGAATTGAGGTGTATAAAGAAAACTATTTTTTTTTGTTTTGGATGAAGTGGAGAGGGATTATAACACCTGTCTGGTTTTTATTGCTGTCTGTGCCTCCTTTAGGGAGATTCATCCTCTCTCCTCTCTCCTGTTTACCATCATCATCGAAAGTGAAAGAAAATCCCACATTTTGGGGTTATTGACAGACCAGGTATAGAGGACAGAATTATAGAAACTGCCATTGCTAAACATTTTAGGGTACAAGCTTTGGGATTAAACTCCTTATCTTTTCTTCATTATTTAATGACTTAGTGGCCAGGTACAAGTATGTGTGACTCCTTCACTGACTGCATACTTTTGCAGGGTGACTCCATTGACTCAATGAATTCCTATAATGTATTGGTTGTCATGACCGGCCTGGAGTTTGCATCTTCAAAAAACAAGTCAGCAATGGCAGCTCTTCTATCCAGATACATTTCTTCAGAGCTCCACCCAAAAGACAAAGCTCCACGGACTTGTCTGCCTCCTCCCCCCTCTTGTACTACATTTGGCACCTCTTTTGGGGGGGGGGAGGGGAGCGGCCACCTGGTTTTGACAGGTACCCACTTCCACGTCCGGCTCCACCCTCCTTCCCCCCAGGCACCTTTTGGGGGGGAGTAGCCACCTGATTTTGACAGGTACCCACTTCCACGTCCAGCTCCCCCCTCCTTCCCCCGCAGCAGGCCCATATACAAAGTGCCGTAGGAAACCGGCTGTGAAGCCACAAAGCTTCACTGGTGGTTTCCCTTAGTCAAGATGGCGGTGCAGCACCCGATAGTCGATAAAAAATTGGTTAAGGTGAGGACATCGCTGGATCCTTGCCCTAATATTAATGTTAGCTGCTACACTATTTGCAATTTTGGTGGAGCGCAGTGAAAGAGCAGGGAGAGCAGTGAAAACCTCCCATGGCTTGACTTCCGGGTTTCAGAGGCTGCGATCAGCTGACTGGCCGCATCACACCTCCATGCAATGACAGGATCCAATGGGCTCCAACGGGCTCCAAAACGTCCCACGGTCAAAAACCAGAAGAGAAAGTTTGTCCAGGAGATTATCCAGGAAAAAGTTACTGAGATCCTGAACAGAGCAGGGACTATGTTTCATGGATTAACCCTTTCCTCAGGTCAGCAGATAGTATTTTCCTTGACCATATTAGATCCGGACAGGCAGCAGACAGTATTATCCATGACAGTTTTGGATCAGGGCAGGCAGCAGACAGTATGATCTAATAAAGTTTTAGATCAAGGCAGGCAGCAGGCAGAATTATTCCAGACAATCTTAAATCAGGGAAGGAAGCAGACAGTATTATCCATGACAGGTTTAAAACAGGTCAAGCAGCAGACAGTATGATTCAAGAATGTCTTAAATCAGGACATGCAGCAGACAGTAAGATCCATGACAGTTTTAGATCAGGGCAGACACTATGATCCAAAACATTTTTAGATCAGGGCAGGCAGCAGACATTATTATCCATGAAAGTTTTAAGACAGGGCAGGCAGCAGACAGTATGATCCAAGAAAGTTTTAGATCAGGGCAGGCAGAAGGCAGTATTATCCATGACCGTTTTAAAACAGGGCAGACAGCAGGCAGTATGATTCAAGAAAGTCTTAGATCAGGACAGGCAGCAGGCACAGCATTGCCGACTAACAGTCCAAGAGCCCTGGGCTTTTGATGCCCAAAAAATGCCACAGTCAATCTGTGCAGAGGGATAATACAGGCAGGGATGCACTGCTGCTTAGAAACCAGGATGCTCTTCGGCACTGCTGGCCAATAGGAATGAAGGAGGTGCCCATCTGGGATGGCCAGGCAGAAACAATAGCTGCCATCACCTGTTAGAGGCAAAGGGGCTTCATCTTCATTACCCAGGAATGGCGACTAAGGCCGAGACTGGGTGTCGGGGCGTAACAGTTGGAGGCTGTCTAACCCCTTCTAACACTATCCAATGTGAGGGCCACAGGAAAAATTGTCTGAAAGGTATCCTCTGTATTTCTGTTAGTGACAACTATTATTTATCTCTCTCCCCTCACTGTTTCACAGTAGTCACAGGACAAATAGAGAAAGTAGATCTCCCTAACAAAAATGCAGAGAGCAATATAAACCAGACAGTGGTTTTAACCCTTCCCCCAATCTATCCAAAACGGAAAAAAAAGTTTTGCACTGTAAATTTTATAATAATAACTCTGACCTATTAAAAATATAGTTTCACTTTTAAAGGAGAATTATGGAATAAGCACTGTTTATAAAATGGCTACATATCACACCATATCATAGATATTATCCAGGACAACATATGTAGTATACACTAACTCTGCAATACTGTATTTCACCATGTTTTAACTCCTAAAAATGCTGCAAGTACAGAAGAATACCTGTTATTCCTTCTGGAGCACAGAACACACTCCCTTATGGTATGGTGATGAGACGACGGGGAGGGGTTCAGTTGTCACCAGAACAGAAGCAGAGGGGAAATCTTCCTATGGGGACATCTCTCAAAAGTGGGAATTCCCCCGATTTTCAGGAGGTTTCATTTACTTCCCATGCAAGGAAATCTCTTGATGGGTTTACAAATGGCTCTAACCTCTGTCAGGTTTTATTTCAGCTTATATGAAGATTATTTAAAGTTTATTGTTAGTGTTTACTTAGACTTTTTTTAATTAAGGAAAGCTCTGTTGATGAATTTATCCATTGTATGCCCAGGTTTGCCACAGGTTTGTTTTAGGATTGTTAGTTGAAAGACAGAACATGATATAATCCATAAAGGATCGGTGAATTTAACCACTTGCTCGCTGGCCCAATTTTTTTTTCACACACAGATTAAAATCTACATTTTTGCTAGAATTACTTAGAGCCCTCAACATATTATATATTTTCTGAAAGCAAAGGCCAAGGAGAATAAAATGGTGGCTGTTGCAATTTTTTTGTGCGTGCAGTCGTTCATTAAATGCAAATAGAATAGATAACAAACTTGTCAAGACTCAAAATTGCGTGTGCCCATGATATTTTATGGGTGACACTCTAAAAGACTTTACCGTATGTCATTGTACAGTTAATCATGAATGACGGCGGGCAGTATCAGGGGGCGGGGGTGTCGGTGGGCGCCAGAACGCGTTCCCACTTACGCAAAAGTGAGATCATTTTTACCAGTCAATTTACCCAGTCAATTGCCAAATGTAAAAATTGACACCAAGCACCAGCCATGAGCTTGTTCTAACCTCTTGCTGGCAGGACATATACAGTATACGTATGGCAGTCGGCAAGGGGTTAATGCGGTAATAAACCCAAAAACAAACATTTATTTCATTGCAGCTTGCCAATTCTTAAATGTGGTGAATGTATTTGTTTCCTTTTTTAGGCTTTATTTCTTCTTTTTTTTGATCTGGTGATCCATCCAGCATGTCTGTTGTTTTTCCATAGCACATACTCTCCAGCAGAATGTATCAGATTACAGGGATGAGACAAACCAGTTAACACTGACAGGGGTGATTAAAATTACCAGCTTTTATTTATTCATGCAAAGCCTTTATCCCAAAAAGGAAAAAAAACTGTTTGCTTTAACTGCTTGCAAAGTGTGAGTTGGAGTTTGGTTTTAATTTGTTAGTATATCTAAATCTGCTAGTACATATAACATTCCCCTCCCCAACATGTAAACACCCCTGTCTGTATTGCAGATTAACCATTGGCCCACTGGACACTTAAACACTCTTCCTAACAGACCAATTTTCAGCTTTCAGTGATCTCACATTTTGAATGACAATTACTCAGTGAACCCATATAAAATGTTTGTCCTTTTTTTTTTACACAAATAGCTTTCTTTTGGCTGTATTTTATCACCACTGGGTTTTGTATTTTTTGGGCTAGAAATGAAGAAAGACCAAAAATATTGTAAAAAATCTATTTTATTTATTTTTTTTTTTCGTTTATGTTACAAAATTTAGCAAATTTGTAATTTTTCTTCATAAATTTTGGCCAAAATTTATACTGCTACATTTCTTTGGTAAAAATAACCTGGGGCGGTGTCCAGGCAGCAAAAAACACATTCCAAATTCATATATTTTTCCCATCCCCCAACTAAAGCCTCGTACACACGATCAGATTTTCCGACGGTAATTGTGTGATGACAGACTGTTGGTAGAAAATCTGACCGTGTGTACGCCCTATCAGACAATTGTTGTCGGAATTTCCTGCAGACAAATGTTGGATGGCAGGTTTTAACATTTTCCGCGGACAAATGTCTGTTGTCGGATTTTCCAAGCGTGTGCACACAAGTCTGTTGGACAAAAGTCCAAAGTACAAACACACATGCTTGGAAGAAAGGACGAGCCAGAAGCGGTCGGTCTTGTAAACTAGCTTCGTAATGGAGAATTAACATTTGTGATGTGGCGAATTATGAAATCTCGAAATGCAGCACACAATTCTCTTCTTCTTTAATGGGATAATAATGAAGCTGCTTTACTGGTGATACTGATGGATTTATTGCAAACACATTTTCAAAGGCTTTTTTTTTTCTAGTGATATCAAAAATATTATTATTATGCTTTGTTATTTTATTTAATTTTTTTTTTTTTGGTGCGAATTACCACAACACCATTATCCCATCGTTTTTAAGATCAAAGATACAACTATGTTGGTGTCCCTTGTCAATTTTACATTGTATTTTTTTAAATGTAACTGCCTACTCCCAAACTGTCATTTGAAAGAGGAAGTAAACCCTGATGGGTTTACTTCCTCTTTTTTTCCCTGCAAAGGTAAAGCATAATGGACTACTATGCATCGCATAGTAGCTCATTATGTGTCACTTACCTGACACAGGAGCCAGCGAAGTCGCCGCTGTCCCCTGTAGTCCGCCGCATCCATGTTGCTTGTGGCGTCTCGCAGCTCCGACGAATCACAGCGGCGCAACCGCGATGACGTCACTCCCGCGCATGCGCACGGGAGTCGCGCCTCGCAGCTCCGCCGCTGTCATACGGCGAAGCCGCGATGACGTCACTCCCGCGCATGCGCACGGGAGTCGACAAATTTGGCAAATCCATTCTTGGATTTGCCGCATTTAGTGCGCCTGCGCGCCGCTGTCTACGGCGCATGCGCCATAGACAGCGGTGCCCATTTTCGGGCAAATATCTCCTAAACCATATAGGTTTAATCTAGGCTTACCTATAGGTCCAAGTTGTTTGGAAGGGTTTACTTCCTCTTGAAGTAAAACACATAGCCAAGTATTATTCTACACAATTATTTTTATTGTGCATTAAAAAAAGAAAACAAATAAAATTAGACATGCTATCTGCCAATAGAACTTAACCATAAAGTGCAATCTATGCATCCAAAAATATAGAAAATTATAACAAATCAAATCATTATTATTCAACTAAAAAATAAAATAAAAGCCTCATGCATGTGTCCTGCTTCTTAATATAGGGGGTCAACAATGCCAAGAGTTGGTGAAAGCAGGGGTCCGTCATCTGGAGATAATTCCGAAAATCATCTGGATTATTCTCCTGGAGCTCCCGCAGCAAAGGCATATGACATAATTGGTCACGATCAATAAAGCAACCGATTTTTGGTCCAAGAAACCCTCCTCCTCCTGTTCCTGAACTGGATTTGGGTCAAAGCAATAACTCCAAGGCCAATAATAAATAACACTTTATCTCCTCTGATTCTGCAACATGGCTGGTTGACGAACAGCCGCTCAGACACGAACTGAAAAGCGCAAACTGAAAAGCGCAAACTGAAAAGCGCGAATCAACACTCGCCAAACCTCTACTAACATGAAATTAGCAGAAGGAGCCCAAAGAGTGTTGCTAAAGAGCTGAAAAACCACGTATTGTGTCACTATGTTCGTGTTTCTTAGCCGACAATTTCTTGCCGTTTGTATGCAAGACAAGTTCCTGGCCAACGCCCTTCAGGCAAAAATCTACGGTTTTGTCAGGGGAAAATCCGATCATGTCTAAATGAAGCCTTACAGTGAATTTCAGCTTCCATCCCAAAGGCATGGCACATACAGCTTAGCTCCCAACTGTCCCTTTTTTCGAGGGACTGTCCCTGATTTGGAACAAAGTCCCTCTTTTCTCCTCATTTGTCCCTCATTTTGGTCTGGAGCTGGACCAATATAAATAGGTACAAAATCCCATACCTGGAATTAATTTCTAAAGGTTAAGTTCACCTTTTTCTTCTAAAATCCAGCTCCCCTGTGTACCAATATATCATTAACATACCTATGTTGCAGAAAAATTAAAGCTTTCTTTGACTTTTAGAACAAGGCCTTACCTAAGCCCCTGGTGTATTCCATATAAAAGTTCATGACGTCCTGGTATGTAGATCTGGGTTGTAAAAACCAGTACAATACAGGAAGCAGTTCACCAGCTGACCTCATTGGCACATACACCAACTACGTTTGCATGGCATCTCTCCAGATGTGTTTGCCTGGCTTGTCCATGTAGGCTTCCACGGCTGCTATTTTTGCACAGCATCCCTCCAGATGGGCCCGAGGCGCATGCTAAACTCTCTGGGGCTGCATGCGGCCCGCAGGTTGGACACCCTGATGTAATGCAAGGGCTTGCCTGATTGGATACAGACTGAATGGATAGATAAGTGGGTCCTCCTATTCCATACTTTCAGTAAATCAAAAGAAAATTGTGCGGAGATTGTACAATCAGATTGTATAGTGCATGGTCACCTTTATACATGTAGGGAATGGATGGAGACACTCAGCTGTCAGGCCTAATTCACATCTCTGTATGTGTTTTTTTGTTGGGGCATGTTTCATGTTTCTTTACTGTGTTTTTGCTTCATTTGGCACTCATTTTTTCACGTGGAAGAAGGTGTGATTGTTCTGTGTTTGGGGTCCCATTAACAGTTAATAACACTGAAAGTGTAACTAGTTAATTTAAGGTCTATATAGGTGGCCATACACTTTACAATCTGGTTGTACAATCTCTGTATTATTTCCTTTAGATTTACTAAAACTATGGAATAGAAGCACCCATCTATCTATTAACTGTATCCAATCAGGCAGGCCCTTGTAATATATCAGGGGTGTCCAACCACAGAGAGTTTAGCATGCTGCCTGGCCCATCTGGGCGACGCTGGCGATGCCATGTGCATAGCAGCTGTGGCAGCCGACATTGACAAGCCTGGGGAGAGGGGATTTGCAAGGGTATTTTTTGTTGTTCCAGACCAGAGTTCAGCTTTAGAGCTGTTAACATTGATGCGTTTTTTTAGTGTGTTTGCAGACACGCACTATAATCAGTTTAACATTATTTCCTATGAGCAATATGTTTTGCAAAGGTGCAGGAACCTTTTTTCATGCAGAACGGTATGTTTTTTTGGCTCCATGGACTTCAATGGAACCACAACATAAATGTGTGTTTTTATGCTTTTTTTGGTAGTGATTTGTGTTTAAAAAACAGTTTTCTCTTCCTACCAAAAAAATGCAGGGAGCATGAAAATGCATTAAAAACAAGTGAAAAACACACCCCAAAAGTGCATCAAAAATGCATAAACCGCACGTGCATATATGTGAACCTAGCCTAGCTTCAAGCAAGCACCTACAGGGAGGGAAAAAAGTATTTGATCCCCTGCTGATTTTGTACGTTTGCCCACTGACAAATAAATGATCAGTATATAATTTTAATGGTAGGTTTATTTTAACAATGAGAAACAGAACAACAACAAACATATCCAGAAAAACACATTTCAAAAAAGTTATAAATTGATTTGCATTTTAATGAAATAAGTATTTGATCCCCTATCAATCAGCAAGATTTCTGGCTCTCAGGTGTCTTCTATACAGGTAAAAAGCTGAGATTAGGAGCACTCTCTTAAAGGGAGTGCTCCTAATCTCAGCTTGTTACCTGTATAGAAGACACCTGTCCACAGAAGCAATCAATCAGATTCCAATCTCTCCACCATAGCCAAGATCAAAGAGCTGTCCAAGGATGTCAGAGACAAGATTGTAGACCCACACAAGGCTGGAATGGGCTACAAGACCATCGCCAAGCAGCTTGGTGAGAGGGTGACAACAGTTGGTGCGATTATTTGCAAATGGAAGAAACGGCAAATAACTGTCAATCTCCTTCAGTCTGGGTCTCCATGCAAGATCTCACTTCGTGGAGTTTCAATGATCGTGAGCAGAGTGAGGAATCAGCCCAGAACTACATGGGAGAATATTGTCAATGATCTAAAGGCAGCTGGGACCATAGTCACCAAGAAAGAAATTGGTAACACACTACGCCGTGAGGGACTTAAATCCTCCAGTCCCCCTGCTCAGGAAAGCACATGTACAGGCCCATCTGAAGTTTGCTAATGAACATCTCAAGGAGATTCAGAGGAGAACTGGGTGAAAGTGTTGTGGTCAGATGAGACCAAAATCGACCCCAAAAACACCATCCTCACCATCAAACATGGAGGTGGAAACATTATGCTTAGGAGTGTTTTTCTGGTGTTAGGGGACAGGACAACTTCACCGCATCAAAGGGATAATGGGCAGGGCCATGTACCATCAAATCTTTGGTGACAACTTCCTTCCCTCAGACAGGGCATTGAAAATGGGTCGTGGATGGGTATTCCAGCATGACAATGACCCAAAACACACGACCAAGGCAACAAAGGACTGGCTTAAGAAGCAGCACATTAAAGTCCTGGAGTGGCCTAGCCTGTCTCCAGACCTTAATTCCATAGAAAATATGTGGAGGGAGCTGAAGGTTTGAGTTTGAGGCCTCAAAACCTTAATGACTTGGAGAGGATCTGCAAAGAGGAGTGGGACAAAATCCCTCCTGTGATGGCCAACTACAAGAAACGTCTGACCGCTGTAATTGGCAACAAGGTTTTTGTTACCAAGTACTAAGTCATGTTTTGCGAAGGGGTCAAATACTTATTTTATTAAAATGCAAATCAATTTATAACCTTTTTGAAATGCGATTTTCTGGATTGTTTTGTTGTTGTTTTGTCTCTCACTGTTAAAATAAACCTACCATTGAAATGATAGACTGATAATTTCTTTGTCAGTGGACAAACGTACAAAATCAGCAGGGGATCAAATACTTTTTTCCCTCACTGTGGATGCATGGCTGAACTACACAAATAGAAACTGATTTACATCCTAAAGGATTTGTCGTTTTTTTTCCAGAGCTTAACATGTAGGGACAATCAAAAGGTTAAATGTGTGCCTAAAGGCTCCGCTTTGCTCAGCGGGGAATCGATCTGCTGATCCCCACTGAGAAGGCGGATGACAGGTCTGTCTCCGCTCACTGTGCAGAGACGGACCTATCAGAGCTCCGCTATCCTCTATGGGGAGATCGGATGAAAATGGCCTGCCTGTCCGTTTTCATACGATCCGTCAGACGGATGGAAAATAGGGTCTCCATCCGTCTCGATTTCACGGATCAGATAGTAGCAGGTGTCAGCGGATCCATAGGGCTGAATGGAGTGTCCGATCGGGGCCGCCTGAAAAACTGACAGCCTCTGGATTCAAACAAATGGCGCCGCCTTGCCTGGGAAGCCAAGATCATTTTTTATTTTTTTGATTTCAGGCTTCCCAGCCTAGAGGTGAGATGTGGGGTCTTATTGACCCCATATCTCACTCTAAAGAGGACCTGTCATGCCATATTCCTATTACAAGGGATGTTTACATTCCTTGTAATAGGAATAAAAGTGATCAAAATGTATAATTTTTTTTTTAAAAGTGTCAAACAAAAAAAAAAGTTAAATTATCAATAAAAAAATTTAATAAAACACACCCGACAAATTAGCAGCTATCTTCCCCACTCACTCTCCACAATGTTGGAGGAACTGCAACTTAACAGGGGATATGTTCCACATTTGGTGGAGCTGTCCTGTTATAACTATCTTCTGGAACCAAGTATCCTCCCTTGTACAGTCTCTGACCAACTCTTCCCAACAGTTGTCTCCACGTATGGCTCTATTTGGTCTGGACTCTCACCACTGGCCCATCATCAGTTTACCTCTGATACATCATATACTAATCTCAGCACGCCTGCTCATAGCACGTGCATGGAAAAACCCCCTTCCTGCATCCCTTTTTGAGCTCATAGCCATCCTCAATGAACATTGTCGCATGGAATTTCTTTTTTCAAAAATACACATGACAAATTCCAGATTTGACAAACACTGGTCTTCCTGGCTGGCCCACCCTGGCTGCATAACCCTCACATGACCTCTTTTAGCATTACACCCAGACCAGATAGAGCCTGCAGTGAGAATCACCTGATTGTTGTTCTCTTGTTACTTATCTATCTGTTATAAGTCAGCTAGATTCCACGTGTAGCTCTTAGATATCTTCAGCAGTTACCCCCTAGATATAGCGGGACTACCTTTTACACATTATCATACTTGTCTTGTCATTGCTAGGTGGTGCTGCATCCCCCCTAGGCACAGCCCATAGGGGTGTCTGGGGGGAATGGCTCACCTCCGGACTTACCGGACCTTATCACCCATTGCTCACGGATTTTGGCTACAGGACCCTAAGCCTGTGATCCTAGGTATTAGTGGCATACATTCCCTGCTGAAGACATATTATGTGACTGTATATCGGGTCCTACCATTGTATGATTTTCAACATATAGTGTACAATATGTTATTTTCGCATGCTTGTTATTGTGATATCTCAATAAACTATTTTTGAAAGTAAAAAAAATTAATAAAATAAAATGTAAAGCGCCCCTGTCCCCGTGTGCTTGCACGCAGAATCGAACGCATACTTAAGTCCTGCCCACATATGAAAGCGGTGTTCAAACCACACATGTGAGGTATCATCGCAATTGTTAGAGTGAGAGCAATAACTCTAGCCCTAGACCTCCTCTGTAACTCAAAACATGTAACCAGTAAAAAAATTAAAAGCCTCGCCTATGGGGATTTTTAGGTACCGAAGTTTGGCGCCATTCCACGAGTGTGTGCAATTTTGAAGCGTGACATGTTAGGTATCTGCTTACTCGGCATAACGTCATCTTTCGCATTATGCAAAAAAATTCGGCTAACTTTAATGTTTTTTTTTTAACCGCTTAAGGACCGCCTCACGCTAATGTACGTCGGCAGAATGGCATGGCTGGGTACAAGCACGTACAGGTACATTGCCCTTTAAGTGCCAAGCTGTGGGTCCTGAGCTCCCTGACCATGGCCGTGGGACCCGGGGACCCGATCGCCGCCGGTGTCCCGCGATCGGGTCACAGAGCTGAAGAACGAGGAGAGGTAAGTGTAAACAAACCTCTCCTCGTGCTTCCTACTGAAAAACAATCAGTGACATCAGACGCCAAGCCATGCCCCCCTACAGTTAAAAAAAAAAAAAAAAAACACACATACTTAACCCCTACACTGCCCCCTAGTGGTTAACCCCATTCACTGGCAGTGACATTTTTACAGTAATCGGTGCATTTTTAATTGCTGTATTAATGCCAATGGTCCCAAAAATGTGTAAAAATTGTCCAACGTGTCTGCCATAATGTCGCAGTCAAAATAAAAATCGCTGATCGCCGTCATTACTAGTAAAAAAAAAAATTATTAATAAAAAATGGCATAAAACTATCCCCTATTTTGTAGACGCTATAACTTTTGCGCAAACCAATCAAACGCATATTGCATTTTTTTTATTTATTTTTTACCAAAAATACGTAGAAGAATAGGTATTGGCCTAAACTGAGGAAAACATTTTTTTTATATATTTTTGGTGATGTTTATTATAGCAAAATGTAAAAAATAATGCATTTTTTTTCAAAATTTTCGCTCTTTTTTTGTTTATAGCGCAAAAAATAAAAACCACAGGGTTGATCAAATACCACCAAAAGAAAGCTCTATTTGTGGGAAAAAAAGGACATCAATTTTGTTTCGGAGCCACGACACACTACAGCGCAATTGTCAGTTAAATCGGTGCACTGCCGAATTGCAAAAAGGGGCTTGGTCCTTTAGCTGGAAAATGGTCCGGAGCTTACGTGGTTAAGCATGAAACAGTTTTTTTCCCCCAAAAAAAGGCGTTCGAAAAATTGCTGCGCAAATACCGTGAGAGATAAAAAGTTGCAACAACTGCCATTGTATTCTCTAGGGACTTTGGTAAAAAAAAAAAGCATATATAATGTTTCTAATTTTCTAGCAAAAAAATTATGAATTTTACATGTAGGAGAGAAATGTCAGAATTGGCCTGGATGGCAAGTGGTTAACCACTTAAGCCCCGGACCAACTTGCAGCCAAAGGACCAAGCCCCTTTTTGCGATTCGGCACTGCGTCGCTTTATCTGACAATTGTGCGGTCGTGCGATGTGGCCCTGAAACAAAATTGGTGTCCTTTTTTTCCCACAAATAGACCTTTATTTGGTGGTATTTGATCACCTCCGTGGTTTTTATTTTTTGCGCTATAAACAAAAATAGAGCGACAATTTTGAAAAAAATGCAATATTTTTTACTTTTTGCTATAATAAATATCCCCCAAAAATATATAAAAAAACATTATTTTTCCTCAGTTTAGGCCGATACGTATTCTTCTACATATTTTTGGTAAAAAAAAAATCGCAATTGGCAATTATTGATTGGTTTGCGCAAAAGTTATAGCGTTTACAAAATAGGGGTTCGTTTTATAGCATTTGTATTAATATTTTTTTTTTTACCAGTAATGGCGGCGATCAGCGATTTTTTTTTTATTTTTTTTTTTATTGTGACTGCGTATACTGCATTATGGCGGACACATCGGACATTTTTGACACATTTTTTGGAGCCATTGTCATTTATACAGCAATCAGTGCTATTTAAATGCACTGATTCTTGTATAAAGGACACTGGTAGTGAAGGAGTTAACCACTAGGGGACAGTGTAGTGTTATGTATGACGTTATGTGTTTTTTTTTTATTATTGTAGGGGGCGTGGCCTGGCATGTGACGTCACTGATCATACTTCCCTATAAAAGGGAAGAGACGATCGGTGACAGCCACACAGGGAAGCACGGGGAGAGGTTTGTGTACACAGACCTCTCCTCGTTCTTCAGCTCTGTGACCTGATCGCGGGACACCAGCGGCGATCGGGTCCGCTGGTCCCACGGCCACGGAGCACAGGACCAGAGCACGGCTGGGCACTTAAAAAGCAACATACAGGTACGTGCTTGTGCCCAGCCGTGCCATTCTGTCAACGTACATTGGTGTGAGGCGGTCCTTAAGTGGTTAAGCAATGTGCCGTTTTTTACTCCCGCTGCTGTATGAAGAGATCTCTGTGTTGTTTACCAACACAGGGCTCTCTTCTGTCATTTGCTGAGTTGATTAGCGGGTCCTGACCATATAACATGGACCGTGACCCGCTAATGGGCTTGTCCTGTAATGAATGGCAGCACAGTCTTCAGGGTCAGCTCGCACATGTGGAAGAAAGCCACGGTACATGACTGTGCCTGTACAAGCCCACCTGCTTCAGTAAATGTACTGTGGCAAGTTGGCCATACACTAGTTGATTTTCGACCTAAAATTTATACGAACATTCATATGAAGATAATCGCAGCCCATACTATGACATGACAAATGGAGCGAATGAGCTTTCCTTTGAAAAAAAAAAAAACACTCACTGTTGGAAATGTGTTCTTTCAATTTACTTTTACGTTTCTACATGCTTGCTTTTCCATATTGTTATTGTGATAAACAGATTTGTTAATTAGCCACTAGAGAGCATTCTATATTCCACTGAAATTAATTATTCTCCCTCCATAACCATCATTTAACGCTGAACTCCAGCCTTCCCTTTAGACTTGCAAAGTTGAATAGGCTCCTTGTACTGAAATG
This sequence comes from Lithobates pipiens, assembly GCF_037356315.1. NCBI lineage: Eukaryota > Metazoa > Chordata > Amphibia > Anura > Ranidae > Lithobates > Lithobates pipiens. The sequence goes on from NW_027507788.1 coordinate 90,357,099, forward strand.
GCTTACTCTGATATTACTGCACCCTATGAGCTTCTCATAGTGTGCATTAGAAGTTGCAGCAAGTCAGACAGCCCACCTCATTTCCTGGATGGAGGACATCCAGCATCACTTTTCTTCCCCAGCTCAACTGTCCCTGGCCCGTCCCCTTCATTCATTGGATTTTAACGCCCTGTTCGCATACTGTGTAGCAGGAACAAGCTTTCCGGCTTGCGTATTTTGTTGCGTGATTATCTTGGGATTTTGAGAGTCGCACATAGGGCAAGCTCCTGCTCCTTTTTGAGTGACAAGCTTAGCGCGATTTTAAATACGTGTATTGCGAGCGATTCAGTTTGTGACAAACGCGACACAATCGCACCACGTTTGGGGTGCCATTAGGAACGTGCTTTGTCAGCAATTTGGAATATCAGACAGAATCACAGCGATTCTGACCGCAATTCCACATTGTGGAATGTGAATGGGACGTAATTGTTTCAATCGTGGGGAATCAGCATCACATGTGAGATTTCTAGGGTGGTCAGCATGTACATGCAGCCTGCCTATGAATGCCTATGAATGCCTACTCCTCCAGACAGATGGTCATCCTTCAAGGTGCTTTGATATTCACGTAGCTCTTTCCAGGATTATGCCCATTGCTTGTGTAGAACAACCCACATAGGAGCTGCTGAGTTAGCATTCCCCACTGCTACATGGCCAGGCACACAGCATTTTCCTTTATGCATTCTAACACAGAAAACAGTCCTTGGCTTGTTTCTGGTGGTTTATTAGGAGTTAATAAATTGGATGGGGTAGGGAATTATGGGAACTAGAAAAATGTCCAGAACTTTTCACAGAGGGGACAACTTCTTCACTATGTACAGTGGGCAATCCTCTTCTTCCTTCCTTCCTTCCTGCTCCTGCTGATCAGTGTGAACTAACAGTCTTTAGAATTGATTCAGCGATTGCCCATTACCAGCTGGGAGCATCTTTCCCTTGGTGGATTGAATAGCACAATGAGGAGTGAACAGCATCTCCTTCTGTCTTCCTGTAGACCCTGAGCCCAGTTCTACTGCTGTAGAAGATATTTTCTCACCTGGCTGCTTGCTTCCCCAGTTCTCCTGACTGACCAGCACTTTTCCAGTCCTTCCCGACTGGCACATTTTCATGGAGATTCCCCAGAGCAAGGATGAAGACTATCTTCAGAGAGCATGGCTACAGATGACAGTCTCTTATGTTGTCTTTGTACTGTGCTGATATTACTCACTGTCATTGCTCGCTCTCTCCCGTTGCTTCTTCTGGTATGAATCCCTCCAGTTGCCTCCAAAGGGGGGATCCTTCCAGACCAGCTATCCCAAGCTCCAGCCCAAGGTAAAACCCACACTCTGGCAGGGGTCCTTCAAGGGCCATCAACAGCCTCTTCTCAGCATTCCATTTCCACCTGACTCTCCTTTGCTGGGGATTGGCTAAGATCTATAAATATTCTGGCAGCTCTTCCTCACCTCCGCCCTCTGCTTCTAGAAGGTTCTCCAACCTTCTAGATACCAGGGGGGTGAACCAGGGAACTGCCAGGATGAGTCATCAAGCCCTGGCCTCTAGTAACCAATTCAGTGATTCAGGTTTATTCCTGGCAAGAAATGCTTTTACCTTCTCTCAACTCCAGTAGCCACACTAGAGGGTGCTATACTCTCATCAAGGCTGAGGGCTCCTGAGAAGAGTACTGAGGAAGGGTAAGGTTTTTAGCAAACTATATACAGCACCCTCTCCCCCCGCCTCATGCCATGATCTGCCTGTATTCCATAGGGAAGTACAGTGATTATGTCATTGGGTCTAAAATAAACTATGCAATGAAAATGTAGATCATGTCACAGGGTGCTTCTGTGTGATTAAGGGATTTAGTCACTTATTGATTTCACATTGGATCACTGTTTATGCACTAATTTTTATTCACCATTATTGTTTATTCACTGGACAATTATTTTTATTCAATTTATATGGGTTTATAACAGACTTATTTTTTATTTGTTTTTAAGCACAGCTTTTTCCTCTGTTTTCTGCTTTTCCCTCTGTTTTCTGCTTGTTTGAATTGTGCAATTTTTAGCTGCTGCTGTTCACACAGATTTTTATTTAAATTGATATAATATTTTTTAGCCCTGTATTTCTTTGTGTTTTTCAAGGTCAGTTAAAGTAACACTGTGCCATATCGCCAAAATATGGCCATGAAGGGGGAGGGGGGGTGGTAAACCTTTCCGGAGGTCAAGTGGTTAAGGTAAAATGAAATGACCTGACATTGCAGCGCTTCCTGGATAGCATAAGAAATTTACTGATTGGTGCAATTTCTTCCTTTCTTGCTCTTTAACCTAATACCAAATTCACTCCCGGTGAAGCCATTTTGAATTACTATCTGCCATGTCTAGGCACATAGCAATGCTCAGGTCTCAGACAGCTCCATATGGCTCTCTATTGCTGTAGAGTCAGCGGTTTAAATATGTTTTGCATATTTTCATTTGCATTTTTAATTGCGTCTAAAAGTATTTAACATATCATTTATTGTTTGTTGCTTTAGTAAGAAGGATCAGTATGTAATCCCATTTCCATTATTCACCATAATACTTCCAGTATAATAGGGATATTTTCCATGTTCCATTATAACACTTTGCTTTATAAAATAATTTCAAGTGACTTTTTTTTTTTTTTAACGTGCCAACCCTTTACCTCTATGTGCCCCAGTCTTGGGCCACTGAATGATGTACAGTGGCATACAATGGAACAGATCAAGTGTTCATGCTGCCACTAATTGAAAAGAATCTTAAAAGGCTTGTTTTTCATTTTTTTTTCATCATCATACTTACCTCCATTGTGCAGCTCATTTTGCACAGAATGACCCCAAACATTCTCTTCTGGTGTCCCCTGGCGGCTCTCGTGGCTCCTCCCCTCATCAGATAACTGAGGAAACTAACTAATAGGAGAAGCGCTCTCCTGGGGGGGTTGCGGGCATGCTCCCGAGTCCAGCATTTGCGTCCATAGACACGAATGCCGGACTCTACCCTGCCTCCCACGTCATTGGATTTGATTGACAACAGCGGGAGCCAATGGCTTGCGCTGCTATCAATCTTTTCAATCAAGAGCTGAGAACCCCGGGCAGAGGAAATGCGAAGGGGGCAGTCACTGCCAGGTGTTTCTTCACACGAAGGATTTACAACCCCTTTAACTGTATTCATTATCCATAGTCCTTGGTGACTTTCTTTAGGGCCAGTTTACACGATAGAAACACAGTCCAGGCACTTTCCGGATGCATTTTTGCATGCGTATTTGTGGTGCATTTTCAGTACATTTTTTAATGCTTTACAGTCCATTCCCCCTCTTCTTTTTTTCCCTTCACCTTAAATGGGGATATGTGCATTTCAGTGCATTTTCTGGTGTGTTTATATGTGTTTGAGTGCGTTTTTATGCGTTTTACCAAGTTCCAGTACAGTTCAGTGTAGAAAAAATGCAGCATGCTGTACTTTTTTTTTACTGGAACGCACTGGAGCTGACTGCATTGATGTGCACTATGCCATTATAAACCATATACCCTACTGTATATGCATTTCTGATGCAGAAAAAAAATGCACTGGACTGCATGTTCTGCGAACCAGCCCTTAATCTCTTAATTTGTTGTATGCTTTAGGCCCCTTTTTCACAGGCTTTCCAATCAGGTCCGCCTGTCAGCTTTACAGGGGGACCTGATCAGACACTCCATTTAGCCCTATGGATCAGCAGAGGTCAGCTGTGACATGTCCGCTATTCGATTGAATCCTGTCCGTGAAATCCAGATGGATGGTGACCCTATTTTCGATCCATCGATCGGATTAGATGGGATCGGATGAATTACAGGCAGTCCATTTTCATCCGATTTCCCCATAGAGACAGGTCTGCCTCAACACAGTGAGTGGAGAGACCTGTCATCCACCTGCTCAGTGGGGATGAGCGGATTAATCCCCCTCTGAGCAAAATGGAGTCCGCCAGGGTGGAAAGCCCCTGTGAAAGAGCCCTAAGGGGGCTGTTCAAAACAGGTGCTTGGGCAACTTTCCCAGCACAGTTCCCATGCAATACAGTGTAAAAAGTCTTGTTCTCTATGTGGACACTTAAAAAAACTAGGCATGCATTACTTTTTTTTCTTTTCTATGTAGCACGGTGGCCAATAGAATGTAATGTCATTTGTGGTTTTGATAGTTTTTTAGAGTTCTAAAATAAAAAATCAGTACAATTTATTCAAGGACACACAAGCACCTGTGTATTTAGATACCTCACATGTGTGGGACGATCATTGTTTGTATGCGCCTTTGCTTGAGAGGATGGGGGCACTTTTATTTTTTAATGATTAATTTATTTTATTTTTACACTGTTGCTTTAATTTTATTTATTTTTTATCACTTTTATTACTGTCACAAGGAATGTAAACATCCTTGTGACAGCAATAGGCACTTGACAGGTACTCTTTATAAATAAGATACTATGTATTGGTTGTGCTTATCAAAATAAAACAAACACATCCTAAGTGAATAACATCAACACATTTCTTCAAAAGTGCAAATAGCTTAGTTTAAACAAAGTTCATATTGAAAAGATCTTTAAACACGGTGCTCCTAAAATGTGATCTTCTGCAGTCTTCACCCTACAGGAGTCAGAAATTACATGCATGTGCATCAATGCCGACACCTATTCACCACTACGCGCGCCTCAATTTTAGAAGCATATAAAGTCCAACCTCGCCTTCCCCACTAGGTACTTTACGTGAACTGTATAAAGGAACTCCTTTTTCTTCCACTTCCCCTCGGTCAAAGTAAACATGATTCTATAGTGTAGCATTTAAAACACAAAATGTATTAACATCATCCACTTACATTACAGATTAAAACAATGCATTTGTTTCCCTGTTTCCAGTGGGGCTCTGGCCCCCGTGTTCTCCAGATGCGCTGCTTCACCTGACTCCGCCCAATGCGTATCGTCACTATCACGTGACTTACTTAGGGGTCAAATTTTAGGAGCACCTTGTTTAACCACTTGAGATCCGCGCTATAGTCAAATGACGGCTACAGCGCGGATCTCAATTTCCGGGACTACGTCTATTGACGTCGTCCCCTTTAAGAGCTCCCCGCGCGCTCCCGGGAGCGCGCATCAGGGAAAATCTGTGTTGGCCGTGTCCCCTGGACACAGCCAATCACAGATCGCTGTAAACGGCCAATCACAGCGGCCGTTTACAGCGCGATCGCCGCCTCCAATGGGTGATGATCTCAAATGTAAACAAATGAGATCATCACCCATTGCCGAATGTGTCTCCTCACACAGCGATAGCGTGTGAGGAGACTGATAAGAGTGAGTGACTGTTCTGTACAAACATAAACCCTGCCAGTGCCAATATAAACCCTACCAGTGCCCAGATCTACCCTGCCAGTGCCCAGATCTACCCCACCTGTGCCCAGATCTACCCCACCTGTGCCCACTTGTGCCCACCTGTGGCCACCTGTGCACCGCCAGTGCCCACCTGTGCACCGCCAGTGCTCCATCTGTGCACTGCCAGTGCCCGCCAGTGCCCATCTGTGCACCGCCAGTGCCCGCCAGTGCCAATCGGTGCCCATCTGTACCAATCGGTGCCCATCTGTGCCTCAGCAGTGCCCATCTGTGCCGCCTCAGCAGTGCCCATCTGTGCCGCCTCAGCAGTGCCCATCTGTGCCCATCTGCTGCCTCATCAGTGCACATCCGTGCAATAAATCAGTGCACATCTGTGCCGACCCATCAGTGCCCATCTGCCGCCTCAGCAGTGCCCATCTGTGCCGCCTCAGCAGTGCCCATCTGTGCCGCCTCAGCAGTGCCCATCTGTGCCGCCTCAGCAGTGCCCATCTGTGCCGCCTCAGCAGTGCCCATCTGCCGCCTCAGCAGTGCCCATCTGCCGCCTCATCAGTGCACATCCGTGCAATAAATCTGCACATCTGTACAATAAATCAGTGCACATCTGTGCCGACCCATCAGTGCCCATCTGCCGACTCAGCAGTGCCCATCTGTGCCGACCCAGCAGTGCCCATCTGCCGCCTCAGCAGTGCCCATCTGCTGCCTCAGCAGTGCCCATCTGCCGCCTCAGCAGTGCCCATCTGCTGCCTCATCAGTGCACATCCGTGCAATAAATCAGTGCACATCTGTGCCGACCCATCAGTGCCCATCTGCCGCCTCAGCAGTGCCCATCTGTGCCGCCTCAGCAGTGCCCATCTGTGCCGCCTCAGCAGTGCCCATCTGCCGCCTCAGCAGTGCCCATCTGCCGCCTCATCAGTGCACATCCGTGCAATAAATCTGCACATCTGTACAATAAATCAGTGCACATCTGTGCCGACCCATCAGTGCCCATTTGTGCCACCTCAAAAGTGCCCATTTGTGCCACCTCAAAAGCGCCCATCTGTGCCACCTCATCAGTGCCCATCAGTGCTACCATGGCTAAACGTGTCTTTTCCGCTGAGGAGGCGTACCAAATTATTTCCACGGCCGACGAGAGCAACGGGGAGCTCTCTTCAGATTCCTTTTCGGATTCGGATTCTGAAGCCAACGTAAATTATGAGCCAGTCCTCAGCAGTGAAACACTGACTGAATAAGAGGAGGAAGATATCCGGCCCATCAAGCGAAGGCGTTCTAGTGAGGCAGTGCCGTCCACCAGCACCGCAGTGCCGTCCACCAGCACCGCAGTGCCGTCCACCAGCACCGCAGTGCCGTCCACCAGCACCGCAGTGCCGTCCACCAGCACCGCAGTGCCGTCCACCAGCACCGCATTGCCGTCCACCAGCACCGCAGTGCCCCAGCAAGAAAGGCCAAGTACCAGTGGGTTGTCATCTCAGCCCCAAAGGGTTAGGAGCCATGCTGGCCTTCCCTATGCCCTTCAGAACCCCTTGTGGCTTCCTCCTAATTCAGGAGAGGCCAATGTTCCCCCTTTCACCTCCCAGCCAGGAGTCCAGGTGGACACGGAGAATTTTAGCCCTATAGATTTTTTTAATTTAATTTTTACGGAGGACATGTTGGCGTCAATTGTGGCCCAGTGCAACTTGTATGCACAACAATTTATTTTTCAAAATCCGACCTCCTATTATGCCCGTCCCTACGAATGGAGAGACCTAACAGTGGAGGAGTTCAAGGTTTTTTTAGGCCTCACATTTAATATGGGACTCAACAAAAAAAATCAATTACGTACCTACTGGTCAACCCACCCCCTCCACCACTCACCGCTCTTCTCCGCGGTAATGCCCAGAACCAGGTATCAGATGATCCTGAGGTTCTTACATTTCAGTGACAATTCCCAGTGCCTTCCACGAAATGATCCAAATTATGACCGGCTTTACAAAATTCGACCAATACTAAATTATTTTGCAGAAATATTCCCCAAATTGTTTACCCCGGACCAACACATATGTGTGGATGAGTCCCTTATTAAATTTAGTGGCAGGCTTAGAATGAAGCAATTTATGCCCAGCAAAAGGGCCCACTATGGGGTGAAGGTCTACAAATTATGTGACCGAGCCACAGGGTACACATATTCATTCAAGGTGTACGAAGGGAAGGACACCCAGCTACAGCCCCCTAATTGTCCGGACTACTTGGGATCCAGCGGAAAAATTGTTTGGGACCTCATATACCCCCTACTGGATAAAGGCTACCACCTCTATGTAGATAACTTCTACACATCTCTGCCCCTGTTCCACAACCTTCACCGGAAGAAGATGCCAGCATGTGGCACTGTAAAAAAGAATCGGAAGGGCTTTCCTCAAAGTCTGGTGAACAAGAAGCTGCGGAAAGGAGAAACCGCAAGTCTAAGAAACAAGGAGGTTCTGGCAGTGAAGTGGAGGGACAGAAGGGATGTATACATGTTATCTTCTATCCACAACGATACCTTCATGGAAATCCCCAGAAGGAATGGCCCCGTAAAGAAACCCAAATGCATTTCCAAATATAATTTGTTCATGGGAGGAGTCGACTTCAACGACCAAATGATGGAACCATATCTTGTCACAAGACGGACATACCATTGGTACAAAAAAGTAGCAATTTATTTTTTTCAATTGGCCATTTTTTTCATATTTTTTCATATGTCATTTACCGCAACGCCACCCAAAACCCCAAACGTTTCTTTGGCTACCAGGAGGAAGTTTTCACTGCCCTTATTTTCCCAAACGGCCCACCAGAAAATATCAGATCAGACGTTGTTAGTCGACTCTCCGAGCGCCACTTTCCGGATAAAATCCCCCCCAAACCAACAGGCCAAAGACGCCAAAAAAGATGTAAGGTGTGTACCAGAGCAGGAGTCAGAAGAGACACATCTTATTATTATGCACAATGTCCTTCCCAACCAGGCCTCTGTATAGGCGACTGTTTTCGGCGTTACCATACTTCAATAAATTTTTAGTGAAGTATGGTAAACATAATCCTCAGTTCCTGCCTTCATACACCTTCACACCCCTTATGCCACTGCCTGCTCTGTAACTGACCCTGGCTTGTTATTTGATCACTCTTATGCCTGCCGATTCTGTACATACCGCTGCCTGATCTGGAACTGACCCTGGACTGTTATTCGACCATGCTTCTGCCTAACGATTCTGTACATACCTCTGCCTGATCTGGAACTGACCCTGGACTGTTATTCGACCATGCTTCTGTCTAACGATTCTGTACATATCTCTGCCTGATCTGGAACTGACCTTGGACTGTTTGACCACGATATTTGCCTGCCTCTTGGACTGATCTTGTATTCTGCAACTGGACTAGGGGGATTCAACACGGGGTCTCACATATGTGAGGGGCTCCAGTATAGTTTTTCTGGAAGAAGAAAACTATTTTCTTTGTTTTCTTATTCCTAGATTAGGGTCTGGAGACTCGGAGGCTTCAAAGAGATTTGGGAGGGAGAAGCCTCTACCCCTATCCCCATTCTGTCCTGAACGAGGCTCTACTTCTGTCTGCTGCCTGTAGGACTTACTGCCATCATGCCGCACTGACCACACCACAAGGACCTGCCTACTACCAGGACCAATATTTTTGGCACTGCTGACATCTCTGCACTGACCCTGGACTGTAATATGGACAGTATCCCTGCCTGCTGCCTAAAAAACTGTGTTCGCTGTTGCTGACCAAGTCCCTGCCTGCTGCCTGGACCAGTGATATCCTCCTGTGGACGACTGCGCTTCTAAAACCGCAGGTAATCTTTTCTTTACCCTTTGCTCAGCATAATGTATTTGGGGGTGTAATTCTTGGTATGTGCAGGCTATGTGTCCCTGGAACGCCGACGGTGTTTCTTGCATGTTGCGCCTCTGTATGTGGCCAGGCTGTGTAAACGTCTCACACATGTGGTATTGCCATACTCAGGAGGAGTAGTAGAATGTATTTTGGGGTGTTATTTTTGCTATGTAAATGCTATGCGTTGGAAATATCTTATAAACGGACAACTTTGTGTAAAAAATAATGCGTTTTCATTTTTTTCCACATTTTCCAAAAACTTCTGGAAAAAAATGAACCATTGAAAAGACTCATTATGCCTCATAGATTATACGTTGGGATGATAGCTTTCCAAAATGGGGTCATTTTCTGGACGTTTCCATTGCGCTGGTGTTCCAGGGCCTTCAAAACTGTAATAGGTGGTTGAGAAATGAAATGTGTAATTTATGCTCCTAGAATGCCTGAAGGTGCTACTTCAAAATTAGGCCTCTGTATGTGGTCAGGCTGTGTAAAAGTCTCACACATGTGGTATCGTTATACTCAGGAGGAGTAGGAGAATGTATTTTGGGGTGTTATTTTTGCTATGTAAATGCTATGTGTTGGAAATATCTTATAAACGGACAACTTTGTGTAAAAAAAATGCGTTTTGATTTTTTTCCACATTTTCCGAAAACTTCTGGAAAAAAATGAACCATTGAAAAGACTCATTATGCCTCATAGATTATACGTTGGGGTGTTAGCTTTCCAAAATGGGGTCATTTTCTGGACGTTTCCATTGCCCTGGTGTTCCAGGGCCTTCAAAACTGTAATAGGTGGTTGAGAAATGAAATGTGTAATTTATGCTCCTAGAATGCCTGAAGGTGCTACTTCAAAATTAGGCCTCTGTATGTGGTCAGGCTGTGTAAAAGTCTCACACATGTGGTATCGTTATACTCAGGAGGAGTAGGAGAACGTATTTTGGGGTGTTATTTGTGGTATGCACATTCCGTGTGGGAGAAATAAGCTATTACAATGAAAATTTTGTGGAAAAAAAAAAAATTCGTAATTTTGCAAAGAATTGTGGGAAAAAATGACAACTTAAAATAACTAACCATGCCTCTTACTAAATACATTGGAATGTTTACTTTCCAAAAAGGGGTCATTTGGGGGGCATTTGTACTTTCCTGGCTTGTTAGGGTCTCAAGAATGGAAATAGGCCTTAGTACATCAGATGTGATCTTTTTTTGCAAATCTTTATGTGTAGACTCTATAAATTTCACACAGATAATATAATATGCAAAAATTTGGATTATTTTTACCAAAGATGTGTAGTAGTATAAATTGTGGCCAAAATTTATGAAGAAAAATTGCTAATTTGCTAAATTTTGTCACAGAAACGAAGAAAAATTCATTTGTTTTCAAAATTTTCGGTCTTTTTTCATTTATAGCGCAGAAAATAAAAAACCGAGAGGTGATCAAATACCACCAAAAGAAAGCTCTATTGGTATGAAGAAAAGGACAAAAAAATCATTTGGTTACAGTATTGCATGACTGAGTAATTGTCATTCAAAATGTGAGAGCACTGAAAGCTGAAAATTGGTCTGGGACTGAGGGGGGTTTAAGTGCCCAGTAAGCAAGTGGTTAAAGATCTTTTCAATATGAACTTTATTTAAACTAAGCTATTTGCACTTTTGAAGTGATTTGTTGATGTTATTCACTTAGGATTTGTTTTAGTTTAAGAAGAGCAACCAATACATAGTATCTTATTTAGAATTTTTTGAGTTGTGGGAACACAATATTTTGTTTTGCAGTTGTTACACATTCACAGCTTGGGAAATTCTTAGGCGATAGCACGGGATAACACACTCATCTACTTGGTACTCTTTATAGAGAGATTGGGGGTTTTAAGACCCCAAATTCTTCCTCTGCACTTAAAAGCATTCAAAACACCTAAATCGGTGTTTTTTTTAATGCTTTTGATTTTTAGAAACTGGCGCAGATAGTTTCCGAGTAAACCAGAAGTGATGTCATGTCATTGCTTCCAGTTTACTGTTATTAACAGCCGAGCAAAGCCAATCAAGGCTATGCTTGGCTGTCCAGGCAGCCGGTGGATGCACCAGCTCATCGCTCGTGTCTCCCAGTGGGATGAGAGAGCCACAGAAGGTGGATAACTACCCCTATCACTGCTTATAATAGCAATCGAGCAGCTAGCAAGCTGCTCCGACTGCTATTACAGCTCTAAAAAACAATACTGGGGTGATGTCTGCAACTGCATCCCCGTACAACCACCGAAAGGCCGAGTAGTGGATAAGGGGCCACCTCTGCCCTTCTGTCCGGGGGGGGGGTGCTACTCCCACTGAAAAATGTTGCCCAAGGCAAATGCCTTGTTTGCCTCATGGTATATACTCCCTGGTTGCTGGTGTGAGCATTCTTCCCAAAAACCATCATACTAATGTATAGTGAGCTGTAAATATATTATTTATTAGCAGGAGTTCCCTGAAATCAACAAAAGTTATATCAGGGGTTCCTCCATGTTAAAAAGGTTGAGAAAGGCTGCCTTAAAGCATTCTTCCAACAAAAACATTTAATTAGAAATGCATAAAGTGTAGAAGGTTAAATCCCTTGTCAGGCTGTTAATGCCATCTGTGTCCCTGTCATCCTTCAAGTCAGTACAAGAAATTATGGGTAATGTCTTTATTGGGGGACAGAGACTGAAACACAGACACAGAAAGGTTTGTGTTTTGTATGGACTTTTCTGTCCTAGTGGCAACTGCGGCTTTCATTTCTTGTACAGGTATTACAGGAACAGGAAATAGGGGGAGATTTAAAAAAAGGAGGTTATTTCTACTGAGATATTCTATTCTCCCCTCAATAGTTCACCCTGACCAGACAGGCTTTATTGTGGGCCGTGGGGCTAGGCATAACTCCATTAGTGCTCTCCAGCTCATCCATTGGGCCCGAGCACATAACTGTTCATCCCCAAACCTGACCCTTTCTACCAACGCTGAGAAAGGTTTCAATCTGGTAGATTGGGGCTTCCTCAGGGCTGTCCTGATGAGGCTGGGCCTGGGGCCTTCAATGTTGCGTTGGATTTCAGCGCTCTACACATCCCCTACTGCCCAGGTCGAGGTGAATGCTGTTCTTTCCTCAGAGTTCTCCGTTCAGAATGGCAAGAGGCAGGGGTGTCCGCTTTCACCCCTCCTGTTTGCTCTGGTGTTAGAACTGATGCTCCGGAGCATCCGAGCTATTCAGAGTATCAAGGGAGTTTTGGTTGGTTCAGTGGAACATAAATTATCAACTTATGCTGATGACATTCTTTTCCATGTCACTAACTCATTGTCTAACCTGATGGAGGAACTATCCGCTAATGGCCAAGTGTCCAATTTTCTGATAAATTATGCAAAATCTGAAATTCTGCCAATTACTATTCTCCCTGCTCTTGCTACTACCTTAAAGGGAGCTTTCCCATTTACTTGGACATTCAACTTCTGATTACCTGGATTCCCTATACGCACACAATTATGCTTCCTTACTCTGGAAGATCCTCCATGATCTACAGTCCTGGGATAGAGCAACTTCTACATGGATTGGCTGAACAAACATTATTAAGATGACCATATTGCCTGCATACTTTTACTCCTGTAGATGGTGCCTGTGACGCTTTTTTACCACAGCCTCTTCACCTCATTTGATTGGAAAGGCAAGAGACCGCGTCTCGCCATGGCTTTGTTGCAACAGCCCAAACAGCTGGGAGGCCTTGGCATTCCCAGTATTTAACAATATTATTGAGCTGTTGCTGGAGATTTCACACCTTCTGTAAATTATGGGTCCCCCTTAAGAAAACTATGGCAGGCTGTAATCTATCCTATGCACCATGGGTGCCTGACCCGCTTTATGGGGGTCACAACTTAACCTCGCTGCCCACCCTCAGGGAGCGGTACAGTCGTTTCCCCTTTGACTTTTGGAGGTATCGTCAATTGATTTTGTCTCTTCGCCACATATCTCTGATTAGGTATACCCTTACAGAGTTTGAACACTTATGGGTTGCTGACAACCCTCTACCGTATATGATCTCAGCTCTCTATAAATTACTTGATTTGGCTGCCACTAACCCTAAACTACTATTCATTAGGGAATGGGAGCAGGATCTCCGGTGTGAGTTCACTGAGGAGCAATTGCACCACTTGTAGTGTCTCACACACTATAACTATAAGCTGCTCTCACTGTGGTACCGAGTGCCCATGTCTCTTGCTAGAATTTACCCATCATTCTCTGACTTGTGCTGGGTGGGGGGTGCTTGCAGAGGGGAACAGTCCTCCATATTTGGTGGGACTGTCTGATGTTCTCACCCTTTTGGTCTGCTGTCTGTAGACGCATATCGAATAGTCTTGGTATTGACATACCTTTTTCCCAAAGCACTTTTTGCTTCACATTCCCCCCATCCTGATTCATACCTCTGGACAGTCTCCAGTTTCCTCTAGTCTAGATATTGCTTTGCTAACCTTGGCAGATCCTGCACTTGGGCAACTTGTCCATGTGAACCAGAACCTGAATCCGGTTCAGAACCAGATAAAGAACTAGAATTGGTGTTCCTAGTTTAGCCATACTCCATCAGCCAATGAATCAGATGTGCATGCCGATTTTAGAGGCCTTAGCGATACTTGTATATTTTTCATGTTTTATCTGTTCCCACTTTATTTTATGTGTTCATAGGATACTGTAAGGTTTTTTCCCTGATTTGTTATGCAAGCCTTCTCTCCTTCCCCCAAAGTTTGAGGGGACTGTCCTCTTAGATCGAAAATCTAGGACAGGGGTGGGCTTGTAATAGTTATGGTGTAATGACTTATTGCGCTTCCGATATCAGTATTTGTCTTTGAGGTGAATGCTACCTCCCCTTTCCCCTTATGCCTTTTTCTTTCCACTGTTTTGTATGGCTTAAAATGTAAAATAAAATAAAGATTATATAAAATTGGTTGAAGGATTAGAAACTTTAACAATATTTTTTTTTATCCTGTTCCCGTGCACCCCACTACTGTTTTTTTTTTTTTTTTTTTTTTGTTTTGTTTTTGCATGCTTTCGAGGCTGTGTTTCCTCCCATCCAATTTGCATGTCAGGAGACTGTAAACGGCTCTTCATGGAGCCAGTTGACAAAGCTCAGGAGTGGCTCCGGTGTGAATTGCACAGGAGTCCTGTGCGTTTTCTGGTTTGTTTCAAGTCATAATTCAGCCAAAAATTCCAGATAAAATCGGACCTGAAACGGTGAATGGAGATGGACCCCTTCTGTGAGCCGCTCCGTTCCTCAGTGTAAACACAGCCCGGGTGTTGTGGGGACAGGAAAGGAAATGGAGATGGAAATAAAACAATACTCCATTGACTTGAACAGAGTACTGTATACTGCAGATCTAGCCTCATTATAGGGTCCAATTTCAAATACTACGCAGATGGAAAGCAGATGAGCAGATGGGGTGGGGAAGACGGGTGCTAGAAAAAGCTTAGATAAAAGTATAACCATATGTAGGGAAATGAAACTCCAAACTGGAATATTTGTTTTAGAAAGAACAATCAATGCTTAGGACCCATGTCTGTTTTTTCTACGGTCTTCCTTCAGGGAGATTTCCCATCACTTCCTGTCTTAGGGTAAGTTGTCAAAAATAGAAGGGAAATCCAAAGTCTGATAGCAATTGCTGGAACAGGATAGAATAACGTCTAATGAGGGACACCTATTTCACAGATTTATGTTAAATGATGTAACTTTCCAATGTTTTTGAGACTCTTTTAAGGCCAACCATAGATGATGCATTTTTTTTTCCTTCAACCACGGGTTGCAGGAAAGAAATTTGCATAATTCCCCTATCAACACAGACAGTGCTGACAGTGCTGAATCCCTCCTGGAGAGCAATTGTCTTCTCCCGGCGGGGGGGAGCCAGTGATTATCGCTAGCAGCTATAGCAACCGCTTGTGATTATTGCAAGCATATCTGGCAGGCTGGTTGTACCCATGCTGATCAATCACTCAACTTGGTACATTCAGCCTGCCCATTACTGGTTCAGCAGTAAACCAGCTGAGATTTGAACCATCTATGACCAGCCTAACTCTAGGACATATCTGTAGGAAAGGAGTGAGGGAAAATCTCAATGGGGGAACAGCACAACAAATAGCGGCTTCAACCCTTGCACACGCTATTCAAAACTAAATACAAAGTTTTGACTGGAGTTGCACTTGAATTATAACTTTTTTTAATCTTTTTTTTACAAATCAATGCAAATCGTTATGGTTTGCTTAGTGTGATGAAGCAAAGAAAGTCAGAGGTGGATGAATTGTAAGTGGTTGCTATGGGTTAGTCAGTTTGAGCCAGTGAGGACAAAAATATAGGATCGGCTATAGCAGATTTGTTTTTTAAAGATGCAGGCTCCAGGGTTGCCATACCAGCCAATGTACCGAGTGAGTTACTGAGCTCATCTATGCTTAAGGCCGGGTTTACATTGGTGCGACACGACATTCTTCTTACTTTGGATCCGACTTATGTAGGCATGAGGCGTGGTCAACGGGTGTCATTCGTTGACCCCATCCCTTATTACGTCGCCGCCTGAGCCATGATGGGGTGGTGATATCATAATGGGCGGGGTCACCATGTATATATACGGCATTACAGCAGGCGAGAGCATCGTGTCAACATCAGAAGAAGACCAGAGGGAAGAAGACAAAGCAGACTGGGCCAATGCTAGCAAAAGAGCAGAAGATAGCGGAGGAGCCTGGCAGAAGAGCGGGAGAAGAACCAGAGACTGGGAGAAGAGGCCGGGTGGAGCAGAGAAGTCGGAAGAGACCCCTGGAGCTGCCTAATGAATTACTTTAAAAATCAGTCTAGTGTGTTTTTTTTTTTATTGACACTTTTTTTCCCCCAGGTGAATGGGTAGGGGTACGATGTACCCCATACTCATTCACATAGGGTGGGGGGCCGGGATCTGGGGGCCCTTATTAAAGGGGGCTCTCGGATTCTGATAAGCCCTCCACCCGCAGATCCCGACAACCAATGGCCAGGGTTGTCGGGAAGAGGCCCTTGTCCTCAACATGGGGACAAGGTGCTTTGGGGTGGGGGGGCTGCAGTGTGACCCCTGCCCCAAAGCACTCACCCCCCCATTTTGAAAGCATGTGGCCTGGTACTGTTCAGGAGTGGGGGGGGGTGCTCGCTTGTCCCCATCCCCTTTCCTGACTGGCCGGGCTGAATGCTCGAATAAGGGTCTGGTATGGATTTTGGGGGAACCCCTACACCATTTTTAGACGTAGGTGGTTCCCCTTCAAATCCATATCAGACCAAAGGGCCTGGTATGCTCTTGGAGAAGGAACCCATGCCGGCTTTTTATTTAAAATTTGGCGTGGAGTTCCCCCTCAAGATCATCTGAGCCAAAGTCGGATCTGGCAAGATGGCGATCCGACTTTGATCTGACTTCAATGATATTCAATGGGCTAAAGTAGGATCAAAGTCAGACGTAAGTAGTGCAGGGAGCATTTTCGAAGTCGGACTGACTTGTGTCAAACCAGTCAAGATGGCTCCCATAGGGAAACATTGATTTTCATACGTCATGCGACATGAGCTCCCAATGTCGGAGTATTTGTCGCACCAGTGTAAACCCAGCCTAAAGTTGAAGTTTAAGTATGGCAATTTTTACATAGTTACCTTGGTTCCGCTTAGACAAATGCAAGTATCCCATACCTGTGGGATCCCCGTATAAGATTGAAGTCACTGCAGTAGCCACTACAGTAATTGCTGCTAGCTTCTGGATCTCTTGCCAATCGGCTGCCCTGCTGCTTACTGAAAACAGGATACAGGTGCCATTCAGAGAGCACTTAGTATTTTTCAATTAATCCAAAGTGTTCTCTTGTTGGACAAGATAGGTTACTTCACTGCCTTGCATCTCCAGCCCATCCAATCAGAGAACACTTTGGTGGAGCAATTGAGAGACTTGAGACTCAGAGCACTAACTTGCAAGAATAAATAACTAACACAAGCATACAGAAGCTACTTAATGGACACATGTGACTTCTACAGTATTTATCAAAAAGTGTAAACTTTATTAATTTACAAAATAATTTATAATCAAAAAATAGACAATACCCCTTCACCTTGTTAAAATAGGACAACATTGTCTCACTTTATATTACTAAAGGGACATCACATATGGCCAAAGATAAATTTGCATGCTCCTTATGGGGTAATGATCACAGGTCAGTAAAAAATAGAAACAATTGTCTGGCAATTACTTGACTGAGTTCTTCAAGTACCCTCGGGTGCAAGCCATCTGGTCCCAGTGATTTATTAATGTTAAGTTTCCCACGATTCTCAGCCAATCTGCCCATGATTCAAAACGCTGAAGTGTAAATGCAGCCTTAGAATCTGGTGTAGCTGTGCATGGTAGACAATTTTAGTAAATCTCCTGCTTAGCGATTACCCAATTGTTTTTTTATACAGCATATTTACTAATTTGCTAGATAAAGATGCTGTTTGTATAGAAGAGTTGTAAGATGTAGCGACTGTAATATTATCAAGCATAAACAAGCTGTTCTAATCAGGCAACTTTGGGTGGTGTGATTCCACCTAAAATATCAATTTTGGCTTTTCATCATACCCATAGACACATTTTAAATTGCAGTGTTCAGCTACGGTTCAAAGATAGGTTATTCCAAACACCTGCATTGCTGCATCTCATTTTATAAGTGTATGGCCACAGCAAGATTGAGTACCACTGGATACATACATCAGATATATCTATTTACACTATATTACCAAAAATATTGTGACGCATGCCTTTACACACACATTCATTTTAATGGCATCTCAGTCTTAGTTCGTAGGGTTCAATATTGCGTTGGCCCACCCTTTGCAGCTATAACAGCTTCAACTCTTCTGGGAAGGCTGTCCACAAGGTTTAGGAATGTGTCTATGGGAAGGTTTGATCATTCTCCTAGAAGTGCATTTGTGAGGTCAGGCACTGATGTTTCCCAGAGGTGTCCTATCGGGTTGAGGTCAGGACCATGCAGGCCAGATCAAGTTCCTCCACCCCAAACTCACTCACCCATGTCTTTATGGACCTTGCTTAGTGCACTGGTGCACAGTCATGTTGGAACAGGAAGGGGCCATCCCCAAAATGTTCACAAAGTTTGGTGCATGAAATTGTCCAAAATGTCTGATGCCTTAAGAGTTCCCTTCACTGGAACTGAGGGGCCAAGCCCAACTCCTGAAATACAACCCCACACAATAATCCCCCCCCCAAAAAAAAATTTAGACCAGTGCACAAAGCAATTTTATTTTTGTAATAAAGTGTGTGTATGTATGTGTACCGTGTATATGGATGGATATATATATATATATATATATATATATATATTGTAAGGGATCTTCCCGGGGTAGGGTGTGTTTGGAGACAGTTCACAGCAGACTTGGAATTTATAAAGCAGATCTTGGCGTTTATTCGTGGTACAAACAGTCCAGCAAACAAAATATACAGCAACACCGTGCTTTCTAAGTACAACAAAAATAAAAGTCCTAGCCCGGCTGGGCGCTTACTAACAGGTTCTGCTCACCTATCTGACACTTACAAACACAGCGTCTTTCACCTGGATATCGCAGGGTGAGTTTTAGCTCCAGCAGTGGCTGTGCTTGCAGCTTCCTTCAACACACAGATTGTTCATTCCCTGGCTGAGAAGCAATCACCTGCAGACCCTACAGAGCCTTTAGCTTCCCAGGCTAATAAGGATCCAAGCTCACCTGATCCCAAACCCAGAACTGGATCGGGGGATGTGGAATGACAGGTCCCTCTACCAAACCTACCTGCCATTCCATATAAACCCAGGCCCGGCAAAATTAAATAACAACTCAGCAGCATATCGCTGCTGAGAAACTGATCCATCCTGGATTTACCATCTCACACTGTGTAGCAACCTAGGTGAGATGTACACCCCCTCGATCACTTCTCCAGTGACATGTCTACATATCCCCCCCCTCTTTTTCAGACCGGAGGGCTGAGCCTTTTGTCCCCACAGACAACTTACCCTTGACAATGCGTCAGCATTTGCCTGTAATTTCCCTGGCCTGTGTTCCACAGTGAAATTAAAGTTTTGTAGGGAGAGAAACCATCTAGTCACTCTTGCATTTCTCTCCTTGTTTAACTTCATCCATGTTAGGGGGGCATGGTCTGTCACCAACTTGAATTTCCTGCCTAGCAAGTAATACTTTAAAGATTCTAGGGCCCACTTCACTGCCAAACATTCTCGCTCCACAATGGCATAATTTTTCTCGGCCGGGGTTAGTTTTCTACTCAAGTACGTCACCGGATGCTCCTCACCATTCACTACTTGTGAGAGTACTGCACCTAAGCCTGTGCTAGAGGCATCTGTCTGGACCAGAAATTCTCGCCTGAAATCGGGGGTGACTAACACAGGTGGTTGGCACAAGGCAGACTTAAGGCTTTGGAAAGCCTCCTCGGCCTCTGGGGTCCACGTGACCATTGCTGTCTTTCCGCCCTTTGTCAAGTCAGTTAGCGGAGCAGCAACTGAGGCAAAGTTCGGCACAAATCTACGGTAATAACCCGTAATACCCAGGAAAGCTCTAACCTGTTTCCTTGTCAGGGGTCTAGGCCAATTCTGTATTGCCTCAATTTTATTTAGCTGTGGCCTAACCAATCCTCTTCCAACAATGTAGCCCAGATATTTGGCCTCTTCTAGGGCTAGAGCACACTTCTCGGCATTTATGGTCAACCCTGCATCACTTATGGCATCCAACACGGCCTGTACCTTACAGAGGTGACTTTCCCAATCAGGGCTAAAAATGACCACATCATCGAGGTAGGCGGCTGAGTAATCACGATGTGGTCGCAGAATCAAGTCCATCAACCTCTGGAAAGTTGCAGGCGCTCCATGTAACCCGAACGGCATCACTACATACTGGAATAGCCCATCAGGGGTGGAGAAAGCAGTTTTCTCTTTAGCCTCGTCAGAAAGTGGAATCTGCCAATAGCCCTTTGTGAGATCGAGGGTGGTTATGTACCTGGCGTTACCCAACTTCTCAATCAACTCATCTACCCTGGGCATAGGATACGCATCGAACTTGGA
This sequence comes from Lithobates pipiens, assembly GCF_037356315.1. Taxonomy (NCBI): domain Eukaryota; kingdom Metazoa; phylum Chordata; class Amphibia; order Anura; family Ranidae; genus Lithobates; species Lithobates pipiens. The sequence continues at coordinate 90,377,382 of NW_027507788.1, forward strand.
GATCTCATTCAACTTTCTGAAATCGTTACAGAACCTCCAAGTTCCATTGGGCTTTGGGATTAGCACAATTGGGCTGGACCATTCACTCTGTGACACCTCAATTACCCCCAGAGCAAGCATACGTTTTACCTCGGCAGATACGGCTTCCCTACGTGCCTCGGGTATCCTATAGGGCTTAAGGTTTACTCTGCTTCTAGGCTCAGTTTCAATGTGATGATGGATGAGGTGGGTATGCCCTGGGAGGTCAGAGAACTTGTTTTTGTTTTTCTGTAAAAATTCCAGAGCCTCCTGTTTCTGTGACACTGATAGAGCATCACCTACTTTGACTGGAGGGATTGGTGGTGACAAATTATTAACAGTATTTGTCGCCACCAAGGATTCCCTGTCTTTCCAGGGCTTGATCAAGTTTATGTGATAAACTTGGAAAGGCTTCCTTCTACCTGGTTGGTGCACCTTGTAGTTCACCTCACTGATCTTTTCAACAATTTCATAAGGACCTTGCCACTTCGCCAAGAATTTACTCTCAACAGTGGGGACTAGTATAAGGACCCTATCGCCTGGGTTGAATGTCCTGATTCTTGCGGACCGGTTGTAAATTCTACTTTGGGCCTCTTGAGCTCTCTGGAGGTGTTCCCTTACCAGGGGCATTACAGTGGCTATACGGTCCTGCATTTGTGCTACATGCTCAATAACACTCTTGTATGGGGTGGACTCATTCTCCCATGTCTCTTTTGCAATGTCTAGTAGACCCCTAGGGTGATGACCATAGACCAACTCGAATGGTGAGAACCCTGTGGACGCTTGGGGCACCTCCCTAATAGCAAACATGAGGTAGGGTAATAAATGATCCCAGTCACGACCATCTTTTGCCACCACTTTCTTCAACATATGTTTCAAAGTTTTATTAAATCTCTCCACCAATCCGTCCGTCTGGGGGTGGTACACAGAGGTACGGATGTGTGAGATTTTAAATAGTCTGCATAATTCCTTCATTACTTTCGACATAAATGGCGTACCTTGGTCAGTTAGGATTTCTTTGGGGATCCCAGTCCTAGAGAACATATAAAACAACTCACGTGCAATTGTTTTAGATGCAGTGTTTCTTAAGGGTACAACCTCAGGATAGCGGGTCGCATAATCCAGGACTACCAAAATATACTGGTGTCCTCTAGCTGACTTTACAATGGGACCCACTAAATCCATGGCAATACGCTCAAAAGGCACCTCTATAATAGGGAGCGAAACCAAAGGACTGCGAAAATGTGACACTGGGGCACTAACCTGACATGTGGGGCACGACTCACAGTATTTTTTAATGTCATCATATATGGCCGGCCAAAAAAACCTCTGGAGAACCCTCTCTCGCGTTTTGTCAGTCCCCAAGTGTCCCCCAAGAACATGGTTATGTGCCATGTCAAGCACCTGACGCCGGTACGGCTTAGGTACCAGAAGCTGTTCCACAATCTCATCCTTAACCTTATTAACCCTATAGAAAAGATCATTAGTCACCGAAAAATGTGGAAATCTTTTTTCAGCATCTGGTTCCTGAGGTACCCCATTCATTACAGCAACCTGCTCTCTCGCATTTTTGAGAGTGGGGTCCTGTAATTGTGCAGCCCCAAAATTATCTCTAGACACCTCTAAGTCTAGTATATTTTGCTCAGTGGGAGGAGCCTCCTCCTCCCCAGCCAGGACCTGTAAAGGAAAACAATCATTTTCATCCTGCATACTTTTATCATTCACAGTGGACAAGGCAACCCCCTTAGAGGTATCCTCACTCCTTTTGGGGATTTTTCTTTTTTCCCAGAGAGCCCAGAATAATGGAAAATCGCGCCCCAATATTACATTATGCATGAGGTTTTTAACCACACCCACTTCATATTGTACGGTGCCTTGTTCAGTCCCGACTTTAGCCAGCACTATAGGGTACATTTTTGTATCACCATGTATGCACACAACACTCATATGCTTTTTAGACTCTAAGTCCCCAGTCACCAGGCTAGCATGCACCAAGGTTACAAGGCTTCCTGAGTCCATTAACGCTTTAACAGGAAAGTCATTGATTGTAATATCGCAGATTTGCGGTTCAGTCTCTAGTCCAGGAACTGCAGCACAAGATGGTTCCGCAAATAGCGACTGACGCCGGCTAGCGTCACATTCCATGGGTTCAGAGGTAAGAGGGCAATGGGCCGACACGTGTCCCGCCTCATGGCATCTCCAACACTGGATAGGGCCTGGTCTCTTTGGCAAGGAGTCTTTTCGAGAGCCCCTTAGCCACCCGGGACCATCACCAGTCTTTTGTCCCTGAGACACCACTTGAGCCCTTTTCCCCCCATCAGCACCCCTCCACACTCCCCCAATAGATGGAAGTCTCTTACCAGCTGACGGCACAGATCTGGCGCTCCGGGGAGGTGAAGATGCTGCAGGAACATCACGGAGGTAGTCCTCCGTCGCCTGGAACCTCTCCACAAGGTTGACAAGTTCGTTTGCATTCTTAGGATCACCTTGTCCCACCCAGCGTTGCAAGTCAGTAGGAAGGGCTCGGAGGTAGCGATCCATCACGACCTTCTCTAGGATTTGTGCAGGAGTAGAAGTGTCTGGCTCCAACCACTTTCTTGCCAAATGGATTAGGTCATACATCTGGGACCTCGCTGATTTGTCCAGACTGTAGCTCCAGTTGCGTACCCTCCGGGCACGGACTGCAGTAGTAACTCCTAGTCGGGCAAGCATCTCCTCTTTTAGCCGAGTATAGTCCTTAACCTCTTGCTCACTGAGGTCATAGTAGGCCTTTTGGGGTTCACCTGTTAAATAGGGCGCAATTACCTCTGCCCACTCAGCGGCTGGTAACTTCTCTCGCTCAGCCACGCGCTCAAATACTGTTAGATAGGCCTCAACATCGTCCTCAGCAGTCATCTTTTGCAGCGCTTTCTGCACAGTCCTTCTCCCAGAAAAAATCTCTGGAGCGGCTCCCATCACCACAGGCGCCTCTCGATTTGCTATCAGGTGCTCGATAAGTTGTTGTTGTGCAGCCATGGACTGTTCATGTCGTCTATTGGCCTCTATCTGAGCCTGCTGTTGTGCAGCCATGGACTGTTCATGTCGTTGCTGTTGTTGCAAACTCACTTGCATAAACTGCTTCAGCATCTCCTCCATGTTGCTGGACTGTTCCTGGAGTGTCATTGCAGCTTTCACCCAAGACATAAGCAGCTGTAGCCAAGTCTGTCCACACCGTTGCCCCTAGCAACCGACTTTGCCCGCATTCGAACACCAATTGTAAGGGATCTTCCCGGGGTAGGGTGTGTTTGGAGACAGTTCACAGCAGACTTGGAATTTATAAAGCAGATCTTGGCGTTTATTCGTGGTACAAACAGTCCAGCAAACAAAATATACAGCAACACCGTGCTTTCTAAGTACAACAAAAATAAAAGTCCTAGCCCGGCTGGGCGCTTACTAACAGGTTCTGCTCACCTATCTGACACTTACAAACACAGCGTCTTTCACCTGGATATCGCAGGGTGAGTTTTAGCTCCAGCAGTGGCTGTGCTTGCAGCTTCCTTCAACACACAGATTGTTCATTCCCTGGCTGAGAAGCAATCACCTGCAGACCCTACAGAGCCTTTAGCTTCCCAGGCTAATTAGGATCCAAGCTCACCTGATCCCAAACCCAGAACTGGATCGGGGGATGTGGAATGACAGGTCCCTCTACCAAACCTACCTGCCATTCCATATAAACCCAGGCCCGGCAAAATTAAATAACAACTCAGCAGCATATCGCTGCTGAGAAACTGATCCATCCTGGATTTACCATCTCACACTGTGTAGCAACCTAGGTGAGATGTACACCCCCTCGATCACTTCTCCAGTGACATGTCTACAATATATAAAGTATATGTATGTCTATATACACAGGATAGAGGAACAACACTGGATGCATACATCAGATAGCTATATATGTGTACTGAACATCATTTGCTATTTCCTGTCTATATGAGTTTACTAGGAGTAGTTATTGCTTCACCGATTCAACAAAAGGAAAAAAATAGTTAGATGAACTATAAGTTTATATAACATAGAGGGTGGCCATAAGGATTGAGATAAGAGAGAGGAATAAGCAAGGGGTTAGGATGGTGAGGGGTTAGGAAAGGGTTTTTGTCCCATAGGGTACAAAAACTCGACACCACTTCTTGGTTTTCTGAAAGTTATTACATCCAGGGGCCATAGAAACCTATGAAGACGTATTTTCTGTCCTTCAGTATAGCTGATACATTTTAGTTTATTACTATCCATGAAAGTTTCAATTTTACCAGTTCAAATGGAACAGATGATGCCTTCCGTAATCTGTCTGACTATTCTAGTTGCAAAGAAAAAGGACATCGATCTTCTGGAGCGCCTAGATACAGTGCTTTGCAAAAGTATTCACCCCCCTTGGCATTTTTTTGTGTTTTGTTGCCTCACAACCTGGAATTAACATGGATTGTTTGAGGATTTGCATCATTTAATTTACAGAATATGCCCACAACTTTGAAGATTTCTTTTCTTTTCTTATAGTGAAGCAAACAACAAATAGGACAAAATAACAGAAAAAGTCCAATGTGCATAACTATTCACTCCCCTAAAGTCAATAATTTGTAGAGCCACCTTTTGCGGCTATCACAGCTCCAAGTCGCTTTGGATAATTAATATGAGCTTGCCACATCTTACCAATGGGATTTTTGCCCATTCCTCCTTGCAAAACTGCTCCAGCTCCTTCAAGTTGGATGGCTTGTGCTTGTGAACAGCAATCGTTAATCGTTTTCTATTGGATTCAGGTCTGGGCTTTGACTAGGTCATTCCAACACATTTACATGTTTCGCCTTAAACCACTCAAGTGTTGCTTTAGCAGTGTGTTTGGGGTCATTGTCCTGCTGGACGGTAAACCTCTGTCCTAGCCTCAAATCACACACAGAGTAGTACAGGTTTTGCTCAAGAATATCCCTTTATTTAGCACCATCCAAATTCCCTCAAATGAGACCTGTTTCCCAGTCCCGACTGCTAAAATACATCCCGCAGCATGATGCTGCCACCACCATGTTTCACTGTGGGGATGGTGTTCTTTGGGTGATGTGATGTGACGTGTTGGGTTTGCGCCAGACATTTTTTTTTTGTTTGATGGCCAAAAATTTTAATTTTAGTCTCATCAGAACAGAGCACCTTCCTCCATATATTTTGGGAGTCTCCCACATGCCTTTTTGCAAACTAAAAACATTTTGTTTTTTTGCTGAAAGTAATGGCTTTCTTCTGGCCAATCTGCCATAAAGCCCAACTTTATGGAGCATATGGCTTATTGTCATCCTATGTACAGATACTCCAGTCTCTGTTGTGGAACTCTGCAGCTCCTCCAGGGTTACCTTAGGTCTCTGTGCTGCCTCTCTGATTAACACCCTCCTTCCCTGGGCCATGAGTTTTGGTGTGCGGCCATCTATTGGCAGGTTTGCTGTTGTGCCATGTTCTTTCCATTTGTTATGATAGATTTGATAGTGCTCCTAGGGATCAACAAAGATTTGGATATTTTTTTATAACCTAACCCTGACTTGTACTTCTCAACAACATTGTCCCTTACTTGTTTGGATAGTTCTTTGGTCTTCATGGCAGTGTTTGGTTAGTGGTGCCTCTTGCTTAGGTGTTGCAGCCTCTGAGGCCTTTCAAAAAGCTGTGTATAAGTAATGACAGATCATGTGACACTTAGATTGCACACAGGTGGACATCATTTCACTAATTATGTGACTTCTGAAGGTAATTGGTTGCACCAGAGCTTTTATGGGCTTCTTAACAAAGGGGTGAATACATACGCACATGCCAATTATCATTTTTTTTATTTCTGAAAAATAGTTTATGTATATATTTTTCTAATTTTAATTCACAAACTTAGACTATTGTGTTCTGATCCATCACATATAATTCAGATAAAAAAAAATGAACTAAAGGCTGTAATTAGGGATGCACCAAATGGGTTTTTTGGTGCCGAAACCGATACCAAAAATTAAAAATACACTAGGCCGAAAACCAAAACCGATACCGAAACAGCACCGATACCGAAAATGACTGTTTTTAAAAAATATTTTTATAGAGGAGGTGGTCAGAGACTGGGGACATGGTACAGGAGGTGGTCAGAGACTGGGGACATGGTACAGGAGGTGGTCAGAGACTGGGGACATGGTACAGGAGGCGGTCAGAGACTGGGGACATGGTACAGGAGATGGTCATAGACTGGGGACATGGTACAGGAGGTGGTCAGAGACTGGGGACATGGTACAGGAGGTGGTCAGAGACTGGCGACATGGTACAGGAGGTGGTCAGAGACTGGCGACATGGTACAGGAGGTGGTCAGAGACTGGCGACATGGTACAGGAGGTGGTCAGAGACTGGCGAAATGGTACAGGAGGTGGTCAGAGACTGGCGACATGGTACAGGAGGTGGTCAGAGATTTGCGACATGGTACAGGAGGTGGTCAGAGACTGGCGACATGGTACAGGAGGTGGTCAGAGACTGGCGACATGGTACAGGAGGTGGTCAGAGACTGCATGCATGGTATAGGAGATGGTCAGAGACAGAGGACGTGGTACAGAAGATGGTCAGACTGGGGACATGGTACAGGAGATGGTCAGAGACATAGGACATGGTACAGGAGGCATCCCCCATTGCAGGCCAGTGTCCCCTATTGCAGCCAGTGTGCCCCATTGCAGCCAGTGTGTCCCATTGCAGCCCATTGCAGCCAGTGTGTCCCATTGCAGCCCATTGCAGCCAGTGTGTCCCATTGCAAACAGTGTGTCCCATTGTGTGCCATTGCAGCCTGTGTGCCATTTTGCAGCCAGTGTGTCCCAATGCAGCCTGTGTGTCATTTTGCAGCCAGCCTGTGCAGGGAAGAGAGCCGCCTCCGCCGCCTGTTTGATCACAGCGCCGGGAACATCACAGCTTTCATTTCAATAGCTGTGTGTTCCTGGCCGCACGCCGTCACACGCAGCCCCCCCCCCCCTTGTCCGGGCACTTTGATAGACAGATCATCCATCCAATCCTGCGGATGATCTGTCTATCTAAGTGCCCAGACAAGGGGGAGGGGCTGCGTGTGATGGCGCGCGGCCGGGAACACACAGGTATTGAAATGAAAGCTGTGATGTTCCCGGAGCTGTGATCAAACAGGCGGTGGAGGCTGCTCTCCTGCGCTATACACCCCCCATGATGGGCATCTTCGGCTCCATTATCGCCCGTTTTTCTCTTTCGGCAAATTGCCGAAAAGGGCATTTTCGGCCGAAATTTCGGTGCCTCGGTAACTGTAATGGGGTTGAACTGGATGGACTTGTGTCTTTTTTCAACCTGACTAACTATGTAACTATGTAACAAAATACGTAAAAAGCCAAGGGGGAGGGGGGGTGAAAACATTTGCAAGGCACTGTTTATCCCTGGAGGGGTGCTAGTTTAGTAGAGCTTCAGATGGGCATTTGCTGAAGTATATTTTAGTGAGTAGTAGATTGGTAAGATCCACCATATATGGTATACTGTGCCTTTTTGTCAGCAGCCACAGAAGTAATTAGGCGAATGAATGAATACAATACAATATGATGGAACCATGTACCACCTTGGCAGGACCTTATAGTTTGCCACAATAATTAGGGTGTTAATGTAGGATTTTGAAGCTCTAGATTAGTGGTCACTAAGCTGTAGCCCCCAGGCTTCATGCAGCCCTTTTGTGGCCTTTATCCAACCATTGGGGCACTATTTTTTCCATTGATACAAAACACTGTTATTAGGCACCATTGTTTCCACTGACATCTGACAGTGGGGCATATTTCCTCCCACAGACAACAACAATGTAGCACTATTTCTCCCACTGATAGCAACAACGAGGCACTATTCCTCGAACTAACACCAACTATAGGGCACTATTCATTCCACTGACACCAGTGGGGCACTATCTTCACACTATACCAACAACGGGCCACTATTCTTCCTCCTACTGACCACCAAGTCTGAGGCATTGTTTACTCTCACTGACATTGCAGCATTTTCTAACCTCACTGGCCAAAGTCTGCCCTTACCAAAATGCTAAAGGACAGTAAACCGCCCTTGGCTTAGAAAGTTTGGAGAACTATATTCTTATCATGCCATTCTCCTAGATTCATTCGTTCGCCCTGCTCACACTTTTCTACTTAGGCTATTTTTATTTTATTTTTTTGAGAAACAGAAAGTAAAATATTGTATATAGTAGATATATGGTATGTGTGCAGTCATTCCTGGCTATTGCAAAGATCTGTTATTCTTATGCCGCGTACACACGGTCGGAGAATCCGTCGGAATGTGTCTTATCGGACCGTGTCGTCAGATAATCCGACTGTGTGTGGTATGCATCGGACTGATTCCGTCCAAATCTCCGTCCGACCCAATTTTCCAACATGTTGGAAATATTTCCCGACCAACTGGGACGGTCGGACGTAATCCGATCATGTGTAGAGAATTTTGATTGGACCAAGTGCCACGCATGAAAGAATAAAGGTAGTAGGTTGCGCTAAGGAACTTATGTAAAAAATATATATGGTAGATAAAAAATATAAGGGAAGGAAAACATAGGTAAGAGCTGCCTCTATTACTATCCACCTGGTGGGGTGGAGAATGTTAGATGGGGGGTACTATGAATAGATTTGGCGCTATACCTATATATGAGAATATATGTTGCCAAAAACTTAATAGTGTACTAAATTAAAAGTGTTATATCAACCTGGTGTGTAAGTGCCAATGTGCAATAAATAATTCTAGTATTGAAATAAAAATATAAATATATAAACTGTAAGCGAAAAAGTTCAAAATGTGTGTGTAAAAAATATTTGTCGCGTTGGTAAGTATTTGCCAGCGTGCTGGCTATAAATTGTAAGATTAGCTTGGGTGCAATAGAAAACCTGAAATAGTGATCACTTCTTAAACTCTAGAACATATAAATACCTTAAACTTGTGAACTGCTTAATATATTAGTGATCAATTAGATAAAAATTATACAAATAAAATATGAACCACAAAAAATAACCCAGTAATTGGATTTAGAGTGCACAGATGTGACAATAAGGTCTATGCATGCAGTAATAAAATGTACAATAAATATGTGATAGATATCAATACATCAAGTGAAACATGCCAAATATTGGGACTGAAAAAATAAAAATAAAAATTGTTTTTCAAAAAAATAAAAATGAAAATAAAAATAAAAATAGAAATAAAATAAAAATAAATAAAAATAAAAATTAAATATTTGTCCCACAAAATGTATGCAAAGAAAAAGTCTAAAAATATAAAAGATAAAAAGTAAACAAGCAAGAAGTCTCTAGTGCAGTGCAATTAATGGGGGATTTCCCGTGGGTAAAGGAAGGGATGTGATGGATCCAAACTATTCTTCATGCATTGTGGACACTTCTAGGTTGTACTCTCACCAGAAAAATAACCCCATCCGGGGTGGATCAGCCTCCACAGTATGAGCTACTGTGTCGCTCTCTGGCTTGCTTCAAATGGGCTGCTGAGGATCCCTCGTTATTTCCAGGTGGAGTGTGCCACAGTATATATATATTAAAAGAGAGGACCATCCATAGTGTGATACCGTATAAATCAATTTATTTAAGAAGATACTTAAAACTACTCACACTTTTGGTAGAAGTAATGGCATAAATGGATACAGTATAAAGGATGCAATGTGAAAGGTATGGAAGCTGCTGGGAGCGTTCCGTTCGGCTTCCCCGCCGTCTGTAATGGAAGTGTGTATTCGATAGGCCATGCCCTACGCGTTTCGTCACTGGGACGTCATCCGGAGCGGCCATCTTTACACACCTCACGCTCTATATAGGACACAATGCACCTATCGCGCATGCGCGGACAAACGCCGCCATTTTAACTGTGGGAATGCCCTTATGTCGAATAAAGCGCGGTGGTGATTGTGTTCCTATTACCATCCTATGCAGTGTTCTGCCGTTTAACCCACCGAAGGTTTTTCATGCAGAGCTATATATGTCTGCTAATTTGCTAGTATGTGATTATGCTGCTTACTACAACCAAATTTAAATTACGCATGAATATAATACATATGAAGTTACAAATAGAAATTACTGATAAAAACATAAAAATAAGTCACATTATCAATAGACAAACCGTGTTATAAAAGAATTACTAACCGATCATAAAACAATAGAGGCTTTGGGCGGATAAAATTTGGGCGGATAAAATTTGGATTTAATTGTGTAATACGGAGGGAAAGAGAAAGTATAATAAAAACATGTGTGTGTAATGGATAAAATAGGTGAAAGAATGGGGTGGAAGATAAGAATAAAATATAAAATATAAAAATTAAAAAGTTAAAATTGTAGGATTGGATTAAGATGAAATGAATAATTTTTAATAAAATTAACTTAATGTAGGATATTTTGGTTTCCCGGCTACGTGAATGTATGTATACAGAAGAGAGGAATATTTCAAGGCTAAATGTGCCCTTCCTTGATTACTATTTTTCTTTTTGGAGTAATGGGTTGGGGTGTTCATTAGTTGAATAGATAACATTCGACCCTCAGTGCTGTAGTTTGCATTCGACCCGAAATTCAACCTACAAACATCTGTACTTATTTCTTCAACGGTAATACAAGTGAATACAAGTAAATACGCACCCAGCGTAGCAAATTTATTCCTGGACCACTGGGAGGAAGAGCAAATTTATGGAATCCCCAGAGAGAATTTAAAAATGTACAGAAGGTATATAGATGACATTTTAATAGTCTGGGGTGGTTCCCAAGACGAACTACGGTCCTTCCTGGAAGAAATAAATTCTAATATTTATGGTATCACATTTACAGAAAAATGCGACACACAAAGTATAGACTACTTAGATCTACAAATTTTTAAGTCAGAAGGATCACTGGGTACAAAAACCTTTTTTAAGGCTACGGACAGAAATGGGTATATACCTACGTCAAGTTGCCACCATCCAAGATGGATGGGCAACATACCCAAAGGGCAACTCCTAAGAATATATAGAAACTGCACCAAAAGAGAGGATTTTGACGCACAAGCAGAGGTTATCATTAGAAGATTCATACAAAAAGGATATAAAAGAGCCCTCAAAGAAACTATAACGAAAAACGGAGAGGAAAAAATTAATAGAGGACAAAACGACCGGCAGGAACAAGAGAAATATAGAAATGGCCTTCTTCACAGGTTTCAACAGACATCATAAACAAATAGAAAAGATCATAAAAAAACATTGGCCAATCCTAAAAACGGACGAAACGCTAAAGAAATTATTACCCAATAATCCTGCGTTTATTTATAAGAAGGCCCCTAATCTAAGAAATAAATTGGTTAAAAACACGATCGATCCCCCACGACATATAACAATTAGTAAACATCTAAAAGGTTTTTTTAAGTGTGGACAATGTCTCCCATGTCGCAGAAGCAAAAAAACCCAAAGGAAAACCACTAAATTCATGTCAGTTACCAACGGAAGGACATTCCCCATAAAAGAATTGATCTCCTGTAAAAGCACGCATGTGACATACGTCATAGAATGTCCGTGCCGCAAACAATATGTAGGAAGAACAACACGGGAACTACATATAAGAATTGGTGAACACATTAAAAACATTAGGAAGGGATATGATAAACACAGTGTCTCGCGGCATTTTAGGGATTTTCACAACCAAGATCCCAACCAAATGATTTTTTATGCCATTGACAAAGTGAAGGGACACTGGAGAGGTGAAGACATGACTAAGAAGATTTCACAGAATGAAACAAAGTGGATTTTTAATTTAGAAAGTTTACATCCAGCAGGAATGAATATAGACCTGGATTTGAATTGTTTTATAACCAACTTTTAATTTTTATTTTAATATAATAGTTCTATATAAAAAAATATAATTTTTCCCACACTTCAATTTTTAATTTTTCAATAATCTATCCAGAAGGAATGCAATCCTATCCACACGATTACCAAAGATAATATATTATTCAGTGCCGAATTCCTGATCGAATATAGTTCATAGCATCTGGGGTCGAATGCTGCCTACCAACTAATAATGTTAATATCGCACGAATACAATTTCACTTGTATTACCGTTGAAGAAATAAGTACAGATGTTTGTAGGTTGAATTTCGGGTCGAATGCAAACTACAGCACTGAGGGTCGAATGTTATCTATTCAACTAATGAACACCCCAACCCATTACTCCAAAAAGAAAAATAGTAATCAAGGAAGGGCACATTTAGCCTTGAAATATTCCTCTCTTCTGTATACATACATTCACGTAGCCGGGAAACCAAAATATCCTACATTAAGTTAATTTTATTAAAAATTATTCATTTCATCTTAATCCAATCCTACAATTTTAACTTTTTAATTTTTATATTTTATATTTTATTCTTATCTTCCACCCCATTCTTTCAGCTATTTTATCCATTACACACACATGTTTTTATTATACTTTCTCTTTCCCTCCGTATTACACAATTAAATCCAAATTTTATCCGCCCAAAGCCTCTATTGTTTTATGATCGGTTAGTAATTCTTTTATAACACGGTTTGTCTATTGATAATGTCACTTATTTTTATGTTTTTATCAGTAATTTCTATTTGTAACTTCATATGTATTATATTCATGCGTAATTTAAATTTGGTTGTAGTAAGCAGCATAATCACATACTAGCAAATTAGCAGACATATATAGCTCTGCATGAAAAACCTTCGGTGGGTTAAACGGCAGAACACTGCATAGGATGGTAATAGGAACACAATCACCACCGCGCTTTATTCGACATAAGGGCATTCCCACAGTTAAAATGGCGGCGTTTGTCCGCGCATGCGCGATAGGTGCATTGTGTCCTATATAGAGCGTGAGGTGTGTAAAGATGGCCGCTCCGGATGACGTCCCAGTGACGAAACGCGTAGGGCGTGGCCTATCGAATACACACTTCCATTACAGACGGCGGGGAAGCCGAACGGAACGCTCCCAGCAGCTTCCATACCTTTCACATTGCATCCTTTATACTGTATCCATTTATGCCATTACTTCTAAGAAAAAGTGTGAGTAGTTTTAAGTATCTTCTTAAATAAATTGATTTATACGGTATCACACTATGGATGGTCCTCTCTTTTAATATATATATACTGTGGCACACTCCACCTGGAAATAACGAGGGATCCTCAGCAGCCCATTTGAAGCAAGCCAGAGAGCGACACAGTAGCTCATACTGTGGAGGCTGATCCACCCCGGATGGGGTTATTTTTCTGGTGAGAGTACAACCTAGAAGTGTCCACAATGCATGAAGAATAGTTTGGATCCATCACATCCCTTCCTTTACCCACGGGAAATCCCCCATTAATTGCACTGCACTAGAGACTTCTTGCTTGTTTACTTTTTATCTTTTATATTTTTAGACTTTTTCTTTGCATACATTTTGTGGGACAAATATTTAATTTTTATTTTTATTTATTTTTATTTTATTTCTATTTTTATTTTTATTTTCATTTTTATTTTTTTGAAAAACAATTTTTATTTTTATTTTTATTTTTTCAGTCCCAATATTTGGCATGTTTCACTTGATGTATTGATATCTATCACATATTTATTGTACATTTTATTACTGCATGCATAGACCTTATTGTCACATCTGTGCACTCTAAATCCAATTACTGGGTTATTTTTTGTGGTTCATATTTTATTTGTATAATTTTTATCTAATTGATCACTAATATATTAAGCAGTTCACAAGTTTAAGGTATTTATATGTTCTAGAGTTTAAGAAGTGATCACTATTTCAGGTTTTCTATTGCACCCAAGCTAATCTTACAATTTATAGCCAGCACGCTGGCAAATACTTACCAACGCGACAAATATTTTTTACACACACATTTTGAACTTTTTCGCTTACAGTTTATATATTTATATTTTTATTTCAATACTAGAATTATTTATTGCACATTGGCACTTACACACCAGGTTGATATAACACTTTTAATTTAGTACACTATTAAGTTTTTGGCAACATATATTCTCATATATAGGTATAGCGCCAAATCTATTCATAGTACCCCCCAAGTGCCACGCATGCTCAGATCAAATTCCTACATCAAAGCTGTTGGCTACTAGCCTGAATCTAGTCCCATCGTAACGAAATTACGTCATCACGTTCTGAAAGATCGGATTTTTCGACAACTTAGTTCGACCGTGTGTATGCAACAGTTTCGGACACAATCCGTCAGACTAAATCTGACGGACAAAATCCGACGGATTTGGTTGTGGAAATCTCCGACTGTGTGTACGTGGGCTAAGAAGGCTTTTATTGGGCCACCAGGAAAAATCTTTGGGTTTGAGCACTGTGACTGAAGTTTTGCTTATGCTTAGTGCAAAGGCAATTCCACAGATACAGGAAAAAGGGAAGTGATGGGCACCTAATTAAAGGTCTGTAAAATGCATTTTGAAGAAAAAAACAGATATGTGAATACTTTAATATTTATTTAAAGTGGATCTTTGAGAGCCTTGTCACATCTGTGTGTGCGGTAACACACATGCATTATTGACTGCATTTCCGTGTGCCGAGACACATTGCATTAGGCAATCCTATTCTAAATAGGCTTTCAAAGTTCTTCAGTGCATGGAAAAAATTCAAATGAAATATTTTTTGACAAAATACTCTATATTACCAAAAGTATTAGAATGCCTGCCTTTACACGCCTTTGACCATTCTTTCAGAAGTGCATTTGTGAGATCAGGCACTGATGTTGAACAAGAAGGCCTGACTCGCAGGCTCCACTATAATTCATTCCAAAGGTGTTCTACCGGGTTAAGGTCAGGACTTTGTGCAGGCCAGTCAAGTTCCTCCACCCCAGACTCACTCACCCATGTCTTTATGGACCTTGCTTTGTGTACTGGTGCATAGTCATGTTGGAACAGGAAGGGGCCATCCCCAAACTGTTCCCATAAAGTTGGGAGCCTGATATTTTTCAAAAAAATTCGCTCGTGTGTATGCTATTCCGACGGACTAAAACCGACGCTAGGGCAGCTATTGGCTACTGGCTATGAACTTCCTTATTCAAGTCCAGTCGTACGTCATCACGTTCGAATCCATCGGAGTTTGGTGTGATTGTGTGTGGCCAAGTCCGCTCATTCGAAAAGTCCGTCAGAACTCTGTCGGAACTCCGGCAGAACTCCTTCGGAAGTCTGTCAGACATAAGTCTGATCGTGTGTATGCGGCATAAGGGACTAAGCCCAACCCCTGAAAAAGAGCACCATATCATAATCTCCCCCCCCACCACCAAATGATTTGGATCAGTGCAAAAATCAAGGGGTACCATTCTTTTATCAAGCATTGCCACAATGGATGAGTGGGAATGTGCACCATTAGTCCATTTATTAGATGAGGCCACTGGGAAGGGAAATCAAAAAATAGAAGGTCATTGGACTTGGAGATGAAATGGCAGGGCATCTAGGGGCCAATGGCTTTGGGCAAAGAGAATAAGGTCTTAAAATACAGAGTTAGTTCAGGTAAACTAGAGTTAGAGCAATGAAATACACAACTTTTACAGCTCAAAGGTGAATTTACTGCACCTAATCTGCCTCCGAAATGCCCGCCACACCTCCTTTTTTTATATATATTTAGTGCAGCATTGTGTGTACATCTTGGACTTTCCTTTTAAAGAAAGGGTGAATATAGGAAGAGTGCAGCGGAGAGGAGCAGAGGTCAGAAGCATTTGGAGCAAGAGAATATGAGAGGACAACTTATTCCAAGCAGCTGGCACTCAATAACATTGCACTGATGTCACACAGCTATGAATAGCCCCGATGGCTAAGGAGTCACTTCCTGTTCTGTCCATATCCAACTGTTTAGCATCAGAAATGCCTTGTAAGTTATCATACTGTCTTTTACAAAGACATGTTTGCTATTGCCTTGCAGTGCTTGTAATAGTACCATCTTTCTGTAGCATATTTTTAGAAGGTGGCATTTAGTTTGCTAAAACACTTTGTATTGTCAAGAAATATTTTACATTTTTCACCTTTTTCATTCTTAGTTGTGTCTTAGTACTACCTATTTAATGCAGTCTCATTGAAGCCACTTCCAGTAAGGTAAGGGGGGCTCCAATTTAAGGATTGCTCTGCAGATTCTAAAGTAAGAGGGACTTTGGGAACCCTGTTTTACACCAGAGCCCACAGTGTTCCCCCTTAAAAAATAAAAAATGTAATTGCCATGCACTGCTAAAGTGTTCCGGCAACGTTGGCAACCCTAGCGCTGGTTTTTCAACTATATTAGTCAAAGAGGAAGAGGGGATAAGGGGGTTCAGTGCTGGCTTTACCTTCTTCCACAGGAACACTCATAAATTGGGCTTAGGAATAGGGTGGAGCTGCCACCAGCAATAACAAAAATAAAGATGAGTTTTTACTCTGCAACAGGGCCACCAATCTGTACAGGACCAAGTGCTAAATGCACTTGATCCCCTTTGGGATTAGATAAAAGATTACAAAAACAAAGTTCGAGTTCTTCTTTAAGATTAAGTGCGATATTGAGCCATATATATTTGAAATTGCATTCCTACCTTTTTGTTTGGAGAGCCAGTTCATACAGGTGGCACTTATATATGCAATGTTGCGATGACCCTAATACTGTAATTATTTCTGTGATTATTTGCATATTACATCTTGTGGTCAACTGTATCTAGAATATTTGAGTCCGCTGTTATTGACATCTTGTATCTCTCTGTGGTTGGTATACTTGGTTAATCTCAGTTTGCTGGAATACTTACCTGGCATATTACATGATGACCTGCTGGAATTCTTGCCTGACATGTTAAACCTTTTTAAAAATATTACTGTTCACATTACATATTGCTGGGGAGCTTACTTGGCATATCACATCATCTTTTGAATATTCATTATATTATATATATAACACTGCGATTGCTGCTTGGCAAGTTGGCATGTTACATCTTGCTGTAAATATTAGTTTGGCTATTATACCTGATCAAATATTTCTTGTCATATTACATCTTGCTATGCATAAAAATTGGCCTACTGCACTTTCCTGTTAATATTACTTGGCATATTACATATTGCAGTGAGTTTTATTTAGCCAGCATTATGCTGTGAATATTACTTGGCATATTACAGGTAGATTGGAATTTTGTTTGGCATATACAGTACCATGTTATTGTGACTATTACCAGGCATATGACATCATGCTGTGACCATGAATTGGTGTACCAGAGCTTACTGTGAATAGTTTTGGAATATTACGTGCAGATGTGAATGCCACTTGGCACATTATAATATGTTATGAATGAAGCTTATATGACATATAAACCCTTTACTTGCCAAAGTCACGTTTGCTTGCACATACTGTATGTTTAAAAATAATAATTATAGGTCTGAAAATTGGTTAACACCTCCAAACATTATATATTTTTCTGAAACCACGGACCCTGGATAATAACATAGCGATAGTTCCAATTTTTATAGATCCTACAATATTTGTGCAATGGTTTATGAAGTGCAAAACTTCTGTAAACAACACATTAAAGTTAATTTAGGGAACAAAAAGCAATATAATTACCCGATTTTCAACAAAAATAAAAAATGAGATTGTACCAAGTAATTGGATACCCAACATGTCAAGCTTCCAATTTGCATTCTCCCACAAAAACTATGGTAAAACTTAAGTACCCAATAATTTCCATGCTTTAAAACCCTCAACAAGACATCTGTTTAGAGTTACCTGTGAAAAATTGGTCTAGCTTAATTGACCTCAATCCGGAGTGCATAAAAAGATATGTAACACATGTAACGGCACGTTTTCGGATATAGGTGCCCCCAATGGGTGTGTTTACTCTACGGCAGGGGTAGGCAACTTCGGCCCTCCAACTATGGTGAAACTACAAATCCCATCATGCCTCTGCCTCTAGGAGTCATACCTGTGATTGTTAGGGTCTTGCAAAGTCTCATGGGACTTGTAGTTTCAAAACAGCATGGGTTAAGGGCTTAGTTATAACCTAACCTTATTTGTTTTGTTTTTTTATACTTTCACTTTAAGCACCTAATGTCTCACCTGCTTTCCATTAAAGCTTCTTATTAACTTCTTCTCTGGCCACAAGAGCTAGGAAAAGGAACACTAGAATCTGGAAGTAATGTTTTACACATTGCTTCTAGGTTCATTTTATCTAGGGGACATCAGTGAATAGAAGTCAGCTTGTGCCGTGTACACACACACCCATCGGCTGCAGCCGTGTGGCAAAAGACAGAAAACTTGTTTTGGGGTCCACTTCAAATGTTGCTTGCTGCTCCTACAGCTAACGCCAGCACTGACTGTTGCCATTGCTGCCATTTCACCCAGCCCTTATTAAGGGGAATTATGTGGCCCCCGAAACGCATCAGTAGTTTTTTTCCCTGCTAATTGTTACAAGTTGAACAATAAAGACTTTGGACTTCTAAGATTTTTCATTTGGCACTTTCTTTGACAATTGAGTTTCTTAGCTTGGGTGAATGTCTTTTCCTGGGAGGTCCCATTTTTTTGTGATAAGCTGCCAATTACAGGCCAGTTGGGCTCAGGTAATGACTTTGTCCACATTTTGATAACCTGTGAAAATCTGTGTCCAGCTCCCCGCTATCACTACCTCTATGTGGGGCAAAGCGACAGTGCCTCTGCAAAGATTATCCCCTGATCCCCTCATACTTCACTTCTTCCTCCTCTGCATCTGATGCTGATTTGTGACTCAAAAGAGTGGAGATGTCACATAGTTGCCATACCCAGAAGTACCAGCTGCAGGGTAGGAAGGGCAAAGGGAGGGTAAGGGGGTTGGGAATACCCTTTACAAGGACACATCATAGCTCCCAACTGTCCCTGATTTGGGACAACGTCCCTCTGTCCCTCTTTCCTCCTCATTTGTCCCTCATTTTGGTCTGACTTTTAGATAGTTGTGTTGTGGTCTGTCTCTCAACCTGCACAGCCAGGCACACACATTTCCAGACAAGAAATAGTCCTTGTACTTCTTTTTTTTATTGAGGGGATTATAACGTGGATGGGGATAGGGTACCTATGGGATGCCCACTTGATTAGTAGAAATTCTTCAGGGACACAACTATATACATGCGGTGTATACACACTCTTCCTCTTCTACCTCCAGCACAGACTTGCTTGTAGAACTAAAACACCCAGGACCAACTAGCACTGAATTAGGGCCTGACATTGGCTCAGCCAGGCCCAAAACAGATGCCCTTTGCAGGCAGGGACCGCAGGCCCCTATATTGTAGCAAAAAATGGTAGTCCTAGTGCTAGCTGTCCCACATGGCACTGATCCCAGTACCACCTCTGCAGGCCCTGCCAGCCCTCCTGGCTGCAGTTATATCTTTGCAATGCCTATGCCACCACAGTCCTCTTTACTGGCTCTGTACCCATCCCAGACTGCTTGCACCCAGTTCTCTCAGGCCTCTTGGCTGTTCCTGTTGTTCCTCCTGGAGACATGCCTGGCAGTTCTCTCCCACTGTCATCCCAGTGCCTCCTGGCCAGGACACCTTTGTGGTTTTAGGAAGGCCCCATCTGCACACCAGGCTAGGCCTGAGGTCACCCCCCCCCCCCCACCATACTGGGGAGCTCCCTCCAAGGCCACGACAGCCTAGCACTCCATCTCTAGCTTCCGCCCGAAGCTGACCCTGAGTATTTGAGGAGGCCTACCCCCTGCCTAACCAAGTTGGGGATTGGTCAGTACCCCCAGAATACTCCTGGCAGCTCCACCTCACCTCTCCTCCTATCTTTCCAGAAGGTTCCTGCATATTCTGGAAATGGGGGAGAGGTCTCATTGATACTGCCTGTGAGTCACCCAGCTATCCGTGAGTCACTCAAACCCTTACCCAGAAAACACACAGGCTTGGCTGCTAGCCAAGCCTGGAAATGTACCTACACTACACAAAAAAAAACTAGCCCACTAGCTAGGGGGGTGCTACAGTTGTATATAAAATGCACTTTTTATCTTTCAAAGGTGGTTCCCAGTGTTAAACCTTTCATCCAATTTCTAAATGGCTGAATTTATAACACGACTTGTGGGTTTAACTAATCATTTTTTTCAGAATTCTTTAAGGGACCATGGTACGGGGTGTGTCATATGCCTACATATTTTTGCTAATAGGTGTCCCTCATTCCTATCCCACAAATTTGGGCGGTATGGACACAGATTGCTTTTCAGAGGCATTTGATAATATGTTGCCTCCTTACCTCCTGTTTTAACTTTGTAAATCCTGTACCAATGTGCCACAACCTTGTGTAGTGGTTCCAGCATGGCATGATTCAATTGAATGGGTCACGTCCAGGTAGGCGGTAATGCCTGCCAAGTGTGACATGGGGTTTAATTCTTGCCGTGGCCACAAATCTAAGAATCATGGCCGTGTTATGTGTATATCCCGTTCTCTGACTTTGCAGCTTAAGGAGGAGAAGTTGGAGGCAGTAGGTAAAAAGTCCCCTACTAACGTGCCCAGGTAGCTCAGATCCCCCTGACTGGTCTACTCCCTGACTCCTTATCTAGGGATTGATTGCCAGCAGTGGGTGGAGCAGCCGGTCAGGCATTAATTTTTGCAATTGGTGCTAAGAATGATGGCACATGTAGTCCCACTTGTGTGACTTTATGTTTACAGTGTGCACTCATCCTAACCTGAAGTTCAGGGAAGCAGCACTGGGATACAGAGCAAGCAATTTTAAAGCATGACTGACACATTTTTAAAAATATACTTTGTGTCATATGCTTTCTAGATGGACGTAAATACGTAACTGTTAACTACTTCCATTTTAGGCCTATTGTGGCACGTCTCTCCTACAGTGCCTTGAAAAAGTATTCATACCCCTTGACATTTTCCGCATTTTGTTATGTTACAACCAAAAACTTAAATGTATTTTATTGGGATTTTATGTGATAGACCAACACAAAGTGGCACATAATTGGGAAGTGGAAGGAAAATTATAAATGGCTTTCAATTTTTTTACAAATATGTGAAAAGTGTGGGGGGCATTTGTATTCAGCCCCCCTGAGTCAATACTTTGTAGAACCTCCTTTCACTGCAATTACAACTACAAATCTTTTTGAGGATGTCTCTACCAGCTTTGCACATCTCAAAAGTGAAATTTTTGCCCATTCTTATTTGCAAAAAAGCGCAAGCTCAAATTTCAAGCCTTGCCACAGATTCACAATTGTATTTAGGTCTGGACTTTGACTGGGCCATTTTAACACATGAATATGCTTTGATCGAAACCATTGTAATTCTGGCTGCAGACTCTTAACAGGTTTTCTTCTAAGATTGCCCTGTATTTGGCTCTCTATCAACTCTAACCAGTTCCCTGTCCCTGTTGAAGAAAAGCATCCCCACAAAATGATGCTGCCACCACCATGTTTCACAATGGGGATGGTGTGTTCAGGGTGATGTGTTGTGATAGTTTCTGCCACACATAGCGTTTTGCTTTTAGGCTAAAATGTAAAATTTTGCTGTTATCTGACCAGAGCACCTTCTTCCACATGTTTGCTGAGTCCCCCAAATGGGTTCTTGCAAAGGGCAAATGGGACTTCTTATGGCTTTCTTTCAACAATGGCTTTCTTCTTGCCACTCTTCCATAAAGGCCAGATTTGTGGAGTGCACAACTAATAGCTGTCCTGTGGACAGATTCTCCCACCTGAGTGGTGGATCTCTGCAGCTCCTCTGGAGTTATCTCTTGGCTGCTTCTCTGATTCATGCTCTCCTTGCCTGTCAATTTAGGTGGACAGCTATGTTATGGTAGGTTTGCAGTTGTGCCATGCTCTTTCTGTTTTCAGATGATGGATTGAACAGTGCTTTGTGAGATGTTCAAAGCATTGGATATTTTTTTATAACCTAACCCTGCTTTAAACTTCTCCACAACTTTATCCCGGACCTGTCTGGTGAGTTCCTTGGCCTTCATGATGCTGTTTGTTCACTAAGGTTCTCTAACAAATGTCTGAGGGCTTCAAAGCACAGCTGTATTTATACTGAGATTAAATTGCACACAGGTGGACTCTATTTACTAATTAGGGACTTTTGAAGGCAATTGGTTACACTAGATGTTAGTTAGGGGTATCATAGTAAAGGAGGCTGTTGGTCTATCACTTAAAATCCCAATAAAATAAATTTACATTTTTGGTTGTAAGATGACAAAATGTTGAAAATTTCAAGGGGTATGAATACTTTTTCAAGGCACTGTACATGCTAAAGTCCCAATTTTGTTTGCTATAAAATTACTCAGAAACAACGTTTTAAACATTTTTACAGGTTACCTGCTTAGAGTTAGAGGAGGTCTTGGGTTAGAATTATTGCTCCCGCTCTAACGTTCACAGTGAAACCTCACATGTGCAGTTTGAACACCGTTTACATATGTGTGTGGGCGCGACATAAGTATACGTTTGCTTCTGTGTGCAAGCTCGCAGGGGGGGGGGGGGGGGGGGTGGTGTCCGCTTTTAAATGTATTACATTTTTTATTGTTGTTTATTTTACTTTTATTTATTTTTTATTTTGACACTTTCCCTTTAAATTTAGAAAATGGCAGTGTTTATATCTGCCGAGGCCAGACATGACCTCATAATGTCACAGAGACCACCAACATCATAGAGACCACCAAGGACCATCTGGTCTGCGGTATTCTTTATGGCCCATTCATTCTTCGCATGGGTGAGCCAGTAAAAGCACCCGAGGGCGGTGGGGGGTTGTATGTCCCCTCCTGCCGTCTGTAAAAACAATCAAGTGACTGAACAGCTGCTATGATAGGAAATCACCAGCTGAAAAAGAAGATATCTGAATGATGCCTGCAGCTGCAACCATCGATGTAACCACTTAAACTCCAGGACATCATATGACGTCCACCTAAGGAGAATTAGAGGGTTTAATATCCCTTTTTTTAAAAGAGATGTTTATTGAATTTAAAGTGGTTGTAAACCCTTACAACCAATTTTGTCCTACAGGTAAGCCTAGATTAAGCCCTTGTACACACGGTCAGAGATTCCGACAACCAAATCCGTCGGATTTTGTCCGATGGATTTTGTCCGAAACTGTTGCATACACATGGTCGGACAAAGTTGTCGGAAAATCCGACGTGATTACGTTATTTCGTTACGATGGGACTACGTTCACGATAGTAGCCAATAGCTTTGGTGTAGGAATTTGATCTGAGCATGCGTGGCACTTTGTCGGATCGGAATTCTCTACACATGATCGGAGTATGTCCGATCGGAGCATTTTGTCGGAAAATTTTACCAACAAGTTGGAAAACTTGGTCCGTCGGATACTTGGCCGGAAACAGTCCAATGTAGACCACACACAGTCGGAATATCCGACAAACCAGTCCGATCCGACACATTCCGTCGGAATCTCCGACCGTGTGTACAAGGGCTAAGGCTTACCTGTAGGTCCAAGAAATATCTCCTAAACCTACACGGTTTAGGAGATATTCGCCGAAAGACAGGCACCGCTGTCCATGGCGCATGTGCCGTAGACAGCGGCGCGCAAGCGCATGGAGCATGCTGCGGTTAACGGCGATATGCCGCAAGTGGCGGCTCCGGTGCACATGCATGGGAGTGACATCAACGCGGCTTCGCCGAATGACAGCGGCGGAGCAGCGAGACCCACGAGAAGATGGTTGCGCCGGACTACAGGGGACAGCGGTGACTTTGCTGGCTCCTGTGTCAGGTAAGTGACACATAATGGACTACTATGCGATGCATAGTAGTCCATTATGCTTTACCTTTGCAGGGAATGAAAGAGGAAGTAAACTCATCAGGGTTTACTTCCTCTTTAATACTACTTAAAATATATGAAACTTTCAATGATGATCACATTCAGCATACAATTGAATTGTTGCCTCTCTTCAGCCCACAGCTCATTTTCCAGCTTTTCAATGGAGAGGTCTTGGTAACCTTTGCAGTATTTATACTACAGTGAATGTTACTTTGATAAAAATTACAATTTAAAAAAAGAAAAATGTTTCAATGTGAGTCATTATTAAAATGGTTGCAACCTATATAACTGAAGTATTTGAAAATGAGTAATTTATTATTATTTCTTATTTACATGCAATGGCTCCAATGCCTCTGAGCTTCACATAGTAAGGAAACAGGATTTATTTATTTAAAAAAATAAAAATAATGTCCCCATGTCGTACTGCGAATATTACTCTCCATTTGCAACTTGCTCCAAATCTTCCTTGACATGTTAGTTTTGCTATGATTACTATTTGGCGTATTGAATATTACTGGGAATTTTAATTTGCATATTACATTTTGCTGTGAATATTATTTGGCGTATTCTCGATGTGCTTCTCTCTTGCCATTTTATGCCTTACTTTGATTATTTGCCATATTGCTTATTGCTGGGAATTTAACATGGCACATTACGCTTTGCGGGGAATATTATTGGCTTAGTCTTGATGTGAATATTACTTGGCATGTTCCATATTGCTGTGAATATTTCTTGCCATTCTACATGCTGCTGGAAGTATTACTCCCCATGCTGCATCACAATGTGATAACGTTTTCTTTCGAAGTATAACCTGCGCCTGTTAAGGTATTGATGTATTTGTGTGTTGAAATCTACATAGAGCAATTTGATAGAATGTTGCTTGGCATATTGGCATATTACTTACTGCTGGAAATAATACAGAATTTGGCATTTTGGATTCGTACTTTTAACTGGCTTCTGAGATCTAGCAGGGATAGTATATCTATTGTTTCATTTTGTATCATGTGGAAGAAAATGGATCATTGCTAGGCGCCTTTCCGAAGACAGAATGTAATCCGCTTGCATGTTTTGAAAGCTGAACTCTGGATAAAAGTACAGATTGAAAACATATAAGGAAGCCATTGCACTAGATTTGTATTGCCATGAATTTTTGAGATTTGCACACCCTGATAACATAGCACAGTTAAAGTGGTTGTATACTAAAACTTTTACCTACAGGTAAGCCTATAATAAGGCTTACCCGTAGGTAAAAAAAAAAAATCTCCTAAACCTGTATGGTTTAGGAGATATTCCCCTCGCAATGCGCATAGGGGATTCTCGGTTGAACGCCCGGCAGACGTCGGGCCCTGCCGGAAAGAAATCTCCCACGGGCATGTGCGGAAGTGGCGAGATTGCAGCTCCGGCCACTCACAGCGCTGGAGCCGCGATACCCAGAAGACACGCCGAAGGAACACGTCAGCTCCCTCCGCATGGATCGGGTGAGATGTCCGGGCCTCATTCTAAGGTAAGTATTTCATAATGAGCTAGTATGTGGTGCACACTAGCTCATTATGCCTTTTGCCTTACAGGTGTGTAAAAAAAAAAAATTTCAGCGGGTATACAACCGCTTTAAGCTGGCCATAGATAGAGCGAATTTATTTCCTGCAACCACAGTGTTGACATGGGAATTCCTCCTGTGGATCTATTGTGTTCTGGAAGAACCACTCCAAATGAAAATCAATGCCAAGCCATATCCCATGACAGACTCCATCTTAATTGCCAAAGTCTTACCTGAACAACACAAAAATGTGGTCATGCATGTCCTCCCCCAGCCACAGATGGCTATGAACTCGAGGCGAGAAGCTGGGGTTATACAGGGTACAGCGGCTGTTTGTTTGAAGGAGGATATTGTTATGGCAGCAACTAGCTGCCATAACTCTGGTATCTTCGCCTTCAGTGGGCGGTCCGTTACAAGATAAAAGTGGTCTCTGCGGCAGATTTGCCGCAAGATCACTTTTATCGGTGGTGGGAGAGGGCCCCCCCTCCCGTCGCGATTCGGTGCAATCAGCAGCGCATCCTGTCTCCTGTCGAGCATGGAGACGACTGAGGGGAAGATGGCTCCCACCCATCTCCATACAATTGCTGGGCGGAAGCGACATCAAAATGCCTCTTCCGCCCACAGCTCTTAAAGGGGTATTTTATTTAAATTATTTTTTTAAATTACACACATTTTTTTTTATTATTGCATTTTAGTCTAAATATGAGATCTGAGGACTTTTTGGACCCAGATGTCATATTTAATAGGTCCTGTCATGCTTTTTTTCTATTACAAGGGATGTTTACATTCCTTAATATGAATAAATAGGAATAAAAGGGACACATTTTTCTAGTCCTATGTAACTTAGAACATGTAACTTGTAGAATTTTTTAAACGTCACCTATGTAGATTTTTAAGGGTAAAAGTTTCTCGCCATTCCACGAACGGGCGCAATTTTGAAGCGTGACATGTTGGGTATCATTTTACTCAGCATAACACTATCTTTCACAATATCAAAAAAAATTGGGCTAATTTTACTGTTGTCTTATTATTTTATTAGAAAAGGTGATTTATTTTTCCAAAAAAAGTACGCTTGTAAGACCGCTGCGCAAATACGGTGTGGAAAAAAGTTTTGCAATGACCGCCTTTTTATTCTCTAGGGTGTCAGAGCCCCCAAACATTATATATTGTCTTTTTTCTAAGTAATTTTCTAGCAAAAAAAATTGTTTTAAACATGTAAACGCCAAAATCTCAAAACGATGTTGGTCCTTAAGTGATTAAAGTGAAAAGTGAAACTAAAGTCGGCAATACTCATCTCGCCTTCAGCGGACCACTAGGTCCATTGCAGGCAATGGAATCCTCTCTGACTTCCTCTGGATGTCAGGTGTTCGGCTCTTTTGATTCACCAGTGCATCATGCTGTAACACCTGGGCATGCAAAGGAGATCAAACATTCTGGCACACCGGCACTGTACCAAGAATGTACCCTGAGTTGTGCATATGTAGCTCTCTATACATTTTAAAGAGGACTGCGACAGGCAGATGCAGTAAATCTATTTTATTGCAAAAGAGGTTGATTTACTAAAATTGGGGACTGAAAAATCTGGTGCAGCTGTGCATGGTAGCCAATCCGCTTCTAACTTCAGCTCGTTCAATTAAGCTTTGACAAAAAACTGAAAGCTCATTGGTTTCTGTGCAGTACTGCACCAGATTTTTTGCACTTTCCAGCTTACCTGTACACGGAGCCTTTCAGGGTAGGGCTATCTTCCTTCAGTGTTTGTGGACTCTGGCTGTATTAGTGGCTGTGGCCATGAAGACATCAGTCCTGCGCATGGAGCTCTGATGGTCTGGTACATTATGCCATAACTTCAGAGCACATACACTAGTGACGTCACTGGCTGCCTGTTGTGTGAATATCTTCTAAACAGTGCAAGCTTAGGAGATATTCACTGTACCTACAGGCAAGCCTTATTATAGGCTTACCTGTAGGCATAAGTTGAAAAGTGAAGTTTATTTTAGCTTTAAAGTCCAAATCTTTATCTGTATTGATCAAGAGAATCCAACGTGTTTTGGGGGAAAGGTATAGGGCTAATGTACAGGAAAAAGAAGTGTGAAATAAACTGAACCTTGTTTGTCTTGAACCTTGAACTCTTTGCTCCTCCTATTAACTTCCCGATTTAGGCCATGTCTCTACACTTCCTGTTTGCCAGATTATTGTGCTTTCCCCAGCCAATATCTCACTCTTGTCACTACTGCTCTCAATGTTTGCTACCACTTGTTACCAACTCTTGGCTTGCTCCTCAACTATGCTTCTGCTTAATCCCAACCTGCAACCATTCGTTACCGACCTTTGGCTTGTTTACGGACTACACTTCTTGCTCACCTCCTGGTGAGGTGATCCTAAGGACCATGACCTAGAACTAACATGCAACAAAACCCATCTCCACCATCAGGAGCTCTGGTGAAAACCGGTTAGTACTTAGTTAGTCCAAACCTCAGCAGAGCTTGTGTCATCTGACAGGGAGACCTATTTCTGTACTTATCCAGTTGGTTAGGGGTTTCTTGAAGTTATTTGTATTATGTTTCATTTTTGTGTACATTAGTCCTGAGGAAGGCGTGAGTGCATTTCTCCCAAAATGCATTAAAATCTCTTGATCAATAAAGATCAAGATTTGGACTTTAACTCCTATCATGAACTTTTGTACTGGGTGCTCCTCAACACTCACCCTTTAGTTGGATATTCACTGTATATCTTTTTTTGAGACCATCAGAGAGGCAGCAGCCCAAAACCGTAATAGGGTCCAGTCTTTATGGCTCATTCACTATCAGCCACCTTGAAAGAGTAATGTCTCTGGGTTAAACCTCTATGAAACAATACCCCATGGGGATTATGGGAGAGATGGATTCCATGTCTCTTCATTCCTGCACTAGAGACCCTTCCACAATTTAAAACTTGAAAAAAAAAACAGTTTTGCGTGAAATTCCACTTTAACTTGAGTTTCTGGTAATTCATCACAAACAGATTTTTTTAAGCTCTTGTATGTGCTTCTGAGGAGCATCAGGGGAGCTCTCATGCCAATCTGAAAATAAGGCCACCAACATTTATAGGGATTTATCCGATGGTGAAGCCAAGTATAAGAAGATAAATGGCAAAACGACAATTGAATCCACTCAGAATATAGGTTGTGCCCTTGATTCTTTAAAATAACACAGGTCAAATTTTACTGGAGTATACCTTCAAAATATTGGCATCAGTGCTATAATAACCTGTATTGTGTGCCAATTTCTGGCTGGAAGTTTGCCAGTTTGTGGGGGCAGGCCTTTGTGTATGGTTCAAAAGCAAACAAAAGTATCCATCTGGTCATTAGAAATGCCATATGATTTTTTTAGAGGAGGCAAAATATACTTTTGCCTCAATTTCCCTCTCTCTAGGACAATACCTGATGAAAGCAGAACACTTAGGAAATAAAAGACATGGTTGATTATATGATTTACACTATATTTTCCCAGAACTGTACTTCACCTTATTAAATTCCACTCCAAATGACAGTTTACTGAAGTAGTAAATACTAAAGTTTATATAAAGATCAGATGGGGAATTTATTAAAGTGTGTGTAAATGTGTATGTGGGTGTTGACTTGGGTTTGTTTTTCTCAACAGACTAAATTTGAAAACCCTTTATGAAAGCTAGTAGCCTTTAATCTGTAGTCTCTGGTATGAATCACTTTTTCTCAAGACCATTTGACCACCTCCTAGGATTATGTTTTTTTAAACAATCTTTTCAAAAAAGGTAAAATGTAACACTTTCTTAGCAGTGCTTCCATTGCCACTCTGGGCACCCGGCCTGACAGCTCTCAGCTTCACGGCTGGGCATGCATGGCGCATGCGTGAGTCGCGCTGCGCTCCTGTAGTGGACAGGCGATCTCTTGGGACCTGTCATGTGTCCCAGAAGATCGCCTAGAGGGAGGGACCGCCTAAGGCAAAAAATGAGCAGTCTCCTTGGCGGTCCCTGTTTGGAAAGAGGAAGTGGGACAGGAAGTCCCCCTCCTAATGAAGCCCCCACCCCCACCCAAAAAAATTACATGCCAAATGTGGCATGTAAGGGGGCGAGGAGTGCTTAAAGCGGAAGTTACATTTGTGGGTATCTCTTTTACAGTGGGTTAAAGTAAAGAAAAAGTAAACTACTTGGATTTAGACATTTTCAAACAAGGAAACAACATATATACTTGCACATTTTTAAAAACAAAGACCGGAATAGTTAGATTCCCACCTCGAGCGTCCACCACCCTTAATGGATTTCAGGTATATCTAATGGCCAGCTAATGAGGGTGAAAATAAATTGCAACCTTCAAGAGGACTATGAAGCACGATCCACTTTGTTACTAAATAGATTTGAACAAAAGGGATACAAACGCCCACAGCTTGTAAAAACACAAAAAGAAGTAGGATTAATGGATAGACAACAATTACTTCCCCCGAAAATAAAAAAGAATGAAAAATATGATTTAACCTTTTGTACTGAATTCAACAGGCAACACAAACAAATAGAAAAGATTATTAAGATTCATTGGCCCATTTTGCTTAGAGACCCAGTTTTGGTCAAAACATTACCTAAACGGCCAAAATTCATTTATAGACACCCACCAATACTGAAGGACAGAATTGTTAAAAGTATTTCTGACCCCTCTAAAAAAAAATGGTCACCTTTTTCGACCAAATTGGATTCTTTAAATGTGGCAAATGCCTGATATGTAGAACATGCATCGGAGGAAAGAAAAAAAACGCATTTTCAATCTAAAACTACCAGACAGATATATGAAATACCCAAGTTTATCACATGTGGCACCACACACGTTTCATATCTTTTGAAATGTGAGTGTGGTCTCCAATATGTGGGCAGAACTACCAGAGAACTCAAAGTGAGACTACGACAACACGTTAATAACATTAAAAATGGATTCCGTAAGCACAGCTTATTATGCCATTTTAGAAGATTCCACAATAGGGATCCTTCTAAACTATTTTTTTTGTGGCATTGATAGAGTAGAAAAAAACTGGAGGGACACCAGTTTGAAACAGGCCATCTCACAAAATGGAACCTAATGGCTATACCAATTAGTCATTAACACCTAAAGGATTAAACGTGGACTTAGATGTGAATTGTTTTATAAGCAATTTAAAATGTTTACTTTAATTTATTTTCAATTTAATTTTAATCCTTATTATTGTTTGTTTTTTTAATGTTTTTATATACTTTTTTGAATGTTGACCAATCTGTATATACTTATTAATCTATATCAGAATAGAATTATTGTTATTGGGAATAATTTATAGCCATTTGAAATAGGGGATCATTAATATGATTAATATGTAATGTACAACATTGTATTCATTGGTTGTACATTCCCATTTCGGGAATCTTTTCAAACATTGCCGCCCATATTAGATTAGTCAACATATGTAGATAAAACAAACAACAGATATATTGAGAAGGCAATTTGTTGCGTAAATACCATACTAAGCACAACATATACATAATTAAAAGACAACATTGAGTAATAGAAAGATGGTAATAGAAAGTGCTCATGGCGATATGAGCACTTCCTATGGAAACAGAAAGTGATCTCATACTGTTCACACATGCAGTGGGAGTACCAAAATGGATGTATTAGCACTTCCTGGTCCGGCGGAAACAGGAAGTGATGGGAATTATTACTGCGCACTTAGAGTAGTAGGAGTTACCGGGTGTAGTAGGTGGGATTTAATGCATAAGAGGCAACTACTAGCTTCACCGTGAAAGCTGGGAAGGTGATAACTAAATTTGGATATAGGATAAACCAGACGCTTCTAATATAACGATGGAATGAAGGTGTTATTTTCACCCATATAATTATCACATCCAACAGCCCTAGCCATTGATGGGAGATACCATCTCAATACAACAACAGGCATGTTTAAATATTTTTGCTAGTGAGTAGGGTGGGGACCCAGGAGGGGGCACGGAGTGTCACCAAGATCTACACCAACTGCGTGTTTTACACAGGTTAAATACACTATATGGATGGACTTTATATGATTGCACTTTATTTGTTTTGCACTGCAATCTCTATAGCACTTTATATTGTTAAGCAATACTATGTGATTGATTATATTGATGTAGACACTTTATTATTATATTTTGTAACAGTGTTTACAGTGTCAGATTTGTCTGCCGTAATGTCGCTGTCTGACTAAAAATCTCTGACCATTCCTAGTAAAAAAAATAAAAAATAAATAAAATTCCATAAATCTATCCCATAGTTTGTAGACAATATAACTTTTGTGCAAACCAATCAATATATGCTTATTGGGATTTTTTTTTACCAAAAATATGTAGCAGAATACTTATTGGCCTAAATTGATGAAGACGTTATTTATTTTTATTTTTTTCATCGGATATATAGTTTTATAGAATAACGTAAAAATATATATTTGGTCCTTTTTGTTTATAGCGCAAAAAATAAATGCAAAAGTGATCAAATACCACCGATAGAAAGCTCTATTTGTGGGAAAAAATTAGATCGATATTATTTGGTTAGTGTCGCATGACCACGCTATTGTGAATTAAAGTAACGCAGTGCCGAATCGCTAGAAAGTGGCCTGGTCATGAAGGGGGTAAAACCGTCCAGGGCTGAAGAGGTTAAGCTGCCCATACACCAGTAGATTTTTATATATATAACTTTTTTTTATATATGTACTGTATATTGAACACATGTTCTTATTACATTTGATGACTTGAGGAATATTCTAAAGTACTTCAAAACGTTGTTTGGTTTTAACATTTGATTTGGAAATTAATTAACTTCAAGAACAAAAAATGCATTTAGTGTTAGAATTTTGACAATTATTTTCTGTCCTGCTCCTTCAAAATTGTCTGGTCACTGTGGTTGAAAATGAGTTGATTTCACTCCACTAATGATCAGAGAATTGAGAAAGCATTCCTAAAATGAAAAAAAAGTTTATGGCCAATCCAAACCAGTGCTGAGGTGTTGTTCACATTGCAGGTTTCTGTTACATCAGAGGGGGCGGGGTCACCCATACGTCATTGGGGAACCCCTGGCTTCCCTCACCAGCGTCAGAGGGGGCGGGGTCAGGTGATGGGTGGCCCCGCCCCCCTAATATAAGAAACGTCAGCGCTGGGATCCCCGCAGTATCTCCTCAGTGGAGACAGAAGATGGATGCATGGATGGACTGTGCTGGACTGAAAATCACCCGACTCTGGATCAGATCAGCCATCGCTGGACCCTGTAGAGATGATCACACGTCACTGGATAGCAAGAGTGGATTAGCACCGCTGGAATATTTTATATATTTTTTTTTAATAAAGGAATTTTTCAAAAGTGTGTTTGTCTTATTTAACCATTTTTTACACTTTCTTTGTGAAATGGTAGGGGTACCCCCTTACCATTTCAAACAGCGGGGGGGTGGGATCTGGGGGTCCCCTTGTTAAAGGGGGCTTCCAGATTCTGATAAGCCCCCCGCCCGCAGACCCCCACAACCACTGGCCAGGGTTGTGAGGATGAGACCCTTGCCTCCATCAACATGGGGACATGGTGCTTTGAGGGGTCACAGACCCCCCAAGCATCCTCCAAATGTTTAGGGCCTGGTACGGTTCAGGAGGGGGGCACTCTCTCATCCCCCCACTTTTCCTGCGGCCTGCCAGGTTGCGTGCTCGGATAAAGGGTCTGGTATGGATATTTAGGTGACCCCCACGTAATTTTTTAAAAAAAAAAATTGACACGGGGTTCCCCTTAATATCCATACCAGACCTGAAGGGCCTGATAATTGGATTTAGGGGAACCCCACGCTTTTTTTTATTTTTATTTTTTATCAATGAATGAATTGTCGGCTCCCGTAATACAGAGAACACTCAGACTTTTTTTCCTTGCGAAATTACACTTTGTGCAGGGAAAGTTCTAAGCACAGGAAACATGCGCCCCATCACAGGCCCCATCACAGGCATACTATAGACACCCCCAAGTACAAAATTTAAAGGAATATTACACTTTTATTGTTTCTCTTTAATCATTATTAAAATCACTGCTCCTTTTTTTTGCATTGATCCATGTCCCCTGGGGCAGGACCCAGGTCCCCAAACTTTTTTTAGGACAGTAACTTGAACTAAAATTAGCACTTTTGATTTTGAACGTTCGAGTCCCATAGACTTTAATAGGGTTCTAAAATTCACACGAAGTTTAGGTCTGTTTGCAGGTTCTGGTGCGAACCGAAAAGGGGGGTGTTCGGCTCATCCCTAAATGGAAAAAACTGTCCAAAATATGTGTGCCAAGCTTGTAGCATCATACTCCAAAAGACTTGAGGCTGTAATTGGTGCCAAAGGTGCTTCAACAAAGTATTAAGCAAAGGCTGTGAATACTTATGTGCATGGGATGGGGTCTTGTCCCGCTCTTCGCTTCTTCTGTCGGGCCTCCACTATCTTCTTACAGCTCTTTTACTAGCGTTGGCCTGGTCTTGTCGCTGTCGCCACCGCCTTCTTCTTCTTCTTCTTCTTCTTCTTCTTCTTCTTTTCTTCTTCTTCTTTTTCTTCTTCCTTCCGATGTTGACACGACGCTCTCCGGCCATAATGGCAGGGACGTGTTGTGCTGCGACTTGTATAGGCATAAGGGGCGGGGTCACCGGGTGATGTCACATGGTGTCCCCACCCCTTATGATGTCACAGTCCAGGGGGCTGTTGGGGGCACACAGCCTGGTACGGTTCAGGAGGGGAGGTGCTCGCTCGTCGCCACCCCCTTTCCTGACCGATTGGGCTGTGTGCTTGGATAAGGGTCTGCTATGGACTTTGGGGGACCCCCACGCCGTTTTTTCAGCATAGGGGTTCCCATTTAAATCCATACCAGTCGACGGGGCTCATGAAGTGTCATTAAACAACACCGTGGGGAAGATGTCACACTGCATCCAACCACAGCCTGAACAGGAAGGAGGGCCGACCAAGGAAGACAGAGAGGGGATCTATCACCACTTAGAGCTGAGATGATGACCACTGTCAAAGTCCTACCTCCTGGATTGGCTTATATGATGGACACCACACTGGTCCAATGCTGGGAAATTAGGGGATCTAGCGGTGATATATCCCCTCTCTGTCTGGCCTGGTCGGCTCTCCTCCCTGTTCAGGCTGTGATCGGATGCAGTGTGTCACTGCCTGATCGCTTCTCCATTACTACCACCAACCCTGCATGTCGGTTTGGGCCCTCATGGTTATTAGATATGGCCGTCGTCAAAAAATGTGACCAACCCATGTGACATATACCATGTGACACCGCCCCATTGTCACTATATAAGTGGCCGCGCAGCGCGGCTCTGGCATTCCGGCCGGAGAGATCGTCGAGGCAACATCTCCTGGAGAAGAAGAAGAAGAAGAAGAACGGAAGGCGGCGGCGGCGACAGAAGACCGGGCCACCGCCTGTAAAAGAGCTATAAGAAGGTGCGGTGGCCCGGCAGAAGAACCGAAGAGGGGGACAAGACCCCCGAAGTCGGGAGAAGAGGCCGGCGGCGGGGAGGAAGAAAGCCGGACTCCTCCGCTAGCAAAAGAGCTACAAGAAGATAGCGGAGGAGTCCGGCGAGAAGACCCCCGAAGACGGAAGACCCCCGGAGCTGTGCAATAAAATATTTTAACCCTGTGTTGTGTTTTTTTTGTACTTTTTTTTCACAGGTGAATGGGTAGGGGTACATTGTACCCCATACTCATTCACATAGGGTGGGGGGCCGGTATCCGGTGGCCCCCTTATTAAAGGGGGCTCCCGGATTCCGATAAGCCCCCCGCCCGCAGACCCCGACAACCAACGGCCAGGGTTGTCGGGAAGAGGCCGTTGTCCTCATCAACATGGGGACAAGGTGCTTTGGGGTGGGGGGGCCGCGCGGCCTCCCCTTCCCCAAGGCACCCCCCATGTTGAGGGCACGCGGCCTGGTACGGCTCAGGAGGGGGGGCGCTCGCTCGCCCCCTTTCCTGGCCGGCCGGGTAGCGTGCTCGGACAAGGGTCTGTTGTGGACTTGGGGGGCACCCCCACGCCGATTTTTTTCGGCGTTGGGGTTCCCCTTTAAGTCCATTCCAGGCGGCGGGACCAGCGACGTCTCCTTCGCAGGCCCCGCCTACCTGGAGACGCGCTCGAAATGAGCGGACTTTCCTCCGCGTGTGTGGGCAAGTCCGTTCATTCAAAAGTTTGGACGGACTGTCTGTCGGATTGTCTGACGAACTTAGTTGGGCAGACAATCCGCCCGTGTGTACGCGGCCTTCCTCTGATTGGATACAATACACCAGTCATGTTTCCGTTAATTTGGATCCGAAATTCGTTAACTAAATTTCATATTTCTTATGAAATTCGTAAGCATAGAGATTCCCATAGGGTTCCCACCATCCCTGTGCTGATTTCCTGAGGTTTTAACTTTTAGGTTCATTAACTTTTCGTAAAAATTACGAATTTTCGTTGTGAATTTGGATCCGAAATTCGTAAACGAAATTTCGTATTTCGTATGGAATTCGTATGCATAAAAATTTGTATTTCGGATTTGTACGAATGTCTGAATTTTCAGGCAATCGTACGAATTTTCGATTTGTAAGAAACGAATCGCACATGTCTAATGGTTATTTGGTGTGAACGAGCCCTCATAACACTGAAGCCTTTGGCTACTTTCATGACGTATCTTTCTACCAAATTAGCATAGCTCCCAACTGTCCCTGATTTCGAGAGACTGTCCCTGATTTTGAGGGACTGTTCCTGATTCAGTGTTGCCATCCTTCAGTATTTTTACTGGCAGCTGGTAAAAAACAGGTAATTTTCTCCTGCTAGTAAATGCCAGTAAAAATAAAAGGTTGCCAGTAAAAAATATGGCTGTGACCCGGAGCCAGCCGAGACCATAAGAGTGCCTGCTACAGTGTGTTCGGGTGGCTCTGGTGAAGGTGGTGCCTGAAAATGTCCTGTGATGTCATGGTGCAAGGGAGCCAAGCAGAGCGGCCAAAGCCTTGTGCGTGGGTCTGCGGGATGGGAGCAAGGCAGGCCCGGAGCGGGACCATCAGTGCTGGTTGGACTGGAGGGACCACCTGGCTTGAAGAGAGACTGTCACTATGACTCAGGAGGGGACGTGTCGGTAATCTATACTGCTGCACACTGCTGTCAGTATCACCGTGAGAGTCAATTTCATGTGTGTGACACCTGTTCTAATATCTTGCCCTCCTGAGCCCTGTCCCTGAGCTACTTACTATTTTGAAAATAAATAAGAAATATGTTTGTTGCCTTATTATCTACCTTAAATTACATTGCTAATTACATATTGTACTTGGTTTTAGCCTAAATAGTGACATTTTGTACTTAAAACTGTAATTTTGTAACTTTTGGAAATGCCAGTAAAAACGTGGCTGTGCCAGTAAATTTTGGGTGTTGTGTCAGTAAATTTCAGTCTGTTAGGTTGGCAACACTGCCCTGATTTCAAGGAATTGCCCCCGATTGGTCCCTCTTTACTCTCCTTTTGCCCCTAATTTTGTTTTGATCAATATAGTTGTAAATAAAATGCAATTTTTATTTTTCAAAAAGTGTTTTCCAGTGCTAAACCTTCCATCCAATTTCTACATTGCTGCTTTTGTAAATTTCTAAAGTTAGAATAAAGGAATAGTCATAATAAATCATTATTTTTCTATAATTCTCCTTTTAAGGGGTCATGGCAGGGGGTGTGTCCTATGCCTACATACTTTTACTTATAGGTATCCCTCGTTCTCAAAAAGTTGGAAGGTACAAATTAGTGGAGCTTAGTAAATGAGATTTAGCTTCACTGTGCAAAAAAAAAAAAAACACGTGCAAGGAAAAAAAAGCCAAAACTTCTTTTTTGCTTGCATGTGACTGGATGATGGAAGTCAGCAGAGTTTCCCCTCTTTTCCTAAACTTTGGAGCAACAGCATTTGCCAAGTGCACATTCTATTTGCCTTTACTTTAGTAAATCAACCCCATTGTGTTGCTTATTGAAAGAGAAGCAGTGTCAGCTATTCTTATATGCACAGTTTTAATAGGTTTACTTTAAATGTAAATTCTGGGCAAACACACAGCACACTGAATACTCTGTGGATATTCACATTAAGGAACGGCTTTAACTATAAAAGGATTAGTAATCAGTAGCTGCAGCCAGTTTTTTAATCCAGGCACCCTGCCAGGCAGCACAGCCAGATTCTCCACCTCCACTGTGGCATCAGCATGGCAAAGCAATGAACACTGCTGGGTGCTCACTCTGCTGTCTTCTTTTGTTATTAAGATTACAGTCAGCACATGTGCATTGCAGCAGACCCTGATTGGCTACTACTGCTGCCAGTGTGAGTTTTGCCGGAAACTGAGAAAAAGACAAACACTAAGGCCCCCTTCACACTGCTCTGTAGCAAAAAAAAACTGATAAAGCTATGACAAATCCTGTATAGAGCAGGAGCATGGGCAGCTCTTCCAGTCACAGTTCCTAAAAGGCAAAAATGTACCTCATCACCTCATGTCACATAGCCAATCATCCTTAGTCACTTTTCATACTGCGCGTTACCATGCCCCCATCAGTTAAGGCTCGCTTTCCCTATGAGGGTCAAGGGGTCTTAATTTCCTCGTCATTTGACTGCAGGCATGTGCCTTTCCATGAACCACACTTTGATGGCAGCCCACTTTTAAACCAACATTGTTACCAAATTAACAGTGGAAATAAACCTGTTCCCTGTAAAATAGTAAATACCTTTACTACTGTCAGAGCCTTTGAATGACGCTTTAATAAAGAAGAGTCAGTGACTGAAGTCTCTTAAAGCAGTAGTAAACCGCTGCGTGTGTTTTTTTTTTTTTTTCAACTTGCAAGGTAAGGCCTGCAAGGTAAACCCCAGCTTCCCATGGTTGCACTAATGGCGGTCCTTGAGTCATTGGTATCCCTGGTGGAAGTGGGAAAAGACTCAGGGAGACACACCCCCCCCTTTCCCTGCTCAGTCTGTCTCATCTGATTCTGAGCCTGATGCCACAGGGGACATGACCCATCCAGGGGGGTTTAATATTTCACCCCCTGACTTGTCCAATAGTAAGGATGAGTCCTCCGCGGTCTCAGCAGTGAGTAAAAAAGTGCTGGTGGACGCACTTGTTACTGCGTTGCAGGAGACTCCAAAGATCGAGCATGTGGTTGACAGGGCCACAGATGTGGTTGTGTCCTTTGGTACGCATAAGTCACCTTGCACACCAAAGGTGTTTCCTTATGTGCCTTATTTTGATTGGTTGTTCCCATTCCTTATAGGTAAACCTAAGTCACCCTTTGTGGTCCCCAAACGTTTCTCAGTATGCTACCCCTTTGAAGAATCACTTTTAAAAACGGTGAACTACCCCACCAGTGGTGAACCCTCCCAGTAGAGGA
Organism: Lithobates pipiens; assembly: GCF_037356315.1. Classification (NCBI taxonomy): domain Eukaryota; kingdom Metazoa; phylum Chordata; class Amphibia; order Anura; family Ranidae; genus Lithobates; species Lithobates pipiens. Next base: position 90,416,066 of record NW_027507788.1, read on the forward strand.
AGAGAAATCCCTGTCCTTTAGGGACCCGGCTCACAGGAAAGTGGAGGCTGTGGCATGCAGCATGTTTACTATGGCTGGGTTGGCATTGCGTCCAGTCTTGGCCTCGGCCCTGGTGTTCCAGACTCTAACTGAATGGGCCAAACTTTTGTGCCAGGGTCTGGGTAGTGAGCAGATTCCCACTGCTTAGGCTGATTTGGCGGACCAGTTGGTCCATGGGCTTCAGTATATTTATGATGCACTCCTGTGCTATTCAAGCTTTCTGTTTCAGCAGTGGTGATTAGATGTATGCTGTGGTTTGAGAATTGGTTGGCAGACCAAGCCTTTAAAAAAAGCTCTCATTGATCTGCCCTTTCAAGGTGACCACCTGTTTGGGCTACACTGGATGACATCATTAAGGGTGTCACAGGGAGGAAGAGTACCTTCCTGCCTCCATCTAGGAAAGGGAAGGAGCCTCATTGCAGATGGGGGGCCTTCCTTCTTAGCCCATAAGAAATTCTTCCGGGCTCCCGGGACTGTAGATAAAGAAAACAGATCTCTCAGGTCTTCAGGGAAGTTCCAAGCAATCTTTGACTGGTAAGCCTAGAGCAGGCTTCTCTGGATCCATTGACAAGACTCCTTCAGCATGAAGGTCTGCCCTCACCCATTGCTGGGTAGGGGGGACATCTTTGCATGTTTTCCAGATTCATAGACCTCCTACATGTGCTTTAAGGAGGTCCACAAATTGAATCTTTTGGGGCTACCAAAGAAGGGGGACAGAGTTTATCCACTTCAGGGGCCCTGTGTCTCCCTGTGTGGGCTATAATTCCTGTAAAGGTTTGAGTGATGTCCGAACTACCCAAGGTCCACTCTAACCCCATCCAGGAAATCGAGTTACCTGGGTCTGACTCTGGAGTGAATGCTGACCAGGTTAGTATTTTTTCTTCTCAAGCGTCAGCCCCTTCAGCAGGTTCAGTTAAACAGAAAGTAACTGAGGCTTGTGGCAATCTCGTGGGTTCCTCTGGTAGACACTGCAGTGGTCCTTGTGCCACTGCAGGGCCAACACCTTCCTCTTCTGCGGTGCCTGCAAGGGACTGAGGGCAAAAGTCTTCTGGTCATTCTGGTGGCTGTAAACCTCCCTTGGAAGCTACCTCTCAAAGAGGACCAGTTGTACGGAGGGCTGAGCTTCCATCCTGCTTTTCAGTAAATGGTTTTAATAGCCTAGCTATTGAAAGCCAGGTACTGAGAGATAGAGGTCTGTCGGGATCAGCGATCCCTACTACAGTGAAGGCGAGTAAGTCGACTTCTGTTAAGATAGAACATCGTACGTGGAAAGCGTACATTTCTTGGTCTCTTTTGGCACCATGAGATTTAAACTTAGTGCTATTGGTTCTCCAGAAACCTCCATTCGAAAATATTCAGAAGATTCCCTTACCTACGTTGTCGCAGAAGGTGGCATTCTTGGTGGCTATTACCTCGGCCTGCAGGGTTTCAGAGTTGGTGGCATTATCCTGTCATAGTCCCTATTTAGTACTCCATAGGGATAAAGTGGTTCTTCGTCCCTGCCCATCATATCTGCCCATGGTTGTCTCTGACTTCCTTTTGAATGAGGACATTGTGTTGCTGTCCTTGTGTCCCAAGCCCTCTCATCCCAAGGAATTTACTTTGCATACCTTGGATGTGGTTCGTGCGTGTGATTAGAATGTATCTGGAAGCCACTGACTCCTTTCGGAGGTCAGACCCACTTTTTTTGGTTACACAGGGACCAAGGAAAGGGCTGTCCGCTTCCTCGGCTACCATCTTCAGATGAATCAGACAGACTGTGACTCAGGTCTATTCTATTAAGGGTCGGGTTCCTCCTTTCCCTGTTGGGCGCATAGTACTTCTTGTGCCTTCCGTCGTCAAGCGTCAATATAACAGGTTTGTAAGGTGGCCACTTGGTCTTCAGTGCATACCTTCACAATAATCTCTAAAGTAGGTATTTTGGCATCTGCGGATGCTTCTTTTTGCCGCAAAGTTTTGCAGGCTGCTGTTTAACGGGGGGTGGGGGGGTTCCCTCTTGACGGGTGATTTTTCTTTAAAAAATGTTATTTCAGTTGGGGCTCCTGTGACCCGATTAAGGCTCATGTGTCCTGGTTAGGGCTCATGTGGTTAGCCTTCGGTTATTTTGCCCACCCCTCATTTTTCTTTGGCACTGCTTTGGGACGGCCCAGTGGTCAAGATTAAGGAGGCGCTTTCTGTCCCTGAATGAAAGAGAAAATTGGATTTTTCGGGAGTTTGACGGACACAGCACCCACCGTGGAGTTTGATACTTCTATTACTGCTTGCTACTAAACTGAGTACCTAAAGCAGGGAGGGGGTTATATACTTATTGAGGACAGCCTATAGGCGTAGCCAGTTTTTTTTTTCATTCTGCATAGTCCTACTCCTGCGGAGGCAATATAACCCAATGGTCAAGATTAAGGAGGCGCTGTGTCCGTAGATGAATGGTAAGTACACAAATCTAATGTTTGGCCATTAGTGGTCTGCGTATGGTAGAGCTGGAGGGGAAGAGAGCACAACCTTTGCCTCCTTTTAGTCTCTCCCTCCTCCACAGCAACAACTTTGTCCTCTGTCCAACTAAGTAAATGGAAGTATTCATTCTGATTTGAGCATTTTAGTCAACCAATCAGTGGGTCAGAATCCTAACAGAGATCCATTAGCATTTCAGTAAAGCTAGAATCTTTAAGTGAAAGTCATAGGCTCCCCAGGTATGTAGATATAAGACAGACAATAAAGAATGTACAACAAATATGTTACATGTAAATTAAACATCAGAAAGGTGAGTGTTGGCTTTTAATAAAAAGAAAATTCTATCATACAATTGTGGTTTAGTTACATTAAAAATGAAGTTGTTTTGTCTTATTATATTCCACGACCAGAATGTCCTGAGAGATCAGCAGTGAGCCTTTTACAATTATTTGCATTGAATTGCAAAATATGACATTCCTCCTGAAGTCACTACTGGGCCATTTTTTATTACTGTTGTCTCTCATGGCAAAACCTATTCTGTGCTGCTATTTCTCTAACTGTTCATTACCCATTCTGTAAGGTCAGGTTATACCACCGGAGAGCTGGGAAAAAAAGCTAGCCTCATCAGATATTTCCAACCTCAGTCTCATGCCGTAAAGTCTTCGCGTTGCAGCTTTTCTTTTTTTTTTTATCCATTGAAATCTAAAGCTGGTGTTTAGCATTTTGTCAGCGCTTTTTTTCATACTCCATCATATGCTGTCTCGCCTGCTAGTCGGAAGGTCTTTATACAGCTGTGTGGGCAGTTTCAAGGGCAAATGTATTACTTGTATTGCAGCCCAAGGTTCCTGATGGACAAGCAGAGGCTAATCAGCCATGTGGCAGGGGGTACTAGGAAGACTGGGAAAAAGTGGCAGCATTTCATTAGTTAATTAAGATCAAGGATATTTTTGGGGAAGAGAGAGTCACTTAAACCAATCAGCCATAACTTTTTTACCACCTACTTATTGAGTAGGTTCCCCCTTTGTCTTCAAAACAGCCCTGGACCATTGAGGCATGGATGCCACTAGACCTCTGAAGGTATTCCGTGGTATCTGGCACCAAGCCATTATTAGCACATCCTATAGGTTGTGAGATGGGGCCTCCATGCATCGGACTTGTTTTTCCAGCACATCCCACAGATGCTCCATTCAATTGAAATGTGGAGAATTTGGAGGTCAAGTCAACACCTTGAACTCATTGTATTCCTCAAACCATTCTTGAACCACATGTGCAGTGTGGCAGGGTTCAATATCCTGCTGAAAGAGGCCACAGCCATCAGGGAATAACGTTACCATGAAGGGTTGTATTTGGTCAGCAACAATGTTTAGGTACGTGGTAGGTGTCAAGTAACTTCCACATGAATGGCAAGACTCAAGGTTTCCCAGCAGAACTTTGCCAAAGCATCGCACTGCCTCCTCCGGCTTGCCTTTTTCCCATACTACATCCTGGTGTCATCCCTTCCCTTGGTAATCGACGCACACACATCCCGCCATCCATAACATGTAAAAGACGCGATTAGACCAGGCCACCTTTCTCTGTTTCTCTGTTTTCTTTCCTTTATATTCCTTTCTTTCCATTATTTCCACAGGGTGATCCAACCAATAAGTGTTATTTTTCAAATTCCTTTAATCACTTCGGCTCCGGAAGGTTTTACTCACTTCATGACCTGGCAATTTTTGGCGATACGACACTGAGTTGCTTTAACTGCCAGTTGCATGGCAGTGTGATGCTGTACCCAAATATTATTGATGCCTTTTTTTCCCCACAGATAGAGATTTCTTTAGGTGGTATGTGTTCGCCTCTGTGCTTTTTTTTATAAACCAAAAAAGCGACCGACAATTTAAAAAATATATATTTTTTTTATTTTCTGCTATGATACATATCCAAAAAAAAATCAAATTTATTCATCAATTTAGGCCAATGTGTATTCTTCTAGATATATTTTATAAAAAAAAAAAAATTCCAATAAGCATATATTGAATTGTTTGCTCAAAAGTTATAGTATCTACAAACTACGGGATAGATTAAGGGATTTTTTTTATTTATTTTTTTACTAGTAATGGTGGCAATCTGTGATTTTTTTAAGAGGACTGTGACACTGCAGCGGACAAATCTGACCCTTAATGACACTTTATGGGGACCAGTGACTCCAATACCGTGATCGGTGCTATAAAAATGCACTGATTACTGTATAAATGGTACTGGCAGGGAATGGGTTAACACCAGGGGCGATCAAAGGGTTAAATGTTCCCTAGGGAGGTGCTTACTAACTGTGTGGAGCAGTGTCACACTGAAGGAAAAGAGAGATCTGTTATTGAGCTTAGCTGAATCTCAAGATCTCTTTCCCTTCCTGACAAATCTGCCGTTTGCCTTGTTTACACAGGCAGACGGCTGAGCCGTCTCTCCTGTGAATGATCAGCTGGTCTCAGTGGCCATCATGGCTGCTGGACCCGCTGATTGGCTCCTGTTTTGTCCAATCACAATGCGCCCCCTAAACTGCACCCGGGCAGCCCTGCCCCAGTAAATGTTCATAGGGCGGTTAACAGACCAACCTGTCCAGCAAAAATGGCAGTTAGAGTGGTGGAACAAATTATTTACCACCCACACAGTTGCTTACAAAATTTGGCTTTTATTAATTTAAAACCTTTATCCTAAAATAAAAAAAACTGTTGCTGTAACTTCTTATACAGTGTTAGCTGTATAAATCTGCTAGTTCATATAATGTTCCCCTCCCCCCAGACTGACAATCTTGCTTTCCAAAGGTGTCTGCTTTACTATTTCATCCAGAATGCAGAATTTCTAGGACAGGAAGTGTCCTCCAGTTGAAATAAGTGCATAAAAGCAAACAAAAAAAAAGAAAAGAAAGAAAACGAATGCAGCCACCACATCTACGGATTGGTAAGCTACAATATATTACATTTGCAAAAGGGCAATTAGTACCTTCTGAGGGTTATGGAAGCTGATTTTTTCATAAACAAATTGGGAAAAAAAAAACACAAATATAAAGAACATAATTTAACCCTTTCCCGCCCACGCTTCAGCCGAAAAACGGTTACAGCATGAGCCTAAATTGCCGGGAGAGCGTCCAAGTGATCAGTGAGTCAATGAGATTTGGCTGATCATAGATCGGAGTAAAGGGCTGATCCTGACCCCTTACCACATGATCAGATGTCAGCCAAAGACAGCTGATCACGTGATGTAAACAGAGCCATTAATTGGCTATTTTTTTTCCTCACTCTGACAGTGAAAAAAACTGTGAGGAAAAAAAATCCCACCACCGGCTTCTGTCAGAGGGACATCGATCACGGAGAGCCACAGCTTCATCTGTGCCCACCAGTGCCACCTATCATTGCCCACCGGTGCCACGATCAGTGCTGATCAATGCTGCCAAGCAGTACCCATCAGTGCCTAATCATCAGTGCTGCCTGTCAGTCACCTATCAGTGCGCTTTAGTGCCACTTCAGTGCTTATCAGTGCAGCCTCATCAGCGCACATCGATGAAGGAGAAAAATTACCTATTTGCAACATTTTGTAACAAACTATGAAAACAGTGTTTTTTTTCAAAATGTTTGATCTTTTCTTTGTTTAGCAAAAAATAAAAACCCAAATAATGATTAAATACCACCAAAAGAAAGCTCTATTTGTGTGAAAAACAATTTCATATGGGTACATTTTAACATGAACGCTGGCTGAAAATTGGCCTGGTTAGGAAGGGGGTTTAAGTGCCCAGTAGGCAAGTGGTTAAAAGCTAAACTTTGCAACCCCCCAAGTAAATAAACCCCTATAAATAAGGAAAAAATGTATATTCTTTTCTTTTCTTTTTTTCCATTCAATTAGCTAAAATTAGTTTTCGCTTTGGCAAAATTGCCAAAGTTACTCCACCTGTCTCCAACCAGGAACTTTTTATTGAATATGTTTGGATAGGCCCGCAGAAGACAGTTACTGTAACACAGGAGGCTTTATACCCCATCTCTTTTATTAAGCTGGGCCTATATACTAGATACTCTTAGGGCCGGTTCACACAGCGGGCGATGCGAGGCGACACGACTCGCCTCGCCTCGCTCCCGCAAGTCGCCCCCGTTCTGTACAATGGAACCGTTCTGAGAGGAGCGACTCGAGTCGCTCCGACTCAGAAAAAAGGTTCCTGTACTACTTCTGGGCGACTTCAGAAGTCATCTGCAAGTCGCCGCAGAGGCCGCCGCAGGTCGCGGCGGGGCAAGTCGGAGACGCCTCGCCGCGCCTGCAGTGTGAACCGGCCCTTACCCTTCTTTCTCGCTTGCCTATTTAATAAAAATGTTTTCAAACTATTTTTGTTTCGTTTTCAGTTACTGAAACAAACAAAAGTTGACTCCAGCAGTGAGTCATGGTGGAATCTGAGAAAAGCAGTGAGCCTATTAGAGGTTTGAAATATCACCTCTGCATCTGGCTTCAGAGATATTTCCAGCTGACTCATTTTTTACGCCTGGGACATGAAAATGTGTCTGTTAATAATGCCCACCCTTACACCTGTGGCGTGTATCACTTATAGTATGAAAGCTCAGGTTGGTCTCTGGCAAAAGAAAATTTTGATTTTAACCACTTCAGCATCAGAAGATTTGGCTGCTCAATGACCAGCAGGGCAGCCACCAGAAATTGCGGGGCCCCTTAGACTGCTTTAGGCCTGGCCCCCCCCAGGCCTGACTGCCAACATTCCCCAGGGCCTGCCCACTGGCCGTCCCACCGAATCCACCCACTAGCCATCCCATCAAGTCCTTCCGTGCAAACACCTTTTATTTTAACACTTACAACTTCATATATAAAAATGAAAAGTGTATTATAAGTCATCAGTGCTTTCATATTTATATTTTGCCCAAAAGAGACATCTCAAACCAGCAGCTGTACGCTCGCAGCCCCCCTCACACTTGTACGCTCGCAGCCCCTCTTCACATATGTTCTCTCTCAACCCCCTCATACTTGTATGTTCTCAGCCCCCCCAACACCTGTACGTTCTCAGCCGCCCTCACACCTGTATGTTCTCAGACCACCTGACACCTGTACGCTCTCAGCTCCCTTACACCTGTACGCCATCAGCCCCCTCACACCTGTACGCACTCAGCCCCCTAACACCTGTATGCTATCAGCCCCCCTAACACCTGTATGCTCTCAGCCCCCCTCACATCTGTATACTCTAAGCCCCTCTCACACACACACATGTACACAGGCACACACACATGTACACAGGCACACACACATATGTGCACAGACACACACATGTACACATGCACGTAGGCACACACACAGGCACACACATGTACACCACCCCACCCCCATTCCTCTTCAGTTGTACATTAGTCCTTACTTGGAAGGTGCTGTTCCTGGTCCCAGCTCTTGTGCAAAACACACGAGGAGTGCACATGCTGGGATTTACCAGAGGTGGCAGCAAAGAGTCCAATGTCAGTGACACAGCAGCAGCTGCTGAGTCACACACATTCTGAAAGCCAGCGCAGCCACAGATCTTTCATGCAGTCCTCCTTACCTTCTCTCATCCCCTCCAGACAGCAGGGCCCTTCTAGACTCTCGGGCCCCTTACAAGTGTGTGGGCTTGATGACCAGAGCACTTTTCACGGTTTGGCACTGCGCTTTTTTAACTGGTAATTGCATAGTCATGCAATGCTGTACCCAAACAAAATTTGCGTCTTGATGGTATTTGATTGCCTCTGCGATTTAATTTTTTTAAAATATAAATGGAAAAAGAAAACTTTGAAAAAAAAAAAAGAGATTTTCTACTTTTTGTTATTAAAAGAATTTCAATAAACTAAATTTTAGACATACATTTAGGCGAACATGTATTCAGCCACATGTCTATGGTAAAAAAAAAAAAAAATGTCAATAAGCATATATTGGTATGCGCAAAAGTTATAGCGTCTACAAACTAGGGTACATTTTCTGGAATTTACGCGGCTTTTAGTTTATGACTGCCTATCTCATTTCTTAAGGTGCTAAAATGGCAGGGCAGTACAATCCCCCCCCCCCATGACCCCATTTTAAAAAGTAGACACCCCCAAGGAAATCACTGAGGCATGTTGAGCCCATTGAGTATTTTATTTTTTTGTCACAAGTGATTGAAAAAGGACAAAAAAATAATAAAAACAATTACACAAAGTTGTCGCTCAATGATATATTGCTCACACATGCCATGGGCATATGTGAAATTACACCCCAAAATACATTCTGCTGTTTCTCCTGAGTATGGGGCTATCACATATGTAAGACTTTTTGGGAGTCTAGCTGTGTACAGGACCCCGAAAACCAATCACTGACTTCAGGCTTTCTAAGGGCTCACTACCGATCACAGTTTCGGAGGCCATGAAATGTCAACATAGCACTAACCCCCTCCCCAAATTACCCCATTTTGGAATACCTCAATTTCCTCAAAGTCCAGCAACATACCAGTATGTTGCTGGTCCTTGTTGGGCATATGTTGTAATGTTCTTTTTTTCATGCAGCCTGTAGGATGAACGAAAAAAAGAGAGTGATTGGTGGGTATGCCCACCATTAGAATACCGCCCTTCATCCACCCACTTCTAATGTTGGACATACATGCACCATTTTTTTTTTTTTTTTTTTAGCTGTGGTAGTGAAATCACCTCCTACAGCGCTGGAGTCACTGATTTTTAACTTAATAAAACAATTGGAGCCAATGGCTACACTGCTATCAACCTATCCAATCAGGACACGAGACACCGGCCAGAGCTGGTGTAATCGTTCCCGTCGTGAGAATTACGGGGCTCAGGTAAGTATAAGGGGGCCTCAGGGGTATTGCTGCAGCACAGGAGGTTTTTTCACCTTAATGCATTATGGTGAAAAACAGCAAGTGTTTACAATCCTTTAAATCATTACCAATATTGTCAATGTGTTGTCATTTAGCCTAGTTGTGATGAATATGTTCCCAATATTTGATGAACTCATGTAATTATCAACATAGTTTTTTTATACTATATTTGTTGATCAGGCCCTTGAACAATACATTTTGCTCTCAACACTACTGATTTGTATCATATTATAATCCCTATAATGTCTATATACAGTATGTATTATTTGATATGTTTATGTATTTACTTAATACTGACTGGATACTGTGTACCAACTCCTTTTTAATTTCCCTGGTCTAGGTTGGAATTTAGCAAGCAAGAAAAAACAATGTTTACATTTTTTTACTTTTTAAATATGTATTTTTTGGCCAAATGTGTAAGAGGGCAGGGGACAAGAGAGAGAACCTTCCTTAAAATGGGTAATGTTCCACATAAACCCTGGGGAAGGGAGAATTATGGGCCCCTGAAATGTGTGTGTTGTCCTTTCTGTGACCAATATTTTTGAGGGGCCACACTTTGTGGAGACCCTCCGAACCCCAGAAATGTATCTCCACTAAAGGGCTACATTTCTATTGGTAGAGGATCCATATCGAGCACCTCATCTTGGAAACACCCCAGCAACAGGATTGCTAGGAGAGCAAAGGCCCCACTCACCCTTGTCTACAGCTTCACACTGTCATCTGCTGGACCAGTGAGACATTTCTTTATGGTGGCTCCCCTACTGGTATTTGAGATTCTGCAGTGTTTTGGACAAAGAGAGAGCAACACAGAAGAAGCAGATGAGTTTTCTAGTTAGCGGCAACAGGACCATTAGACTGACATAGACCTTAGTCACACACGACAAGCATGATGTGCTTCCTAAAGGCCCCCTTTACTAAAGAATTACTGTTTACAAATAATAAGGGATATAAAAGAATAAGGAATAATAAACTCAGCAAAGCAAGGTCCACAAAGACATGGATGAGCAAGTTTGGGGTGGAGGAACTTGAATGGCCTGCACAGAGTCTTGACCTCAAACCAATAGCGGAGACTGTGAGCCAGGCCTTCTCGCCCACACCAGTGTCTGACCTCACAAATGTGCTTCTGGAAGAATGGTCAAACATTCCCATAGACACACTCCTAAACCTTGTGGACAGCCTTCCCAGAAGATTTGAAGCTGTTATAGCTGCAAAGAGTGGACCAACTCAATATTGAACCCTACGGACCAAGACTGGGGTGCCATTAAAGTTCATGTGCGTGTAAAGACAGGTGTCCCAATACTTTTGGTAATCTAGTGTATGTGAGATTTACCTGAATATGTAATTACAATGTGTTCAGAGAGACAGTTTCTTCTGGACCCACAAGGTCAGAAGGCCTAAGTTTAAAGTGCGTGTCAAGCCAAACTCTATTATCATTTTTGTTTTGTTTTAGAAGAGTGGAGAAGGATTAGCCGCCTTTGAGGTTTTTACTGTTATCTGAGACACCAATAGAAAGCTGAGAGGGGTTGTAGCCTTCCCCTTCTCTAATTTAAAGGCAGTGTATGATCTTTGTGTATAACAATTCTTTTGATAAAAGGATTGTTTCTTCCGGTTACTTGTAAGAACTTGCTGTGATCATTTTCATTGAAACAGAGCAATACATGCTGTTGAAAAATCCATTTAAATTTTAAATAATTATTTTCCTTGTGGATAAATAATTATTTTACACTTCAAGATTGTTTGAAACTATCAAATCTATATTTGAGTATTTCTTTATTTCTACATGAATCTGTCAAAAATGCGATCAATATAATACGAGTAAAGTTATCAATGTGTTAAAACAATATCACAAGCTAAACACGTGAGTGTTAACATTTAAAAATAAAATTATTTTACTTTTATTTTTGTTTGTATATTATCAGGCAAGCTTTCTCATTACTTACACAAACTCTGCTTTCAGTTTTGCCGTATATTACAGAATAGTTGAACTTTACTACCCCTTCTCACAATACATGTTTACCACAATCAAAGAGTGCAGGTGCCATTAAAGCAATCATTGTTATCAGTTTAGCTTAATGTCATTTTTATATCAGTTTGGCACCATTTAAAAGCCCATACTCTTTGAATGTGGTATATACTGTGTGTAGAATTTGGGATGTGGTGTCTTTGGTTTTCCCACTGCCTTTTTTTCCTGTACAATACAAGTCTGTGAGTCGGCCAACCAAAAACAATGCACTCCTTGTGTGACTGATATCTCATCTCAACAATTGTTAAGCCAGGCACCTGAAGAAGGCTGAGCTAAATACTGATCTCCCTCTAGTGGGTAATATTCAAATCTCCAAATTTAATGTAATAAAAATGTGAAAGAGCATTATCTGCCCAAACTCTGCCTGCTGGGACTTAGTGGCTCATTTATGCTGTATTTGAACTGGGCAGGTCTTGGGATTCCCATTGGCTGGGCATAGTCCTGGATATTACTCTGTTATAGGGCAGATGAGAAGCTGGATGCTTTGTTCATCATGCTTCAGCCATGCTCTTGGTTTGGAATATCCAATGATTTGCAACAGCAAGCACATCTTGTACCTTTGTACTGGACCCATTTATGCTGTATTCGAGTTGGACTGGTCTTGGGATCCCCATAAGCTCTTACATAGACTTGAATATTGCTCAGTTTTAGGATAGGTGAGAAGCTGGAGGCACTGTTCATGATGCTTCAGCCGTGCTCTTGGTTTTTAATATCCAATGCAGTCGACACCAAGCACCTTTTATACTGGGCCCATTAATGCTGTATTTGAGTTGGACTGGTCTTGGAATCACCATAAGCTCTTACATAGACATGGATATTTCTCAGTTGAAGGACAGGAGAGAAGCTGAAGGCGTTGTTCATCATGCTTCAGCCATGCTCTTGGTTTGTAATATCCAATGATTTCCAGCAGCAATCACCTCTTGTACTCTTGTATTGGACCCATTTATGCTGTATTTGATTTGGACTGGTCTTGGGATCCCCATTAGCTCTTACATAGACTTGGATATTTCTCAGTTGAAGGGCAGGAGAGAAGCTGAAGGCATTGTTCACGATGCTTCAGCCATGCTCTTGGTTTGTAATAGGGAGATTTTTCGGGCAGCATGTACCTCTTGTACTGGGAAATGCAGAATGCTTTCCATTATTGTGACTAGAAGTGAGGGGGATGTTCTCTGTCTGAACCCAGCTCCATAGTATGAACCATGAGCAAGATCAGTGTATCATATCTATCTATCTATCTATCTATCTATCTATCTATCTATCTATCTATCTATCTATCTATCTATCTATCTATCTATCTATCTACCACAAATATGTTTGTACTTGAGTAGTTGTTCAATGGGGGGGTCCATAATTTGTGCTTATGCAGGACACCTTTAGTGCCATTATTTACCTCTGCCAGTATGTATACCCTTTTACAGACCTTTTGGCTAAATTCCAGTACCCATGTATGAATTTTACTTTACATTTTGGCTGTAGTTGCTCCATTATCTTTTGCACCAGGGCCCTGTGAATTAGTTACACCTCCGGCCGTACTCACTAACACTGCTGTTCTTCTTTCAGTGACTACATCATTAAAGAAAAGACTGTGCTGCTGCAGAAGAAAGACAGCGAAGGATTCGGCTTTGTGCTGAGGGGAGCGAAGGGTGAGGAATTCTCTACTATAATTACTAGGGGTGTCCTGTGTCTCCCTGCTCTACTGGACTGAGACAGAGTGCTGCTGTCCATAGAGAAGTGCAAAGGCATGTTTTCCTGTAACAAGTACAAACGACCAAGATTAAGCCAACCGCATACAAGATGTGAAAGATTTCATCTGTATTACACCTCAAAGAATAACAACCATAGGTACCACTTTAGTCCACCTGGTTGATGATTGAGAACTCCGCTCTACCCAAATCAATCATTCCATGCTGCTGCAGAGCTGTATGATTGGGAGTGATGTATTTTTCTGTCCTCAGCTGATTATGAAAGGCGCCTTCTCTCTACGGAACCCCTAATGGCCAGAAAAATTCATATTTTTCAGCTGTACTTCTGTTTAAAGCTGCATTAATAACTAAAACTCCTTATCTCATCCACTCTCCCTAAAGTACTCTTTAAAGTAGAACCAAGGCCATTTTTTGGTTTTATTTTGGATAGAATAAAGGATGGTTATAACCCTTGCCTTTTTTCTTTTCTTTTTTTTTCTTTTCTTTTTTTTTACTATCTGTGTTCTATTTGGGAGATTTTTCTTCACTTCCTGTCCTATAGGCACAACAGGAAATGAGGAAAATCCCTGGTTGTTACCAGTGTCTCCAGAACAAGTGTCTTCACTAAAAGATTTCTTCTCAATTCCTGTTCTAAAGACAACTCAAAATTTTCCTTTAGGCTTGGTTCACACATTTGCGGCCATGGTTTCAGTATGGCAGTCCGGTGCGGTTCTGTTCACCGGTTCAGGTGCGATTCAGTTGTGAATTTTTACTTGAACCGGACCCTAAAACACACAGGACCCTTTTTAAAACTGTACCGTGGCTGCCCCGCACATGTGTTAACCAGCTCCAATGAAAGCTGGTCAGATTCACATGTTATGGAAATTGGATGAGGTTGAAAAGGCATCCAATTTCCATATATGTGAACCGAACCTTACTGACACTCTCAGTTGTAATGGTCACCAAGACAAATAGAGAAGGAAGATAGTCACCAAGACAAATAGAGAGGCAAACATACAGCAATACAAACGTGACAGGTGTTCTAGTATCCAAAACCAAACCTAAAAAGAATGGACGCAATGGTTTTTTGCAGGGATGGGGCGCCCTGGCCCTAAGCAAGGGGACACAGTTTGGCATCTTTGCCCTGGGCGCTGGATGACCTTGTGCTGTCACTGAGGCAGGCAATTGCAATAAATAATTGTAGATCTTAAGGAGATTGCAAAGTCAGAAGTTGAAAAGATGTTTTTTGTTACAGCTGAAGTTACATAATTTATCTGAAGTATGACCCACTTCTTGCATGCTGATGATTCCTATAGAAATATTCTCTATAGTGATGCCCAACTTTTGGCATTGCAGAGCTTAAAGGATAAGTTCACTTTTGGGCACATGTTACACATTCCATCTGTTTTTAGGGTGGGACATATATGTCCCAAATGCTTCAGCTTCTGCCTGATTCCCCCCCCCCCCCCCCCCATGACAGCAGTACGGGGTTACACTCCCCATACTAGCTGTCGGTTTTTTAAACCAGCGCGGCCGCGTGGGGTTCCGCCCACATCACCGCGTCATTTATTCACACAGCTCTGTATGAATGAACTACTACATCCTTTGCGGCTGTTGGCTTGTAGGTCTTAATAGTGTTAATTAGTGTTAATTAGTGATAGTTCATTGATTCTTCCTATCAGATTGTATCTGCTTGCCTGTGCGGGATGTTTGGCACACAGATATACTGACCGATCTGCAGGAGACCTGCATGGCACCAATGTTCTATTGATCGTTTGTGCAATACTTTACAGCTGGGGTAGGCAACCTGGGACCCTCCAGCTGTTGCAGAACTACAAGTCCCATCATGGAGAAATTATAATGGCCAGCCTTGCAATGCCTCATGGGAAATGTAGTTCCACAACAGCTGCGGGGCCCCAGGGTGCCTGCCCCTTCTTTACAGGCTCCAAAATAAATAAATAAATAAATGCACATTTTTAGACCTGAAAAAATGTGCATTTATTATTATTATTTTTTAAATTGAACTTATCCTTCAGATCCAATATTGCATTACATTGAAGAAGTTAAGAGGGGAAGCCTGACCCTTTCTGTACTCTCCTCTATTGACACATTGTTGCATTATTTTCACAGAATACAACACATTCTGTGAATAGGGGAGAGGCAGATGAATGACAGGATCATCTGCCCCATTCAGATAATGTTACACTCTGTAAAAAGAATGCAAGGACTTATCAGTGAATGGGAGGACAACAAAAAAGGCAGGTGCTCCTTCAATGTGCTGCAATGTTAGGCCCTGAACATATTAGGCCAGAAATTCAGCTCTGTGAAGAGGACCCGGCCTCCTGCCTGTATGCCTGAACTAAGGGCAGATGGATTCCAGGATCTAAATGGTACATGAATTATCTGCCCTTACTCAAGATGACCATGGCTAGAAATGCTAGTGGGGTGTTTTTGCAAAATGATTTCTCAGCAAAATAAAGAAAGGTGACATGAATGGATGGTGGAGTTTTCTTTGAATATTAAAAATGAATTAAATCGATTTTTTGGTTTGTGGTGCTCAGATGCAGTGCAGTTCTTCTTTTAGTACTGCCTCACTATATGACTTGCCCAGAACCAGCAGTGTTTACATAATTTGGAGACCTATACTTCTAAAATTAGTTTGGTTACAATAAAGTTGAGGAAGCTTTTAATCTAAGGCCTCTTTCACACGAACAAACCGTTCAGGTCCGCTTGTCAACTTTTTAGGCGGACCTAAACGGCTGCTCCATAGACCTCTATGGAGCGTCAGATGTCAGCGGTGACATGTCCGCTGACATTCGACCCGCGCTGATCCAAAAAAACTACTTTTCCATCCATCTGAGGATCGGATTGGGTGATGAGGGACTCTGTGGTCCATCATAATCCGATCTCCCATAGGGGAAAGCGGCGCTCTGACAGGTCCGTCCCTGCGCAGTGTGCAGAGACGGACCTGTCATCTTCCTGCTCAGTGGGGATCGACTGAGCTATTCCCCGCTGAGCAAGCGGATGTCCACGGAGCAGATCATCACGGATCCGTCCCGTGTGAAAGAGGCCTAAATGTTTTAAGATTGAATGTTTAATCATGTAATTTGCAGCTCACTCCTCAACACTGCACTCAGTACACCCCTGAACACTGCACTCTGTACATAGTGCATCACCCACGATAACACATACACTGTATTATCAAAAGAATTGGGACACTTGCCTTTGCACGCACATAAACTTTAATGGCATCCCTGTCTTAATCCGTAGGGTCCAATATTGAGTTGGCGCACCCTTTGTGGCTATAATAATTTCAACTCTTCTGTCCACAAGGTTTAGGAGTGTGTCTAATGGCGCGTACACACGATCAGACTTTCCGGCAGACTTGATCCGGTGGACCGGAATCCGTCGTACGATTCGATCGTGTGGGCACTCCAGCTGACTTAATCTGACTTAAACTGAATAAAAAATGTTTCAAATCTACCCGACTTACTAAAAATCAGGGAAACCGTTCGTCTGTGTGCTAGTCCAACAGACCAAATACGACGCAAGGGCAGCTATTGGATACTGGCTATTGAACTTCCTAGTTTAGTTCCGTTTACGTCATCACGTTTAAAACTGATGGACTTAGTCCAGTCGTGTGTGGCCAAGTCCATTCATTCAGAAAGTCAGTCGGACCTCTGCCGAAAGTCAGTCGAGAACACCGTCGGAAAGTCCGGTCGTGTGTATGCGGCATAAGCTCATTCTTCCAGAAGCGCATTTGTTAGGTCAGGCACTGATGGGGACGAGAAGGTCTGGCTCGCAGTGTCTGCTCTAATTCATCCCAAAGGTGTCCTATCTGGTTGAGGTGCAGGCCAGTCAAGTTCTTCCACCCCAGACTTGTGTCATATTGGAACAGGAAGGGGCCATCCCAAACTTTTCCCACAAAGTTGGGAGCATGAAATTGTCCAAAATGTCTTTGTATGCTGATGCTTTAGGAGTTCCCTTCACTGGAACTAAGGAGCCAAGCCCAACCCCTGAAAAACAACCCCACACCATAACCCCCCCCCCCCCACCAAATAGACCAGTGCACAAAGCAAGGTAGATAAAGACATGGATGAGCGAGTTTGGGATGAGGGAACATGACTGGCCTGTACAGAGTCCTGACCTCAACCCGATAGAATACCTTTGGGATGAATTAGAGCGGAGACTGTGAGCCAGGCCTTCTCTCCAACATCCTGACCTCACAAATGTGCTTCTGAAAGAATGGTCAAACATTCCCATAGACAACCTCCTAAACCATTCCCAGAAGAGTTGAAGCTATTATAGCTGCAAAGGGTTGGCCAACTCAATATTGAACCCTACGGGCTAATGCTGAAATGCCATTAAAGTTTACGTGCATGCAAAGGCAGGCATCCCAATACTTTTGACATTACAGTGTATGTGTATGCTATTTGTTTGTACCTGTAGTACAGCCCAGAAGCAGTAGTGTGCAATTTTCTTTTTTTTCTACCTAAAATACATTGACACTAATGCTAATAAAAAAATAATTAAATTAAAACAAAAAATCCTGCCCAAAATATACTGACCCTGACCTTGACATTTGACCCTTATACTAACCCTGGCATTAACCTAGATCCTAGATTTTCTTTATTTTTTTATTATTTATTTTTTACACACATTTTTATTTCTCTCTGCAAGGAAAGAGAAAGATATATTATCTTTCCTCTCCATTCACAGAAAGAGAAACACAGGGGCGGGCTTCACAGTGACTGATCACTGTGGTAGCCAATCAGTGGCTAGCACAGCGATCAGGTGACCCGAAATCATGAGTTCTGAGTTCCAGAACTTCTTTATATTGACTACTGAGGGCTCAAATAAAAATCAAGGTAGTGGAGAATATGGCAGAACTTCACATTTTGAGTGCAATTGAGCACTACTGCTTCCTGAGTGAGGAAGGCTTGTGGAAAATGTACTTTACAGGTCATGCTACTCCTGTGTGATGTTCATTTTATTTTTTTGAAAGCAACCCTGTCACTATAGTAAGCTTTAAAAATTAAGCCAGTACAAGTGCAGTGTGAAATAATACTATTTCTGCTGCATGTGTTCCCAAATTCTGCTCCAATCCTTGAAAAACTGTCATTTGTTCAAGTCTGAAACTTGGTGTAGATTTCCTAGATCCCCAACAGCTCCCATAGGTGACCCCCTCAACCTCCACCTATTAGAGATGTGTCATGTAGGTAAGCAGGAGGAACCAGTGAGAGTCGTGGATGATCCCAAAAATTGATACTTTCTAAAGTGTCGATATCCCTGCAGACCTGAGCAGAAGATTTCTAATGCCGCATACACAGGACCAGACTTTTCAATGGACTAGGTCCGACGGTCTTCTCGACGGACTTTTGGAGGAGGTCCAACGGACTTTCTGAAAGAACGGACTTGGCCACACACAACCAGACTAAGTCCGTTCGAAAGTCTGTTCGTTTTGAATGTGATGACATAAACAGGACTAAACAAGGAAGTTCAATAGCCAGTAGCCAATAGCTGCCCTTGTGTTGTATTTGGTCCATCAGACTAGCACACAGATGAACGGTTTTCTCGATTTTTAGTCCGTCGGATAGATTTGAAACATGTTTTATTTCTAGGTCCGTCAGACTTTGGGAAAAAAGTCAGCTGGAGCCCACACGCGATCAAATTGTTCGACAGATTCCAATCTGTCGGAAAGTCAGATCATGTGTACGCTGCATAAGGATCAGAGTGGCTTGCACCGTGAAAGTAATTATATGTACTGTTCTTTTATAGCTGTGGCTCATTTTTTAAAGCCTACTATAGTAATGGGGCCACTTTTAAAGTGTAAGTTCACCTTTTCACAAAAATGAAAAGGTGAGCTAATACCCTACACCATACCCACCCCCTTGTCCCTGTTAAGCCCCATACACACGATCGGATTTTCCGATGGGAAATGTTGGATGACAGGCTGTTGGCGGACAGTCCGACCGTGTGTACGCTCCATCGGACAATTGTTGTCCGACTTTCCACCAACAAATGTTGGCTAGCATGTTCTCAAATTTTCTGCCAATTTTCTGCCAACAAATGTGTCTTGTCGGACTTTCCGATCGTTTGTACACAAGCCTGTCGGACAAAAGTCCAAAGTACAAACAAGCATGCTTGGAATCCAGGACGAGCCAGAAGCGCTCGGTCTTGTAAAACTAGCGTTTGTAATGGAGATATCACGTACGTTTTGTACATCACTACGTTCGTAATTGTTGGCCAACATTTGTGTGACCGTGTGTATGCAAGACAGGTTAGAGCCAACTTCCTTCTGACAAAATGCAGCGGTTTTGTTGTCGGAAAGTCCGATCGTGTGTACGCGGCATAACACTTATCACTTGTATCTGTGATAATCCATGGGGATTTAAAAGCTTTAGTCTTCTTCCTCTTCTTTACTTAGTACTTCTGGGATAGATCAAAGCTATTCCGCTCTAATATGTCCCAGAGGCCCCAAGGAAAGGGAAGAAGAGTGGGGCTTTCAAACCCCCAGACGACTACACGGTTTGCAAGGTCAGTGACCGCTCCTAACCCATGGCGGCAAGTGCAGTGGGGTCTGGGGGGAGGGGGGGACTCGGGAAAGTGTAGGGTGTTCACCTTTTTTTAAAGGTGAACTTAAAGTAGTAAGTATAAATCCAATAATTGAAATGTCATATAATATTTTACATGGTCATTTGATTTCAAAATATATGTTCAATTTTTGCTGGGAGCGCACCGCACAGCGTGCTCCCAGCACTGAGACTGGGCTCTCCCCAACACCCGGGACCTGGGACACCCGGTTCCCAGTCACCAGATTGCTGTGATAGCCTATGATTGGCTATTATAGTGATCAGTCACTGTATAGCCTGCCCATGTGTTTTTTTTTTTCTCTTCTGAACATTGGGGGGTAAACAAACCTAAATGTGTAAAAAGAAAATTTAATATAAATAAACCTAAATGTGTAAAATTAATAAAAAGAAAATGAAAAATAAATAAAAAATGGCTATATCAAGGTTTTATCTAGGTCAGTGCCAATGTTAGTGCTGTGTTCAAAGGTCGGGGTCTTTAAAGTTTGGGTAGGATTGGAAAAAACAACAACTTTTTTTTAAATTAGTGTCAGTCCGTGTCGGTGTGTTTTAGATAAAAAGCAAAATGCACACTATTGTTTCAAGCTCCTATTACGGGTATAAAGAACAACTAACGCACACTTATGTGGTATTGCTGCATTCATTAGGAGCAGGAAAATTTATTTTGAGTCGTGCCTTGTTGGTAAGTTATGGTAATAGCAGGAAATATACAGCGAAATAAATGTTTTTTTTTTTTTTTTACTATTTTTAGGATAGTTTTCCTTTGATCATAAAAAAATAGTAGATATCTATTACCATTTACCACCAAATGAAAGCCTGATTTGTCCTTAAAAAAAAAAAAACATGGTATAATCCACCTGTAAATACATAGTAGTTGTGGTGACATGTACAGTTTTACTAACACATGTCAAATTTTCAAAATTGTGTTCAGGCACATTTGTTTTGCCCTCAGTCACTAAAGGATTACAATTATAACTGGTGATCCTTCTATAAAGGCTCTTGCTTGGGCACCTTCTTTTATTTGGGGTGGCAGTGCTCTGTTCCTGTCTTCAAATTGTGCTCATGCATTGTCACCCTGTCATAAAGACTTCCAATGGAGACTACAAATGGCCATACCGGCATTCACGGCACAGGCATATACCACCTTTATCACCATCAGGAATCCTGCATCGAGCGAAGACATGCAGCTATTGCTGGTGTGCATGCATATATAGACTGGATGGGGCCATTAGGAGGCTGGAGGAGATCCACTGCACTAAAATACAAACAGATGAACAAAAGGGTTTAATTAGTATATAATGTTCTTTAAAAAAAAAAAAAAACTAAATGTCATCCACTTGTTTTCTTCTACTTTAACCATAAAGCTGGCCCATACGCTGATTGAAATTTGGCCAGTTCAGTTACATTTTGATAAGTGTATGGTAGTTCTTGTTTGAAAGTGTCAAAAACCCTGAAATCAGGCTAACACAGAAGTACAGTTAAATCACACTTGTTTAATAATAAAAATAAAAAGAACAAACTTAGTCAAAACATTGCCAAAGTTCAGTAACCAGAACGGATAGTCAGCCAAGCCAGAAGTCAGGGATCAATGTAGTGGAACAGCAAGCAGGATCTGGAGCCAGAAGGGATGTCGGCCAATCCAGTCTTGAACAGGATTGCAGGAGAGCATCTCAGTTTCTGTGATGTTGACCAAGGTGAAGGCAGAGATCCTCTGAACTGGACAGCTTAAGTAGGCAGGACTGACAAGCAGGATATCATCAACAGCTGAGTAACTGTGGAGAGAGATGGGAGCTGGCAATTAGCAGACAGCTGAGCAGCCAGCTCAGAGAAGGAAGGGCTGAGCCCAGCCCTGACAAAAAGGAGCTGCTTCTGCTTCTTTGATCGACTTTGTCAAAGGAACATATATAGTTACATAGTAGGTGAGGTTAAAAAAAGACACAAGCCCATCATTTGGAACATGTTTGGAAACTTTTCTGGGTCAGTGGCTGCAACCAGTGGCTGTGGGAGTGGACTTTCCTCCATCTAGTTCATTTGTGTGAATGGAGGAATCTGTTATATCTTTTTAGTTCTGTCTGATGATAGTGTATGGCCAGGTTAAAGTGGTTGTAAACCCAGTGTATACCCAGTGAAGTGACTGGCCTCAGGTGATACACAGAAAGGAAACAAATCCACCTACATACGTTGTACCTGTTTATCTGCAGTCGTCTCTATAGCTGTTCAAAGTCCAGAATTTATAAAGCTTACGTGAGAGTACAGAAAACAGGGCAGAGAGCTGAAAGGACACTCTGCAGATCTCAGTGAGGAGAGATCTGAGAGCTGATTGGAGGGAAGGGACACAACACACAGGAACAGAGACGAGGCTGTCAATCGCAGGCTGTGTGCTGGAGCTCTCTCCCTGTCACCTTTTTTTGTCTTGGTGTCAAGAAAACTTGTCAGACGTGATTGATGCTGATAGCTGAGGAGCAAGGCAGCAGACAGAAATGACACTTAGTGCTCCTAATTGAGGCAAGTACACACTATAGAGGGATGTGCTTTGTTCCAATTTCATGTCTGAGGTTTAAATCAGCTGCAGAATGGGGCAGGAAGTGTGGCTTACAAGTTTTACAATGTTAGAAGCTTATGGCCTTCTAACCAATGGTCACTGTTATGGGACTAGTAAGAAGTGAATTGTGCCGCAAAAGAAAAATAAAACAATATAACACACAATGGCCCAGAGTTCACAGTGACCTTGGCAATATTTCAGCAAAGTTTTTATTTTAATTTTATTTTAGTTTTTTTAATATTTTATTACTGAAAAAAAAATCACTGTCAATCGAAATCAAAATCTTGATTTTTTTTTTCAATCGGTTATTTAAGGTCACAGTACGGAAAGGGTGCAAACTAATGTCAAGCAACTGAAAATTAATATATTATAATATGGACTTTATTATATTTCTTTGCAGCACAAACCCCAATTGAAGAATTCACTCCAACTCCAGCCTTCCCAGCGCTCCAGTACCTGGAAAGTGTGGATGAAGGGGGAGTGGCCTGGCGAGCAGGGCTGCGGATGGGAGACTTTTTAATTGAGGTACCCATATATCTATTAAAATCACTTTCCTTTGCCTGGAAAATAAAATAATTCAATATATACTACTCAGTCAGAGCAGAACTTTATTATTGGGTCAAACCAGGTAATCTTTTCTTTTCTATAGCCACTTATGTGTAAGTTCACCTTTATAGCATTTGCTACACAATTCTACATGTTCTTTTATATTTAATCAGTTGTTATCTTCCTTTTTATTTTATTTTTTTTACAATTTTTCACATTACATTTGTCTGTTTTTCATGGGTGATCTATCTTTGCATTAAAGTGGTATTAAACCCTCAGTGTTTTTAGTTTTAACACCTTGAGCACAGCAAAATTCACATTCCACAGTAAACGGTTTGTTAACATTTTCACACCAGCACTTGCAGTTTACAGCTTTCAATGCTTCTGGCTCCTGCTCTCTCAGTGCTGCTTCCCTGAACTTCTGGTCTTCACAGGGAAGAGTTGACAGTGGGCAGTGCAGTCTTCAACCAGTCTGTTAGTTTGAGGAAGGGTGGAGGGAAGAGAGAAGCAGGCAAGTACGTTGCAATGATATCCTAAGGGGCTGTGTACACAGGACCCCCTCCTCGCCAACCCCCCCCCCCCCCCCCTGCTGACCTCAATTGTGGCAATCTCTCTCTCTGAGCCCCGGTATAGCCGCCTCAGTGGTCCGGGGCTTAGAAATCCCCTCAGCATTCATACGTCATCTTCCCCCACTGACAGGACAGGCTAAGCAGGTTCTGATTGGTCGCGCTGCACATGTGACTGCGCGACCTCTGAAACATCCCTCCTGATGGGATATGTTTTGGAGATTCAGTTGCAGAGATTTCTAAGCCCCAGACCACTGATGCGGCTATACTGGGGCTCAGAGCAGGAGATCGCTGTAATCCAGGTCAGCGGGACTGGGTGGGTGAGGAGGGGGTCCTGTGTAAGTTCACCTTACAGATTCTTCTGTAAAGGTGAACTTACCCTTCAATGACTGTGTTTCAACCTACATATCAAATTGATGATCGTTAGCCCCTGCTTGGTATAACCGATTAATTATACACTTGGCTCTTATCCTACAAAATCCCTCACATTGGCTTCAGACCAGCCTCAATTCTGTTCGTACACACGATCGGACTTTCTGACAACAAAACCGTGGAATTTTGTCTGAAGGATGTTGGCTCAAACTTGTCTTGCATACACACGGTCACTCAAATGTTGGCCAACGATTATGAACCTAGTGACTTACTAGACGTACTATGTGGTTTTTCAGCTCTTTAGCGCCACCCTTTAGGCCCCTTCTGCTAATTCGTGTTAGTAGAAGATTGGTGAGTGTTGCTTTGCGCTTTTCTTTTCGCGTTTTTATTTAGTGCTTTTCAGTTCGTGCTTTTCAGTTAGTTTCTGAAAGGCTGTTCATCAACTAGACATGTTGCGGAATTGGAGTTATTGCTTTGACATTATTTTTTTGGTTGAATAATGATTTGATTTGGTATATTTTCTATATTTTTTCATGCATAGAAGTTCTATTGGCAGTAGCATGTCTTATTTTATTTGTTTTCTTTTTTTAATGCACAATAAGAAAATTGTGTAGAATAATACTTGGCTATGTGTTTTACTTCAAATTACAGTTTGGGAGCAGCAGTTACATTTTAAAAAATACAGTGTAAAATTGACAAGGGACACCAACATAGTTGCATCTTTGATCTTAAAAAGTACTGGATAATGGTGTTGTGGTAACTTACACAAATAGAAAAAAAAAAACATAATATTATTAGACTTGATATCATTAGAAAAAAAAAGCCTTTGAATTTTCTTTTGCAATAACTCCATCAGTATCACCAGCAAAGCGGCTTTATTATTATCCCATTAAAGAAGAAGATAATTGTGAGCTTCATTTGGGGATTTCATAATTTGCCACGTCACGAATGTTAATTCTCCATTACAAATGGTAGTTTACAAGACCGACCGATTCTGCTTCCGAGCGTGCGTTTTTGTACTTTGGACTTTTATGCGACGGGCTTCTGTACATACGATCGGGAAGTCCGACAACAAACATTTGTTGGTGAGAAATTTGAGAATCTGCTTGCCAACATTTGTTGGCGGAACGTCTAACAACAAATGTCTGATGAGGTATACACACGGTCGAACTTTCCGCCAACAGCCTATCATCCAACATTTGTTGTCGGAAAATCCGATCGTGTGTACGTGGCATTACACTTGCACACCAAATCTTAATTTGATTTAGATTTTTCTTCTGTTCGCTAACTTTGCATTTTGTAAATTGATAAAAATAAAGAATAACATTTTTGAAAGCATTCTTACTTTACAGCATATCTTTACACCTAAAACTTTTGCACAGTACTGTATATAAATGTTTTTACACTGGTTAGTCAGCATAGGTGTTAGGAGGGGTTAGGGGACATTTTTAAGACTTATTTAGGTTCAGGATGGAATTTTACTTTAAGCCCACCCACTTTATAAATCGATCAAAAAGAATGCCATTAGATTCTTTTATATAATATATATATATATATATATATATTTATGGTCGAAGCCCTATGGCCGATACGGATATGAACAAATAGACTTAGCATAAGACTTACAACATGAAATAGACCTGAAGTGTGCCCTGGTCTGATGGTCAGTATACCAAAATAAGGGGGCATACCCTAGATTAGAAACTAATATTTGTGAAGAGAAATTAATTTGAGAAATGCCCTGAAAAGGGGATGGGAGGGTGGGTACCGCGCACAGGAAACCGACAAAGACCACAGGCGAGCGGGCTCCTCCCATAAATTCAGGCCACCATACTGGCCTTCCTACTTATGGTCGAAGCCCTATGGCCGATACGGATATGGACAAATAGACTTAGCAAATAGACCTGAAGTATGCCCTGGTCTGATGGTCGGTATACCAAAATAAGGGGGCAAAAACATTCAGGTAGGGGTGTAGTTTTATCAGTTTTAGCTTAATTTATTGAGCAAGTTTGGTGAATGCTTGTGCCATTTCCACCTGAGGATTGGGGATGTACTGGGAGAGGTAGGCAGAGTTCCAACTGCTTAGTCTCTTAATGACGTGACCTGGGACCCATGCCAAGATGCTGCCAAGGCTGCTCCAATACTAAAGAGTGACCACGGTACGGACTGGGATCGAGATGTAGGCTGCGTAGAAGAACCCCATGTGTTTGGAAAACTGGCAGGCACTCAAGGGTTAGCACGGAAAAGGCAACAGGGGACTAGAGTTGAGCGTTCTGGTAGGAGTGACAGTAGGTGGTCGAGTATGGTTACTGGACACCAGGCATTGTTTGTTCTATAGAAATGGACATCTATCCTGGAGCCAGATTGCTGGGTTTTAGATACTGCAAGGTGGAGGATGAAATGGTGTTGGTAGCGAGCCAAGTGACGACTATGCAGAACTTGGCATACGGGATTGCTGAAGGTGAACTTGCTAGGCCATCAGAACCCGTAGTAGGCTAAGTAAATGGCTGTTGTATGAGCAGGCTGGGGAGAAGGCCAAATGGTGAACTAGTAAAGATAGTAGACTTGTCCCAGAAGATGGCCTGGAATGAACATACAGTGGACATTAAACTGGTGCTGCCAAGATAACTGCAGCAGCCTGCGCAGGAAGGACATAACTGAGAGCGATCCAGATCTGGCTTCATCAACAAGATCAACCTCGGCCCAGTTGTCGGTGGTGAAAGCCACGGCCTGTCCTGTCCTGATATGACCCCAGAGTCGAGAGACTGTCATGACCGAGTATAGCTTGAAGAGGGAGGAAGTCCGGGTAAACGCAGGGTTTAGGAGTATCCCTGAGGCCATGGTCCTGTAAACCAAACGGTGGCCAAAAATTGCAGTGAAGCCTGTGGGGGCTGCGGCCTCTGTCCCTACCAGGGGTGACAGGGGCATCGTAGATGGTATAAACAAACATCGCTATACCAATCCATGCAGAACGGAACCTTCCGACATTGATAGGTCTGCTATTGCCGCGGCATCTAAATTAAGGATCTGAGAGGGGTCCTGTGTCTGTGAGAGGAAGATCAGGGAGCGTGACATAAAGATCGACCCTGGGGAATGACCTGTATCGCAGAATTGAGCATTCTCAAGAGAGACTGGAGCCGCTTCTTGGTACACCTCAGTGTATGTGTGAGGTCTAGGAGTTGGAGACCATAAGCTGAAGGATGTAATGGTCTTTAACAGTCAGGTGGTGTCTGTATAGTACCTGGCTGCCAGTGCTACTAATGATAAAATGGCTAGGCCGTAGAAACCGTAAAGGGCCAGGTAGATGACCGCTTGGATGACTAGACTGGGGAATGTGCGAGGATTTTATATGTCCCTAAAGATGGCAGTTGTGACGGGCGAGCGTTTGCCGTTGGCTATGGGCTGATGCCTCTGGATGCCTCGTAGAGGGGATCTTACTGTATGGGCCGTAAAGACAGATGGCTCTCCGGGTCCTGTAAGGATAAGAAATGCTGGACGCTGGCTAGGTATAGCCTGATAGTGTTACAAGAAGAAGCCAGTTGCGTGTGGCAACACGATACCTGGTGCAGGACGGAAGCTGAACTCAACTGTCCTAAGGGAGAGATGACAGACAGGAAACAGTTAAGTGGCTTATGAAAAGCCACTGGAGACAAGTGGCCAATTAAGTGCCGCTGAAAATGATGTGTAGCCAGTTTGTGTGCCACTGAGAATGTGCTTGCAAAAAGAACGATTGCAAGAAGTTATGCTAAGTTGCGTGCCTTGCCATGATTGCAAAGTTGTGCAAACAATTGCATGGGATTTGTCACTGGAGATGTGTTCGTAGTGACTGTGAGAAATTCGAATTACTGCATGTGCTTGCGAAGACTGCAAGAGTTGTGCTTGAATGTGTGTTTGGATGCGTGCTTGCAACGATTGCAAGATGTTATGCCAGGATGCGTGCCTGCAACGATTGCAAGGAGTTATGCCAGGGTGCGTGCTTGCAACGATTGCAAGGAGTTATGCCAGGATGTGTGCTTGCAACGATTGCAAGGAGTTATGGTAGGATGCGTGGTTAGGCAGGTCGAAAAGACAGAAGTCCATCCAATCCAACCACAAATTAAATAAACAAAATATAGCACAACCCAACATACCCAAATTCTACACCCACAGCTGATCCAGAGGAAGGCAAAAAACCCCAGCAGAGCATGCTCCAATTTGCTACAGCAGGGGAAAAAATTCCTTCCTGATCCCTCGAGAGGCAATCGGATTTTTCCCTGGATCAACTTTACCTATAAATATAAGTACCCCATTATATTATGTACATTTAGGAAAGTATCCAGACCTTTTTCCTAAAGCAATCTACTGAGCTAGCCAGAACTGCTTGCCAGCAATGATTGCAATAAGTTTGTGCCTGGACATCTGCTTGCGACGATAGCAAGAAGTTTATGTTTGGATGCGTGCTTGCAACAATTGCAAGAAGTCTATACTTGAATGCGTGCTTGCAACGATTGCAAGAAGTCTATGCTTGAATGCGTGCCTGCAACGATTGCAAGAAGTCTATGCTTGAAAGTATGCTTGCAACGATTGCAAGAAGTCTATGTTTGAATGTGTGCCTGGATATGTGTTTGCAATGACTGCAGGGAGTGTATGCTTGGGTGCGTGCTAGCAGCGATTGGCAAGAAGTTGTTCTTGGGTGTGTATGGAATGAATCCGAAATGAATCGGTCGTAAGTATGAAACGAATCCTATACGAATCTATCGCATGAAATTAATCTGATAAGAACCGGTTGTAGAGTGTATGAAATTAATCTGATATAAATCAGACCATGGAGAGTACGAAATGAACCCAGTACGAATCAATGTGCCGCTGAGGCGACTGGAATTGAATCGGGCTGTAGCGTGTACGAAATGAAACTGAAACAAATCTTTGTAACTGTATGTAACGAATCCTGACACGAACCAGTCGTAAAGTGTATGAAACGAGAAAAACATGCATTGGATTGTGCGACTATCAGGGGGAGTAACAGTGAGGCAAAGGTTTTTACCAAACAAATCGAAACCCTTGGCTGAACTTCAAAACGCGAAGGTTTCGATCTGTAGTGACTGTCGGACTTGGAGAAATGACAGGCAACATGCGAACGATACCTGTAATGCTGAAATTACGGGTGTGAATCAATGCATTGTTGGTATGAGTGGATTTGACTCAAGTGACAAGTGTGTGAAATGAATAAGTGAAATGTTTGCCGTGACATAGGCTGACTGCGGTAACCGACGTGTCAGACGACAAGTGACGAGTCGAACTGTGGAGCATGTAATGAAATGAGACCGAGCCAATTGGGGACAAAAACAAATGGGGCACCCTGGAACGAATCGGTGCATCTCGGATGCGACCGATTGGAATCGGGGCACGGTATATGACATTAATGAAATATATGTCATGGCAGAGGCATAAGTCGGTCGTGCCCCGACTGCGACTGACGATGAACCGGACTCTGGAGCATGCACTGAAATGAGGCCAAAGGACTGGGGCACACCGTAACGAATCGGTGCATCACGGATGCAACTGGATTCGAAACGGAGCGCGGTACGTGGCGGTGAAATTATTTTGATTGACATGACAGAGGCACGAATCGATCATGCTGCTGTTGCGACTGACCGTTAATCGTGCATGCTCTGGAGCATGTACTGAAATGTGGCTGAAATACCTGGGGCGCGCCGAGACAAATTAGTGCATTATGCGACTGGATTCGTATCGGAGCGTGATACGTGACACTGAAATGATTTTCCATGACAGAGACATGAATCAGAGAACCAAAACCTGTGACTGACAATGAATCCTGACTCTGGAGCAGGTACTGAAATGGGGCAGTAAACAACTGGGGCACACCGGAACGAATTGGTGCACCACGGATGGGACTGGATTCGAATCGGAGCGCGGTAAGTGACAATGAGTGAAAAAGTTTGCCATGACAGAGGCACGAATCGGTCGCACCGCGATTGTGACTGACAACGAACGGGACTCTGAAGCATGTACTGAAATGAGGCGAAAAATACCTGGGGCATGCCGGAATGAATTAGTGCATCGTAGATGCGACTGGATTCGTATCAGAAAATGATACGTGACAGTGAAATGATTTCCCATGACAGAGGCACGAATCAGTGCGCCGCAACCTGTGACTGACAACGAACGGGACTCTGGAGCATGTACTGAAATGAGGCCGAAAAAAAACCTAGGGCAAGCCGGAACGAATTGGTGCATTGTAGATGCGACTGGATTCGTATCAGAACGTGATACGTGACAGTGAAATGATTTCCCATGACAGAGGCATGAATCGGTGCACCGCAACCTGCGACTGACAATAAACGGGACTCTGGAGCATGTACTGAAATGAGGCCGAAAAATACCTGGGGCACGCCGGAATGAATTGGTGCATCGCAGATGCGACTGGATTCGTATCGGAACGGTGATTCAACAAATGGAACTCTGGAGCATGTACTGAAATGAGGCCAAAAAAACAACTGGGGCGCACCGGGACGAATCGGTGCATTGTGGATGCGACTGGATTCGAATTGGAGCATGGTAGGTGAGAGTGAAATGATTTGAAATGATCTGAAATGGTTTGAAATGGTTGAAATGGTTCAGCCTTGACATGGCACTGACCGGTGTCCATCAAATCCACGAGAAACATCGATTAGTCTGTGGAGCATAAAACAGTGAGACACGCCTAAACGAAGCTGTGTCTTTGCGTCGGTGTGAGGTACACAAAAACAAAGAAATGTTTGGTATGATAACGTTACGAGTAATAGACAAACGTCGCGGCTGTGTGTAGGGTTTTACGAATGACTCGTCAGTTTGATATCGAGGTTTAGTGACGAGACATTTAACACATTTAACAATGTATGAAATGACCAAAAAACCCCTACCTGCTACAGCCGAAGCGACGCGTTGTACGTGAATTGCGAACGGAAACGAGAACCTCGAAAAACTACGAAGCGGTAACTCACGGACGCTAATGAGTTTCGAAGAGTCAGCCTAGTTACGTCATACCGCGCACAGGAAACCGACAAAGAACACAGGCGAGCGGCTGGTTAAATACCCCCCGGGCTCCTCCCATAAATTCAGGCCACCATACTGGCCTTCCTATATATATATATATATATATGAATTAAAAACTGAAATGTATACGTTATGCAGTAGAACCTTCGTTTGAGAGTAATGCCATGTACACACGGTCGGACTTTCCGTCAGAAATGGTCAGACGGAATCATTTCATCAGATATTCTGATCGTGTGTGGGCTTCATCTGATTTTTTCTTTCGAAAATTCTGACTGACCTAGAAATAGAACAGGTTTTAAATCTTTCCGACTGAATCAATTCCTATTGGGAAAACCGTTCGTCTAAATGCTATTCCGACTGACCAAAAACAACGCAAGGGCAGCTATTGGCTACTGGCTTCCTATAACTTCCTTTTTCTAGTCCCGTCATACGCCACCGCGTTCTAAGCGATCGGACTTTGGTGTGATCGTGTGTAGGCAAGTCCATTTCAGTGAAACTCCATCGGAACTCCGTCGGAAAGACCTTCAGAGTTTATTATGACGGCAAAACCGGTACGCGGCATTACTTTGTTTGAGAGCATTTTGCAAGAGAAGCAACATTTTTTAATACATTTTGACTTGATGCACAAGCAATATCTTGATATAAAAGTAGCGTCATGTCACAACTGAGTATAAAAGAGAAGAGAGGCGCCTCTAAGTGGAGCAATATGGTTACATTTAATGAAGGTACAACATTTAGCAAACTCACATGATTGATGATTAAAAGAGGCACATCTAAGTATGTAGGCATCTGGGGTAAAGCTGTCCACATAGATCATCCTCTGCATCGCCATCAACGTCGTCCCTTCCACGCTGTGCTCAAGTGCTCTAGTGCTCTAGTGGTTCAAACCTCGCTTTCAGATCGCTCTACTGCAGGGTAGTCCTCCGGGTCATGATTGCAGACTGACAGTGGTGAGAGCCGGCATGCGGAGGAGGGTCTATGTGAACCGCTTTACCCCGGATGCCTGCATACTTAGATGTGCCTGTTATAATCATCAAAATGTGAGTTGCTAAATGTTGTACCTCCATTAAATGTAACCATATTGCTACACTTAGAGGTGCCTCTCTTCTCTTTTATACTCTGTAGCTTCTGTGGAGGCTGCCATTTGTGGATGGACATTTTATGGTTACATAACGTCACATTGCTATAATCTTTTTATATGGACTATAAACTGAAGGACTTATGAATAAATGGTTGTGGAACTAATCCTTTGAGTTTCCATTATTTCTTATGAGGAAATTCACTTTGATATACAAGTGCTTTGAAATACAAGCATGTTTCTGGAATGAATTATGCTCGCAATCCAAGGTTTTACTGTATTAGAAATTAATTTTGAAACCCAGGCAATGAATGAATAAGTATATAGTTGAAATTAATATATGGACTTTTTTTTGTAGCTTTTTGCTCTCCCCCCTTCCCCTGTCAGCATGTACACTATTAGCACATGCGCCCTGCAACAGAGCTTGGTCGTTCCCCCTAGTTTTGGCCATCTTGATATACAGGGGGTTACAGAACATTAATAAAAAGACCAACTCGGGTGGAGACATTGTGGAGGTGGCCAATTCTTAGTTTACATTTTCTAACCTGTACTGGATAGTTGTAACATGCCTGCTTCATAGTACTGTATAAGGTTTCTGTCATATTTCTTACAAGTGTGCACCAACTATAAAACCAGACTAGTTGTATGTAAAGTAAGACTGTGAGGCTAAAATTATTAAGTGCACAAAATATGTGATCTGTGACATGTTTGCTCTTCTTAGGTGAATGGTCAAAATGTGGTGAAAGTTGGACACCGACAAGTAGTGAATATGATTCGGCAGGGAGGAAACAACTTAATGGTAAAAGTTGTCATGGTGACCCGAAACCCTGAAATGGAGGATGCCATGAGAAAAAAAGGTATGCTAGAGTTTTATTTATCTAGGTTTTATTACTAGTACCATCTAGTTACAATTTTTTGTTATTATGAGGAATAAGCTTTTATCAGATTTAGGGAGGGTCCTTTTTGATCTTAACATTTTTGCTGATGCTGTTGATTTTCGAAACCAAGAACATTAGAAAAGTCAACCCCTTCCTTTGCCCAAACCCATTACATGTAATATGATGTAAAATCATCCATTTGGTACATTTTATTTTCATTGTAAAGCACTGCATAAACTGTTGGCGTTATATAAATCGTGTATAATAATAATAATAATTTTATAAGTATCTAAAGTGTGTATTTATATTGGTATATACATATACAGTATATACGTGTGTGGATATGCACAGTAGTAGCATGTATTTACTGCTGTGCTGTTGGCCAAGATCTACCATGTAAAATGCTATATTAAATACAATGATAATAAAGAATCTAATCTAATCCAATCTATGGGCCCCTTCACACGGGTACTTTCTGTTCCGATCAGCAGGGGATAGGTCTGCTGATCAGAGCTGAACAAGGTGGATGACAGGTCTGTGTCCACTCAATTTCTGCAGAGCCGACCCAGCCAGATCTGGCTGTGCTCTATTAACCACTTGCTGCCTGCCATATAGCAAAATGATGTTGGCAAAGTGATTTCAATATCCTGACTGGGCATCATATGACGTCCAACGGGATATTAAGCCGCTCCGCACCCCCAGAGACACGCATTGCGGCGATCCTTATTGCGGTGTCTGTCTGACACACCACAACTATGATCTAGGTAAAGAGTCTCTGATGGAGTCTCTTTACCACATGATCAGCCATGTCCAATCACGGCTGATCATGATGTAAACAGAAAGAGCCAGTGATCGGCTTTCCCTCACTTGCGTCTGTCAGATGCAAGTAGAGGAGAGCCGATCAGCTGCTCCTCTGACAGGGGTGATCTGTGCTGATTGATTATCAGAGCAGCCCCCTCTCTGATGCCCACACTGGACCACCAGGGACGCCACTAGGACCACCGGGGATGTCACCACCAGGTAAGCTACTCTAGACCACCAGGGATGCCAATCAGTGCCCATAATGGGCATCACTGATTGGCAGGCATTATTGTTTGGCACTGATTGGCATCCATCCGTACCATCAAGTGTACATCAGTGTCTCTCTCCATGCCACCTATCGATGCCCATCCGTGCCACATATCAGTGCCCATCTGTGCCATCTATCGGATCCCATCTGTGCCACCTATCGATGCCCATCCATGCTGCCTATCGGTGCCCATCCGTGCCACCTATGTGTACCATCAGTGCTGCATATCAGTGCCACCTATCAGTGGCCATCAGTGCCACATATTAGTGCCCATCAATAGTGCCACCTCATTGATGCCCATCATTGGTGCCCATCAGTGCTGCCCTATCAGTGCCCATCAGGGCAGCCTCATCAGTGAAGGAGAAAACTTATTTACAAAGTTTTGTAACAGAAACAACAAAAAAAGATGTTTTCAAACTTTTCGGTCTCTTTTTTTGTTTAGCAGAAAATAAAAATCCCAGAGGTGATCCAATACCACCAAAAGAAAGCTCTATTTGTGGGAACAAAATGATAAAAATTTAGTTTGGGTACAGTGTTGTATGCACACGCAATTGTCATTCAAAGTTCATCAGCGCTGAAACCTGAAAATTGGCTGGGCGGGAAGCTGTATAAGTGTCAGTGGTTAATATTATTATTATACAGAATTTATATAGTGCCAACTGTTTGCACAGCGCTTTGCAACATGAGGGCAGACAGTACAGTTACAAAACAATTCAATACAGGAGGAATCAGAGGGTCCTGCTCCTTAGAGCTTACGAACTAGAAGCGAGGGTCAAGTGAAACAAATGGTGATAACTGTGGAGTAAGAACTGATGGAGAAAATGAAAATACAGTTGCTGGTGTGGGTAGGAGAAGAGAGAGGTTTTCTAAAAGCTAAAAGAGTTGGCAATGATCAGACAGATAGGGCTAATGAGTTCCATAGGATTGGGGAGGCTCTGGAAAAGTCCTGGAGGCAAGCATGGGAGGAGGTGAGGGAGCTATAGAGCAGGATGTCTTGAGAGGAACAAAGAGAATGATTAGGTTGATATTTTGAGATTAGGTTAGTGATATAGCTGGGGGCTAAATTGTGGATGGCTTTGTAAGTTGTTAGTATTTTGAATTAAATTTGGGTGAGCATGAGCCAGTGGAGGGATTGACAGAGAGGAGTAGCAGACACCGAGCGATTGGTGGGGTTGATGAGTCTGGCAGCAGCATTCATGATGGATTGAAGGGGGGTAGCATAAGGGGTTGCAGGGGTCACAATCGCAACCACGTCCCTAGCTCCAAGGGGCCCCTGCAGCCTCCCTGTCATATTATCATATCCTCCACAAAGTCCAGCTCCGATATGCCCTAGGGCCCCACAGCCACACTCCAGTACTGGGCTTCCACTTTGCCTTCCACAGTCCACACCCCTCTGTTCTCATTGGCTGGGGAGAAGCTGTCAGACATTTTCTGAATGGAGAGGAGCACGGAGTGAGAACAGCCATGTGGGGATGGGCTGATATTTTGAGGAAGAGGTGTGATATCCAGACTGATATGTCTGTTAGTAAATTAGTTATACGTGAGGAGACATAAGGAGTGAGCTGATGGGTAGAGAAATAGATTTGAGTGCCGGCAGTGTAGAGGTGGTATTGGAAGCCTTGGGAGGGAGGAGGTGTAGATTGAAAATAGGAGAGGTCCAAGAACAGAACCTTGGGGGACCCCAACTGAGAAAGGAAGAGGAGAGGAGGAAGTAGAACTGTAACACCAAGACCACTAAACCCCAAGGCCACTAAAACAGCGCCAGTCGTTTATGCAGTGCTTTAGTGACGCTTTTGCAGAGCTTTTCGGGCACTTGCGGGGCGCTTTTAACCACTTAAGAACCGCCTCACGCCGATGTACGTCGGCAGAATGGCACAGCTGGGCACAAGCACGTACCTGTACGTTGCTTTTTAAGTGCCCAGCCGTGGTTCGGGAGTGCGCCGTCGGCAGCGCTCTCGACCCTATCCTGAGCTCCATGGCCGCGGGAGTAGTGGACCCGATCACCGCTGGTGTCCCACGACTGGGTCACAGAGCTGAAGAACGAGGAGAGGTCTGTGTAAACAAACCTCTCCCCGTGCTTCCTACTGTGGCTGTCACCGATCATCTGTTCCCTTTTATTGGGAAAGACGATCAGTGACGTCACATGCCAGGCCACAACCCCCTACAATAAAAAACACATTTAGTCATACATAACACCTACACTGCCCCCTAGTGGTTAACTCCTTCACTGCCAGTGTCATTTACACAGGAATCAGTGCATTGAAATAGCACTGATTGCTGAATAAATGACAATCGTCCAAAAAATGTGTCAAAAATGTCCGATGTTTCCACCATAATGTCGCAGTCACAATAAAAAAACCCTGATCGCTGCCATTACTAGTAAAAAAAATATATATATAAAAATGCTATAAAACTATCCCCTATTTTGTAAACGCTATAACTTTTGCGCAAACCAATCAATAATCGCTAATTGTGATTTTTTTTTTTTTACCAAAAATATGTTGAAGAATACGTATCGGCCTAAACTGAGGAAAAATATGTTTTTTTTAATATATTTTTTGGGGATATTTATTATAGCAAAAAGTTAAAAAATATTGCATTTTTTTCAAAATTGTCGCTTTATTTTTGTTTATAGCGCAAAAAATAAAAAATGCAGAGGTGATCAAATACCACCAAAAGAAATCTCTATTTGTGAGGAAAAAAAGGGCGCCAATTTTGTTTGGGAGCCGCATCGCACAGCCGCGCAATTGTCTATCAGTTAAAGCGACCCAGTGCTGAATCGCAAAAAGGGGCTTGGTCCTTTGGCTGCAAATTGGTCCGGGCTTAAGTGGTTCAAAAAAACAAAAAAGGAAAAAATACACGTTTTGTGGTGCTTTCAAGTTGCTTTTAAGGTGCTTTGGAAGCGCTGCCTATTAATTTCAATGGACAGGGCTGTTTTGGGAGCGCCATTGATAGAATTCCCAATCCACTCTAAAGATACCGCTTGC
Organism: Lithobates pipiens; assembly: GCF_037356315.1. Taxonomy (NCBI): domain Eukaryota; kingdom Metazoa; phylum Chordata; class Amphibia; order Anura; family Ranidae; genus Lithobates; species Lithobates pipiens. The sequence continues at coordinate 90,452,771 of NW_027507788.1, forward strand.
AAGACTTTTTCTAATGTCCCGCAAATCCACCGCCCGAGTGTGAAAGCACACATTGCAATGAATGCGAGGCAGTTTTCAAGTGCTTTTTAGAGGCTGTTTCTAGCTTTAAAACACCAAAATATGATGATTGCACTTTCTGGCTCTTTTGCTAGTCTGGGAAAAAATTCCTTCCTGATCCCCCGAGAGGCAATTGGATATTCCCTGAATCAACTTTACCTATAAAAGTCAGTACCCAGTTATATTATGTATCCCCTATATCATCCAACCAGGCATATTAATTGGAGTGTATTAACTCAGAGCTAGCCTCACTAATCCTTACTCTCCATCCCATCTTCTAACTGCAACCCAGCTATCTACCTCTGGATCTTGCAGCTCCATTTCTCCACCGGCCTCCCCAGGAGTCATCCTGCTCAGAGGGGATCAACCTATCCCTTCTCTCCATGGAGTTTGAGGCCATCAAAGGTTATCATCACATTTATCACAAACTTTCTGTCCTAAGGTGACAATTCCCACTCATCATACTGTATCTATGTAGGATCAGCATTGTCACCTTAGGACAGTACATTTTTTAAGTCTACACCCACCTGCTGGAGCCTCAGAACGCGCTGGCCCTGTTTTTTTGTTGTTTTGTTTTTTAAGCTTAAAAGCGCCTATGCCACTTACAGCTCAAAATACGCCTGTGTGGGCATGAGGCCATTGAATAACATGGAGAGGCGTTTTTAAGCTATAAAGAAAGCTCCTAAACGCGGCTGTAAAAACGCCTGTGGGCATGAGGCCTTATGCCCCGTACACACAATCAGATTTTCCGACAACAAATGTTGGATGTCAGCTTGTTGGATGAAAGTCCGACCCTGTGTATGCTCCATCGAATATTTGTTGTTGGATGTTGGAAAGCAGGTTCTCAAATTTTCCGCCAACAAAACGTTGTTGTCGGAATTTACGATCATGAGGTACACAAGTCCGACGCACAAAAGTTCACTCATGCTCGGAATCGAGCAGAAGGAGCCCCACTGGATATTGAACTTCCTTTTTCTCGGCTCGTCGTACGTCTTGTACATCACCATGTTCCTAATTGTTGGCCAACATTTGTGTGACCGTGTGTATGCAACACATGTTGGAGCCAACAACCTTCAAACAAAATTGCACGGTTTTGTTGTGAAAAAGTCTGATCGCATTAGAGTTTCCCCTGGAACAGAAACATCTCACAGCCAAAGTTGCTTCCCTTTTTGCTTTTACCATGCAAACACCTTTCCGTGTGGCAATGTTCAAAGTTGGGCTTTCCCCTTTGAGACAGAAATTAAGAAGAAAATTTGAGAAAACATTCTAGCTAATACTCCACTTTAAACTTAATAGTGCAACTAAAATAATTCACTAAACTGATTAATGCTCTCACCAATAACGCTAGTAAAGCTGCTAATCTTTACAAGCGCCATAAATATCCAGAGGTAATACTGTAGAAAACTAAAACATAAAATAACACAATGTTCCAGATTGTGCAGAGTACCCCCATAAATAAATACATTTAAGCAAAATGATTGCAGGGATAGATTAGACATTAACCAGGCATATTGACAGGAGATTTACAGAGTCTTGGACACCGATGGAGCATCCTCTACTTTCTGATGCCAGCTTAAAGTGGATATAAACCTACCACTCACCCAATACTAATTGCACAGTATTAATGTGTGTATGTATATATGTATATATATATATATATATATATATATATATATATATATATATATATACACACACACATACACATGCAAGCCGCAATACTCTGGAATCAGTCATTGGATCTCTTTGCTGGAGCTTGGTGGGCGGAATTGAAATGTCACAAGACTCCCCGCCCACATCTACACTGTCCTGCTCTTTCTGCTGGCTCTGGGAGCTGACTGCACCATGAATATCCTCCTCCGTCATGCTGATCACACCCCATGATGAGTAACATCCAGTCAAAACCCAGGAAAGGCACCACATGACTTCAGCATACCCAATCATGCCCAATCATGCTGAGGTGTGGAGCAGCCGATCCCGGGAGAGCTGGAGAAGAAACGAGGAGGGACGTAAAGCTGGAATCGTAGAGAGTCATAAGATAAAGAAATGAGATGTCAGTCACAGCAGTGGGGGATGTGGTGACAAAAACTTATGTGTGTCATTTTTATCTTACTAAAAAAAAGACAAGAGGATTGCTCAGAGCTGGATTAACTCTTTGTGGCAAGACTGGGCTTCATTAAAAAAGAAAATTTCTGGTTTACATCCACTTTAAGAGTAGAGGAATTGAGAGGTCAAAAAAAAAGCTGCCAAAAACTGAATATATGTTCTGTGCATTTGTTTAAGGTAGTTGTATAGGTTAGTTTTTTTTTTTAAAATAACAAATTTAACAAATACCTCCACTGTGCAGTTAGTTTTGCACAGAGTGGCCCCAAACCTGCTGTTCTGGGGTCCCGCGGCGGCTGTCTCGGCTCCTCTCCGTGAAAGACATCTCCCTCAGAAGCTCTCTCCCGAGGGGGTTACCTTGCGGACTAACTCCCGTCTCATACACTCTGCGTCCATAGACACAGCGTGTATGTCTCGGTCCTTCCCCCTAACGGCCGCATCATTTGCATTTGATTGATTGAGAGCAGCGCGAGACAATGGCTGCGCTGCTATCAATCTATCTAATGAAGGGCTGAGAAGACCGGGCTGAGAAGAGCCGAGAAGTAAAGGCTCAGGTAAGTAAAAAACTGGGGGGGGGGGGCTGTAACCATCAATTGTTTTTTCACCTTAATGAATAGGATGATTAAGGTGAAAAAAATGGAAGGTTTACAACCCCTTTAACCAGCAAGCCCTTACAAACTCTCTAAGGGGAGAATATTTGCATGGCCTGAGGACAAAAGCGCCACCACAAGTGCTTTTCAGGACACATACAGAGATCACGGTGCCATGTCAGCAGAGCAATAATTAATGGTTTATAGTTCGAAATCTCTCCCACTGTCAGCAGCTGAACAAAGCACACTAGTGCAGCCCCCCTGATACCATCCTGCTCGGCTAGCTCACAGACATTTTTAACAGGCAAAGTACTTCCTGTTTGTGCCAAAGTTTGCTCATCCGTTCTTGCCTCCTGCAAATTTCTTTTGGCCAATGAGGCACTGTAACGTACCTGGAGGTGGAGCCTGATGTCCAGAGCCCTGGTAAGGTAACTGGGAGTGCCAAAACACAAAGTGGCATGAGTCCCTGACTGGTCTTGCATTAAAGAATATTGAAGAGTAGGTTGTGTATCTGGGAACAGTGGGAAGACAGACTGGAAGCTCATTGGAAGGTGGGCTGGAGTAGTGGTCTGACACTGATCAGCAGGCTCATATTCAGGGATGAAGTATGTAAGCAGGGTCAGGCAGTCCAGGTCAGCAACTAGTGGGCAGATCAAGTACATACAGAAGAGCAGTCGGAGGTCAGCCCAGGGTCAATAGCAGGCCGATGAGCAGAAAGAGCAGACAGAGATAAAATCCAAAGATGAGCCAGGGGTTGGTGCCGGCTGCATTCAGGCAGAACCAGGAGCAGATCAAGTTTGTAGCAGGGAGTCAACACAGGAACAGGTAGCAGATACTCAGGGAACGTAATAGACGAAGCGGCAATGACCCAGGGCAATAGTGCAGCCTAAATAGCCCACCCGTGTGCATTTGTGCACTCGTTTGCATGCTTGCACACAAGGTGGAACTCAATGTTGGCAATGCTGCAGCAGCTGAACATGCAGTAGATGGCCATCAATGAGTACCTGCGTGAGTATGGCTCCAGGACAGGGTCAGGGAAGCTTGGCTTATTTTCGCCACGCCAGTGGCTACTGATCAAGGATGCATGCACTGTCCTGTCATCATTTATTGAGGCCACGAGGATGGTGAGCAGCGACAATGCATGCATCAGTGATACTGTCAGTCTTGTCTTCCTGTTGGAGCACACGCTTCATGGAATAATGGACTGGGCACTTGAGGCATAACAGCGGGAGGAAGAGGAGGACTTTATTACTTCTCAAGGCCCCCTTAATCCAGATATTATTCCTGCAGGCCCGCCAAACACACAGGAAGAATAGGAGGAGGAAGAGTATTGTGTCAGCATGGACATGGAGGATAACACTCAGCAGCAGTCTTCAAGGGATGGTTTTCAGTCCCCAGAAACCCAAGGAGTTGTACGTGGCTGGGAGGAGGTTGCTTTAGATCATGTAATCCTTAGTGACCCAGAGGACTCGGAATCGAATGCCTCTGCAAACTTTTGTAGGCTTTTTAGAAACAGGGAGGCCATGCAGCGTAAGGACCCTAGGATTTGTGGTATCAAAGAGAGGGATCATTACTGGCTGGCAACCCTTCTTGATCCACGTTACAAAAGTAAGGTTGCAGAACTCATCCTGCCTTCGCAAAGGGAGCAGAGGATGAAACATCTTCAGGAGGCCTTGAAGAAAGGTTTGTGCAATGCATTTCCAGACCCTGTGAGGGTATGATTTTCTGGTGCTGAACAACGTGTTGCTGAAGCTTTGTTCAGTCAGAGGAAGAGCAGTGGAGAAGGTGGCTGGCTGACCAATGCCTTTAGACAATTTTTCAGTCCTCAGCACCAAGGTCTTATTGGTCCATGCAACCATTGCCAGCGTCTGCATTACATGCAGGAATATCTAGGGGCAAGAGCAGACTTGGAGACCTTTCCAACAGAGCATCCACTGGGTTACTGGATCTTGAGGATGGATCACTGGCCAGAATTAGCTCAATATGCAATTAACCTACTGGCCTGTCCGGCATCCATCATTATTTCTGAACGCACATTCAGTGCTGCTGGAAGGTTTGTAAGGGAGTGTGCCTGTCCACAGACTCCGTTGATAGGCTCACATTCATAAAAATCAATCAGTCTTGGATCAGCAGCAGCTATCAAGCACCTGATGCTGATGTAACTGATTGATTTTTCTATGAATGTGGAATCCCTTGAAGACTGCCTATGCTGAGTGACTATTTTATTCCTCCTCAATCTTGATGGTGCTAGCTTCCAACAATATTTTTGGTTTAGGGCACCACCACCACTGCCTAAGGCCCAATGTTGCTGTCCCCGTTTAACAGGGGCATGTAATTATAATTTTTGATCTAATATTTCACAGCTAGGCCTGTTCCTCTGTCCAACAAGAGTATCTGTGAGGGGTTAGTGTTGTGGCACCACCACCACCAAAGGCCCAATTTTTCTGCCCCTGTCCCAGCAGCAGAAAAAGGGACAAGTGTGTCCCATGGCCACCTGCAGAAGATGCACTATGTCCATGACCAGCACTGTGGACTGTAGATACAGAGCCGGCTTGCCCTCTTTTAGTTTCCTGTTAGAGCGTCTTTCTCTCCTTGGTGGCCTTCTGGACACAATGGGTATTTTGTTTTGCAAAACCACACTACACTGTGTTGTGTACTGTGTACACAACACAGAAAAGTAGTAACAACTGCATTATGGGTGCACAGTACTCTGTACACCAACAGAAGTGTAATAACAACTATGGGTGTACTGTATTGTGTATCCCACCAGAAAAGTAGTAGCGACTGCACTAGGGGTGCACGGTATTGTGTACACCGCCAGAAGTCTAATAGCAACTATGAGTGTACTGTTTGTATTATATACTGTGTACACCACCAAAAAAGTAGTAGCAACTGCACTATGGGTGCTCGGTACTGTGTACACCAACAGAAGTCTAATAGCAACTATGGGTGCGCTGTTTGTATTGTGTACACCACCAGGAAAAAAGTAGCAGCTGCATTATGGGTGCACGGTACTGTGTACACCAACTATTGGTGTACTGTATTGTGTAAACCACCAGAAAACTAGTAGCTACTGCACTAGGAGTGCACAGTACTGTGTACGCCCCCTGAAGTGTATTAGAAAAAGTACACCAGGAATGGACTGCAGTCAGATATAGCTAAACTGGATATATGTATGTATGTATATATATATACATAATTGCCTTTGGCCAATTATGGCTCTTTTAGCAGAGGGAGCTGGGATTGGTCAGCGCATGCAGGCCATGGTGCATGCTTTGGCCAGTCATCATACAGCAATGCACTGCGCTCCCACAGTGCATTATGGGCCATTACGTGCCGCTCTAATTTGGCACAAACGGCCCATAATGTTCAGTTTTTGACGAATGGGCGAACAGCAAATGTCAAACTCATGTTCGACACGAACAGAAAGCTCATCCCAATACTTCATAAACTTTATCTAATGAGATGGTGTGAGCAGGTCCTACCTGTCAGAATTGCGCAGCCTTCAGCATTGAGGGCACTGACGGCATTTACAGAAGGGTTTTTAGATATGTTGTAGTTCTGCACTCCTCTGGATGCCTGCACTTTTGTATCTGCATCCAATTTTTTTTAATATAGCGGGAGATGACTAGAAGAAGCATTTACAAATCTTTTTACTAATTGCATTGACTGCCATTGCAAAACTTGGCAACTGGAGACACAGAATTCTACACTTACTGCTAGAGGGACAAACTTTATGGGTCCCTTACTTTTTAGCATTTACATTTTTATACTTGGCCAAGTGCTTAGATCATATGGGTTCAATTATCACTTCTGTGCTGACAACACTCAGATATACATTCACACTAAACCTGATTCGATGTTTGTCTGCTTCCCTCCTATCTAACTGTATTCAGGATATAAAAACTTGGATGGCCCATTATTTCCTTCAATTGAACTATGACAAGACTGATGTCATGCTTATTGGCACCCCCCATCAATTATGTAAGGCCAGTCCTAATAGCTTATCTATAGATGGCACTGTACTTGAGCTTCGGTCTAAATGTAAAAATATAGAGGTGATATTTGATGCTAATTTAACCTTTGATCCACATGTATAACATTTTGTCAGAACATCGTTTTGAGAAACATTGCTTGGCTGCGCCCTATGCTATTATACACTGTAGCTGAAAAACTGAACCATACATTTGTGTTCTCCAGACTAGACTTTTGCAGTTCTCTGCTCACTAGTGTAACTAAATCCATTATTAATCTACTACAATATGTACAAAAGTAAAAATAAAGAATCCTGACTAGGTCTGGTACAAATGATCATATTACCCCTATCCTGGAATCCTTGCTACCTGTCAGGTTTCACAGGGACTTTAAGATCCTCTTGCTCACCTATATGGCTCATCATAGCTTGGCACCCCATTATCTTTTTGAACCCTTATCAACTTACTCTCCCGCTCGTAGCCTCTGCTACTCAAATTCTGGTCATCTGTGTGTCCCCTACTCGCCCACACTCAATGGGAGACAGAGCCTTCTCCTGTTATGCCCCAAAACTCTGGAATTCACTTCCAAAGAACATCAGAGAGTCATCTTCTCTAAACGCCTTCAAATCAAATCTAAAACGTTTTTCTTTAGGCAAGATTTTGTGTAATTTTCCCTTTTTTCTTTTGTTTCACCCTGTGTATTTCTTGTGTTTTCCTTGTAAAGTGCTTTGAGAAGCTAACCTTTTTAAGGCACTATATAAAATAAAGTTTATTATTATTATTGGATTGTGTGGTTTGCTTTAAATTCATTGTGATAGTCATTATTTGAATGATCAAAATGTTGGTTTTATTATACAGATAAATCTCTGATACCAGCAGTGGTTTAAAACGAACAGATATGACATCTTAATAAAGAGGATATTTTTTTTCTTTATTCTAGTGCCCCAGCAAACAAAGCGAGTTACTCCACCTGCAATATCATTACGTTCCAAATCCATGACATCAGAATTGGAGGAAATGGGTAAGCGCTGCTCTGTATGGCTTATGACCGGGCAGATCAAACAAATGCTCTGCATGAATGTCTTTCTATCATAGTGGCTTTCAAACTGCATGTTTTGCTGCATTACCTACACTTTTTTGTATACGTAATTGGCTGTTTTTAAGTGTTTTCAAAGAAACCCACCACAGTTTCATAAGAAACTTAAAATTTAATACTTTATTATAATTCTTTTACACAGTGCTGTGAGAAAGTATTTGCTACCTCCAGATTTTTTTTTTTTTTTGTTTGCATATTTGTCACACTTAAATGATTCAGATCATCAAACTAATTTTAATATTACACAAAGATAGCCCTAGTAAATGCAAAATGCGGTTTGCAGATCGCTAACTCACACATGCTAGTACTTGCTGCTACTCCTCGGTTTTCCCATTGGAGTGCGATGTCTTCCCCCCCCAACTCCCGAGGCAGACACCTTTTCCATTTTGAGGTGTCATCTTAGATTGTTTTATAAGATGATTTATTATACAATCGGCATCTGCTCCTGAAAAAGTGGGATTATTGTCGCAAAATGCTTCACGATTTACCCAATATTATGTTTTGTTAAAAACTTGGAAGAGTGGTACTTGTATATGTATCATTATGTGAATATTATGTTGATTGTATGCTGATACACGGTGGTGTTCACAAATCAGCTTGTTTTTACATTTTCTTATTCGTGTAAAAGATTTTCATCTATTGCTTGATAAATCTTTTTATGCAAATGTTGTACCTCATTCAAAGTTTCATGAAAAATGTTTCTAATACTTTGTATATGCAAATAGGGGATGGAGGCATGGCATTATAAGACACCAGCACACATCATTATTTATAGGATGGCAGTTTTTAAATGATTATTTCATTTATTAAGAGATAAAGCTGTCCAAACCTGATTGGTCCTATGTGAAAAAGTAAATTGCCTCCCAAACCTAATAACTGGTTGTGCCACCCTTGGTGGCAACAAATGCAATCAGGCATTTGCGTTAATCGGCAATAAGTCTTCCACATTGCTGTGGAGGAGTTTTGGCCCACTCTTCTTTGCAGAATTGATTTAATTCAGCCACATTGGAGGGTTTTCGAGCATGAACAGCCTGTTTAAGGTTATACCACAGCTCCTCGATCGGATTTTAGCCTGGATTTTGACTAGGCCACTCCAAAAATCTTAATTTTTTTTTTGAGCCTTTAAGTGGTGGACATGCTGGTGTGTTTTCGGAGCATTGTCCTGCTGCATAACTCAAGTGCACTTGAGCTTGAGGTCACAAACTGATGGCCGGACATTCTCCTTCAGCGCAGAATTCATTGTTCCATCACTTATGGCAAGTCTTCCAGGACCTTAAAGCAGAGGTTAACACAAAATTGTAACCTGCTGGGACACACATGGGTCCCAGAGACAGTAGGGACTATTCAGATTGCGCTGTGTGACTCGTGCATGCGCAGTAGGGAACCAGGAAGTGAAGCCGCAAGGCTTCATTTCCTGATACCTTTACCGAAGATGGCCACAGCAGCATCTGAGGACCGAGGGACGGTTCGGCCTCGAGTGCCAACATCACTGGACCCTGGGACAGGCGAGTGTCGTTATTTTAAAAGTCAGCAGCTGCAGTATTTGTAGCTGCTGACTTTAAAAAAAAATTTGCGGGACCCCCACTTTAAGCTGCAAAGCAGCCCCAGACCATCACGCTACAACCATTATGTTTGACTGTTGGTATGATGTTCGTTTTATGAAATGCTGTGTTACTTTTACGCCAGATGTAACAGGACACACACCTTCCAAAAAGTTCAACTTTTGTCTCTTCAGTCCATAGAATATTTGCTCAAAAGTCTTGGAGATAATCAGGATGTTTTTTAGCAAATGTGAGATGAGCCTTTGTGTCCTTCATGGTCAGCAGTGGCTTTCCTCTTGGAACTCTCCCATGGATGCCATTTTTGCCCAGTCGCTTTCCTATTATTGAATCATAAACACTGGCCTTAACTGAGGCAATTAAGGCCAGCAGTTCTTTAGATGTTCTTTTATGACCTCCTGGATGAGTCCTTGTGCTCTTGGAGTAATTTTGGTAGGCTGGCCACTCCTGGGAAGGTTCACCACTGTTCCAAGTTTTCTCCATTTGTGGATAAACTTCTCACCATAGTTTGCCTTAAAAATGTCTCTGTATCCCTTTCCAGACTGATACATGTCAAATACTTTGTTTCTTCTCTGTTCTTGAATTTCTTTAGAACATGGTGTGCTGCTTTTTAAGATCTTGTCAGTATGTTTCACCTTTTTTAGACGGCTTCTATTTAAGATTTCTTGATTCAACAGGTCTGGCAGTAATCAGGCCTGGGTGTGGCAAGTGAAATTTAACTCAGCCTTCCAAAAAAAGGGGTTAATCACAGTTCATATGATTTAACAATTACTTTTTCACATAAAGGGTTAGGCAGCTTTTTCCCCTTAATAAATTAAGTCATTTAAAAACTGCATTTTGTATTTACTCAGGTTATCTTTGTGTAATATTAAAATGTGTTTTGATGATCTGAATCATTTAGGTGTGACAAATGTGCAAAACAGAAATCTGGAAGGGGCAAATACAGCAATACATATATATAATCAGCCTTCTTTATGACCACAGGGATCATTTGCTTGGCAGGGCCACTATCCAAAAATCGCTTTGTAATTTGTTTTATTACATGCACAGCGTTCTCTGATGTGGAAGGGTATCTACTCGGGACAGGGCCCAGAAGGTAGTTGCAATCACTGTAGTAGAAGTGACTACTAGAGTAATTGTAAACTTCTCTGACGGCCCCTCAGGTATGATAGGTTAGTTTAACCATTTCAGCACTGATAGGTTTACCCCCCTTCATGACCAGGCCATTTTTTGCGATACAGCACTACGTTATTTTTACAGACAATTGCGTGGTCGTACGGCGCTGTACCTAAATAAAATGAATGTTCTTTTTTTCCCACAAATAGAGCTTTCTTTTTGTGGCATTTGATCACCTCTGCAGTTTTAATTTTTTGCGCTATAAACACAAAAGACAATTTAGAAAAAAACTATATTTTTTACTTTCTGATATAAAACACATCCGATAAAAAAAAATTTTTAAATCGAATTTCTCCATCAATTCAGGCCAATATGTAATCTGCTACATATTTTTTGTAAAAAATAATAAGCGTATATTTATTGATTGGTTTGCACAAAATTTATAGCGTTTACAGCTATGGGACATTTTTATGGAACTTTTATTCATTTTTATTTTTTTACTAGTAATGGTGGCGATCAGCGATTAATAGCAGGAGGACTTCAACATTGTGACAGACAAATCAGACACTAAGCAACACTTCTGACACTTTTTTGGGGAACCAGTGATACCAGTTCAGTGATCAGTGCTAAAAATATGTACTAATGACACTAGCAGGGAAAGGGGTTAACATCAGGGCCGATCAAAGGGTTAAATACATAATTACAGGTATACACTGGATGCAGACTCATTAATTGGTCTTTAGTGTGGGCATGCTTCCAATAATAAATTAAAAAATGTCCTACACACTGCTGATATATATACTTTTATACAAAAGTATGATACTTCTATTCATTTGTCAAAAAATATCAGTGGCAGTTTGACAACTGTTAATATGGAATAGGTATTATCAATATGTCTACATTCATCATGGGTACCACCTAGAGTGCATTAAAACCTAAAAAAAAAAAAAATCTGAGCTCCCATCCTCAAAATAATCTATAAATACCAGAATCTTGGTGTGCTTTGTGTATTTCTTCCAGATCAGTGCAGTAATCCATCCTGAAATGTTGCCTCTCTACAGAAGCTTCCTGTAATAATGACCGGTCACTCTGCTCTCTCTCCTTGTGCAGCGTGAGTGGTCTTGTCTCCGCCCCCTCCTGTAGTTTTCTGCAGGCAGCATGTGGGGTCTGGGACTGCTGGGTCCTTGTGTATAGCATAGTGATGATGTCATTGTTGCTTTTATATGACAGTATCTGAATTTGCAAAGGCATTTGGTGAAATTAATTCCTTCATGGCCATTGAGAAATATATTTACATGAACGTTTTTGTGCCCAAAGCTCAGCTCTAAAACTACAGACCATACCGATTTTAAGCGTGTCAATATCTGGAACAATTATTACTTATTTAAAAAAGCAGAAGCCCGCCTTTTAATATGTCTTTCAAATGGCCTTTTACTTCCATCATTGATTCTTTGGGGCTTCACCTTTGATTGGTTTGTAGGACTCTTTGGATCTACTTGATCATAGGACTTTTCTGGAGTCTGATGAGATCAGGTCTGTTTTAAACCTTTACAATGGCATTTATTAGCCTCAGTTTCCATCAATGTAATGTACTCCTCCAATAACTGGTAGGAAAGTTCATCCGCTGTAAGCAAAAGAGCAATTGAAAATACACACAAACTACTACTAATACAGCAGGACAGTGTGCGTATGATTCCTGTTATATAATTGAATGACATAGGCTCGCAATTCATCAGTTACTAATCTAAAACTTAATATTGCATACATATGTTGAACCCTAGCTACCTTAAAGTGGTTTTAAACTGTGTTACACCACTTGTACCTACAGGTAAGCCTATAATGAGGCTTACCTCTGGGTACTGTAAATATCTCCTAAACTTGCACTGTTTAGAAGATATTCACTGTATGCACTGCCTCCGACGTCATCGGCGCATACGCACTGAAGAAACGGCACTTTTTCAATGGCCATACCGTAACCTGTGGCCACCGCGGCTGGCTCCGGCCAATCACAGCGCCAAAGCCCACAAGCCCGGAAGTAACGCCAGTGAAAGATGTCGGCCGTAGGAGTGGAGTGCGGGTGGCAGGGCATCATTGTTAGGTAAGTATTTCATAATGAGCATTGCGTATTGCATTGCATACTAGCTCATTATGCCTTTGTCTTGCAGGGTTTTTTTTTCCCGGAGGTTTACAACCTTTTTAATCTGACCTTTTGATATGAGTGTGTCATTGAACTGTATAATGGGTATAAATAAGTGAGTATGTATTCCTTTAGAGATGCACACTCCAACAAATAAGAATTGTTGAATATATGCTTTAAAAAAAAAATTTTTTTTTAGCTCCGCTAAAGCGGGCATTTGTAAGCCCATGAAACACTGTGACTCTTATACAAGTGTAGTGGTCTCCCCGAATTCCAAGGGCCTGATGGTGACCCCCAGAGCCAGGGAGAACTGACATTTCTCCTCAGGGTGCAGGTTACTAGGCACATTGGGTTTAGTGCAGGTACAGTATATAAGCGCGCTCTGACAATCAAGACCAAGCAGACAGAGTCTATTTTAGAAAAAGTGATGATAATGATGGATCTTCCACACTTAAGACAGCACTTTAAGAGAAGCAGTATCTAATAGAAACAAAAACAAAAAGAAGAAAGGCGCCTCTAAGTGCAGAATTAAAATCATTTAATATCCCCAAAAGGATTAAAAAGACTTACAGGATCTGAAGAGATAAAAAGCATGTCATCATTATTAATGCACGTGGTTTGGCAAAGTAGGTAGGTCCCAAGCGTATATAAAGTTCTCAGGGCTCTTCAGTGCTACACTGTAGAGTCCCAAGGTCACCAGCAGGGAGATGTCATGAGCCCTGGAAGTTACAATATGCCAGTGAACAAACACACTTGTCCGAATCAGCGATGAGCGTAGATCCCAGAAGTGACATCAGCGGCAAGGGACGACAACCAGCGTGGACCGCAAGCCGGATGTAGTCATCAAGAAGGGACACGTTTGGGAACGTCTAATTGGTTCCTATGTCAACCTAAACTTTAAAAGATTAGGTTGCCGGACCACTTACATTAATAATGATGACAGGCTTTTTATCTCTTCAGATCCTCTAAGTCTTTTTAATCCTTTTGGGGAAATTAAATGATTTTAATTCTGCACTTAGAGGCGCCTTTCTTCTTTTTGATAGTGGGTGTAGTGCAAGGGAGAAAGATTGGACGCCAGTCACTTTTTGTACAAATGAACAAAGAGTTTTATTTCTCTTAACAGGAACGGTGGGGAGAGAGGGTTTAGCACACAGGACACCCTTAGACAAATTCAATAGCAATTAAAACAAACTCTGCAGACAAAAATAAAACTAGGCAGACAGCAATACAGAATCTGTATCTTGTAGCAACTGCTGTCTCCTATGGCAACAACTTCTCTCACGGTATACTACTGTAGATCTTCCAGTTTAGCTAAGCTTGCCAGCCTTTACTAGACTTTTTGGACTCTCAGCTATCTGCTGGATTCACAAGCTTCACCCACAGCTAACCGCTGTACTTTATCTTCAAGCTTTACTCACAGGTACTCGCTGCCTTCCTGGATGAGTTTCCACTGAAGCTTTCCCACTACTTCACTGTCCCTGGCTAGTAAAGCATCTGCTCTGGCACTCCTTCAGAACTCCATCCCTTCAAAACTTGCCTCTGGTAAGAGGAGTGGTCGTCACTTTGTGGCAACTGCTTCTTGTTTACCTCCAACATGATCAGGCTCCCCTTAGGCTGAGCCTCTAACACATGCGGTTCTGCCCCAGGCTCTGGGCTTAACCTTGGCTGCTCCTCCTTTGCGGAACCCTGAACTGCTGGATAGGCCTTAAGTGGACCTAGCAGCCAGTATGCCTCCTGGATAGGTCTCAGGCTTCAGGCCTAGCAACCAGGAGCTTCTCAACACACACCCACCAAGACCTTAGCCTCGGGTGGGAAGAACCCTGATCACCTCCTCCCAAATAAATAGCCTATCCCAGCATACACAGCAAAGAAACTCCTGTTGATTGGCTGAGACAACCTAGTTACCCATTACCTGAATTTATGATAATCCATCATTCTAATGCCAAAAGCAACAGTGTCACCTATTGACAGGAGAGCGACAGTAACCCAAACTCCTATTTAGGACAGGAATTAGTGCATCAACCTACTAATTAGCCAGGCTAGGTACCAAGGCTGCTGCGGATGAGCGCCACCTGCAGGGGAAAAAGTAGACTGCACCGGCCTACAAGTGCCTCCCACCTATTGTTCTAAAAGGGGTGAAAACATGTCAGAGGGTTTAACCCTTCCCCGTTCTAGTTTAACATTTTTTTTTACTTCCCTTTAATTGCAGCCATTGTATTGCAAGCTTGATTTCACCTTGTACTGTATTTACAGTGGAAATGATGAGAAACAGTTGAAAAATAATTACGTTATTTTATTATAATTATGCAGTTAGTTTATGCTGCCTCTAAATGGAAATTGGAGAAACTGTTTATTGTAAATTTAATTTGTCTTTAGGGAAACCTATTTTGAACGATAATTTTAGGAATGTTTAATCCAAGTAAATAACTGAGATTAATGTAACTAGATCAGTTTACTTTTGTTCAAGTCCCAGGCACATTAAACCAATTACACCTATGTGTTATACTTTTGTTTTACTACATTCATAAGCTATCAAGGTTTTTATATCTTATACAAAATATTATTGAGATAGAATAGATTAATCTGTCCAATTTTAGGCACCATAAGGTACATGGGTTTCATGTACTTCGTTGCTGCTGAGTTTACCTGCTGGAGAGCTTTCTTAAAATGTAAACCTGCTAAGGGCTCTACAAACATCTCCCTGCCCCCATGTGACAATGCACAGGCTTGCGATTGGTCGCTGAGGCACGGGGAGATAATGGTGGATCAATGTATGGTTTCCTTATGATGCTAACTTTGCAGTGGCGTGCAGACACCCATTGCCAATTTCTCCCTAAATGTAGTTTAAGAACCAAAGGGTGGCAACTATAATAACAGGTTTCCGTGTACACCTACTAGCTATCTAGCAAAAAAAGCCAAACAATGAAGGCCATATGCATAGTAGGCTTTAACCCCCCATGCATGGGGCTGTAGCATTTTGCTGGGTGGGAGAGCACAAGTGCCCCATAAAGCTCTGCTGCTGGCAGCCTGTGAAACTCTGTGAAAGACTGGCAGCTATACAGTACTGGACAGTGTACCTAGATTTATGACCGTTTAAGGCAGTATGCCCCCAAGGACAAAGCACGGAATGCACAAAGTCAACTTTTCAAGCATTCATCCATGGGTGCATACTGCCCTAAATGTAAGAATCAATAGGTGCACCGTTTGGCCTTGTCCAGCCACAGCAGCTGTCAGCCTCTCATAGAGTTTCACAGGTTACCAGAAGTGGGGCTGGACACCTGTGCTCTCTGCCTGCAGCTAAACACCAGAGCCCCATGCACTGGGGCTAAACACCCAGTGTGCATGGGCTTTACACTGTTTAACAGTTTTCTTTAAACACAAAGGTGTTCTGCTGGGCTTCTGATATGTAGCTGCACCTTTAAGGAAGAATGGACTGCCTATAGGCATATGTGCCCTTAATTTATCCATTTCTATACATACTTCTTAAAGCGGTTGTAAATAGAGGTAAAAATAAATACATTCCAGGCTACCCTGCAAGGTGATGTCATAATGTGTTAGTATGCATCACATACTAGCACATTATGAAATACTTCCCTTAAATCAAAGCCCTCCAGCGGTGCGCTGTCATTGCTGACAGGGCTTCTATCTTCACCCAGTCTACCTCCCATGTTCAGGAACTCCAGCCATTTCAATGGCACAGCCACAATGACATCACTTCCGTGCATGCGCACGGGAGCTGCGGCACAGGGCTTCGCATGGACGGCATGCCTTCCCTTCAGAGCGCAGTGCGCATTCATTGGTGACATCATCGGCTGCAAAAGTAGTGAACGGTACACGTTTAGAATATATTCATTTTACCTACAGGTAAGCTTTATTATAAGCTTACCTAAAAGGCTCCTTTCACACTGGAGGCATGTTTCAGGCGCTTAAGTGCTAAAAATAGCGCTTTACAAGCGCCTGAAAAAAGCCTCAGCTGCAATTCCAATGTGAAAGCCCGAGTGCTTTCACGCTGAGGCGCTGTGCTGGCAGGGCATCACAAAAAGTCCTGTAAGCAGCTTCTTTGCAGCGCTATAGGAGTGCTGAATATTCGGCTCCTAAAGCGCCCCCGAAGCGATGCAGCCGGTTTTAACCTTTTTTGACCGCTATCGGGGGTTAAAAGCACTAACGGCTGAATAGCCCTGCTAGAACAATGGTAAAGTGCTGCTAAAAAAAACATCACTATACCACCGATGCCCAGGCGTTGGCAGTGTGAAAGTGCCCTTAAGTAAAAGTTGCAGAAAATTGTTTTATTACCGCTTTAAAAGTGTACTATGCAGAGGGCTTTGACAAGGTAGTGCAGCTTCCACATGAATTTGCAAATGTTGTGCAACCAAAACTTCAGTTTTTAACATAAATGGTTTTCACTGGTAAACTCTTCCATGTGCACCTTATTTTAAAAATGAGTTCTAAATTGGGCCAATTTTTGTTTTACTTTAAAATTGTTCTGTGCTGTGCCCATGAAGGTCAAAACAACAAGTTCACTTAACGGTTCCCCTTACCTGCACATACAGTACCCCCAGAAGGGAATACCTAGTACTTATGAATATGAGGAGCATGTGACTCACTACCTTCCCATGTTATGGTTCTGGTGCTTTTACACTTGGGTACCCAGTGCTGTCACAAGTGGGTAGAGGGAGAGAGTCCTTAGTCTTGTAGCCAATGGATGATACCTTGATACCTATATGCACCTAGAGAGGGGGACAAACTCCTGGCACAAAAACTTTCACTTAAATATTTTCCTTAATGGCTACAAAGGATATAAATCTACTTTGTGTGCACTAAATGCCTTTGCAAAATAACTGATTTTACTTTGTATAAGTAGTATTGACATCATCACTGTGCTGTATATAGCCTGTGCAGAGAGCAGAGATGTGGGAGGGACCCAGCAGGCCCCACCTACTACAGGCTGCCTGTAGAAAACTACAGGAGGGGGCGGAGACAAGACCAGTCACTCTGCACAAGGAGAGAGAGCAGCAGTGACCGGTCTTTGTTACAGGAAACTCCTTGCACAGAAGTAAAGTTTCATACTGCAAAGATCTGGAAGAATTGCATAAAACACACACCTCGATTCAAGTAAGAATACTCAGGCCTCTTGCATGTAAACGATATTTGCTTATCCTGGAATTCAACTATATGCCTTGCATGAGCAGGAAACCGTTTATTTTATTTTTTTTGTTATATCTCTCAGGGTATCCGATATAGACATTATAGATTGTTATTAACTGTACAGAAAAGAAGAGCCACAGATGGTTGTGTAATAGTGAAAACAAATCCCACAGTGTTTCAGTGTTGGGAAGATAACGTGTAGGCCCTCTGTGTGTCATGCCTGCTCTCCAGGACATAGCAGTATTCTCTGCAGAATACTATGTTCCAGGCCAGCCTCCAGGGGATTTCTGCCATCAACTCTTACTGTCTTGTCATTGTGCTAATTAAACAGGATGTAAGCATGTTCCGCTTGGAGTCTGTTCAGCTGTGCTTGGTCTCTTTCCCATGTTTGGGATGTTGCAATTTGGTGTTTTGTTTAAAGAGAAAATATCATTGACTTCTTGATGTGTTTTATGATTTCTACAAGAGATCCTTACAGATCTCTACATACGTTCCTATTTGATGTGGATCGGAACTCGAAATTAAATTTTATACATGGAAATTAAAAATTGTAATCTTTTAAATGAACGTTTAAACAAAAAAAAAGTATAAAATAAAAATAAATGACAGGTTATACTTGGTCAGGGAATTTAAATCGTATTCACAGGAACATTAAAAAATAAAGTGACAAAGTATCAAATGTAAAAAATGACCCATTGAATGAAAGGTTAAAACGGTTAACAGGAAATGTTGTACAGTGGTCCTTAGTGAATTTTATTATTATTATTATTATTTATTATTATTATTTGTGTATTGGGTGCGAAGTGCATTGGGAGATCGTCTATGATAGTGATGGTGAACTTTGGCACCCCAGAGGTTTTGGAACTACATTTCCATGGTGCTCATGCACTCTACAGTGTAGTTGAGCGTCATGGGAAAAACATGTGGGGTGCCAAGGTTTGCTGTCACTGCTATATAATAATACCTACTGTAGTCAGAAGCAGATACAAATTATAGATATTAAACTGATTCATTTTTAGGCAATGCGAATATACAGTAAGAGCCTAACTACAGCTAAAAAACATATGTAATCCTCTAAAGAATTCACATCCCCGTGTACAAAAAAATAAATAAATACTTTAATGTACAAACATGGAACAGGTCAAATTATCTGCCTTATTTTTTGTCTAAGTGAAAAAGGCTTAGAAATCTTCTCCAAGTCTTATAGCTTCCTGAGCCCTCGCTTCTCTTTGTTTGCTCACTAGCTTATAATTTAGAATAAATGTTGTACTTTACCGGTTATATAAAAAGACTTTGACGTGCAACATTATGATGCCATGTTCAAGTTCACAGGCGTAACTGTAAAGCTGACGTACATACTATATGCATACAATATACATTTTATTTTGCAATGTATTATCAATTTATCAACTCACCCAGCAGTATTTGTCCACCTTGTCAGTATGGCACTGGCAGTATGGTACCCCCAGCAATATATTACCACACCCAGCAATATATGTCCGCCCAATAAGTATGGCTCCCCCAGCAATAAATCCCCCTACTCAGCAATACATGTCCACCTAATCAGTATTGCTTTCCCAGCACTATATTACCCCACCAAACAATATATGTCCACCCAATTAGTATTGCTTTCCTAACAATATTTCCCCCCACATAACAATACATGTCTGCCCAATCAGTATAGCTCCTCCAGCAGTATATCCCTCAACCCAGCCATATACTGTATGTCTGCCCTGTCAGTATGGATACCCAGCAACATATCCCCCATCCAGAAACACATATGCAGCTGATGGTGGCCACTCCATACGGGGCACAGGGGTGCCGCTCCCCCCCCAGTCCAGGTGTCTGGCCCCCTAATCTATATGCGGGGTGCCAGACGCATGGATTCTAATGGGGATTTTTTTTTAATCACATGATTAGAGCCTGAGACTCTAATTGGGCTCCAAAAAAGGGTGGGCTCACTTGAGTGACAATAGAAAATTAACATTTGCTATGGTCTTCCTGCTTCTCCTCCTGGCCAATCAGGAAGCAGGAGGAGCACGACTGGCCAAGAGGAGAAGCGATTGTATTGGCTGGGAGGATGAACGGAGATCCGTAAGATGGCCACAGTCATCAGCTCTGCATCCGTCATCTCTGCATTGCTGCCAAGAGCCTGCGTTAGTACCACTCCCTGTGTGTCATTAGCATGCTCTTGTTACTAAGGTTGACTGGACAGTGGAATGGGCGTTAGCAAGACCTAGACATAAAGGCAAGAAAGGCTTTGCCCATTTATCAAACTGATGCAAAATAACACAAAATATCTGGTTAGCTTTTGACTGGATCAAATAGGTAATCTGAGATGTAATTTATTGTTAATGAATGTCCAGGATAAATGAATGGACCATTGGCTATGACCATATGGCAGACTAAGTAGAGCCACAGATGTATAATAATCTGCAAACCAGTCAGAAGTGGATGATAATTTCTCTATAAGGTGTATTCTTAAAAGAGATGTTAACTGTTGCTCATTTTCTCTCTTTTTCCTCGTTGTTTTTGGTATCCCATTTCATTCCGGTGCATACACCTTTGCATTCCTACCATTCCCTATATCATGATTATGTGCTTACTATATGTATATTATCATACTTTTTTGTTGTCTGCTTCATGTTATTAAACATCAAGTGGAAAAAGGTATATTTACTTAACTGTTGAAGGCAGCATAAGATCCTCCAACCATTTCTATGTTTGTAAAGTTTCTATCCAGAAAGAAAGTATTAGAAGAGTAATGTTTAAAGGGATCTTGTAATATCCTTATATGTAAACTAAAATTACAGCCTATATTTCAGAAAATGATTTTATTATTCATAAAATTCTCTTCTTTTGGAAGCTCCATGATCCAGGGCATACATTGCACTGACACCTCATTTTTGCACCGACACAGCTTTGCCCGCCTGGCATCTCACTGTCCAAAAAGGGTGCTGATATTGACCGTTTAGGCACACTAGATGGTGTCTTAGATGGTAGTTGGGCTTTGAAGCAAACATCAAAGTCAGTGTGCAGTGTGCATCAAGGATTTGGGAAACCCCAAACACATAAAAGAGAATATGGTAAATAATAGACGTACTTGCCGTCTGTATTTCGGGCGTACATTATTTGAGGCATTTCTGTTTAGACTACCTGTAAGCATTTCCTGTTACAAAAAAAGTTAACGTATCTACTATAATCCACCAAAAACATAAAGGTGGCCTTTTCACAGGCTGTTTTTAAATTACGAATAAAGTTAGGATAGGATAGGATTTGATCCCCACCTAGGTGTTTAGAGATGTTTATGCCCACAGCAGAGCTTGACTGTGAGCCGAACCTCCTTGTTGCTCTGTTTGGAGTGGTTTCTCTTCAGGTAGAATCTACTAATGGGCCAATGACACCATATGTTTTGCAAATATTAAAAAAAACTATGGTGGATGGATGGGAGAAGAGGGTGATCTTTTTGGGAGTCCCCAAGAGATATGAAAAAGCAAAAATGGGTGTCAAGCTTCCACACTTCACCTATAACTGAAAGACCACTTTTTGGTGGACGAAGCCCATATAAAAAGCCTGTATGTGTTCAGGAAAGTGATTGTATGCCTATGCCCATGCAAGAACGTGTCAATCAAGCAGTCATACATTACAGCTTTCTACCAGCCACTTCCACCTCATTTTGCTGGTAAGACATTTTAGCTTCATGGATTCTTTGCTGGAAGCAAGTGGAGCTTCATCTTGTTATGTGTAAGTTTTTGCCTAATGTTACTGTTTTATATGTGAGGGATGGAGACCTTTCCTTTTTGATGCTTTCTATGCAATCTATTTTTCTGAGCCTGTCTGAGAGCAGAGGCCACAAGATGACTGCTTTCAATACCCATGTATTAACCTCTAAAACTAGTTTTACTTATGTTACTAATGGTTTGACTTTCCTTTCTTTGGGGATAAGCACCAACAACTGTCTTCCCCTGTCTATTGAGAGCACTTCCATATTAGCAACCGAGACACTTGCACTAGACAGGAGGATGACAGTTGTGGGGGCTTAGTTGCAAAAAGGTAATCTAGAGACAGGAATCCCATTGAATCAGTTCTTATGCCACGTACACACGATCAGACTATCCGGCGGACTTAGAAAGTAATTTTGGCTCAAAAATTGTCCGCTGGACTCAATCCGGTCATCTGCATGCTAGTCCACCGGGCTTTTGAAATGAACGGACTTTGCCGCACACGGAGAAAAGTCCATTAATTTTGAACGTGTCTCCAGGAAGATGGGACTAGCGAAGGAAGTTGACTCAAAGCACGTTGACTCACTCGTCCCCACCCCCTTTCCTGACCGGCTGAGTTGCGTGCTCAGATAAGGGTCTTATATGGACCTTGGGGGGACCCCCACACCGTTTTTTTGGCGTAGGGCTTCCCCTTTAAGTCCATACCAGGTGACGGGGCCATCAACATGTCAATCTCGCCGCCGAAGGTGGCGACATTGACCTCCTGCGCTAGTCCTGGCTACCTGGAGCCACGTTCCAAATTAACTGACTTTTCTCCGTGTGTGTGGGCAAGTCCGTTCATTTCAAAAGTTTGGTGGACTCCCGCCATAGTCTGCCGGAAAAGTCAGTTTGTGTGTGGGCAGGCCTGCTCGTTCAGAAAGTCCAGCGGACTTTCCGGCTGTTTGTCCGCCAGACTAAGTCCACCGGATAGTCTGATCATGTGTACGTGGCATTAGACAGACCACACAGGTTAACACAGGAAAGATTATGTTACAAAAATATCCCTGGTTATAACATCCTAAAGGTGATTGGTCCTCCCCCCCCCCCTTTTTTTTTTCTACTGCATGGAAATACAAAAAAAAATTTCTTTAGCTCAAAGGGTTGTTGGTTTTTGAAATTTCATTGGCATTAAGCTATTAAAAGTGAATGTCCAGTTTTCTTTACGAGGGAAAAAAACATTGTTTAGTCTTTATTGCAGATACCTACTTCTCTTCTGTACATACCAAGAAAGGCATTCTAGTACATATTTGAGAAATGAGAGGCAGTTACATATATATATAAAACATTTGTGCAGTACTTTACAGTATTTGCAATTATGCATACTTACTACTTAAAACTTCCAGTTTCAGTTGAATACAATGGTCAAAAAAGTGCAAAATTTAAAAATATGCCAGGTGCAGTCCTAGATAAATTCAAAGTTTGAGCATATGGTGAAAAAATTGGTAATCGGAGGTTACTTTGAGTCAAGTGATTAGTACAAGTCATGCTTGGCCCTGCCTTCTACTTCTTGTTTGCCTTCATATCGGTCTAGGATGCTACCCAGCATATTAAAGAACAAATAAGGAAGCTTGGAAGTTTGTAGAGGGTAAGGTCAAGTACAAATTTCACAAAAGAAATTGAGATAACTGTAGTTGCTTAAAGCTCTGGATCTACCAGTCATTTGGGCATGTTCCTTTTATCTAAAGTAACCTCTGCTTATACATTTATTATAATATGCTCAGTAATGAACAAGCTTCGTAAAAGGTTTTCTTCAAAGTATGACACATTGAATTTAAGCTAATATGTCTCTTGTTTCCTTTAGTTTCTCCTTGGAAAAAGAAATCTGGTGAGCATCTTTTTTCTCTTATTTACTGCAGGTTTTCTATTTAGAAATTGATAATTATCAGGTTGGTGTCCAACTACATCTGAGACCTGCAAACCCATTATCAGTGTGTGCTTCACAGTTGTATTAAGGAAACTATTGGCTGCTACTTATAAACTACTTACAACTGGATTAACGTTAAACAGACAAAAAATAAATTGGTGGCAAGCAAAAAATAATAAAAAAATAATAAATAATATCACAAAATAATAAATGAATGGTTTGTAAATAATGATTCTTCAACAAAGGTGCACCTGTCTTTTACATTTAAAGAATGATGTAAAGCAATAGAGCCCTGATTGTCTCCCAGTGCTGCTTCTTGCTGTGAAAAGGATTAAATGAATTAAACAGAACTGCATTAGAACATGTATTTAAGACTTTTTTTTTTAATTAATGCATAACTGAATAAGTGGTGATTTTTCATAACTGGCTGGGGTTTTATTTGTTTTCCAAATTGTGCTTCCAAACACAAATATATCCACAGGGAAACAGATGTTATTTTTCTGCATCCACGGCTTAATTTTCATATTTACCTGGAATTCTCCTGTTAAAATGTATACATTGTAATGTGGTAGTTCAACTGTATATTTTTTGATATGGCAGATATAAAAGACACAAATAATGCAACTGTGTATACAATATTATGTAATCATTATTTTAACACAAACCATGTGTGTATGTGAATTGGACTTGGTATCATCTTGCAAGCCACAGTTCAGTAGCCCTTGAGTTGGAGAAACAGCACAAGGAGTCAGTTGTGATGCAGTGCTTATGGAAGCGCTAACAAGGAACATGCTGATACGAGGAGAGAGCAGAGTGATTGATGGGTGTATCTATCTACTGCTTATTCATTAATGGGTTTATGGATGATGGTGTGACACTGTAGCTGTCCCATGTTGGTTCTAAGATCAAGAGCTGAGTGATGAAGTGATCTCGGATTGCCCAATCCTCAGTCTACTTGGAGCAGAGAGCAATGACGTTTGGTGACCGTTAACTGCTCTTCTCCAGTGCTCACTGAAGCCTTGGGCAGGGGAGAGGCCGTGTGCAGTTGGCCTAGACTCTCAGCAGCTTGCTGAGAGGCAGAGCAACCTGTCAATCAGGCAGCTGGGTTGATCCCGACAATGCTGTCGGGATCCTTCCAAAGTCTGGAGTGGCTCTGCCCCATCAGCTAATGGCAGGCATGCAGAGCAAAACTGTGCACTCCTTTGACCTACAAAGTATGGCCAAAAAACCCTTGGCCATACTTCTGTTTTAACTGCAGCAGAGAAGTTTCCTGCCTTGCAAGATGGGGCTGTGCTTTGACAAAGCTTTCTAAATTCTAGAATTAGATGAACAGAAATATATGTTCTTTGGCATGTAAAACAACTCCCATATATGTATTTTATTCATTATTAAGCTGTTTGCTTAAAACTCAGCTTTAAGATCATGGTGCAGTATGAAGTAGAACCCCCTCCTTTAAGTGTTAGGATTAACGCCTCAACAGCAATTTTCCGTCGCCTTTTATGACAGCACAAGGAGGCAACTGCAGAAATGAACAGTGGGGACTCTTTCACAGCTAGACTGTCAAACATAGGTCATTCCGTTGCCTGAATGGTTTCCTCAATGCGCCATTCATGGCTGTTTTCCTCTACTGATGGGAGCAATCTTGTTATGTGCTATTTCACAATGGAAAATAGCCACACTCCTGTGTGCAGCACGTGGGTTGAGCACTGAGCTGTGACTGAATGAAGCAAATAAATAATTTATCACTCTGTGTTTGTACTCCTTTCACACATTCCTCTCTTGAAGAATGTTCTTTAGAAGAGAACTTGAGAGGAAATGCAAGATTAAGTAATAAGCAAGTAAGCCCCTGAGCAATGCGGTTGAAGAATTGGCTGTAGAGTTTTGTGGCCCACATGACATGAGTCTTAAGGAAAGGTACAATTTTTCCAGTACCTGTGGTATTGAGGTGAAGCTGAGATTGGAGCAATGTCTAGAAGGTATAAAGTTAACACCAGCAAGCTTGATTTTTGTTTGGAAGAAAATTTATGAAAAAATCCAAACACCTTAACCACTTCGCGCCCGCGCTATAGCCAAAAAACGGCTACAGCGCGGACACTATCTGCCGGGAGGTCCCCCCTTTAACTTCCCCTCTGCGCGCCGCTGCGGGCGCGCAGAGGGGAAGTTCTGTGCTGGCCATGTCCTCTGGACACAGCCAGTCACAGATCGCTGTAAACAGCCAATCACAGCAGCCGTTTACAGCGTGATCAGCATGCCCAATGAGAGATGATCTCATATGTAAACATATGAGATGATCTCATATGTAAACATATGAGATCATCTCTCATCGCCGGCTCTCCCTCCTCACACATACAGCGTGTGAGGAGGGAGAGATGAACCGCTGCAGAGATGCAGCGGTTAGTGTAAAAAAAAATAATTAATAAATACAACTAAAATAAAGTGCCCATCTGTCCCCACTGCCATCTGCCCCCAGTGCCACCTGTCCCCAGTGCCACCTGTCCCCAGTGCCACCTGTCATCAGTACCATCTGTCATCAGTGCCATCTGTCCCCAGTGCCACCTGTCTTCAGTGCCATGTGTCCCCAGTGCCACGTATAAGTGCCATCTGTCAGTGCCACCTGTCATCAGTGCCACGTCAGTGCCATGTGTCATCAGTGCCACATAGTGCCATCTGTCATCAGTGCCACATCAGTGCCATGTGTCATCAGTGCTACATAGTGCCATCTGTCATCAGTGCCATATCAGTGTCACGTGTCATCAGTTCCACATATTAATGCCATCTGTCTTCAGTGCCACGTATCAGTGCCATCTGTCATCAGTGCCATCTGTTATAAGTGTCACGTGTCATCAGTGCCATGTATTAGTGACATCTGTCATCAGTGCCACACATTAGTGCCATCTGTCAGTGTCACGTGTCATCAGTGCCATGTATCAGTGCCATGTATCAGTGCCATCTGTCATCAGTGCCATGTCAGTGTCACATGTCATTGTCTTGGTGCTCCAGGGCCTTCAAAAGTGTAATAAGTAGTCAACAAGTTAGATGTATAATTTATGCTCCTAGAACACCTGACGGCGCTCCCTGCATGTTGGGCCTCTCTATGTGGCCAGGCTGTGGAAAAGTCCCACGCATGTGGTATCGTAATACTCAGGAGTAGTAGAAGAATTTATTTTGGGGCATTATTTGTGGTATACACATGCCATGTGAGAGAAATAACCTATTACAATGACCATTTTTTGGAAAAAAAATTTAATAAAATAAAATATCTTAATTTTGCAAAGAATTGTGGGAAAAAATGGCAACATCAAAAACCTCACTACACCTCTTACTAAATACCTTGGAATGTCTACTTTCAAAATAGGGGTCATTAGGGGGGTATTTGTACTTTCCTGGCTTGTTCGGGTCGCAAGAAATTAGATCGGCTACCAGTACATCAGATGTGATCAATTTTGTGTGATTTGCACCACAGCTTGTAGACTCTCTAACTTTCACAAAGACCAAACTAAATCCACTAATTTGGTTATTTTTACCAAAGATATGTAGCCGTATGTGGCCAAAATTTATGAAGAAAAATTAATAATTTGCCAAATTTTATCATAGAAACAAAGAAAAAAATTATTTTTTTCAAAATATTCGGTCTTTTTTTATTTATAGCGCAAAAAATAAAAAACCCAGAGGTGATCAAATACCACCAAAAGAAAGCTCTATTTGTGAGGAAAAAGGGACAAAAAAATAAATTTGGGTACAGTGTTGCATGACTGAGTAATTGTCATTCAAAGTGTGAGAACATTGAAAGCTGAAAATTGGTCTGGGCAGGAGGGGTGTTTAAGTGCCCAGTACGCAAGTGGTTAAAGCCTAAATGTAGCTAAAATAAAAAAAAAGGAAAAATCAGCACAAGGGACATCACAGGATCTATGAATGGAGGAGCAGACCTTACAATCATCCACGCATCCTCCATTTGTAGATTGTGTTCCTTTCATAGAAACAGTAGTGCTACTTCTAGGAATAGAGTTGCTGAGTGGAAATGGCAGGCATAGTCACGCTCTCTTTATGAGAGCCTGTGACATCACTGTGCTAGAAAATTACTGTGGCGGCATTGGGGTGGTTACAAATGGAGGAAAATTTCTATTAAAGTGGAGTTCCACCCAAAAATGGAACTACGACTTTAAGGGAGGTGACCCCCTGACATTTGGCATTTCATTTTTTTGGGGGGGAGCTGGAACCCTCTTTTTAGAGGGTCCCAGCTCCCACTTCCTCCTGACGCACCATGACACCGGAAAGGAGATCACCTCTCCCCCCTCCCTCTCTGTAATCATCTGAGACATGTCACAGGACCCAGATGATTGCCCAGCCAGTCATGGTGTGTGGCTCGTGCATGCACAGTGGGTGCCTGGCTGTGAAGCCACAGCTGGGTGCCCACAGTTACAATGCCGGCACTGCAGAGAGGAGGGGGAGATGAGTGGGGCTTCGCTGGACCCCTGGACAGGTAAGTGTCCGATTATTAAAAGTCAGCAGCTGCAGTATTTGTAGCTGCTGACTTTTATAAAAAAAAATTTTGTAAGCAGAACTCCGCATTAACAGAGGAATCGTAAAAGGGACACATCCTACTAGCTGTACAGTGCATCTAGAAAGTATTCACAGTGCATTTTGTTATATTACAGCATTATTCCAAAACAGATTAACTTCATTATTTTCCTCAGAATTCTAAAAACAATACTCCATAATGACAACATGAAAGAAGTTTGAAATATTTTCTAATTTATTAAAAATAAAAACAAAAAAATCACATGCACATAAGTAGTCACGGCCTTTACTCAATACTTTGTTGAAGCACCTTTGGGACCAATTACAGCCTCACGTCTTTTTGAGTATGATGCTACAAGCTTGGCACACCTATGTTTGGGTAGTTTCTCCCATTCTTCTTTGCAGGAAATCTCAAGCTCCATCAGGTTGGATGGGGGGGATTTGGTGCACAGACATTTTCAGATCTCTCCAGAGATATTCAATTGGGTTCAAGTCTGGGCTCTGGCTGGGCCACTCAAGTAAATTCACATAGTTGTCCCAAAGCCAGTCATTTATCTTGGCTGTGTGCTTAGTGTCGTTGTCCTGTTAGAAGATGAACCTCCACTCCAGTCTGAGGTCCAGAGTGCTCTGAAACAGGTTTTCATCAAGGATATCTCTATACATTGCTGCATTCATCTTCCTCTCAATCCCGACTTAGTCTCCCTGCCACTTGAAAACATCCCCACAGCATGATGCTGCCACCACCATGCTATACTGTAGTATAGTGTTGACCAGGTGATGAGTGGTGCCTTATTCCATCTTTGTTTCTTCAGACCAGAAAATTTTGTTTCTCATGGTCGGAGTCATTCAGGTGCCTTTTGGCAAACTGCAGGTTGGGTTTCCGTCTGGCCACTCTACCATACAGGCCTAATTGGTGGAGTGCTGCAGAGATAGTTGTTCTTCTGGAAGGTTCTCCTCTCTCCACAGAGAAATGCTAGAGCTCTGTCAGAATGAGTGACCATCAGGTTCTTGGTCACCTCCCTGACTAAGCCCCTTGTGCCACCGATCATTCAGTTTGGTCTGGCGGCCCGCTCTAGGAAGAGTCCTGGTGGTTCCAAACTTCTTCCATTTACGGATGATGGAGGTCCCCTTCATTGCTGCAGAAATGTTTCTGTATCCTTCCCCAAATCAGTGCCTCAAAACAATCCTGTTTTAGAGGTCTACAGACAATTCATGGCTTGGTTTTGTGCTCTGACATGCTCTGTTAACCGTGGGACCTTATATAGACCAGACATGTGCACACTGAAATATTTTGTTTCGAAATTTAGTTTTAGTCCAAAAAATACATTTATTTAGTTACTCCCGAAAATTTGTTTTTATTTATTTATTTTTCGTTATAAAATGCATTAGTCCGAAATAATTAAGGTTGAATCTGTCATTGAAGGCTTATGGTGATTGTCAAGTGTTCTAAGAAGATTCAATGGAGCAGCTAAACTGTACGATGACGCAATCATACATTTCCGGTCGAATGTTCCGACCTACAAGCTATTGTATAATTCTAATGTTGTATGACACTAGTAGTAATTATATTTATTATTATTACTAGTTAACCAACATTAGAATTCTTCTATAGCCTATGGGCGGAGCATTTGACCATAAATGTCCGTTCACGGCGACTACATTGTCGAATCTTCATGTTGAATCTTTTCTCTCTGTCGAATAATCTTGGACTAATAGGTTAGGCACATTCAACCTTTTTTGCTATTGTCTCTAAAATGTCAAATCTTTTCTCTCTATGTAGAATGATCTTGGACTAATAGAGCTAAGGTTAGGCACATTTGACCACAGGTTCGATGGACTCAGATCACTATTGTCAGCATCATGTGGAATCTCCTATCTATATCGAACTGTTGTCGCAACGAAAATGAAAATGAAGCATTTGTTTATGTCGGATCTTTCGATTTTCGGCGTTCGTTATCGTTTGTTAAAACGATAAGGAAATACCCGAAATTCGGACGAAAATGCATTCGGACGAAAATGAATGCACATGTCTAATATAGACAGGTGTGTGCCTTTCCAAATCACGTCCAATCAACTAAATTTACCACAGGTGGACTCCATTCCAAGTAGAAATAGCTCAAGGATGATCAGTGGAAACAGGAGGCACCTGAGCTAAATTTTGAGTGTCATGGCAAAGGCTTTGAATTCTTAAGTACATGTGATTATTATTATTATTTTTTTTTTATAAATTTGCAAAGATTTTTCAGGTTGTTGTTATGGGGTATTGTTTGTAGAATTTTGAGGAAAATAAGGAACTGAATCCATTTTGGAATAAGGCTGTAATACATAACAAAATGTGGAAACACTGTGAATACTTTCTGGATGCACTGTAAGTTATGCCAGATGTGCTGATGTTTCTTTTTTCTATTTTAGCCACACTTGGGCTTTAATACAGAGCTGAAAAACATTACTAAAACTATTATTACTTACATATTATAACTTTTGTAGTTCTTTTTAGCCAGGCTTTTGATTTAAGAACCCCCATTAGACAGTACAGCAAAGGCAATGGCTCTGCTTTTCTTCACTGAAGTTAAGAATTACAACTTGAACAAAGACCTAGTTTACCAAGAAAGCCTGCACACTGAGGACATCGGGTATATTCAAGGTCTGTGACCTTAATAATCCCTGCCTAAAGACATGCCTCTTGACATGTTTCATCTGGATAGTGCCTAATTATAGTGCTCAAAAACCCACCTCCAGACTGCTGATTGGACATTTTGGAAACATCACAATGTTTTTTACCCTACTGTGTGCATGTTTTGATAGGCTGAAATCACTGTGAAAAGCAGTAGAGCCTTGACTAACTCTATCTGTCTGAGTGTTTCTTGTACAGAAACAAGAAAGCTAAGATAAATACAAATTTAAGAACTTATATTGTATTTCAAATATGTTCAATGACTTAATTTGTATACTTTTGGATGTAGTGGTGTTTGTATGCCTGCCCAGAGCTCGTCTTTAACAGGCCAGTCATTACACATTTGTAGGCGTTGTTATGAACCACAAAATTCCAGGACTAGCCATGCAGATTTTATGTACCAGTCTGGGTAATTTCTGTGTATTTTTCAAGCTACATTTTCCTAATTAGAAATATAGGTGCAATTTTGAAAAAAAGATGAAACTGGTAATTGTTCAGCATGCCGATATAAAGCTCCTTGTATATACAGCGCCTTGAAAAAGTGTTCATAACCCTTAACATTTTCCACATTCTTTCATGTTACAACCAAAAACGTAAATGTATTTTATTGGAATTTTATGTGATAGACCAAATCAAAGTGGCACATAATTGTGAAGTGGAAGGAAAATTATAAATGGTTTTCAATTTTTTTTTTTACCAATAAATATTTGAATTCAGCCCCCCCCCCCCTTTACTCTGATGCTCCTAACTAAAATCTAGTGGACCCTCTTGCCTTCCGAAGTTGCCTAATTAGTAAATAGAGTACACCTTTGTGTGATTTAATCTCAGTATAAATACAATAGGTTTGTTAGAGAACCTTAGTGAACAAACAGCATCACGAAGGCCAAGGAACACACCAGACAGGTCCGGAATAAAGTTATGGCAATGTTTTTTAAGCAGGGTTAGGTTATAAAAAATCATCCCAAACGTTGAACATCTCACAAGGCACTGTTCAATTTATCATGTGAAAATGGAGAGTATGGTACAACTGCAAACCTACCAAGACATGGCCATCCACCTAAACTGGTAGGCCAGGCAAGGAGAGCATTAATCAGAGAAGCAGCCAAGAGGCCCATGGTAATTCTAGAGGAGATGCAGAAATCCACAGCTCAGGTGGGAGAATCTGTCCACAGGGCAGCTATTAGTTGTGCACTCCACAAATCTGGACTTTATGGAAGAGTGGCAAGAAGAAAGCCATTGTTGAAAGAAAGCCATAAGAAGTCCCATTTGCAGTTTGCGAGAAGCCATGTGGGGGACACAGCAAACATGCGGATGAAGGTGCTGTGGTCAGATGACATCAAAATGTAACTTTTTGGCCTAAAAGCAAAAGGCTATGTGTGGCGGAAAACTAACATTGCACATAACCCTGAACAAACCTTTCCCACTGTGAAACATAGTGGTGGAAGCATCATGTCGTGGGGATGTTTTTCTTCAGCAGGGACAGGGACGCTGGTCAGAGTTGATGCGAAGATGGACGAGCCGAATACAGGGAAATCTTAGAAGAAAATCTGTTAGCGTTTCCAAAAGACTTGAGATTGGGACGCAGAGTCACCATCCAGCAGAACAATGACCCTAAATATACAGCCAGGGCTACAATGGAATGGGTTAGATCAAAGCATATTCATGTGTTAGAATGGTCCAGTCACAATCCAGACCTAAATCCAATTGGGAATCTGGGGCAAGACTTAAAAATTGCTATCCACAGACACTCTTCATCCAATCTGACAGAGCTTGAGCTATTTTGCAAAAAAGAATGGGCGAACATTTTACTCTCTAGATGTGTAAAGCTGGTAGAGACATCCCCAAAAAGACTTGCAGTTGTAATTGCAGTGAAAGGTGGTTCTACAAAGTATTGACTCAGGGGGGCTGAATACAAATGGACCCCACACTTAGAAATGTTGAAAACCATTTATCTTTTTCCTTCCACTTCACAATTATGTGCCACTTAGTGTTGGTCTATCACATAAAATTCCATTAAAATACATTTAAGTTTTTTGTTGTAACATGACAAAATGTGGAAAATGTCAAGGGGTTTGAATACTTTTTCAAGACACTGTAATAGTGGCTGTGTTTGGGAGTGCTTCTCCTACATCCCAAACAGGTAAGAAAATGGAAATCCCCTTTAGTCTTTTAATGATAAAAGGAACTGGAGAGAATTGATGCAGTACACTGGTACCTAGATGGAAAACTGAATTACTGAGCAAGTAGGCTGGCTCTCAATATGTATTACAGTTGTAGGTAATAGTCACCTTTTAATATTTTATTTTTACGTAAAATTTTCAAATTCATTTTTAGACTGAACAACTTGTTGCGGCATCATAATTCAATAATTAATGTTGTATCACAGTTACGTAATAGTTTAAGTTCTTTTAGGGTCTTTATTCCATATGTGCAAAGAGAGATCCAGATAAAGATATAGAAAATATGACAAGAATACTTAACTAAAGCTGCTATTTTGCCATGGAGTCCCCCTGCTTTTACACAGCATGGCAGATCAGGCTAAGAGGCATGCATGATTTGCAAGCTCCTGGGTGAGACTAGCCTATTCCAGTTTGGGCTGTGGTAATATAGAACTTGAATGTAAGGAAATAACCAATTGTAGAGAAGAAAGTGGGCTAAGCCACATCCTGCTTAAAGCGGGAGTCCGCCGGGAGTTCCGCCGTTTTTTTTTTAAAAAGCCAGCAGCTACAAATACTGCAGCTGCTGACTTTTAAAATAAGGACACTTACCCGCCTAGCTCGCCCGCGATGTCGGCACCCGAAGCCGATCTGTCGATCGTCTCTCGGGTGCTGCCGCTGCCATCTTGGGTATGGGAATCAGGAAGTGGAGCCTTTCGGCTTCATTTCCCGGTTCCCTACTGCGCATGCGCGAGTCGCGCTGCGCAATAAGGATGGACACGCTGCCTCTGGGATCTGTGTGTTTCCCAGCAGGCAGCGGGGGACTTTCGGAAAGGGGCGTAATGTACGCCCCTTTCCGCAGAGAGCTATCTCGGAAGTGGGTGCAGATACCTGTACTGTACAGGTACCTGCACCCCCCTCCCCCCTGAAAGGTGCCAATTGTGGCGCCGGAGGGGGGGAGGATTCCAATGAGCGGAAGGTCCACTTTAGGGTGGACCTCCGCTTTAATTAACAATTAAATTCCTTTGGTGTAAGGTAAAGCTATGCTTATGTCCTTATATGGCCTCCTTAACCAAGATTTGGAGGCTTAGAATTCATTTGTGAGCCACGTTATTAATAAGGAAATATAAAATATACAGTTTCCCCATCACTCAACTAATGACTTTTGTTCCTTATAGATTATGAACCAACTCAGAACACTGAGAAGAAAAGGACGGTGTACCAAATGGCACTAAGTAAGGGCTAACTCTCATTGAGCATCCTGTTATCACTTATTGATTAGAAAGTAAGCAAGACACCATTGAAATAAGTTCAATATGAGTCAGTTCATTTTTAAACATTTCTTTCAGTAGGTAACCTGAGACGCTGATTTTGGGTCATTTTTCATTAGACAAAGTGTGAATTTTGTCTCAGCTAGACCTTTTTTGCATTTCATTACAGCTGGGAAAAAAGAACAAGGTTCTTATCTTGCTTATGGCCCCAATTGTCATTTAGTATGAAATCATGGAGAAAGCACGAGCATGCAAAATCTGCACCTGCAAACTATTTACTAAGGGCATATTCTTCTAGAGGAATTGGTCAGCGATAAAGGGGATAGGGTTGGATTCCAGGTAGCAAGTGCTTAACTTTGATGACCTTCTACAGATACAGCAGCAATCAAAGCCTCAACTAGTAAATGCACCCTATCTATGCCACATCACATAACCTAGCTGGTTTCTGGAAAATGTTATGATTATATCTATCTACACACGTGTGCTGATTTTTTGTCTATTTCCTTTTTTTTAAGAAATATATTTTCTATAAAAATTTGTAAATGAAAGAAGCAATACAAGCCTCCTGTGCCTATTATATATGGCCCTTGAGATTATGATACATGCAGGAGAGGCAGTAACAGTGGCAAAATGATGCCCCTTCAAAAAAAAAAAAGTAAGTTATTTTGAAATAGAAAATTGAACATTTCTGGATACAGTTGAGAAGGCTTAAACCTGTCTCAGGTTTTTATTGCTGACTTTGTTGCCATTGGGCGATTTCCCCTCACTTCCCCCGTCACACCTGATGTGCAATGTGTAACCTGGAAAGGCAGTGAAGGGAAAAGTATGCAATGGGGTCACAGGCAACAGTAAGAAGTTGATAGAGGTTTTAACCTTTTCTGCCAAAATTATGTTTTTGTTGCTTGGCTTTTAGGATAAAATTCCCTTTACTTCTTTCTTACTGCAAGGGAAACCAGAAATATGGAGAAATGTCCTCAATGGAGACACAGTTTGACACAAAGTGGCTCCTCGCCATAGTCACAGCCTCAATTAACCCGGCAGTCAACTCCAGGGCACAAATGGTTTCCAGCTTCTTCCATTCCCCAGCACCCTAAAGAAAGGGGTGCCCTGATCCCCTGAAATGTGTTAACTGTATTTTTTTTTAATTTTCTAGAAATCGGATCCTAAATACAGTCTATTGCACTTTTTATTGCTCGCTAACTACACACAGTTGTTATGTAGCTGATGAACTAATACTTCAACTGATTCCCCAAGAGTTGAGCACCCTAGGACTGAACAGTGGACCCTACCCACCACTACCTTTTGAACTCCTCTGCCTTGGGTTCATATCACCCAGCAAAACCCAATTAGATCATCCAGTGCCACCCTACACATGAGAGTGTTTAGCAATGGAAACCTCACATGGTGGCATGTAAAGGAAATAACAAAGTATGCTTTGCTCAAATTTTTGGAACTAAAATTTGTTTATCCTCTTCATCACAGTACGGAAGAATAAACACATGCATTTACTCAGCACCATGTGCTCTAAGATGCCATTTTAATGTGCTCCTTCCCCTATGGTCACATGGCTGTCACTAATACCCCTTTCCTTCCTGTGCAGACAAGCTGGATGAGATTCTAGCCGCAGCCCAACAAACCATCAGTGTGAATGAAAGTTCTAGCCCAGGTACCCTGGCATCACTTGGAACGTCAAGAAGTGCGGGGAAGGGTTTTTTCTCCTCTGAGGTACAAAACTGCTGAACTACATTTAAGTTTGCATTTTCTAACTTCTTTTACACAATGCATCATTCTAGGCAGGATTTTAATGGAATTGAGCATTTCATATACATGCTTTACCTGTTACAGCTCAGTTCCTAAAGTTTCATAGTTTCATAGTTAGTAAGGTTGAATAAAGACACCAGTCCATCCAGTTCAACCTGTGTGAGTGTCTACCCCTATCCCTGTACATTTCACACTCACATTGGTCTCTACCCTCAAGGAGCCCACAATCTAAGGTCCCCATTCATATACTAAGGCCAATTTTGGACAGAAGCCAATTAACCTACCTGCATGTCTTTGGAGTGTGGGAGGAAACCCACGCAGGCACAGGGAGAACATGCAAACTCCAAGCAGGTAGTGTCATGGTTGGGATTTGAATCAGCGACCCTTTTTACTGCTAGGTGACAGTGCTAACCACTACACCACTGTGCCGCCCAAGTTGATACAATTTATGGTGCCGTTGGGATCTGACATTCTTTATCAAGCCCTAACATGGCTCTTTTATTGCAGTTCACAGAGTTCAGTTGAAAATTGCTGTTCACAGACGCTCTTCATCCCATCTGACAGAGCTTGAGTTATTTTGCAAAAAAGAATGGGCACAAATTTCACTCTTTAGATGTGCAAAGCTGTAGAGACATACCCAAAAAGACTCGCAGCTGTAATTGCAGTGGAAGGTGGTTCTACAAAGCATTGACTCAGGGGGGCTGAATACAAATGCACGCCACCCTTTTCTCATATTTATTTGTAAAGAAAACCATTTATCATGTTTATTCCACTTCACAATTATGTGCCACTTTGTGTTGGTCAATACATAAAATCCCAATAAAAGACATTTACTTTT
Source organism: Lithobates pipiens (assembly GCF_037356315.1). Taxonomy (NCBI): domain Eukaryota; kingdom Metazoa; phylum Chordata; class Amphibia; order Anura; family Ranidae; genus Lithobates; species Lithobates pipiens. The sequence goes on from NW_027507788.1 coordinate 90,489,391, forward strand.
TTGGTTGTAACATGAAAAAATTTGGAAAATTTCAAAGGGTGTGAATACTTTTTCAAGGCACTGTAGTTCTGAGTTGCAGACAGCTTCTAGTCCTTTCTTATGGGCTTTTGAGTGGCTGTTGCCCATCACTCAGTTGTATCTTTTGGACGTCTTGACTGTTTCTGATTGAAATGAATTGAGGGACAAAAGATAATAGGTTGGCTAAGAGAAGAACCTACTTAACTACAGTATGCAGGGATTTCTGCCATTGCAGGAGACCTCTACATGTCCCAAAACAGATGTGTAATCTACTGTATTTTCTGCGGCAATAACCTTGCAGTAGCTGCTATGAAAAATTGTGGACCCATGTTGCGCAGTTTTTTGCACTGTCTTCAAAAAAGGTTATGTAAACTAGAAATCAGTCTGTATCTGGAATGGAAAAAGAAAAAAAAAACGCCAGTCAATGTGTGCTGTCATATTTGATATATAATATGTTAATTTATGTGTTTTCATAGCCAAGTTATGGTCAACATAGAGTCCCAAGTGCGCAGTCTGTCTTTGAGGGTCCATCCTATTTGTCCTCTTCACCTTCCCAGGCATTAATGCTACGACAGAAGTCTATTGGTAAGTACGGTCTAGCAAAACGTGTTTATTGACCCAAACATTATTTTTTTGTTTTGGATAAAGTGGGCAAGTGTTAGAATCCCAGTCATCTCCTAATTAGGCTTGCTGTAAAAGTGATTGTGAAATACAATGGCAACTCAGAGTCTGATTTTTAACTCAAGACAATTGACCACTTTGCTGGTCATCCATGTTCACTGAATCATGCTGCTCACGATAATTGTTGTACACTTTGTGTTGGATGCTCCCCATATTAATGCATTCATAGTGCGCTTGGTGGTTTTATGTGGGGTGAGTGACCTAGTAGATGGTCTTATTACTTCCCTAGCAAACTACATTTGAACTGTGATTAAAACTATTGAGACTTCTGTTCCTTTATTATTGACCTTAAGTTCTAATTCCAGTCAAAACGTTTTTTTTTCTTTTATACAATCTTTATTTTCATTTTTCAAAAATAAAGGTTTGCCATACAATAAATAAAAAAGGGGGGGGGGCATAGAACGAAGGGTAGTGGACCATGAATCACCAGTCTGCACAGTCAAAATGTTTTCATTTGGCTTTGAACAGAATCGTTGAGGAGCTCTCCCCTCAATTTCTGTCTCACTGTCTCTGGCACAGGAAAAAAGAAAAACATTTCTTCAGCTGAGGGAAAAACATTATAAAGGCCTTTTTCCAGTAGGGTGGAGAAGGGTTAGACCCTCTGTCTTTCTGATCACTTTTTTGTCTGTTATTCTTAGTCTGGATAATTCCCTTCAATATTAGGTGACCCATGTGTTTGTATGTAAAATGGTGTAGGTAAGACAAGAAGTGAAGAGAAATTTTCACTGATGGGGACATGAACAGCATAAAAGGGGGGTCTAAATATAGAAAAACCTTGGTGGGACTTGGGCTTTAAATTATTTATAAGATGTCATGTTATTTGTGAAGTGCCAAGTATGAGTCCAATATAAATTATTTACAAAACACCAGCATACTATATGCCACCAATGTTAAGTGCCATGAAGTCAATGGCAACCACATTGATTGTTTTCTCAAGTATTATTGGTCCTATCTTTGGATATTAAAACACCACAATGACATTGTTTGGCCTGCTTCTCCTTTTCTTCCAGTGTTTCCGAGCATAATTTTATTTTCTAATGTGTTGACTCTTCTCTGGGCTTCTAGTGAATGGTTGAGCTTGATTTCTTGAAGGATCTATTTGTTTATTTTCCTTGCTTTCCACTATATTCTTAGAATTCTTCCCCAAAGTTTAAAGACATTAATGCTTTTCCATCTTTCTTCTTAATTGTCAAGCTTACACATTCAGAGAGGGTGATAGAAAATACCATAGCCTGGACAATTCTCATCTATGTTCTCATTAGCATTGTTAGGTTCTTTTTCTAGATCTCATATCCTTGTTCCCCCAAAGATCAGTCTGTGTCAAATATATTTACTACTGGACCTGTTATTAATAACAGATCCAAGGTGATAGAGGCTGTCAGAACTAAATTAGCTTATTTCCTGTTGTATTCATCTATTTTTGGATATTTAGCAGATGTTTCATCTTTCAACTCTGATATTTTAATTTCCATATGTAGCTTGTATTTCTTCTAAACTTTAGGTCATGGGAATAGTGTCATCAGCATATTGAGCGTTTTTGATGTTACTTCCACCAATCATGAAACATCTACCATCATCTTCCATCCCTGCTTCTCTCAGTACAGGTTGAATATGTATGGTGAGAGAATGCAGCCTTGTCTAACTCCTTTGCCAATATGGCCCTAGTTTCATTTTATGCCATAGCTATGGCTTCTTGATCAGTGTAGTGGATCTCCATAAGAACAATGAGCTCTTCAGTACACCCATTTGCTTGAGGACATTAATTACGTTCACATGGTTTGCACAGTTGTAGGCTTTGCAGTAATAATTGAAGCACGTGTTGAGCCTTCTATGGCTTGGCTTTTTCTTTTCTCCAGCATAAATCTGCAGTAATGTTTCTAGTTCCTCTGTCTTTCCTTAATCCAACTTGTACATCTAGTATGTCTAAGTATAGGTTTGTAGTCTGCATTGACCAATCTTGCTGATGTAATATCAGGGAAATAGTTTAACAGTTTGCTCAGTCTTTCAGGTATTGGAATATAACTTGATCTCTTCCAGTTTGTTGCCCATTTTCAAACTAACTGGCATACATTGGTCAGCACTTTGTATTTAATTGATGTGCTTGCAGTAATTCTGATGTACTGTAATAGTTTATGTGACCTTCCTTTGTGACAGCAATCTCAGTGCCAGTCTAACTTCATATTCCATCACTGAAGGCTGTTTGTGTAGCTGGTCTCATAAAACGTGTCCTTGCTAATAATGTCTTTCCTTTAAAGGTGTCCTGTTTATTATTTCCATATTTGCTTGATCTCTATTTTATCAGTGATTATTTCTCCACAGGCAGCTTAGTGCATGCATACTCGGTGCTAATTTGTTTTTTCACACCTCTAGAAAGTGATCCTTGTTTTTCCAAAGTTGTTCCTGTCTTTGATGTTTTCACAAATGTTATTCAAATATTGGTCTTTATCCTTTCTGGCAGTTCTCTGGAATTAACTACTCAGTTGTAGTACTGTTCAAGATTTTTATCTTTCTTGATTTTCTCTTTTTGCAATTTTACTGTATCTTCTGTCATCCACTTTAATTTCTTTTTAGTTTGTCCACATTTTTCTCTAGTTTTAACCTCAACATTTTTTTAATTCACAGTTTATCTGGTTCCGCCAATTATGTCTAACATCTGAATTTTTTTCTGATATTTATTTTAAAGATAATAGGTATGTTATCCAGGTAACATCTCATAGTTTTTTGTTTTTTTTTTCAAAATTTGTATTCACATTTTAGAAGTTTGTGGTTTCTACAATCTGTTCCAGGTCATATCTTTGCTATTAACATAGAGCTCTTCCTTTGTTTGGCACAGACTATGTAGTTGTATTTAATTTTGATCAAGTTTGTCTGGTTATGTCCAGGGGTTAGGTTGCCTGACAAATGCATTAGTAATGAAGAGCTCATTCTAGACACAGAAGCTTATTAGCCTTTCTCCTGCTTTGTTTCCATAACCATATTGTCTATTTCCTTCTTTTTAATTTATTACCTTAGCATTCCAGTTGCCAATCATCAGCAATATGTCTTGCTTGCAGGTCTTGTCAAGCTCAGCCTGGATCTGATCATACAACTGTTCAGCTTCATCTGCATCAATCTGCTAATGTCTTTGCTGACTGTGAAAGACACACCATTTTATCTTTGTTTTCTTGTGACTAGAATTATAAAATTATATTGGCTTCTGGCTAAATGGGGTAAATTTACTACAACTGGAGCACTTAGAATTCAGTACAGCTGTGCACATTAGCCAATCAGCTTCTAACTTCAGCTTGTTCAATTAAGCTTTGGCAATAAAACCTGGAAGCTGATTGGTTTTTAAGCAGAGCTGCACCAGATTTTGCACGCTCCAGTTTTAGTAAATAACCCCCAATATGTCTTAAGCCTATCAATGTGAGTCCACTGATCCCTAAAGCCTCGTACACACTATCAGACATTCCAACAACAAAACTGTAAAATTTTGTCCTCAGGGTGTTGGCTCAAACTTGTCTTGCATACACATGGTGACACAAATGTTGGCCAACGATTACGAACGTAGTGATGTACTAGACGTGCTACGTGTTTTTTTCAGCTCTTTAGCGCCACCCTTTGGGCTCCTTCTGTTAATTTCATGTTAGTAGAAGTTTGGTGAGTGTTGCACTTTTCCTTTTGCGTTTTTCATTTAGCGGTTTTCAGGTTGTTTCTGAATGTCTGTTTGTCAACCAGCCCTGTTGCAGAATCGGAGGAGATAACGTGTTATGTATCATTGGCCTTGGAGTTATTGCTTTGACATTATTTTTTTGGTTGAATAATGATTTGGCTTGGTATATTTTCTATATTTTTGGATGCATAGAATGTACTTTTTGGCTGAGTTCTATTGGCAGATAGCATGTCTCTTTTTTTTTTTTTTAATGCACAATAAAAAAATTGTGTATAATAATACTTGGCTATGTGTTTTACTTCAAATGACTGTTGGGGAGTAGCCAGTTACGTTTTAAAAAATACAATGTAAAATTGACAAGGGATACCAACATAGTATCTTTGATCTTAAAAACTATGGGATAATGGTGTTGTGGTAACTTGCACAAAAAAAAAAAAAAAAAAGAAAAGCATAATAATAATATTCTTGATATCACTAGAAAATAAAAAGCCTTTGAAAATTTGTTTGTAATAACTCCATCAGTATCACCAGCAAAGCAGCTTCATTATTATCCCATTAAAAAAGAAGAGAATTGTGCGCTGCATTTGGAGATTTCATAATTTGCCATGTCATGAATGTTATTTTCTCCATTACAAATGCTAGTTTACAAGACCGACCGTTTCTGTGTTTGTACTTTGGACTATTGTCCGACAGACTTGTGTACACATGATCGGAAAAATCCAACAACACACATTTTTTAGCGGAAAATTTGAAGACATGCTAGCCAACATTTGTTGGCGTAAGGTTTGACAACAATTGTCCGATGGAGCATGCACATGGTCGGATTTTCCTCCAACAGCCTGACATTAAACATTTCCCGCCTGAAAATCCGATCGTGTGTACGGGGCTTTAGACTTTGTGTTTAAATGATACATTTCCTTCTTCACTGTGTCCAAGTTTTCCTTGATTTAAACGCTGCACATTCCAATAAAGATCCTGTTTTTACAAATTTGGAATTTTCTTTCTTGCATTGGCAACATCATGGGCCAGACAGCAAAGACAATTTAGACTATTTGTGTCTTCCATGCCTGCTGTAGTTTTAAAACCCCCCAGTAATATGTTGAATGTCTTCTGAACTAAGGGTCAACATTTGGCATTACATAAACATTAATTTTTTTGTTTATTGATGTATTTGCTATTATCACCTCTGTGATCATCCATCATCAACCTTGTCCTGTATTGCTACTGCCCAGTATACATTATGTGGTAGGTTTTCCAATATACAGTATGTTGTGGATTTTTGTCTAGCAACCTGGGTAAAGTCTGTCTGTCATGGGTGACCCTAATAAAAGGTAAACCTTCAGGCAGCATAGCTTTTAGCTTTTCTGATGTACGCAAGCCTCCTTGCATCCGCAAGACTCCAATATACAATATACAATCTAAAATGAGGAACAATTATTTAGTAAAGTGCAAAGAAAACTAGTCCCGTCATGTAAGTGCTTGGAAAAAAATGATGGATCCAGGAATTCACTGAATTTTATACAATGTAAAATGTTATACATTTCACATTATTTTCTAACATGCTCTTCTGATGTATAGCAATCTGTGAATATCTCATTCTCACTGTGTCACATGTCTTGTAGGTGCTGGAGATGACGAAAAGCCATTCTTGTCTGCACCCCCAATAAAGTTCAACCGCAGTCTTTCTGTTCCCAGTTCAGAAGATATCCCTCCTCCTCCAACTACTTCTCCTCCAGATCCACCATACAACACTGCCCCTTCATCTTCACCCAGGGTTAGCCCAGTTATGAGATCTAACTTCAATCACAGTGGAGATTCTAAAATTTTCTCCCCTACCATGCGTCAGGAGACAAGTATATTTGACCAGCAAATGATGGAAGCATCTCAGCGACGGGAGAAACTGCAGCAGCTATACCATCAAGATTCTGAACAAGTAGCAGATGACCAGATTCGAATGGGGACCTCTAACATGAGAAGTTGGAGGTCCCAAGCTCAGGAGATGCGTTATTTCAATCTACCTGCTAGAGCAGCCAGCACTGCAATGTATGTCCCACCCAAAGCAGTGCGTCGAAAAGGACAGCTAGTCAAACAGGTAAAGGTGGAAAATGAACAACAGCAGCACTTGCAACAGCAGCAGCAGCAATACCAATCACATCACCAGCAACAACAGGCCACCAAATCCCATGAAAAAAGTTCCATTCCCATTCCTACAATCATTATAAAGGCCCCATCAACCAGTAGTAGTGGAAGAAGCAGTCAAGGGAGCAGCATGGAAGCTGAAACCCAGCCAGATCCTATCCCTTCTTTGCAGCTGAGAGATAACATTGACTTCACAAGCCAGTTTGGAGCAGCTATTGTCGGTGCAGCACGGCGGGACCGTGAGTGGTTTAATGAAGCTCGTAGAAAGTCTGCTCTCTTTCTGTCTACTGATGAAGATACAGAGCCTACCCCTGCTCCAAGATTGAAGCATTCCAAATCTATTGATGAGGGTATGTTTTCTAGCGAACCATACATGCACTTGAATGTTCCTACCAATTATGTGGCCCCTGTAAATAGGGACATTTCTACTGGATACTCCTACCAGCCCAAATCTGGAAAGGGGTATGGACCCAGTACCACTAGCGCATTTAGCACTGTGTGTTCCACTTATTTACCACAGCTACAGTCATGTTCCAGTCCAATGACAATGTCCAATGTTAACCCAGTTGGAGGATCCACTCCCCTTATACATCCTTTGACTGGGAAAATACTAGATCCTAGTTCCCCTCTAGGCCTTGCTTTGGCAGCAAGAGAAAGAGCTTTAAAAGAGTCACAACAGCATGCGAAGAATGAAATAGAAGAAAGAAAGTCACGCCCCTCATCTCCACGGTTTGCTGAACAAAAGTCACCAATAGAATCTCGAAGCAGCTCACCCCATCGCCTCTGGGATTCAGGCCCAGTTAAAAGAAAAGAGATGGATTACAAGCCTTCTATGGTGTCCCAGGCTGGAGAAAGAAAATCAGATGAGAGTTCTGGTCACCGGTCCCCAGCACTCTTGTTACTCCAAGGAGTTGAACATGGTAAAGCTTGGGAGAAGAGGACAGAAGGCCAAGAAAAGATAGAATTACATGTTCGCTTTATGGATAACTCCACTCACAAGGATGAACAAGAAAATAATAGGATGTCGATGAGTAAGGAAACAAGAAATGAAAGGCCATTAGTCAGCACAACCAAGAACCATGCTTCGTTACCTAGCACAAATGTGGGGCCACATGAAACAAACTCCAAAGAGAATGGGCTCCCATTATTAGTTTTGCCTCCCCCAGCACCATCTATCGATGTTGATGATGAATTTCTATTTACAGAACCGCTCCCTCCACCATTAGAATTTTCAAATAGTTTTGACAAGCCTGATTCCCCTTCAGGTGCATCAGGTGGGGCATCAACGTTGCCTCCTCCTGTACCCCCGCCTCCACCTGATTCTGGTAACAATCCTGCTATAGATTCTACAACGTCAAGTATCACATCTTATGACAGTGAAGTAGCCAATTTAACTCAGACAACACCAGAACTCAAAGAACCTCATGTTAATTTCTCATCTGTTGTGTCATCGATCCAAATACCAGCTTCAGACACCATTGATACTGTGACTGATTCTGGTATAGAGGAAATTGATAGTCGAAGTAGCAGTGACCACCATTTGGAGACTATTAGTAGCGTTTCTACTTTATCAAGTATGTCTGGGCTTTCAGCAGAAGGAACAGAGCTTCTAGACACTTATATCACTTATCTAGATGGGCAAGCATTTGCCCAGCCTGAAAAGGCTGTCCTCCAAAATAAAATACGGTCCCGGACTTTCCCAAGCAGAACACCTGGATTACTCAGAGATCCCATTACTGCCACAAGTACTACTATTTCAGTTGCACCATGTACGGACAATGTCTTTACTCTAACACCATCTAAAGGGCCTTCACTTTGTGCTCCTGCAGAGGCAGCCAAGAATTCTCAGCGGAAATCTCCCACTCTGCCTTGGGAAGATTACTCCCAGGAAAAAACCTCTCCGGTCTCAACAGTAAAGGCAAATATGATAACAGAGTTAAGTTCCAAGCTTCAGCATATAAGTGGAGTTTCTTGGTCAAGGCCACCAGAATCAGCAGTATCATTTACACCAGAGAGACCAACCTCTATACAGAGACATAGGTATGTAAGGTTTTTATGTAAAAAGGTATGTTTAAGTATGTGACATGTATTCAGTAAAACTGAACCCATTAGCTTGAAAAGTAATGTGACTTTTATGTTACATCTTAAATAAAAGTACAGTATTCTTTCACTGATTGCATGGTTTTTGTTATTAGCGCTTACCTTAACTGCTTCAGCCCCGGAATAGTTTACTCCCTTCCTGACCAGAGCACTTTTTGTAATTCAGCACGGCAGCATTTTAACTGACAATTACGCGGTCGTGCGACGTTGCAACCAAACAAAATTGATATCCTTTTTTTACCACATATTGAGCTATCTTTTAGTGGTATTTGATCACCTCTGCGGTTTTTATTTTTTGCACTATAAACAAAAAAAAGGGTAAATTTTGAAAAAAAAAATTTTTTTACTTTTTGCTATAATAAATATCCCCCAAAAATATATTAAAAATTATTTTTTTCTCACTTTAGCCCTATATGCATTTTTACATATTTTTGGTAAAAAAAAATAAAAAGCATATAGTGATTGGTTTGCGCAAAAGTAAGTGTCTACAAAATAGGGGATAGTTTTATGGCATTTTTATTATTGTTGTTCTTTTTTTTAATTAGTAATGGCGACGATCTGCAATTTTTATCCTGACTGACATTATAGCAGACACATCTGACACTTTAGACACTGTTTTGGGACCATTGTCATTTATACAGCTATCTGTGCTATAAAAATTCACTGATTACTGTGTAAATGACACTGGCAGGGAAGGGTTTAAACACTAGGGGGCAATCAAGGGGTTAAGTGTGTCCTAGGGAGTGATTCTAACATTGGAGGGAATGGGCTTCCACTCACATGACAGCGATTACTGCTCCTGATGACAGGGAGCAGTGATCTCTGTCATGTCACAAGGCAGAACGGGGACATGCCTTGTTTACATAGGCATGTCCCCGTTCTGCGGCTCCGTGATATAATCACTGGGAAACCATCATAAATCAAGTCCGCGGTGCCGGTAGCCCTGTCAATTAAAGGGGACATACAGGTACGCCCATTTGCCCACCACTGCCATTGTGACAATGTATATCGGTGTGCAGCAGTCGGCAAGTGGTTAAAGTAACACTTGATGCGACTTACATATTTACTTGTTGATTGGTCATTAGAATAAACTCTCCATATCTCATTGCAGTTACTGTCTTTCTCTTAACACATTGAGAAAAGACATCTGCCACAGAGGGGAGAACATTGTTTAGAATTTGGCTGACTCATGGGGATTAATTTTTAGCTTAGTGAATGAGGTAATGCTTTTCTGACTTCCATCTTCCAATCATGGACAAGCAAAAATAGTTTTTTTTTTTTTTTTTGCGTATGATTTAGTATTTTTTTGAAAAATTAGTTTTCACTATATTTCTTTGCAAATTGAATAGCCTGTATGTCTGTAGTAAATCAAACCCACAGACTCACATTGTAAGAAGGAGGACAACCAATGTATATCACTACAAAGCAGGAATCGAAGCTAGTGCATGTAACGAGTTTTTAAGATTTACTAAAGGCAACTAGTCTGTTAATTTTTGGAAAGGAATTTACTCTTAGCTTAGTGCCTTTACTAAATCAACCCATATATGTGTATATATATATATATATATATATATATATATATATATATATATATATATATATATATATATATACAGTGTATGTATGTGTATATATACAGGTGGTAAAATAAGTATTGAACGCGTCACCATTTTTCGAGGTAAATATATTTCTAAAGGTGCTTTTGACATTACATTTTCACCACATGTCAGTAACAACACATACAATCCATACATTCAAAGAAACCAAAATAAATTCAGAAATTAAGTTATATGTAATAAAATGGAATGACCCAGGGAAAAGGTTTTGAACACATGAAGAAAGGGAGCAGCAAAAAAGCATGGAAAGCCAAGACACCAGCTTAAATCTATCAGTAATTAGGAAGCAATCCTGGTTCAGTCTCAACTGATGACCTATAAAAAAAGGTGTCTTATTACCAAGGTATCGCACAAGAAACATCTCATGATGGGTAAAATCAAAGAGCTCTCTTAAGATTTTTTCAACCTTCTTTTTGCAAAACATACTGATGGCATTGGTTACAGAAGGATCCCTAACTTCTGAATGTTTCAGTGAGCACTGTTGGGGCCAGAATCTGGATAACATCATTTCACCATAAACCAGCCACGGCCAGGCCCTTTTCGCAAGATTTCTGACAGAGGAGTGAAAAGCATTATCAGAAGAGTTGTCCAAGAGCCCAGGACCACTTGTGGAGAGCTTCAGAAAGACCTGGAATTAACAGGTACAATTGTTTCACAGAAAATAATAAGTAATGCACTCAAACGCTATGGCCTGTATGCACGCTCACCACGCAAGATTCCAAAAGCATATTGAAGCTCATTTAAAGTTTGCTGCACAACATTTAGACAAGCCTGTGAAATACTTGGAGAATATAATCTGGTCAGATGAGACCAAAATTGAACTCTAATGCCCCATACACACGGTCAGACATTCTGACAACAAAATTCATCAGATTTTTTCAGACGGGTGTTGGCTCAAACTTGTCTTGCATACACACGGTCACAAAAAGTTGTCGGAAAATCCAGTCGTTCTGAATGCGGTGACGTAGAACACGTACGACAGGACTATAAACGGACCAGTAGCCAATAGCTTTCATCTGGTAATTTATTCTAAACATGCGTGGCACTTTGTGTGTCGGAATTGTCTACACCCGATCGGAATTTAAACGATCGGATTTTGTTGTTGGAAAATTTTAGATCCTGCTCTCAAACTTGGTGTGTCGGAAATTCCGACGGAAAAAGTCTGATGGAGCCCACACACAATCGGATTTTCCGACAACACAATCCAATCGGACATTTTCCATTGGAAAGTCCGACCATGTGTACTGTACAGGGCATTAGGATGTCATAATACACACCATGTTTGGAGGTCAAATGGCACTGCACATCACCATCAAGAAAATAAATCTACTAGAATGTAGCCAATCACCTGACTTGAATCCAGTAGAAAATCTATGGAAAGAATTGAAGATCAGAGTTCATAGAAGAGGCCTACAAAACCTTCAAAATTTGAAGACTGTGTGGAAGAATGGGCTGAAATCACACCTGAGCAATACATGCGACTAGTTTCTCAATACAGGAGGCATCTGAAGCTGTCATTACAAAAAGGATTTTATACATAGTATTAAATTAATTTCAGTTAGCATGTTCAATACTTTTTCCCAGTGTCATTCCATTCAGTTAGCATATTCAATACTTTTTCCCAGTGTCATTCCATGTTATTACACATAACTTAATTTGTGAATTTATTTGTTTTGGTTTCTTTGTATGTATGTATTGCATGAGTTGTTACTAACGTGAAAATTTCATGTCAATAGCACCTTTCAAAAAATATTTACTTAGAAAAAAAAGTGTAAAAAAACTATTGTTAGTGACGCTACCCTGGCCCTTTAAATCAAAAAGGTGTGTTATTATACCAATAGTTTACCATCAAAAAACATATCTGTATAAATAAAAAAGTCCCATGACAAAGACAACATATATGGTATCAAAAATAAAGTCCAAGTGAATTTATCCTCCGTGTTAAACAAATGGTGACTTTCAAAACAATTGTGCTGTGATTTACCACCACCATCCAATCAATATGCCTACCAAAAAGCATTATTAAACAAGCCTGTATGGGGCCTTTCTTTAGTCTTCCATGTGAGTAAATAGATATGTCTCCACCAAAATCACAGACCACTCACTCTATCCCCCAGTTAATATATTTCTCAAAAGATAAAAATGGCTATCACTGCGCATCATTTCATACTTTAATAGTTGAAAAGATCATATAAAAGATTACCACTCACATGTATGCCTTAGACCGGCGCTGAGTCTCTCCAGCTTTCCAGCATTAGCCAGTGATGGCTGTGTGCTACTAAGGGCCTATGTGCGGTTCAAGCCTTGTTTTCAGTGTAGTACATTTGGCAGGAAATGACGTCAGCATCGCACAACCAGCCTCAACGTGTTGTGCACAAATAATGCATCATCAGAAAGCGATGCTGCAGCTGCCCTCCGTTGATTGCTCGGTTCTCTGTCTGCTCTGAGCAGAGAGGTGGTGACTATCAGTCACTGGATCTCTGCTCTGCCCCTCCAGCATTTACTGGAGCATCAGGCTGGGGAGATGGTGGAAGCAGCTGGATTTGACGCTCACCAGCATGCAAAGAGGCTGAGACAGCTGCTAGAATGTTTACATGTTACACAGTATATGTTCCTGTGCGATTCATGTACCCGTCCTCAAGGGTTTGTTGAGATGGAAGATGCTGACAAAGCCACCCAGTTTGAATTTCAGCTGATTTAGCAGGAGTCAGCCGAAATTTGAGCCAACTCAAACTTCAAGTTGCAACCTTGAGAATATGCAGGGATAAAGTGTAAGTCTATGTTTTCAGAAAAGCTAAAAAGGTGAATTAACATCCTGCAACCTTCCCATCCATCCGCACTTCTGTGATGAGCTGTCAATGCCCACACAGCTGGTTTAGCGGTCCAGCTCTTCTTCCAGTTCTTTCTGTAAGGCTTCTGGGAAGGGTCTGATCCCTTTGATTTATTCTGGAAGCCCTACAGAAAAAAGGGTTAGAAAAATCAGTTATTCAAAAACCCTGGACTGCTACCCCAGCTTCAGGGGGCACAGCTAATCGCCCATGGAGATAAGTAGATCAAGGAAGGGATTGGGTGGGGAGGGTGAAGGGTGTTAGTTCAGCTTTTCATTTTTTTCTGAAAAAGTAAACTAACCCTTTAACTTTTTTTACTGGTGGTGGTCGAGTGTAGAGGGGGTAGTAAAGGCAAATAGCACTTTCTCTTTCATGAGCAAAACAAAGATTTACTTTAAGAAAACATTCTTTTTAGGATTATATTGCATCCTATGCATTTAAATGTTTTCGTTTTCAGCTCTGGATCTCAGCCTCTGTGAAAGAAATGCAGGAAGATCAGTTGGAGGATGAGTCACAGTGACAGATCATTGTATCTGTTCTAATGATAGCATCGCCTGTGCTTATGTCAAGAGATTCTGCAGGCCTGCACAGCGGCGGGAGACTTGACACAAAGCTATTGATTTGCAGTCCTTTGATGGGGAGAATTTTTTGACAATTTGCAACACTGAATACTGATAAATAATTAGGATGTATTGATTCAGCTGATGATTTTAAGCTAAAGGTAGAAATCTGTTATTTAAATACGTATATGTAAACTATCTAGTCTACCAGAAGTATTTTAATTCTGTTCTCAGCCTGACAGTACATCCATATAGGTGATATTGTTTTACTCAACTGCAGTTAATATGGGCATCGGGGTTCATTTACTAAAGGCAGATAGGCTTAGTGAATGTTATGCAGTTTCACTTTGCAAAGAATCACCAATCACGCGCAAGGAAAATTTAAAAAATGCTTTTTTGCTTGAACATAGATGGATGATGGAAGTCAGTAATGCTTCACGTCATTCATTAAGCTTTAGGGCAAATTATCTTGCAAAGTAAACAGCCTATTTGCCTTCAGTGAATGAACCCTACAGTACTTTTAACTAGCCCACTACCACCCTCCCCCAATCAAGTATACTTATCCAATTACACTCCCTCATCATCAGAGGCGGCTCTCTAATTAGGCAATCGCCTAAGGCCCCACAGTCACAGGGGCCTTGCGACCACCTAATTTGCCTGTGATCAATCACTGATGTTGTCATGGTCTCATCCCGGTCCGGGGGTAGCAAGTGCAGGGAGCGATACAGTAGAGGCCTCTAGGTGGCAGCAGCGGCTGGATGACAGCACCTGGATCCAAGACATGCAGGCGGCATGTCCATGTGGGACCCGCAGCTGAGCTGCTACTTCAGCCTGTGCCGCTCACCCGACCTCTCCGCACCTGCCTCTGCCTATTTGGTTCTGCTGTCGGGGCCGGGGGGTCGCTGAAGCTATTCATCTGAGCTGCAGTGCCCCATAATTGTGAAGAGGAAGGAGCTCTTATACTGCCTGGTGGACCAGAGAGAAGGTGAGTGTCTGTGCAGCCTTCCTGCGTGTCTGAATAGGAGGAGCGGTAGGGAGACTGCACATAGTGGAATTGATTGTGCGGTCTCCCCACCGCTCCTCCTATCTAACTTTTTCTGCATCCCCATGCTCTCCGGCCCCTCCTTCTGCTCCCTGGCCCGCCTCTCCTTGTGCTTGCTGGCTCCGCCCCTCCTGATCTCCAGCCTCTCCTTGTGCTCCCTGGCTCCGCCACTCATGCTCTCCAGCCCCTCCGTGTGCTTCCTGGCTCTGCCCCTCCTGCTCTCTAGCCCCTCGTGCTCCCTGGCCCAGCCCCTCCTCTCCAGCCCATCCTTGTCCTCCCTGGCTCCACCCCATTTAGTTAGCACCCCCTGCTCTCCACTCCAGTTCTTTCTCCCCCTCTCAAGCTTCCCCCCAGCGCTCTCCAGCCCCCACCTCTCCTGTGCTCTCCGGCCTCCACCCCCCCAGCACTCTCCGGCCTCTGCCCCAGCACTCTCCAGCTCCTCCCTGCTCTTTGCCCGCCCCCCAGTGCTTTCACAGACTGGGACATGGGGCACAGGAGGGGCTGCAGACAGGGCTAGAGATCTCTCTCACCCCCTTTCCCCCACCCCCCTCTTTCTCACCTCCCCGCTCTCTCTCTTATCCCCTGTCACCCCCTCACTCCCTCTCTTTCTCTCCCTCCCCCCTTTCTCTTACCCCTCTCTCTTTCTCTCCCTCCCTCCCCCTCTCTCTCTCACCACACTACGTCTCTCTCTTACCCCTTCCCATCACTCCCTCTCTCTCTCCTCCTCCCTCTCTCTCTCTCCCCTCTTCCTCTCTCCCATCTCCCCTCTCTCTCTCCCCTCCCCTTCCCCCTCCACTCTCTCTCTCTTCACCTCTCTCCCCCTTTTGTGCACCATTTCTCTACCCCCTCTTATCCCCCTCTCGCTCACCTTCTCTTTATTCCCCTCTCGCTCACCCTTTCTCCCTCCCTCTCTCCCACTCTCCCTCCCCCTCTCACAATGTCTTGCTTCCCCTCTCACTCCCCCTCTCTTTCTTTCCCTCCCCTATCTCTCTTTCCCTCCCCATTTTCTCCCCCTCTTTCTCTCTCCCTCCCCTTCTCTCTCTCCCCCACTCGCTCACAATCTCTTGCTCCCCCCCTCTCTCCCCCTTTTTCTCGTTCCCTCCCGTCCCTCTCTCCCCCCTCCTTCTCTCTTCCCCTCTTTCTCTCGATCTCTCTCACTCTCTCTCGTTCTCCCTCTCCCTTTCCCTCCCCCTCTCTCTCTCCCCTCCTCTCTCCCCCTCCCCCTCTCTCTTTCCACCTGTGCTGTGCTGTGATCCCCCCACTCTACTTCCTCTGTGATTGTGGAGTGAATGTGTGACATCCCCTCCCCATTCTCCCAAGACATAGGACATTCTTAGAGGGGTTGTCACCATGCTGGGCCCCAGATGTTTTATTGGCTGCATATGTCTGATGGGTGAGTAGGGTGCCCTGGAAGTGGTGCTGATGGACTGTGTGCTAGATCTGTCCATCTTTTTGCAGCTATTTTTATTGCTTGAATTTTTTTTCCATTATGGGCGGGATTGGAGCCTCGTGTGTAAGTTTCGCCTAAGGCCTCACAAAGCCTAGAGCCGCCTGGTGCTTGGCCTGGTGAAGAAGTCACATGCGTCCCCATACTGGAACACTTGCTCTGTTAGCAAGGGCTCTGGCAGTGTGGGAAGGTGGTGAGGGATCATGGCTGGGGGAGGTGAGATATGCGTTGATACCTCCTCTGCCTTGGCATGGCTTGACTCCTAGTATATGTATGCATAAATGTGAGTTAGGGACCTTAGACTGTAAGCTACTAGAGGGTAGGTACCGATGTGAATCTACAATATATACTAATTAAAGTCCTGCATAAATTGTTGGCATTCTATAAATACTAATTATAAAATAGAGAGCGGAGCTTATCAGTTTGCTGCTTCTTATTTTACTGTCTAGTCACAGGGTTAGGGAGGGGACCTGTAAGTGGAAAGTGCAACTGCAGTAGAGCAAGCTAACATCTCCAGTCTTGCCAGCTGAGCTGTGTAGCAGACCTCTGTAAATTTTTAGGACTGGTTGGCCAGAAATGCAAGTGGTTTGGTAGGTAAAATAGCTCTCACAAATGCAATTCATCTGTGTATTTATCAGTTTGCCTGAAGTTTATCTTTAAGTCTAAACTTGCTTCTGTGTTTTGATCACAAACCAATGAAATTAGCGTTTGGAGCTCATAGGCTTTTATTTAAAAACACTTCTCTATGAAGTTTCATAGATTTGTTTTACTTTTTCTTTAGTTTCTTCCTTATTACTCAAGAATGGTCAAAAATCACCTACACATACTGCTTGTTTGCAGTACAGAGAGATTACCATCATCATCTTGTAAACTGCTTTATTTTACTTTATTACAGGATAGTGGATGATTCCTCTGCTTCTTTAATCTCTTCTAAACCTGTGAGCAGTCTATTTCACAACTGGCCTAAATCCCCACAGCCTACTCCAAAACATCCCAAGAGTGTGGATTTTGACATTCGACCAACCCTGAGAAGAGCACCAAGTCCATCAGCCTTGCCAACGGAGCACAAGATAAGTCCTACACCACGTCCTTCTTCTTTACCCATCTTGCCTTCTGCCCCTGTTTACACGGGGGTCTTTGACCTGAGGGGCTCCCCCACAGCTGGAGGAGATGCCTTCCCTGGCTTCCAGACGGGCAGTAGGTCCCTATCCCCAACACATTTCATTCTACCCCCGACAGAAAAACCATTTGCATCTAAGCCCATCCATTTCTGGACAAAGTATGATGTGGCTGATTGGTTGGAGTATTTAAATCTTGGAGAGCACCGAGAACATTTTCTAGACAATGAGATTGATGGGAGCCACTTACCATCACTGACCAAGGAGGATTACATTGACTTGGGAGTTACCAGAGTCGGCCATCGAATGAACATTGACCGAGCTCTGAAATTCTTTTTGGAGAGGTGATTTAAAGTCATTGGGTTCCATAGTTTCAACATCTCGGCATTCATCCCTACAAACCTATAAAGATTTGGTACAAGGTCCCTAGAGTGGAGGATCTGAATGTACTTTGAATCCAAATGAATAGAAAAACAAAAAAATCTTATAAACTATATAGATTATATATATATATATATATATATATATATATATATATATATATTATGTAACAAAATGCACAGAATTTTCATGAAATGATTAATTCACCAGCTGCTTATTTTACTATGTGGGGGCAATGAAGGCTTTATCTTGAGCCATGATGTATGCTCAGTAGCTGGAGGCACCAATGATTAAGGAGATCACACTAGCACTGCAGTGTTCTATTTTCACTGTGCCCCACTTTATGTGTTTCCTACATCCTAACTGTCAACACAGAATGTAGTCTGGTAGGCAGAAAATGAAACATGTTGGCTGAATGGAAATCTCAATTGTTAATATTAAATGAGGGGAGGACAAAAATTCAGAGGCATAAGCAGAGTCTTCCCTAATACTGTGGAAACGCTGTATGTGGACTGTCAGAAAATGTTTGAAAATAACATTTTTGCCAAATTTTTAAACAAAAAAATTAGATGCCAACCCAACTTAATTTAAATGAAAATGTAATTTAATTGCTGCCATCTGGTATGAAAGTAGAGGGGGTATTATGCTTCTAAAACTGTAAATGAAGTGGGCACCCAATGATCTTTAGATGGTGTTAAACTGCTTACCAGGGCTAATGATCTCTTGACAACCTATAAATTCTGGGTGACCTCTTCTTTGTACTGTTTTTGGAAGCATTAGCATTTTTGAAACTTATGTATGGTTTACAGAATTCAGACAAGTTATGATGGAGATCAACTTTTCGTTTTAGCTGAAAACTGAAAATATATATTTGCTGGATATTGAGGTGGAATATTATCTCTTGTAGGCAGTCATGGTCAAAGTATTTTTTTTTAAATCAGAACTGAGTCTTTTATTTTCTCTTGGTAAAAGAATGGGTTTGCATAGATGACCTTTTACTAACTAGTCTACTGAACATTGAGTTTAGGTGTTTTTGATCATCTGGGAATAGTGTATTTTTCAAGCACACAGCAAAGCATATTGTTGTGGGAGCTAGACTCATGGTCATGAAAGGGCTTGTTTGTCACAATAACCCCAAACTTGGTCATGTGACTAGTTTCCATTGAGTTTATTTTCACACATAGGTTTTGCTGTGTGCAGTGATAACTACATTTGAATTGTTAAAGCTCCCCTGGTTGTCAGCCAACAATCAAGAAGCACATTTTGATAAAAAGCTTAAAGGAACTTAAAGGAACAATACTGCTTGAAATGAAGTTGGGGATGGTCAAATTTGCTCCTGTTTCACTCACAGTTTCCAATAGTCAATTCTATGCTTGTAGTAGGCACTGCGCTCTCTCTTGCTCTTTAGCCAAAGCCGAAGGACCACTGTGCTGTTGTGACTGAGACCCTGGTTTCTTTAAACTCAGACACAACACTGTCTTAGTTAACTTTGTCTATTTTTTGTTTATTTATTAATTTATTTTTAAGACTGTGGATAGACTCATCGTGGTCAGGCTTTATATCTAGTTGTTCTCATACTAGCTATGAGAAATTTTGCAGAGTAACAAAATACTTGAGATAATCAATGGGTATCTGAGATTTATAGCCTTATTTTATATTTACTTATTATTTATTGGTTATGTATGGATGTGTGACTCACAGGAGACAATACAGCTGAGCTGAATTACTCTAGAGCACCACAGAATTATTCGGACATCTATTTTGTAAGACGCCACTTTAACAGGAACTCTACTTCCTGCACAAAACAAAAGTTTACTGTTTTATTAGGTAAAGCATATGTAGTGTGGGTGCATTGGTTTTCTTCCTCATCTACTACAGTATATGGCTTATTAATTTTGTTTGATCAAGTAGAAATGTTTGAGAGTAATGTTTAGATCAAATTATCTGTAAGTTAGAAACCAAGTAGAGGATTGACGGTAGGGTGTGCATAATTGTCTCCAGATGCCAAAGAGTGTTTTCAAAGTGTGGCATATGGCCTACCCGAAATTTTGCGCCTAAGTGAACTTTTACTTG
Source organism: Lithobates pipiens (assembly GCF_037356315.1). Taxonomy (NCBI): domain Eukaryota; kingdom Metazoa; phylum Chordata; class Amphibia; order Anura; family Ranidae; genus Lithobates; species Lithobates pipiens. The sequence continues at coordinate 90,509,046 of NW_027507788.1, forward strand.
CTGTATGTATCATGTGGCACTAAAGTCTACTGGTTTTCAAGTTAATTTCTCTTAAGACTTGGCAAAGCGATGAAGCAGCATCATCATAAACATTACATAGTAACCTTCCATGTTAGATTAGTTACCGAAGTCATTTGTGTGCCAAATAATCCTATGGTCTTGATCAACAACAAACTACCAAACCATTTTTGTTTAATGAATGTCTATTTCTATGAAGTGAGATCCTCCAATGTATTATATTCTAGATTTAAAAAATCTCAGCAAAAAATTGTAAGTGTATGTTTAGCCAAAAGCTTTTTTCTTAGTTTTGTATAGAGTGGGAAAAGGTTAGAACCTTTGTCAGATTTATACTGCTATTCGGTGCTCAGTTAGAGAAATGTACCCAAATTCACTGTCCTGCTTTTACCAGTCAGGAAATAAAAGGTACTCTCCAACAGCAACACAGACAACAACGAAAATGCTTTTCTTAAATAGAGTAGGGAAAGAACCCTTTAAATATTTTTATTATTGCAAGTTACACTGTTGCAAATTTTCCCTCACTTCCTTTCTGGTTTCCTTTTCAGCAGGACAGGGAGTGAAGTTAAATCTCTTTTACAGAACCCTAAATAGCAGCAAACACTTGAAAGAAGCTTTCATTCTTTCAAGATCTATCCAAAACTTGTAAAACATTTTTGGCTTGATGTGCACATTAAAATAAATATAACAGACACTTTGCCTTGGCCATTTTTTTAAATTATGGCATTATGGCTATTCTTAGGAAAACAAAATCATATGCCATACATATTCTTCATACTTAATGGCCTGGATGATGTAAGGAAATACAGTAAATCTTAAATTGCTATTTCATTTCATCCTGTAGGATTTTTGTAGTGTGACGTATTTGCCTCCATCCTGGTCTCTGCTTTGCCCTAGTGAAAAAAAAAGGAAAAAAGTTTCACATTTTCAAATCCTCTGGTTATTCAAGATGTCAGGGATATGATTCATATTGGCACTTTGTAGCTCTCAAGATGCGCTGCTCTTTTATTTCTCCAACAGCCCATTATCCTGTCTTAAGGGCTCAGATTTTAACATTTTCTATTTTTATCTTTTCTCTCTTTGCCAGTAGAGAATAAGATATTGATGCTACCGAAAAATATATCATAACAAAATAAACTTTAAGACTGTCTTCCAGATCATAGAGGGCATCAATTTATTTTTATTTTCTAGCTTGTGCTTTGAATTTTTATAAAAAAAAAAAATACAAGTAATTATTTCTGTTTTCTGGTAAATATTAACTTGTGTAGATAACAGCCTTTAGCAAAAAAAAAGTTACCGTAAAGAAAAAGTTATTGTGTCTTACTCAACTGTAATAACCAACAAAGGAAAAAAAATATGCTAAATTTCCAATTTATATTGGTCATTTATTACATCAAAAAAAAATGTATGTCAGGAATGTGAGCCATTTTTTGTGTTAAATATTAATAGTGATTTTTGCAATTATGAAAGCTGACAAAATGGGTGCATGAATGCTATTAGTTCAGAGGGTAATTTCATTGTTATTTTAAAAGTAATTTGCAAAAACTTTGATCCAATGAAGAAGAAAATGAACAAATTTGACATAGGGGTTTATTTACTAAAGGCAAATCCACTTTGCACTACAAGTGCACTGCAAGTGCACTTGGAAGTGCAGTTGCTGTAGATCTGAGGGGGACATGCAAGGAAAATAAAAAAAACTGCATTTTTGCTTGTAAACAATTGGATGATAAAATCAGCAGAGTTTCCCTTCATTTCAGATCTTCCCCTCAGATCTACAGCGACTGCACTTCCAAGTGCACTTGTAGTGCAAAGTGGATTTGCCTTTAGTAAATCAACCCCACTGCCTTTATTTACCTTGACCAGGGAAAGTAAACACAAACTGATGTGGAGCTTGTTATTTACGTTCAATGGTATTTACACGACCCTCTTGCAAGTAGATGTAGATGGCAATTCTAACCAAATCATATTATAGGCATCAAGTACCTGGTAGCTGCTACATCACATTTTATCTTAATTGTTCCCTACTTTATACACTTTCTACTATCCAAATTCCAAATCCTATCCAACAAGGTCAGTTGTGAAGGAAGATGTATTATAACAGTCAAATTCTTATATCTTCAGAATGCAACATACTGAAGAAGAAGAGGTAAGAAAAGTTGTAATCATTTTTCATTTAGAAGCAGGATTTAAACTGCAGTATCTCTGCCTTGTGTTATGGTATAGAAGATCTCCTTCTAATAGCAGAATTTACCTATAAGATCAGGCATAAAAGTAGTTCTGTAGGGGTCACTGCTAGGATTGCATTTTTGCATAGCTAAGTGAACCTGTGTTGTTTACTCTGAACGCCCAATCATATGGGAATTAAAATGAATGCAGAATTAAAAGTATTTGAAAGTAAATACAACTTTTACTAAGTCTCCTAGTATAACCCAACCTACATTTTTTTTATCACTATTGTAGGATTAGGTCTTATTTATAATTATACATTTACAAAAGCCCACAAAGCTTTGTATTTTGATTAATGCAGTGAATTTCAGTCTGTTAATATACATTTCCCATGGTCATTATGATCGGTTTTATTATTTGAGTGCAATATTTTAAAGTATATTTTAAAGACTGTACATCATCAGGTATTATTTTATCAGTTTATGTTCTACAAAAACAGATGTGGAGTTTTAATTTTTTAACCTAGATCTCACATGGTTTGTTTTATGCCAGCTACGAACAATTGTGTTCAAGTTCTAACTGAGACATATGAAACCATTCGATTTTTTTACTCTACCCTAAAGCTAGATACACAGTATACAATTTTTTTTAGATTTTTTTCCTTTAGATTTACCAAAACCATATAATATGAGGTCGAACCTTAAGAGTTTCAATTTGTATGCAATCATGCAGGCCCTTGCACTATGTGGTTTTGGTAAATCTAAAGGAAATCAGACAACAAAAGTTTTATAACGTGTATGGGGTCTTAGGCCCCTTTCACATGGGCTGTCTGATCAGGTCCACCTGTCAGTTTTTCAGGTGGAGCGGATTGGACCCTCCAGTCTCTTCTATGGAGTCGCGGATGACGTGGACTCCTGCCACCATCCGATGCGATCCTGTGCACCAAAAACAGATGGATGGGTGGTTTTATTCCCCACCCGTCCGGCAGATTGGATCGGATGGAAATGGACAGGGGGTGCATAGCGGAGCAAACATGGACCTGTCTTCCACCTGCTCAGCGGCGATCCCCCACTGAGCAAGCGCATTGCACTTAGCAGATGTGCTCGTGTGAAAGGGGACTAAGACATTTTTAGTGAACAGAAGATCTTTCGGCTAAGCTCTGTAGTAACTTTAGGCACTATGGGGTTGATTTATAAAAACTGGAGAGTGCAAAATTTGGTGCAGCTGTGCATGGTAGCCCATCAGCTTTTAACTTCAGCTTGTTCTATTAAGCTTTGACAAAAAAAAAACGAGAGCCGATTGGTTACTATACAGAGCTGCACCAGATTTTGTACCCTTCAGTTTTAGTAAATCAACAATAATGTTACATCCAGTTAGTGATAATAGCCCTCTTTCTTTTTTGTGCCTGCGTTATTAGATACAATTTTCATATTATGACTTATCACTTTTTAAAGTCCAGCAAATAAGTTGTTAATTTTCTTTAAATGTAGTTAATTACCAGTGGAGGAAGTTAGACAATAAAATTATTCCCCGTGTACTTTAACATAAAATAGATTACAATTAATTTATTTTTTATCAAGTACATTTTTGAAAATCAGTAAAAAATACATTTTATATAATAAAATATCGTATCCATCTATATTTAAATAGGTAGTTTCTTTACTTTTTTGTGTTGTAATAACAGTTTAAGGCAGCAAATAAGTCAATAATTATTTTATGGGTATAAGCTGTATTAAATATGAAGGTATTTTAATTTTCTTTTCACGCAAACAATGAGGTTAACTAAAAATAAACCTATAATGTGAACTAATGTGTTTACCTAACATGCACTAAAAATTATTTGAAATGAAACTATACAGAAAGAGTGTAGATTATCTAATAGTTTATTTTTTCATTATCTTAAAACATATCACCTATATGAACATGTTACCTGTTTATAAAATAACCCAAATTGAGGGATTTATATTATATACTATATCAAATATTTAATAGATTAATAATTGACCATTTTAAAGAAAAAAAGCGAAGTATAAAATAAATTGAATGCAAATATATACCGTATATACTCGAGTATAGGCCGACCCGAATATAAGCCGAGGCCCCCAATTTACCCCCAAAAAAACTGGCAAACTTATTGACTCGTGTATAAGCCGAGGGTGAGACATGCCTGTCCATCCCTGTGTGTGTGTCCGTCCATCCCTGTGTGTCCGTCCATCCCTGTGTGTCCGTCCATCCCTGTGTGTCCGTCCATCCATCCCTGTGTGTGTGTGTGTCCATCCATCCATCCATCCCTGTGTGTGTGTGTCTCCATCCATCCATCCATCCATCCCTGTGTGTGTGTGTCTCCATCCATCCATCCATCCATCCCTGTGTGTGTGTGTGTCTCCATCCATCCATCCATCCATCCCTGTGTGTGTCTCCATCCGTGTGTGTGTGTGTGTGTGTGTGTGTGTGTGTGTGTGTGTCCAGCCTACCTTTGTCCCGAGCCTCCGTCCCGTGCCTTGCCTCCTTGCCTCCGTCCCGTGCCGTGACTTGCCTCCTTGCATCCGTCCCGTGTCGTGCCGTGCCTTGCCGCCGCCGTCCCGTCCCGTGCCGTGCCGTGCCTTCCCTTGCCTCCGTCCCGTGCCCTCTTCGTCGGCGGCCATTGTAAAGTTCAAAAGCTGCGCCGCCGCCTTCGCCTGTGATAGGCGGAACACTGAATTTCCCAGCAGCCTGTGTTCCGCCTATCACAGACGTCGTATCATCCTCGTCCGTAGTACGAGGATGATACGATGTCCGTGATAGGCGGAACACAGGCTGCTGGGAAATTCAGTGTTCCGCCTATCACAGGCGAAGGCGGAGCCGGAGGCGCGGCTTTTGAATAGAATGGCCGCTGTCTGTCTGCTCGACACGCTGATCGAGCGGGCAGACAGCGATGACTCGAGTATAAGCCGAGGGGGGCACTTTCAGCCTCAAAAAAGAGGCTGAAAATCTCGGCTTATACTCGAGTATATACGGTATATATAAATCTGTGTGTGTATATGTATATATATATATATATATATATATATATATATATATATATATAATGTATGTATATATCTATATGTATGTATGTATGTGTATATATATATATATATATATATATATATATATATATATATATATATATATATATATACATAGATAGATAGATATCTATATCAGTATAAAAACGAATATATTAAGTTAAATGCTAAAACAATTTTATGTTACTTATAAAATAACTGTCAAAATGCAATATTCATCTATTCAAAGATGTGCTTTAAGTTAAAGTGTAGTTTTCAACCCTTTTGGAGAGATCCAATTTAATTTAAATGTTCATGTGTTCATGTAACTATATATAGGCTGACAAAATCAACATTTTAACAAAATTTGAAAAAACAAAACGTTTGTTGTTTAAAATTCTGCTGTATGTGTTTTGTTAATTTGAAGTGGATTAATGGAGCCATTGTATGTTAGCCCAGTGAACCTATTATTTCTGAAAACAGACAAACAGGTTATGTTTCCTCTTAATCTGGCTAGGAATTAGAAACACATATAAAGTAAATACTGCTGTTGAAAATTATTTTACATCCAAAAAGAAAAAACTGATTTCTTTTGGTTTCTGAAATAAACTGTTTATTTTTTGATGTTTACATTGATAGTTGACCAAATTGGATACAATGAAAATGAAGTCACAGAGACTGATTTACAAAAGGAGTTGATAATCTTCACTCAATAAATTGTATGAACAATCACTTACATGTTTCACTCATTTGAATAGCAAATTTATTTTTACTTATTTCATCTGCACGTGATTGTGTTTAGAAAATAAGGTATTTGATTTTCACATTGGATTGAAAATTGAAGTGAATAATCACACAGTTTGAGTAAATCAGCCTCACTGATTTCACCAGTTACCAGTTAATGCACTAGAACACACACAGTTTAGCTCTTATTTAAAAAAAAACAACACTTTGTTAAATATCTCCCTATTTTTGCTTTCTCATTCAATTGGTGAATTTTGAAGCATCTTAAAATGTTTACTTTTTTTTTTTATCTAAAATGACTGCAATAATGTAAAAAACTATGTAAAATAAACTAGTGCATGTTATTAAGATTTTTAATGTTAACAGGTTGCCAATGTAATATCTGCCAGGGATTATGTAATAATGTATACTTGAACCAATGTGAATGGTTATAATATTTAGAAAAAAAAGTTCTCACAAAATATATTTACTCAGTTTTTTTTTAATTATAACAAAGTAATATAATCTAAAGAGGAAATGTTTCACTAAAATAAAAAAACAAAACTTTATTTTTACCTAAATATATTTGAGTTAATAAATTCCTGAAGACAGATATGAAACTCTAACTATTAATTGTCCTTGTGTATGTACCCATTTAAAATACCTAAATTATAATTTTTTTCAACCAAATTTAAGTTTTATGCATTTGGCATTGTTTTCCTTAATTTTGTAGATCTTTAAGTTGTTTATATCTGAAGTGTTTGTGGTTATGAATTATGGGTATAATTTTAGCAAGCAATTTGAATATTTAATGGACCATCCACATTCTCTACACAGTAAATTATTTGGATCCTGTAAATTATCTTAAATTGATTTAATGCTTATATTTTCTTTTAAACTATGTATACTTATATAAAATGATAGCAAATTAAAAAAAGGCATTCAAATGAAAAAATAAAGCTCTATAATTTTAGAACCAAGTTAGATTTTAATCACTGAGGATTACATAAATTAGTGGAAGTTGAAGAACATTGTGTGACATACTAAAAAAAAAATATATATATATGCACATATATAACACATTTAAAACCTATTTTATGCACTATTATAGTGGTACATACTTAGCTAACATAAATTAATATTTGTTAGCGTCCTGTGGATGCCACTTATAACAGAGACAAGTAGGTATGCACTAAATAAAGGTGTTGCATTGTTTTTTATTGTGCAAGGTAATGACACATCCTTCTTTCTGCTCGTAGTTAGGCAATTATTTACCAAAGTATGTAAATCTTACATCAGTTTGACAAACCAGTGCTTCACTCACTGTCAGATTAGGAAAATATACACATTTTAACATCAGGGGATTTATTTACACATTCTTTTCACACAAGAGTTACAGGATTCAGACCTTTTTTCCAATGGAATCTAAATAGAAAAAAATTATGAATCTTGATTGAAAGTAGTGAGGATCTTATATGAAAATATTTAAATAGATCCCTAGCTTTTTAAAACATTTTCTGGATTTGCATAAACCTGTAGTATTAGTCCATTCTGTAAACTTTTTTATTTTATTTATTATTGTAACATTTACCTAAAAGTAATTTTGATAGCATTTTCTCATTTTTTACATGCTTTTATTTTCATATTTTTCATTGTCTTCGATTATAAATATTTGTAAATGCTCCCCTAAGTAGTCATCTTTCTATAAAAAAAATATATTTACTCTTTCTTTAATGATTTGTTCCATTAGCCTAGAAGAAAATCTATTGTGCTCAGTCTAATCCGATCCAAAGATGTGGTTTGAGAGAGAGGAGCAGTGAAGCATAGTTATTGTGCTTTACTACTAAAGAAGAAGCAGAACCTTGCATGGGTAATGAGCAAATTTGTCTGCCCTATGTACAAAAAAAACATTCCAAACACACATATAAAAAATGTTTTTAGAATACTAGAAATCTTTGATAAAATTATTTACATGAATCTGATCAGACTATCATAATTTTCTAGGTTTTCATAATAGCAGACTTATAAGAATCTCATACATTCTGTTGGATTTCTTGTTTAATTAGCATTATGAAGAAGGCAACTGTAGCAGTGATATGCTATTTGTTTCAGCAAGAGGAGCAAAATATAAGATATGTACAGATGAGCTGGTAGCTACAGTGTGAAAATCATGCTACATATACATTGTGAGAATTGTGGTAAACCATTACAAATTCTTATATGCTCCCTCAAGGTTTTCTGCCTATTATCATGACTAGTTTCTGTTTTATAAAATGAGAAACACTGGTGCCCTGGTATCCCTATAGATTTGCAGAAACTGGGCAAGTTTGTACTAAGCAGACAGTAATGGGCATTGCTAAGGAGGCTTGAAACATTACCCAATTCTGGGCTGACCCCTAAGAAACCCAGTGAGCCAATTACAAAAACAGAGGCATGAAAATTTGTTCTGTCCTCGAAGTACTGATTTTTTGGCTTTAAGGAAAGAAAATTTGCATTTTTGGCATATTTTAAAATCATGAGGTCAATAAAGACATAGTTGACACCTTGACCAAAAAAAAAAAAAAAAAAAAACTATTCAGGTAAGGAACATTTGTAGATAAAAACAAGCTGTATAACTTTGACCAAAGTTGAATAATGCCCTTGCTATAGATCTAAACCAGTGGTGTCAAACTCAATTTCATTCAGGGGTGTATCCGGGGGGGGGGCGATGGGGCAATTGCACTCCCAAAAAACATATTATTGACTGACTTCTGAGTCTCCCTCTCTCACATCAGCATCATTATCAGCAGCAGCGGCTCGGAGAGAGAGACCCAGCTGTCTTCACACCACATTGGAGCCTGGAGAAGATGGAGGGAGGAGGTGGGTGGAGCCGCACTGCTGGCTTGGCCTCTACTGTTTGCTGAACTGGTTGCTAGCACCTGTGCTGCCTGGCGTCTACAACCAGTGGTGTCCATCAAATCCGAGCCACTGCTGAGGAGACTGAGAGCCACATCATTCAGAGTGGAGCCTACTTCTTCACCTAGTGTGAGTGTTGGATCTACCCACCTGCTCCCTCCATCTTTTCCAGGCTCCAGCACAGCGTGAAGATGGGCAGTGGCTGTGTGTCACTGTATGATGCTGCCTGCAATCCCGGAATCCGGACCCCGCTCATCTCTATTGCTTCTCCATGGGAGCCCCTTACCCCCATCAGAGCACCAATGTATGTGAATAAAAGTGAGTGCAAAAATGAATGATGATATGGAATTGCAGAATATAGGTTGTATGCCATTATTTCTGAAAAAATAAAATGTTGCCCTTTTAGTATAGACATTTTTGTCTTGTTCAATCTTAACCACTTCAACTCTGGCAGATTTACCCCCTTTAATGGCCAGACCACTTTTTGCAATACGGCACTGCATTACTTTAACTGACAATTGCGCGGTCGTGCAACACTGTACCCAAATATAATGTATTTCCTTTTTTTCCCCCACAAATAGAGCTTTATTTTGGTGGTATTTAATCACCTCTGCGGTTTTTATTTTTTGCACTATAAGCAACACCTTATTTTCTGGTAGTGCCCCTCCCGAGACTAGACTCTGGATCTGCCCCTGTTTTCATTGTGGGCCACATCAGCATTATGGATGCCCTCAAAGGGTCGGTTGAATTTGTAAGACTGTATAAATGGTATCTACTTTATAATATTAAATCATTGCAATTTACGCTGTAAAGGACTACTGTAGACCAGCATGGAGCCCACTCACACAGGAGTAGCAGATAATGCAAGTCTGAAAAGGAGGATTGCAGACTGCTGGTATCATTCACAAGAAACTTTATTGGAGACCGCTCAGAAAGAACATGGTTCTGTCATGGAGTTCTGTTTGAGGTGTGAGGGCCACATGAAATGGCCTGGAGAGACAGATTTTGCCTGTGGGCCTTGTGTTTGACACGTGTGGTCTAGACCATTCATGTAGCCTGATCGGAAAACTTTTAGGATGTTACCATCACTGGAGTGAGCTCTTGCTCCGATTCAAAACCCCTCACATAAACTTTCTTTCCCTTTATTCAGTTACTCTGAGCTCAATGTTTGAGAGCTCACTTGTGTGATAGTGAAGGTGAGCAGTAACACTAGGCTTCTCTTAGCATTGTCCTAGAAGTTTCCTAGTCAGGCTCCATAAGGTACATAAATAGCCTACACCTATAGCAAGGTTATTATTTAACTCTAGTCAAAGCTGCACAGCTTGTGTTTATCTACAGGCTTCCCTTATCTGCATAGGCAGTTTTTAGGTAATGGTAAATTAACCCTTTAAGCTACAAAATGGCTTGCGTAGCAATTATCTTTTTTTTTTTCCTGGAGAGTTTTTAATTCCAATTCTGCCTTAGTAGTTCGATGTTTTTTGATTGAATGGCACAATGTTTACTAAATACCTACTGTGTCAATGTGTTTCAAAGACCTGCATCAGCTATACCATACCTATGGTTTATATTATCCGAAGGCCTGCTTTGGATACAGCTGTAAACAGTACTGAACTTGTTCTACAAATATAAATTTCTAGGGTATCTTAAAAAAAAAAAATCTCTTCCCCTGAGTTCACATGTGATATTTGAGAGATAGATAACCTATTAAAAGGATTGTTCTTTTGCAGCTGTGAAATTAAATAATTTTAGATGAAGAACTGAAAAACAAAGGTTGTACTATATTTTCCTTTATTCAAAGTGCAATATCTTAAAATTTTAAATGTTGAAAAATAATTTTATATCATATTATTTACAGATATAGCCTATTGTATTCTTAATAGCACACTGTTTTTTTGTTTCGCAATATGTTGTGTGATTTTCTTTTAAGAAAACTTTAAGTTCTGCTGAGCCGTAGGTCTATAGCATGTGTTGCACAGAATATATTCATCTTGTGTGAACATGTGCACATTGCTTGCGATAATATTAAATACTTACATTAGTGTCTATAAATAATGTTATAGTAATGTGTATATGTAAGCTTCACAGCAACATTAAGTCAGACGTCAACCATCCAATTGCGGACATTTGGTCCGTTATGGGATGATTTAGTTTTATATCTTTTATAGTACATAAACGCATAGAGAAATCTAAATCACATATTAGTCTTAACCTACAATTAATTTTATTTGTAATTTATATATTTGACTAAATGCATGCCAAATGGCAGAACTATAAATAATTATAAATATAACAACTTTTTTAAGTTGTACATAGATATTCATTACTAAGCATAACCTAAAAAACGAGTGCCAATATATCTTTGTTAAAGTCTGTATGGTATTCACTCTTTCTAACACTGTGTTCGGATGATGGACTCTGTTGGAAGGAATTTTAAAACACTTAATACAAGAAATATTGATAGGATGTGCATAAGTTTTTGTTTTACAGCTACGTATTTCTTATTAACAGTTAATTTGCATCTACATAGGAACGCTCAATACAGGGCAGGCAAAAAATGATCATACAATTCACTTAGTGGTCATAAAAAATATACTGTATTTATACTGATACTGTTTTTGTTGCACAATGTCAATTGAAAAATACTTATGAATAACATAGGAAATTAATATATAGAGTGGCGCTACGTATTGGTAGATGGGAAGCATTTTCCCCCTTTGTTTTGGTTGCTCGTTGGCTCTTTCTGGGGTTTGGATAATGTATTATCTATTTAAACACTTAAGTAGATATGTTTAATCTACTTAAACATATCTACCTGAGTAGCTTTCTAGAGCCACTATAGACTTATTGCAGATTTAGTTAGGGCCAGTAATTACAATAACATAAATTTGAACAGGTAATTCTGGTATTTGCCAAAGATAATGGCCAGTTTGAGAGTATTTATGGGTTGAAAAGACTGAGCATATTTGGGAGCTTTATGTAAGCTGCTTTTGTCTGCTTAAACTTAGTTCCTATTTTTCTTAAAACAACTAAGCCTATACAAGTTATGCATAAACTCAGCCCTATATTTTTTATTTTGGCCATGTGACTATTGTCAATGAGTAAATATTTATTTTTAATAGCTGTTTCGTTTATTTAACCATCATCATACTTCAAGAGTAATAAATCCACAAGCCAGTTCTGTAATATTTTTGGGTGCATTTTCTGAGGTCTTACTTATACTTTGGTTAGACAATCTTTAACTGGGATCTTTTGAAATGGGGATTTTGCTACTATTGATCTATGTCACTCTATTTAGTGATCCCTTTATATGTTATCCTAGTGTTTTTACTTGATATTCTAATGCTTTCTTCAAAGGCAACAGATAAGGCAAGTATTTTGGCATCTCGCTTAGAACTTTATAATTGAGAGTGCAAATTGCAATGTTAGTCCACTTCACGGCTGGCATTTTATGACTCATTCATAAAATGCATGTCGTGGTGTGGAGTCTGCAGTGTTCCATTGCAGAGGGAAGTTTGAATGGAGGAGATGCCAGTTATCTTACTTTAACAAGTCACGTGACCTGACATTCTTCCTAACTTATTTTTCTTCTGCTCATTAATTCAGAATAGCACTACAACGGCTTTGGACATCAAATAACTGCTTTATAAATGTTTGATATTTTTTTTTTCTCTAAGCAATGCTATAGCTGTGGTAAGGCCATACCACTGCTTTATAAAATTCACACTTAGTAATTCTTTGCTAGTCGCAAAATTGATTTAATTGTTCATGCTGATATTTACATATTCACTTTCTATACTAAAGTTCACAATAATATAGGAGGTTTGCAGCAATTTTACTGTCCAAACTGGTTTAAAGCAAAATCTCACAATTTTTTTCAGGTCTGGGTGGAGTAGACTGCTTGTTTACAGCTTTCAATGGCCATGATTTGTTGATCCCCTGCCAAATACAAGAATGGCCAGTTGCTACTTAGCTTTTAAATTAAGTTCACTTTCCAAAGTGAATTTTGCATATATTGTTTATAAACACTCCACCATATGGCAGAGACCCAGAAATGCTTTAGGCATTCCTCAGCATTTCTGTTACCCCCAACCTTTAATATATGGAAAATTCACTATGGCAATGATATAGACAGCTTAACTGAAAGACAACATCTGTCAATTCTCTGCCAGTGGTGGGTATGAATCTACCAATTAATGCAATGGAGAGCTGTAAAGAACCAGTGTTTATTGGTAGGTTGTTCCACATTGAATTTAATGGCTAAAAAATGTGTTGTAGTAGGAAACATGTAAAAAATATTAGCTGATATAAGGACTTGAAGATGTGGAAAGCTGAAGAGTTTAGGCAATGTGTATAAATGCTTAATGAGTGACATATAAATCAGTAAGGTGGATTGTTTGAACCAATCTTTGGTTAGACTGCCCTACCAAGATACTATTCCTTGTCCCCCTTCTTGTTTGTATTTTGCAGATAGGAGTCAAATGGAACAAGTAACAGAATAAGGGTTCAGCTTACATTGATCTTTCTCATGTACCTGCCCATCTTTTTTTATTGTTTCTATATGAACAGTGATTGTTTGTAAACTCGTTTGTAAGTATATAGGTTAGAAAGGCATTACTAAGCAAGCCCAGAGCATAAAACTAGTGAGTTTGGACTTAGCATTAGGCTAGTTAACCTATATGTGACAAGCTAATCAAGCAAATGTGACCCTACTCAACACTTAAAGGCCAACACAGGTCTAAGACGTGTCACACAATTTGCCCCTTTAAAAGATTTGATGATGCAGATTATTGTTTCCTGCTAAGCTATCTCTTCAAACAAGTGTATATTTCCCTTGAGAATTGTTTCTATCAAGAAGGGGACTTATTTCCCTCATTTCTAACTGCTTTAACATAGCCCAAAAGCAAGAAAGGGAGAGTAGTACAATGGATTTTATCATATAACTGACAGACCAGGGACAACGTGCTTGTTTCCAGAGACAGCCTGCTAATTTCTGGGAATACCTTTGTCTGTCTTCTAAGACTCATTGAGGTGATTTGTTAAAGGCAAATAGGCTTGTCTATACTATACTAAGGTGCTGTACCATAATACACTTTTTTTTTTAAGACAGCATGGTTGATTTATTAAAGGTGTAGAGTATGCTCACTTTGAAAATTGAATTGTCACTTTGCAAGGGAATTTTCAATTAGCTTGGTAAATGAGGTGAAGCTCTGCCGACTTCCATCATACAATTATTTTACAGTTTTTTTTTTAATTTCATTTCACATTATTAGGTATTTTTTGCAACTTGAATTTTCACCACATTCACTAATTGCAAACACCCTTGCAAAGTGACAATTCAATTTTCAAAGTGAGCATACTCTACACCTTTAATAAATCAACCATGCTGTCTTAAAAAAAAAAGTGTATTATGGTACAGCACCTTAGTATAGTATACATTTAGTATAAATATAATTTATTATTATAAAATAATCTTTCAAGAGCCTTGGTTCAAACTTACATCTCTTGATAAAGTAGCAGTAGACACATACAAAAGCTTTCGGCATAAAGAGATATTACCATGTCATTTGAGATACTTACAAGAATCATAAAGGGCTCTGCCTCCTGATAAAAAACATCTACAAACACAGTGCTCTCAACATCGTCTACAGACAAAGTGCTCTCAACTTATGGACCTATAACAAAGTAGGCAACTTGGCATCCATTTAGACGTTCACACTCCTGGTGCTAGTGCACAACTAGCTGGCAGAGAAGGTCAGTAAGCATGAACGTTAAAGGAATGTTGAAAATGTCTTTCATATAACATCAGAAAACATTTAAGCCTTTCTCCTCATTTTACTCCTTTTACTTTGTATATGTTTTCAAATACGGCCTGGAAGTCATACTTTGTACACATGGTTAGTCTATGCATTAAAACAAACTAGCTAAAAACAAGCAAAATTACAATTACATTTTTATATTGTAATTGATACTTATTTCAAGAGACAGCTTAGCAGAAGGCAAGAAAATGTTGCATCTTGGTGTATAAACCTCTGAAATTGGTTTTGAAAATAATCATTATAATTTGAATTGGCTTGCTAAGTCCATGGTGGAATTTCTATCTTGATTATGTAAGGCTTTTCTAAAAATGTATAAGTACTCAAGAGTTTAGCCTTGTTGCTTTGTGTCTGAGCCAGTACCTCATTTTTTGAGGAAATCACATATCTACTTGAGTGTAAAGATGGGGCCTCCATTGCCAGTTTTTCCTGTGAGTCAATGTATAGGTCATCTTATAATTCACATTTCTTGGTTACACATCTTAGCTAAAAGACGAGAGACATAAGAGCATGGTGTATTTAAACACTATTTTTATACAAATAAAGAAAATCAAAATCAAAATGATTGCTTAGGTTATCTGTGGGGAGATTTTTTAACCTTTAATCTATTGTATGTAACGGGTATTTAAAAATGGTCCTTCTGTGGTTTCTATGGGTTTCGCTTCCCTAAAAGTGGCATGCTGTCCTTATAGACCAATATAGAAAAATACCTAATGATAATTATATATTGATATGCATTTCCTATATGGGCAGTTATTAAGAGTCATAACTAAAAAAGAAAAGTATAAACTGCTGCTTTTTTTGTGCTAAGTAAGTAGTTTGTCTTCAAAATACGACCCTTTCTTTACCTTACCTGACAAAAGACACCTCTAAATGAGCCTTAGTGAAAATGAGGTTCAGAGTTTCAGGCCTGTATACAAGGGTAATCTTCATTTTAAAGCCATATCTACCAAGAGACAACTTCTATATTTTTAAAGAAAGTAGGAATTTGAGAATGCAGGTGCATACACTTACAATTGACTGGACTGTTCTCTTTTCATTAACAAGCCCGACTTTCGGTTTCCTCATCCTCCTTGTTGGGATTGGTGGTGGAAGACATTGGTATAGGTCCACAGGGCAAGAGTGGGTGGGTAGAGTGGTTGATATATATCCTTATATATGATTAAGAAGGTGGGTGGGTAAAGCTCCTGTGTGCCTGCAAATGAATGTTTATTATAAATGCATAGGGAGGAAATTTTGGATGAATGTAAATCCTCCGCACTTAGTGGGGAAAAACGTTTCTGCTGCCGGGAAGGGCTAATGAGTATAACTCATATATTCCCAGGGAAGGTTGGTAAGTAGCGTTCGTCTACTCCTTGGTACGGTCGCAATGGGTGCCTGTGTTCTCTGATTGTAATAAAAAAAATATGTGCCAACCATTTTGTGTCTTGCTTCTTTTTATTTTTTTTAGGTTTAAAATTTGGTGAGCATTGCAGCAAATAAAAAATAAAAATAAATATATATAGCATTAAAGTGCACCTCCCCCCAAACACAAAAATGAATGGTGCCTTCACATGTACAAACATCAAGTCAGTTTTTTTTATTTCAATTGTTTCTTTTTTCCAGGCACTTCCAGGTTTCCCTGAGGCACCCCGAGAGGGCCACATTACCAATTCCTTCAAAGTAATCTTGTCTAATATCAGGCACCCACAGTATGAAATCTGGGGAGACATGCTATTAAGCCACCTGAGATCATGTATGTTGCATGTGCCACAGCTCTTACAGAGCATGTATCATATAAGATCTATGGTGGCTTGTTATTGCTCAAAACCAAGCTGCCTGGATCTCATAGAGGGCAAGCACTGCACGTGATCTCGAATAGCTTGTTATTGTTCAATAGCATTTTCCCCCAAAACTCACACTATGCATGTGTCAGATCTGGCATGACATCCTTTTTATAGGCCAGCAACAAAACAAGCTAGAAGAAGCCAGCTGCCGATGATGGAAATTAAAAACATAGCAGCATGGGATCAAGGAGGGAGAACCTATTAGAAAAGGGAGAAGCCATTCAAAAAAAACAAAAAAAAAAACATGCTTCCACTGGTAACGTAATTGGTTTGCCTGACCCAACTTTAAAGCCCAACTGAAATTTCCTATATTATTACTGTAATATAGTCAGATTGCATAAACAGAAATAACTGTGGGCTGCTCTTTTATTTTTTAATACTACTATTTGCTTGGTGTGGGTTAAAATACCCTGTGTGATCAGCATGCTAGCGATCCTGATTGATGATCAACACAAAAAGAAGCAGTCTGCATCTCCAGCTGTACAACAGGCCCTCTTCCCAGTGCAATAGTCAACAGTAATCATGCTCTGTGGAGCACTGAGCAACCAGTGTGTCACGCCACTGGAGAGTTGGACCATTGCACTGTGTTTCTAACTTTTTATGTCTCTGCTGTGCCCTATAATGTGGATGCTACATAACATATAAATATAGTTGAACTGTGTTTTAGGTGGTTTTTATGGAGTTACACTTTAAAAACTACTTCACTCCAAATTATTTTTTCAGGTGAGACAAGTTAACTCACATACTGTCTTTTTATATCTATTGGGGATTCCAGTGAAGAGATATTCCCTATAGAATTTCCAATTCTTAAAATGTATGCATCTGTTAGAAATCTATATTGTGGTTTAGCACTCCTCCAATAAATGTGTCATAATGTCAGATACACAGTTGGAAAATCCATCTGGGGAAGAAGGCAAACTGAAAAAATGTAAAAATTTTAAAAAAGGGGGGGTGTGTGCGCTTACTTATTAAGCCCAAAAATAAGAGAAAAAAGGATATCTTATAAACACAATCTTATAAAATGACCAAGTGTAAATCAATGTGAAAATGTGTGAAACATCAAAAGTGGTCAATAAAAAGTGAATCAATAAAAAGTGAATCAACTCAAACAATAAAAATTGCGGGTATGTGCAAAAACAAAGTAAGATTGCTACATGCAATAAAAAAAGTGCATAAAAACCTGTGCTTATAATACTCGAAACAAATCAGTGAATCACAGCAATAAAAAAATTAAATAAAATGCAATATGATATAAACCATATATGTGAAGCACAGTCGTGTTGGTACATCAAACTAAAGTGTCCCAAATAGCATCCAATAAAGACATGCCACTAAAGATTAAAAAATCGCAGCACAGAAAAAGCGTCAATCGGGTTAAAGTGCAAAGTGCCAAACGTGAAATGATCCTCTGGTGGTGATCCGTGCCAGTGGTTGTGCTATCACTAGGTAATTACCTCCCTGCTGCGGGATTAAGCAGCGAAACAGACACACGGGGCAATCAGGAAACAGAGGATGATCCAGGTGATGGCTGTACAATGGAATCTTGGAGATGACACAAATATATCCAGTTTCCTTGTGTATGGTCACCAGGCTCAAAAGGATAAACCGAGAGATACCGCCATAGTGTAGTATTTTTAAAACGATTTTATTAAAAGTAAAAATAACTACTCACAAGAGGATGGACATGTAAAGCACAGCAGACCGCCGAGCAACTAGCCCGGATGTAAACGTCACTTCCGGCTCCTACGCGTTACGTCAACAATAGGACTTCAACTGGGATCCCAGTTGAAGTCCTATTGTTGACGTAACGCGTAGGAGCCGGAAGTGACGTTTACATCCGGGCTAGTTGCTCGGCGGTCTGCTGTGCTTTACATGTCCATCCTCTTGTGAGTAGTTATTTTTACTTTTAATAAAATCGTTTTAAAAATACTACACTATGGCGGTATCTCTCGGTTTATCCTTTTGAGCCTGGTGACCATACACAAGGAAACTGGATATATTTGTGTCATCTCCAAGATTCCATTGTACAGCCATCACCTGGATCATCCTCTGTTTCCTGATTGCCCCGTGTGTCTGTTTCGCTGCTTAATCCCGCAGCAGGGAGGTAATTACCTAGTGATAGCACAACCACTGGCACGGATCACCACCAGAGGATCATTTCACGTTTGGCACTTTGCACTTTAACCCGATTGACGCTTTTTCTGTGCTGCGATTTTTTAATCTTTAGTGGCATGTCTTTATTGGATGCTATTTGGGACACTTTAGTTTGATGTACCGACACGACTGTGCTTCACATATATGGTTTATATCATATTGCATTTTATTTAATTTTTTTATTGCTGTGATTCACTGATTTGTTTCGAGTATTATAAGCACAGGTTTTTATGCACTTTTTTTATTGCATGTAGCAATCTTACTTTGTTTTTGCACATACCCGCAATTTTTATTGTTTGAGTTGATTCACTTTTTATTGATTCACTTTTTATTGACCACTTTTGATGTTTCACACATTTTCACATTGATTTACACTTGGTCATTTTATAAGATTGTGTTTATAAGATATCCTTTTTTCTCTTATTTTTGGGCTTAATAAGTAAGCGCACACACCCCCCCTTTTTTTAAATTTTTACATATTGAGAGTCCACTCATATAGTGATTGCTGCTGCTTTTTGTTTTTACCTCCCCCCATTTTACATAGAGCGCGGAAGCTTCCAGATATACAAACTGAAAAAATGTGCCATGGTAAGTAATTCAACTCACCAAAGATGACTTAAAATTGAAATATCAGATGTGCAGCATTTAAAGCCTTTTACTTACTTACAAGTGCCTCACATGTAGCATCTTGTTAGTAAGTGTTTGGTTAACCACTTGCTTACTGGGCACTTAAACACCCTTCCTGCCCAGACCAATTTTCAGCTTTCGGTGCTCTCACACTTTGAATGACAATTACTCAGTCATGCAACACTGTACCCAAATGAATTTTGTGTCCTTTTTTTCCCACAAATAGAGCTTTCTTTTGGTGGTATTTGATCACCTCTGGGGTTTTTATTTTTTGCGCTATAAATGAAAAAAGACCGAAAATTTTGAAAAAAAACGCATATTTCTTTGTTTCTGTGACAGAATTATGCAAATTATTAATTTTTCTTCATAAATTTTGGCCACAATTTATACTGCTACATATCTTTGGTAAAAATAACCCAAATTAGTGGATATTATTTGGTCTTTGTGAAAGTTAGAGAGTCTACAAGCTGTGGTGCGAATCGCACAAAATTGATCACATCTGATGTACTGGTGGCCTATCTCGCTTCTTGTGACCCGAACAAGTCAGGAAAGTACAAATACCCCCCAAATGACCCCTTTTTGGAAAGTAGACATTCCAAGGTATTTAGTAAGAGGCATGGTGAGCTTTTTGATGTTGTCATTTTTTTCCCACAATTCTTTGCAAAATGAAGATTTTTCATTTTCTTTATTTTTCTCCACAAAATTGTCATTGTAATAGGTTATTTCTCTCACGTGGCATGTGTATACCACAAATGACACCCCCCAAAAAATTCTGCTACTCCTCCTGAGTATTACAATACCACATGTGTGGGACTTTTTCACAGCCTGGCCACATAGAGAGGCCCAACATGCAGGGAGCGCCATCACGTGTTCTAGAAGCATAAATTACACGTCTAACTTGTTGACTACTTATTACACTTTTGAAATACCAGGACAATGACACGTGACACTGATGACAGATGGCACTGATACGTGGCAATGATGACACTTATACGTGGCACTGATGACACGTGGCACTGATGACAGATGACACTAATATGTGGCACTGATGACACGTGGCACTAATACGTGGCACTGATGACACGTGGCACTAATACGTGGCACTGATGACACGTGGCACTAATATGTGGCACTGATGACACGTGGCACTAATACGTGGCACTGATGACATGTGGCACTAATACGTGGCACTAATACGTGCCACCGGTGACAGATGGCACTAATACGTGGCACCAATGACACGTGACACTGATGACAGATGGCACTGATAAGTGGCATTGATGACACGTGACACTGACAACAGATGGCACGTGACACTGACAGGTGGCACTGATGACAAATGGCACTGATACGTGACACTGATGACAGATGGCACTAATACGTGGCACTGATGACAGATGGCACTATGTGGCACTAATAACACGTGGCACTGATGACAGATGCCACTTATACGTGGCACTGATGACAGATGGCACAGGGGACAAATGGCACTGACAACAGGTGGCACTGGGGACAGATAGCACTGCGGGCAGGTGGCACTGGGGTGGGGTGGATTGCACTGGGGTGGATGGCACTGGGGCGGATGGCACTGGGGCGGATGGCACTGGGGCAGGATGGCACTGGGGCAGGATGGCACTGGGGGGGGCATGGCACTGGGGGGGGGTGGCACTGGGGGAGGATGGCTCTGGGGGAGGATGGCACTTTTTATTAAACTTTTTTTTTACTTTTTTTTTTCTTTTTTACACTGACGGCTGCTGCAGCCGTTCTTCTCTCCCCTCTCACACGCTGTCTGTGTGAGGAGGGAGAGCGGCGCTGAGAGATGATCTCATATGTTTACATATGAGATCATCTCCCATTGGACACGCCGATCACGCTGTAAACGGCCGCTGTGATTGGCCGTTTACAGCGATCTGTGTTTGCCTGTCCCCGGGGGACACGGCAAACGCAGAACTTCCGCGATGCGCGCCCGCGGCGGCGCGCATTGCGGTAGTAAACACCAGGCCGTCCAGGGACGGCCAGGCACGGGAAGCCGCCCGCCCTAAGGCCGTCATTCGGCTATAGGGCGGGCGGGAAGCGGTTAATGAACTGACAAATGTCTCAAAGGGTTCTCTATTAAGCCTAATGACATGCAACCCCAAGTTACCTGATTTATATTTGCAAGTTTCTATAGACTTTTTGAGCACATAAGCTGATTATTAGCAGATAAACTGTTCATATATAATATATTAATATCAAGGTATGGTTATACTGCTACTTTGGGTCCTCTTCTTCGGTTGCATGTGCTTCTTTCCACCTTGTCTTCTGATTTGTAAGTGCACTATAATGAATCTGTATGCTTCTCTTCGGATCTGAAAAAAATGTCACTATGAAGGCTTACAATTACTAACATTTAGGCTGGGTTCACACTTATGCGAATTGGATGTGGGTTTCCCTCCCTATGGAGCTGGTTCACATATCTCCATTGCGGCTGCAGAGCTACTTGCACAGGAACGCTCTGTGTCTTTGGCTCTGTTTCATTTAAAAAAATTTAATTTTTGCCTGAATTCGGCCCTGATGTGGGCCAACCAGGGACGCTCCGGACCATGGCTGTGAGCCGCATCCTTCAGAGGTGTGAACCCAGCCTTTTTTTTTTTTTTTACTTTATAATCTTTATTGAAACATTTTCCATTAAACATCTTACCATACAAACACCCACTCCCCCCCGCCCTCCCCTGCCAATCCACATAAGTAAGAGAAAAATAAAACAAAAGTAAAATGGTAAACATAAGAGGTACAAGTGTCATGGTTATGCAGTGATCTTCCTGTTTGCTTACCTCCCCTCATGTGTTCAGACTAAGAGGCCAGTCACTTCCACCTGGTGTTTTTTTTTCTTTCAAAGTATTTATTTGAATTTCAAAAGTATACAATCAAGTAAGAAGTACAAACAATATCTCAAGATAGACATCAAAGACTGATCGGCCTTCAGTGAGCCAAATATTATGGAAAGTGAAACAAGCCCTGGACTTCTGGGGGCCTTAGATCAATATAAATAAAAAAAGGAACAAAACATTAAAAGAACATGCTGTATGGCTACAAGAGTCCCTGGCGACACCATGGTGAGGAGGACCAGAGGCCCCAGGGGGCCAACCCAGCACCCCTTACAGGAACTTGCTGTGCTAGGCAAGCTCAACCTAGGTCCCCCCTTGTCCTCCCGCACCCAATATGAAACCAGAAAGGTCCAAGGGACCAGTGAGTTTATGAAACAGGAGTGAGACCTACAGAGGAAAGGCCATTAGACTTTCGAAACCAGTCAGTAAAAAAGTACCGTTGTCCTCTGAATCTATCATGAGGCTAAGATGCTAAGCCACCTGGTGGTTTTTATAACCTCTCCTCTAAGCATGGCTCCACCCCAGGCCCTATCAGGACGCACAGCCAGGCTAACTTGTCTGCAAGTTCCACAGTTGCTATGCCCTGTGATGAGATTGAGATGGTCGCTACACCTGACAATACTATTCAGTCGACCTCTGCACCAGTTATGCCAGTCCAGCCCATGCCCAATGAGCTTCCTGCTTCTTGTTTAGCACCTTCGGTGACCAGGCCTTCCCCTACTGCTACTATGTCCGTTCAAACCCGTTTAAGAGGCTCAATCCATCCTTTGGATAGAATACCTCATTCGGCCAGGAGGGGTTTTCAATCTTTTTCTCAGGGTTCTCTGCATTCTGTTTGTGTTGCAGCTATCCAGCTTGACTCTTGTGACATGTCACTTTCTAACCAACCTGACCTCAGGGATCCACTGACCTCTGCCCAGTCTGGTGGTCCTGTTATGGATGCCCAGCTCATCTTTAAGGGTGTGGGGGACCCTGCTCAGACTCCTGATCTTCTCATGCCCTTACACTTTCCTAAAAAGCCTTTAGTCCTCTCGTCCTCTCCCTACCTCGGTTTCGGTCTCTGAGGATAATCTAAAATACGAGGTTAGTCAAGTTTTGGATTCCCGGCTCCGTAAAGGCATTCTTCAGTACCTCGTACTTTGGAAAGGGTTGGGCCCTGAGGAGAGGTCTTGGATCACTGCATCTGAGGTCTTTGCTCCTCGTCTGTTGAGGAGGTTTCATCTGGAGTTTCCCTTTAAGCCTGGACCCAGGCGGGGGAGGGGGAGGCCTTGTAAGAGGGAGGATACTGTCATGGTTATGCACTGATCTTCCTGTTTGCTTACCTCCCCTCATGTGTTCAGACTAAGAGGCCAGCCACTTCCACCTAGTGGTTTTTATAACCTCTCCTCTAAGCATGGCTCCACCCCAGGCCCTAACAGGGAACCTTATATTAACCTGTGCACTGCAAGCCAACAGTGCTGATAAACCATTGTGTATTCTTTTGTGTGTGTTGGCTTCCTGTTACCTGCCGTGTGCTCTTCTGTTGTTCCGTTACCGACTTTGGCGTGTCTTTGACTATCCCTGTTTGCCTGTGATCCTGACCTTTTGGCGTGTCCCTGACTATTCCTGTCTGCTTGTGGCCCCGACCTTGGCTTTGTCCCTCACCATCCCTATCCTCCTGTTGCCTACTGTGGGTGTGAGCTGGAGGACCCTGGGGGTCGCGACCTGGATCCAGTTGCAGCCAAGTCCATCCTCACCACTCGAGGCTCTGGTGAACACCTGCTGGCTCTTAGACTCCGCGCCCCAGGGAATCTTACGATCTTAAACCCGGTGGGACCTGTCTCCCGTCCGCAGCCGTCAGCCGTAGGGTCCACAACCTTGCGGTGCACTCCTGATCCCTACGGTGTGCATCTGTCACCTCGCCTCAAGGTGACCTGACAACAAGTTTCTTGAGTGTTTATGGAGGGAGTGCCCTAATATCTTCCATTCAATCCTCATTCGATTGGTCCAAACTCCTCCCCATCACACCCATTCCATCCAATCAACCATCGCAGTCATTCCCATCAAGCTCATCCCCCCAGCCACCACCCTTCCCACTCATTTACACTACTCTCCCAATTCATTGTCATATCCTATCTTTCCTTAAGTCCTCACTGTTTAGTCATTGGCACCATTACCCTTTCCTCCTCCCATACCTTCCTCAACTTTGTACAGGAATTTCCTCACTTAATTTTCATCCTTCATTCTCCTCTAAGGGTATCCTTTTATATCCCACCAGGATTTCCAAATCTCGTTGTATTTCTTCATACAACCTTGTCTAACATATACCGACTTTTCCTTTCCTCATACATACCGTGTTCCCATTCTCTACTGGACGGGGGCAGAACCGATCGCCATCTCTGAGCTATAAGTTTCCTTGCCTGAAATAAGCATCTAAGAAATGCAACTTGAGTACTTCCAGGGTTTCCCTCTCCCTCTACCAAGCCCAGGACACAAAGCTTAAAGTGGTTGAAAACCCTTACAGATCTGTTTTTGCTACAGGTAAGCCTATAATAAGTTTTACCTGTAGCTACCCAGGATATCTCTTAAACCTGCACGGCTGCAGGCATATTTGCATTTGCCAACGTCTTTGGCTCATGCACAGTCACAAATGCACGGGACTGACGTCACAGCACCGGAGCCGAGATACCCGGAAGTAACTCCCCAGGAGTGATGTCGCTGGCCGGTGCTGTGTATGGGCACTGCAGCGAGGGCTTCGATCTCAGGGGAGTATTACATAATGAGCTTGTATACTAGCTCATTATGCCTTTGTCTTGCAGGTGTTAGTTTTTCTTTTAAAGTGGGTTTACACCCACTTTAACATCCAGGTTTGGGGGCCCCCCAAATACCTGTTCTATCATTTCTATTACCTCCCTCCAGTAGTGAAACAACTTCGGGCACCTCCAGAACATGTGGATTAGGTCCCCCTCTGCTTTCTCTCACCTGGGGCAGCTGGCATCCGATCTACAGCCAGACAAAAAAAGCTTCTGCGGGGTATAATAAGTTCTATATAATAAAAACAGATGTGATGTGAGATGGGATCCTCTGGGAGGGGGAGAGCGAGAACACTGGGGCAAGTTCAGCAAGTTCCAGGATTCTATTCCACTGTACTTCAGTTTTACTTCCCACATATTGTTCCCATCTCCTCCTACATGGTGGGGCTTCTAGGCTCCCCTTGTATATATATATATATATATATATATATATATATATATATATATATACTCGATATAAGACCTTTCAAAGTTTTTGCGTTGATATATTTATGGAGCAGATGGATCCTGCTCCATTCCAATGTCCTTTCTTTAAACCGTTCTCCCAAGACATGCCTAATCTGTAAATACCTAAAGAAAGACTTATTCGGTATTGCATATCATTCTCTCAGTTCCTGAAAAGACTTCAAAGTGCAATATTTATATAACTGGTTAATGAAATTAATTCCACACCTTTCCCATTCCTTGAATGTCCCCATCTTCTGAACTTCCCCCAAATTTCTGTTCTCCCACAGAGGTGATTACTCTGTGAATCCCCTATACCCCAACAATGCCTTTGCTGTGTCCCATAGTCTCGCCATCAACCTTAAAGTGGGAAGCGCAAAAGGGAAGGAGCCTGCCTGTGGGGTGTTCTGTAGCAGCATTTCCCTCCCCAGATCTCCCCCCTCCAGCCTAATACACCCTCCCATATACTGGAGTTGTGACGCTAAAAAGTAGCTCCAAGGATTTGGAAGTGCTACTCATCCATCCTGTCTTTGTAGTTGTAAAGTGCACAGGTGGATTCTTGCTGGGCCTCCATTCCAAATCATTTCTCTGAAAATAGTGTCTATCTTTTGGAACCACTTTTTATACACCCACACTGGGGAGTTATGCAGTGCATACAGGAGCTGCAGCATCCATAGCATTTTAATTCAATTACATCATCCCCCTACAGATAGCGGGAGCCGTTTCCATATTTAGATTTTTTTCCCCAAAATTTAGCTAGGAGCGGGACAATGTTATCAGTAATATAATTTTAAGGGTCTTTTGTAATATTTATTCCCAGATATTTCATTTTATTCACTAATTGGATCAGGGTAACAACCTCCGCCAGGGGGCCTTCTAAGTAACCCACCGGTAGCAATATGGGCTTTTCTCAAATTATAGTAAACCCAGAAAGTTGACCAAAATTTTTAATAATATCCATGGCTTTTAATAGGGAGGTCTGCGTATCTCCGAGGAATAGTAGGAGATTGTCCGCATATAATGCAACTTTTTCTTCCACTACTTCCCTTCTGAATCCTCCCACCTTAGGGAAAGACTTAAGGGTTATTGCCAGAGGTTTGATTGTGAGGGTGAAGTTCAGGGGTGACAGATGGCATCCCTGCCTCGTCCCCCTTGTCAATCGAAATGTATCAGAATATTCATTGTTGATTGAAATTTAATTGAAATCCTGCAAGGGCCCTCCACAGATATTGCCATTCAAGACTATTAAAGGCCTTGGCAGCATCCAAGGATAAAATAGCCCTGTCTCCATCCCCATCTGTCGGGACCTAAAGATTCAGATATACTCACCTTTTATTTGTACTAGTAGATCTACCAGGTATAAATCACAACTGGTCGGGGTGGACAGGTTTCTGTATAATTTTATTCAACCTAGCCTCCAAGACCTTTGTGAGAATTTTTATATCTGTACTCAATAAAGAGAGAGGTCTATATGAAGATGTATTACGTGGGTCTTCACCCTCCTTGTGTATCCCTGCTATTGTGGATCATAGATAAGGGGAGCTCTCCCATCAACGACCAGTTCAAGACCCGCAGCAACTCAGGGAGCAGCACCTTTCTGTAGCGCAGATAAGTGTCTTGGCCGGAAGGCTATCAAGTCCCGGGGATTTCTGGCCCGCCATCTCCCGTGTGACCCTCTATAATTCCTCTATTGTTATGAGTAGGTCCAATTCCTCCCTGTCTGTTTCAGAGAGCAGGGATCACTAGGTCCCTGAAAAGGCATTCCCTTTCCTCCTGTTGGAGCTATACAGTTCCTCATAATATTCTCTAAACTTGTCCACTATTTCTGGCTTATGGGAGGATACCCTACCCTCCCCTATACTGGGCATAGGGACCACAGAAGGGGGTGAGTTTGTGTTAAAGACCCCCATAACTAACACCGGCACACCCGGATTATCCAGCACAAACTCCATTAAAGCGGAGCTCCACCCTAAAGTGGAGCTTCCGCTCATTGGAACCCTCCCCCCCTCCGGCTCCACAATTGCCACCTTTCAGGGGGGTGCAGGTACCTGTACAGTACAGGTATCTGCACCCACTTCCGGCATAGATATCCGCAGAATCTGCGGATATTTACACCCCTTTCCGCAGGTCCCCCGCTGTCTGCTGGGAAACACGCGGATCCCAGAGACAGCGGGGACCAGCCTTATTGCGCAGCGCGACTCGCGCATGCGCAGTAGGGAACTGGGAAATGAAGCCGCAAGGCTCCACTTCCTGATTCCCATACCCAAGATGGCCGCGGCAGCACCCGAGAGACGATCAAGAGATCGGCTCCGGGTGGCGACATCGCGGGCGTGCTGGGCGGGTAAGTGTCCTTATTTTAAAAGTCAGCAGCTGCAGTATTTGTAGCTGCTGCCTTTTAAAAAAAAAAATGTCAGAACTCCCTCTTTAATTTACACAAAATCACAGTATTAAATAGGGGAGGGATATATATGTTAACCAGCACATAAATTCTGTTCTGTATCTTACAAACAAAAATATATACTGTCCTACTTAATCAGTCTTAAGCCGCGTACACACGGGCGGACTGTCTGGCCAACTTAGTCCGTCGAAACACATTTCAGCGGACAGTCCGCTCGTGTGTGGGCTTCAGCTGACTTTTTCAGCGTGCAGTCTGGCGGACTAAGTATTTCGGAATTTCCGTAATACTGTCCGTCATACTTTGGTTTCAGCGGACAATCCGCTCGTGAGTAGGCTAGTTCGACGGACTAAGTATGGCGCATGCTCAGAAAGGATTTACACGGCGAAAGGTTGCATTGCTGTGTATTGGACTTCCTATTTCTAGTCCCGTCGTACGTGCTGTACACGTCATCGCGCAAGCTTTCGACGGACTGTTTGTGCATCCGTGTGTGGTCAAGTCCGTTCATTCGAAAGTAGGACGGACTGTCCATCGGATTGTCTGACGGACTAAGTTGGCCATACAGTCCGCCCGTGTGTACGCGGCTTAAGTCTGCCTGCAGGTGAACATGTTCCCAGTTCTAATCAAAATGCTCACCCCCCTAGAATAGGAGGTATGAACAGAATGATACTGTGTTTGAAAATCTCCCTGACCCAGTTGGGGTATAGAGATATTAGTAAGGTGCATCTCCTGCAGGCACAGAAACCCAACCTTGTATATTTTTACAAACGAGAGAACTGCAGCTTTTTTCCCTGGATCTCCCAAGCCCCGGACGTTCAAGGAGCATATAACCAACTTTTTTTTTATGTGTACAGTTATTCATTTACTATTGCAAAAATATATTTATATTATTCAATCTCCATAAAACTAATTGTGTACTTTCTATAAACATTGTGCAATGTTTATTAACCAATACCTATTTTTCTTAGTGTGCTTTTTCTGTGACATTTTTGTGACTAAATGATTCTTTATTCTTTATACACCCTTTTAAATTCCTTTCATACCAATCATACCATCCAATCCTCTTGTATTTCACTCAGCTCCTCTCTAGGTTTGTGTTGGGGCGCTCTCAAGTGACCTTTGCATGTGTTCACAGTGTTGAATATTATCACATTCACCCTCAAACCCTCCCCCCTCTAAAAAAATATAAAAAACAAAAAATAGCCAAAAACAAAACATTTCTCCAAACCCCTTTGTGAGAAGGAACAATATATACATTGTTCCTTCTACCCTAAATATACCCCCCCCCCCCCCCCACCCCACTCCTTAATTTTCAAAAGCAGTAGTATGCTATGTCTTTCAGTCAATTGTGCTGCTGATTATACTCCTAATTTCTGTCTTCAAAACAGAACATTCCGGCTCATCTATAATCTCTCCTTATGGGTTGCCAACCACCCCGCCCCTCCCTCTGGAGTGTCAAAGAACAAGGTCTCCCCTAGGGCAGTTACCCATAGTCTTTCTGGGTATAGCAATACATAAGTTACTTTTAAGTGTTGTCGTTTACGTTTAATTTCCCCAAACTTAGCTCTCCGTTTTTGCAGGTCAGGAGAAAAATCTGGGTATATGGATACCCTAGCACCGTTGTAGAGGATGTTACCCATTTCTCTGGCCTTGTATAATATAGTCACTCTATCCTTATAATAAAACATTCTTACCAGAAGGGATCTTGGTGGGCCTCCTGGTGGAGGAGGTCCAAAGGGCACCCTGTGGGCTCTCTCCATTGCAAAAAAATGTGGGAAAGTGTCCTCTCTAAATAGCTCTTTAAACCATTTCCCCAAAAATACAACAGGGTCTGGGCCCTCACTCCATTCAGGGAGCCCCACAATCCTCACACTTTTTCTTTGCATTCCTATTTCCATGTCATCCATTTTTATCTCATAGTTAACCATTTCTTCTCTTACAGTCCCTATCTCCCGCTTAAGGGGGTTCAAGTCATCCTCCACTAAGCTAACTCTCCTCTCAAGGGCGGTGGTCCTCTCGCAAACCTTTTTCAGGTCACACCTAACAAAGGACAGCTCTTCCTTAATGGTTTTAAGCTGGTCAGACAGTTAATTTAAAGAGAGTTTACAAGAATTAATTGCGTGCAAGACCTCCTTTAGTGATGGTTCTTCTATTAAGGCACCTGCCCTAGGTGGTGAATTTGGGGTATCCTTAACTTCCTTCCTGTGGGTATCCCTCCTGCATTATTCGCTTCCATTGCTGCTACTACTTGGCTGTGCCCTTGGCTTTTTCTCGCAGATGGAACCCCAGGCTGTGGCTTAGAATGCGCTTTCAGTTCTGTTGTCCTCCTTTTGGAGGGGTCTGGCCTAGAGAATAACCTCTTCAGCTTAGCCGCTGCCTAACTCCCCTTTGCGATTCCCTGTGGCTGCATAGTAGCACTGGCACTGTCCTGCATTGACTCTTCCTCCCTCTTCTTGTCATGGCAGGGTATTTAATAGCCCAGTGCTTCCTCTTATACTTAAGGCGGGACAGCACCTGCACCTCAATAAAAAAAGGGGGCTGGCGCCCCGGAGAGATGCTTGTTTTTCCCGACTGCTATTAGCTCACTGACCACTAGATGTCAGTACTGGACAGGCTAACTCTCCTCTGGTGTTTAAATTTGTGCTGCAGAAAGCATCCACTCACATTTTAAATGTAAGGTCTCTCTCCACGCCATACAACAGTGAGTTCATAGGACCTGATTGAGGGCTTACGCAGTCTGACTGGGAAGCACGAGCCATCCAATCTATAAATCTCATTTAATGGTTAATCCTTCCTCAACCTCCAGATCCTGGCCCTTAGCTCCCTGCCAGTCTCTCACACTGGCAGTGAAACTGTTTCTGTTTGAATTTAGAGGAAAATGTATTGAATGTCTCTCACTCATCCACTGTTACTCTGACAAACTGGTTCCTGATTGAGGGAGGTATTCCCTTGCCACACAGGACTTCTGAGAATTAAGCTTCTGGGTCTTGGCATTCAGTGCGTGGCTTTTTGCCAGCATGCACTGCTGCTGGAGTTCTTCCTCCATCTGGGGAGCATGGCAGGAGCCTCTCACGCCACCGCCACTCAGCCAAGCTGCTGTCAGACCAAGAGCCCCAGAGTCACGTGGCCACCAAGCTGTCACTGCTCACCCGGCAGTCCTTGCAAATCCTTGGTCAGTGTCTGCTGCTCTCATAGCATCCCAGGATGACAAGGTAGGAGAGGGAGAGGTGCCACTTACGTTCACTCACATCCTCATCTGGTCATGTGCCCTGATAAGAGGCATGAAGGAGCTCAGCTCGTGAACCCAGCCCTAGTCCTGTTTCAATTAGCGTGTGCTGTGTTTCTATCCTGCTCTGCTGAGTGCTCCCAACTACCACTAGGGGGCGTGGTTTGGATAAAGGAGACCTGCTTTGCATTTGGGCAGAGTGTGTAGTGTGTTTCTCTGGAGAAGCTTGTCCAAAATAGGTCCAGAAACGCAGTTCTGGAAGACTTTAGGCCACAAAGTCTGAGTTATCAAGGCAACCCCTCATTTAGGCTATTTTCAGAGTCTGAAGGACACATACAAATCTGCAATTTACAATTAAAGAACAGTTATACGTTAAAGTACAGCTGTCTCGAGAGAAGTATGGGGGCTGCCATTGATGGCCTTTAAAAAAAAAATGCTAGGTGCCTGCTTTGAAATCAGAATACTGTAGTAGCATTGCTGTAAAAAAAGTAGCAGAATTCTTTGTCTATGCTTGTTTCAGGTCAGTGGCTCAGAAAATATTGAAGTCAAAGCATCAGCATGACAGCTAGAGAATGAACGATCTCATAAAAGCAGTCAACAATGGCAGCCAACAAAATTCTCCTGTGACAGGTGTATTGATACAAATATTGATATTTCAAGTTGGGGACTTAGGAGTTGTGGGCTGATATGTTCAGATAATGCTTTAAAAAGTGCCCTCTCCATACAGTCATGTCATAGCTGCAGAGAGCCTTTCACAGATATTCACTGTTTTTTGTTTTTGCACTAAATGATGCTGAAGTTATACTGTTACAAACCTGGTTCAGATTTCAGTTCAAACCAAGAATATGATGAAACAAACAAACAAGCTGAAGTTGCCTTTCATGATGATGGAAGATCAGTAGATCCATACATGGGTAGCTAACTAGCTATCTCATATTGTCCTCACCTCTCCCACCTTCTCAAGCTCTCTATTAATCCAGTAATGCAATGAATGGTCTTACTGACATGTAGGGAGGCACAGGAGATTGAAATTGTGGGAAAAGTTGAGATCCATCTGTAACTTCAGTACATCTCTAGATCTAATGACTGTTTGACAATTTTGTACTGAAGCTAACCTCGGCTTATACTTACCATTTGTATATCTTGTCTAGTTTTCTGCAGGCTTTAAGTACTTGATAAAACAGTGAACACACCCATCTATTGTTGAGGGACAACAAATGTGATCTGAAAGTTGGAAACTAATAAAAATGTGCTTACAATTCTTCCACAATCACCTGTAGCCCCATTTGTGTAAATGATGAATGCCATTTTCAACCAAAGATATTTGTGAGGAATCACAAAAAGAGTTAAAGGAAGGTAATAAGTGGCATAAAGTTAAACTTGTGTGACCAGTTAATTTGGGGCTAACTTTAGGGTGGCACAGTAGCATAGTGGTTAGCACTCTCAGCTAGCAGTAAGAAGGGTTACTGGTTTGAATCCCAACCACGACACTAGCTGCCTGGAGTTTGCATGTTCTCCCTGTGCCTGCATGGGTTTTCTCTGGGTACTCCGGTTTCCTCCCACACTTCAAAGACATGCAGGTTGCTTCTGTGCAAAATTGGCCCTAGTATATGAATGGCGACCTTGGATTGTGGGCTCTTTGAGGATAGGGAATGATGTGATTATGTAATGACAATAAGGACAATTGTAGACATCTTATTCTTATCTTGTCTTTATTCAACCTTACTAACTATGTAACTATATCAAATTCCATACATAATGCAAAAGGAATGAAAAATTATCATTATTGAAAGAAAAGGAATGTTTGGAATTAAAGATGGATCCACACTCCCCTGCTGCCTTTTACATTGTATAAGGTAAAATTGTACTTCCGCAAAGCACAGTGGCTGGGATCATGGTTTTTGATGTTTTGTGATTTTTGTTTGGACTGATTACTTTTGGTGCAGAGGCTCCAAATGCAAAATTAAGTGAGTATTTAGCAGAATATGGGTTATTGTTAGGATCTTGTTTAGGGGTTGATTTTATAGTAGAACTCCAGGATACTAATCACTTTATCCCTTTCCCCCCATGTCCAACCAGAGATTTTTTTGTGTTTTACTATGTAGCTTGTACATACCTATAAACTTGTAGTCATGTAACTGATATAGTGCCCCTAATATTCCTAATTCAGGATAGGCTGAAGAAGAGGATTACTGAAGTACACCACTGTTCTGGGACGGCATGTTCCATAAGGCAGAGTGCTTCACTAGCTGTTGATACCAAGTTAGCTTAGTAGATCTCAGTTTGGTAGCTTGCATTGTCCACACACTGCAGAAGCATCATCATGACATCACTAAGTGTGTGTGTTTGATAGCTGACCCAGAAGGGAAGGACATTGAGATGCTGGTCATCTCATTCCCTGAAAGTAATGGAGCAAAAATAAAGGGCTTTTAAAGTGGATGAATATTATGGGTACCATTCACAAGGCAAGTTTGGAGTGCTACTTTCAGGGCAAAGTTTTGGGGATGGAGTTAAGGGTTGGGGGTGTTTTTTCTTTTTTTCTGTGAATGAAAATCTAATCTGAATCTGTATACCTTTTCTATTGTGTGTGTTTTTTTTTTTTTTTTTTACAGCTTTACACTACAACTTTAAACTACCACCTGGCAAAGAAAACAAATGTATCAAGACCTTTAAGGAAGATATTAGCACTTTAATGAACAGCCTGAAAACATACTGGCTAATTGCCACTGCTCCATAATTCAAGAGCCGCTATCTGCTCTTGAATTATTAGTCATACAAGTAGCACTCTGATCTCCTTCCTACAAAATAAAACATATAAACAGAGTTCCCCTTCCATCTATCAGTCTATGAATTACACCCCACTATTCTTACAGTTTCAGATGTTTAATAATTCAGTATTAAGACCAAAGTTATGTTTTTTTTTTTTTTGTTCTCTCTTTTTGCTATGGTTCTTGTAATGTGGTGATTTTTTACTTTAAAAATAAAGGCACCAACTATTTCAGATTCGATCCAGAGTGCAGCTGTCCAGAGTTTTCCTTTCTCTATCCATTGGTTTGTGCAATGAGCCTGCACCTGGGACTCCCTTTGTCTGGAAATTCAACAGTTTTTCAGGTAGATCGGCCTGGAGCGGTGGCTTTCCTTTCTCCCTACCAAAGTTATGGTCATGGAAATATAATGTATGAATAATAGTCTACCTTTTGAAGGTCCATACACGTAGACCAGACCAGACTTGCCCTCAAAAAATATTCCCTCATGCCAAATAAGCACCCATGGTTATGTATTCATGCACCCCTAAAATATGTCCTAGAAGCTTTGGGATTAAATGGTAGTCTGAGGCTCCATTCACACTAATGTGACTTATCATTCGACTTTGGACATAAAGTTGCATGACAAGTCATAGCCCATTGATTTCAATGCCACCCATTCCAATCTATGAAACTTAAAGTCGCAGCAACTTTGAAAAAGTTCCTGCACTGTTTGATGTGACTTTTTTCTAATTTGAATGCCAGAGAGTGTAAAGTCACATTAAAGTTGCACTCAAAATCTTGTATATTTGGAGTCACATTAGTGTAAACAGAATTAGAGGAGTAGGAGACCTAAATCCTTTCAAGAACATATTGGATGGAATACTCAGCACTGCTAGAGGTGTGGCTGGGTGCATTATCTTTGTAAATTAACACCCTGTCCTTGGTACTTACTGTGACAATTCTGTTGAAGTGTTTCTATTTTGGGCCCCCACAAGGTAATCCACCAAGACCACCCCTACACATTCCAGAAAACTGTTTTAATTACTTTTTCAGCAGAAGACTTCTCTTAGTGGGTGAGGCTGCATGTTTCCATTATTCAGTTTCAAACCTGGGTCAGTGGTGTTTCATCCATTTTTTTTGGATCTTTTTTTCATACGTTTTTTCTGGATTATTATATGAAATTGTCCCTCCACACATTTCATATATTTAGCTATTGATAAGAGATCAGGAACTTTGGCATACAGTAGGCAGTAAAACATGTTGTGTTTGACACATGGCAAATAAGTTAGCAGCAGAAGTTAAATATTGTACCATCACCTGGTAGCATGTTCTATTTATGAATCATGTTACCCATGTTTTTTCTTTGAAGAGAACAGAAAGAAAACCGCATTCCTCCAGGGGTACGTAACCTAAATTTATTTGTAGAAATGAGCACAATGGAAATATTTTTTTTCATTTGGGACCGCTCATTAAGATAATAATTACATTTCATCATGTTCATTATGTTAGAGTTAATTCATTTTCAGAAATCATTTTGTAGATTCGGAATGCTTTTCGTATATTTGAATTCAGTTAGTATAATCAATTACAATTTCAGAAGATGGTTACAGTTGTGCTCATAGGTTTACATACCCTGGTAGAATTTATGATTTCTTGGGCATTTTTAAGAGAATATGAATGATAACACAAAAACTTTTCTTTCACTCATAGTTAGTGTTTGGCTGAAGCCATTTATTATCAGTCGACTGTGTTTACTCTTTTTAAATCAAAATCACAACAGAAACTACCCAAATGACCCTGATCAAAAGTTTACAAAACCTGGTGATTTTGGCCTGATAACATGCACACAAGTTGACACAAAGGGGTTGGAAGGGCTATTAAAGGTAACCATCCTCACCTGTGATCTGTTTGCTTGTAATTAGTATGTGTGTGTATAAAAGGTCAATGTGTTTGACTCCTGACAGACCCTTGCATCTGTTATCCAGTGCTGCACTTACATTTCTGGATTCTGAATCATGGGGAAAGCAAAAGAATTGTCAAAGGATCTGCAGGAAAATGTAGTTGAACTGTATAAAACAGGAAAGCGATATAAAAAGGTATCCAAGGAATTGAGAATGGCAATCGGCAGTGTTCATACTCTAATCAAGAAGTGGAAAATGAGGGGTTCTGTTGAAACCAAACCACGGTAAGGTAGACCAACTAAAATTTCAGCCACAACTGCCAGGAGATTAGTTCAGGATGCAAAAAAAAAACACAAATAACTTCAGGTGAAATACAGGACTCTCTGAAAACATGTGGTGTGGCTGTTTCAAGATGCACAATAAGGAGGCACTTGAAGAAAGGTGAGTTGCATGGTTGAGTTGCCAGAAGAAAGCCATTACTACACAAATGCCACAAACTATCCCACTTACAATACGCCAAATAGCACAGAGACAAGCCTTAAACCTTCTGGCACAAAGTCATTTGGAGTGATGAGACCAAAATTTTGCTTTTTGGGCACAACCTTAAATGCTACACTTGGAGAGAAGTCAACAAGACCTATGATGAAAGGTAGTGTAAAAAAAGTAACCCCGCACTGCCTAAACTAGTGGCAGCAGCTAACACAACAAACAGATAATTTGGCTATATTCAAAGAAGTGCATAAGTGTAGCGGTAAAGTGTTTAGGTTAATTGACATAACCAAACTATTACCATTGACATGTGACTTACAAAATTAATATAAATTAAATCTATAGACCATAATTACTAATAAATAATATCAAAAAGTATATATCACACAAAATTCCACATGTGAAAGGTGCCGTGTGAATCACTAAAACAATAAACCAAATTTTGTGCAGAAGCTTGGATATTTATGTTCGTGAAAGGATGTATAAAGTCCACAGTGTATATTAAGAAAATTGAAGATCCTAAACCACCTGGCGTCAAACACGAAATATGGCAACTGAAGACACCAGTGCAGCAAAACCAACACCAAAGCAAATGTAGGCTTACCGGATAGTTTGACTCATAGAATGTACATTCTTTTGAGTTCAAACAGGCTTGTATTATCAACCGACAACCAGGAAGGAGTCTTAGGAATCCTCAATGACTGAGACTCAACATGTCCCAAAACCTGTGAAATCCATCTCCAAGCAAAGCTGAGTGCATCAAATGGTACCAGATTTCAAGCAATAGGATAAGAGAAATAGAGAAAGAGGGCTACATAGCAATATTCCGTTTAACTGTTAATTTTATTAAAAGTAAAACTCTTACATTTAGGAAGTGATTTCAAGCGCTTAATAAAATAGTGGCGGCAGTGGAGTCCTTCCCGATGCGTTTCATCTGGGGTGTCCCTCCACTGCAGTCCGACTCACTTATAAAAGAAATGTGTTCCCAATGACAAAACCAGCTCAGGTTGTGTCACCGTTAATTAGCACATATTTCCGGTTCACCCAAAATGGCGGACCGGCATGCGTTCCACGCCTCAATATGATATTGAAACGTGCGTTCCAAAGGCTGTTCAATGGAATACATATTCCCTTGAACAGTCGTTGGAACAACGAAGTCTAATGAGACGAAACGTGTCGGGAAGGACTCCACTGCCACCACTATTTTATATAAGCGCTTGAAATCACTTCCTAAATGTAAGCGTTTTACTTTTAATAAAATTGTAATAGTTATACAGAATTATGCTATGTGGCCCTGTTTCTCAATTTCTCTTATCCTATTGATTGAAATCTGGTACCAGGTACCATCTGATGCACAATCACCTTTGTATGGAGATGGATTTTCCATAAGTTTTGGGACGTATTGGGTCTCAGTCATTGAGGATTCCTAAGACTCCATCCTTGTTGTCGGTTGATAATACAAGCCTGTTTAACTCTTAGAACGTACGTTCTTTTGAGTTCAAACTATCCGGTAAGCCTACATGTGCTTCAGTGGTGGTTTTGCTGCACTGGTGTCTTCAGTTTTCATATTTCGTGTTTGATGCCAACGAGGCGGTTTAGGGTCTTCAATTTTCTTAATATACACTGTGGACTTAATAAATTCTTTCACGGACATAAATATCCAAGCTTCTGCACAAAATTTGGTTTATCGTTTTAGTAATTCACGCGGCACCTTTCACATGTGGAATTTTGTGTGATATATAATTTTTTTTATATTATTTATTAGTAATTATGGTCTATAGATTTACTTTATATTAATTTTGTAATTCACATTTCAATGTTACTAGTTTGGTAATGTCAAATAACCTAAACACTTTAGAGCTACACTTATACACTTCCTATGATGAAAGGTACACCATCCCTACTGCGAAATACAGAGGTGGGTTGCTGATGTTTTGGGGATGTGTGGGCTACAAAGGTACAGGAAATTTGGTCAAAATTGAGGGCAAGATTAATGCAGTATGTTATCAAAAAATACTGGAGGAACATTTGCATTCATTAGCCAGGAAGCTGTGCATGGGACGTACTTGGACATTTTAACATGACAATGATCCAAAACACAAGGCCAAGTTGACCAATCATAGGCTACAGCAGAATAAAGTGAAGGTTCTGGGGTGCTGGAGTGGCCATGTCAGTCTCCTGACCTCAATATCATTGAGCCACTCTGAAAAGATCTCAAACATGCAGTTCATGCAAGACAGCCCAAGATTTTACAGGAACTGGAGGCTTTTTTCCAAGAGGAATGGGGAGCTTTACCATCTGAGAAGATAAAGAGCCTCATCCACAAATACCACAAAAGACTTCAAGTTGTCATTGGTGTTAAAGGGGGCAATACACGGTACTAAGAACTGGGGTATAACATTTTTGATCAGGTTAATTTGGGTAGTTTCTATTGCCATTATGATTTAAAAAGAGTAAACACAGTTCATTGATAATAAATGGCTTCAGCCAAACAATAACCATGAGTGAAGGAAAAGTTTTTGTGTTATTCATATTCTCTGAAAAATGGCCAAGAAATCATAAATTCTGCTAGGGTATGTAAACTGATGAGCACAACTGTATATTCATTCTATTTTAATCTATGCTATTTTAGTCTATTTTTTTTTTGTCTATTCTTATTTCACGTTCCTGTATTTATTGCAATATGTTTCCATTTTTAATTCAAATTAGCTTTCAAATCCAATTTC
Source organism: Lithobates pipiens (assembly GCF_037356315.1). Taxonomy (NCBI): domain Eukaryota; kingdom Metazoa; phylum Chordata; class Amphibia; order Anura; family Ranidae; genus Lithobates; species Lithobates pipiens. The sequence continues at coordinate 90,547,878 of NW_027507788.1, forward strand.
AAATTCTTTTTCAAATTCTCAAATTTCTCAAATATTCCAAATTCAAATTGGTTGTTTCGTTGTTATAATTGTTCTAGGATTTGTTGTATTACTATTGTAATTCAGTTATTCAGATACATTCGAATTTCTAAAAACAGCATTTTTGGCTGAAAAATTAATTGAACATAAACGCACAAGCCTATTTTTTAGCTTACTAGCCAAAAGCTCCAAAGTAACTCATTGCTCATTTATGATCAGCACCAGGAGCACACAAATAGAAACCTGCCATTATATAGCAGCACTATACCCTTCATTTTTGCTATCCACTTGTTTCACCAGCAGGTGAAAACCTGGAGTGGTGGAGTGGTCAAGGAGTCCCTCCACACTTATTTTCTTAATCAGAATCCAAAGCCTTGATAAGCAAATGTGTCCGTTGTAAAAAGCTAATTGGTACTAACCAAAATTCAGGATTTCTAAGGTACCATCCATATAAAAAAACATCCAATATCACCAATCTTAAAAATTACATTATTTTTATTGATTCACAATTCTTAAGACAGTCTTTATAATTACAAATGCTGTTCATAATGTCCGTACATGTGCATACTGACCTTGTAATATACAGCCTCTAGTATACGTCCCCCTCTAACAGATACAAATACAGAAAGAGCTTTGATTTTTGTCGCCTTGGCTGGTAAGGAAACCTCTCAATGTATTTTTCTAGTCGACACACCTGCTTCATCAAGAGGTGTATAAAGGTAAGAAACTTACAAGCACAGCAATGGTTATTACCCAATATACAGTATACAGAGGATTTATTTCTCACAGGTAAGATGGCATCTCAGGCAGTATTCACAGCCTTACTACTATGGTATCAACCACAGAAGAGGGGAAAAATTAGGAGAAAGTAATAGGAGATCTTCATTGGACATTGGACAGATAAATTAACTAAAAAAAATAAATTTTCATTTGGTTTCGGATGCATTTGTTCTTTGAAGAATTTTGTTTTGATTCATTATGTTGAACCAATTCCCTTTCTAAATTTATTTCATAACTTCGGCATTCGTTTTGTATATACTTTGGTTTAAGATCTGGACAGGTGCACAATGTTTTTTTGCCTTTTATTGACATACTTTTTATTCATATACTTTGGTTTAGGTGGATTTAAAAAATTTGTAGGTTATTAAATCAGACAAAATCCGACGAAGCAGAGGGTTTTGATATTTTCGGGTTTGCTAGTCCAACCCGCTAAGGGAAATGGCATGAGCTGAATGGACAATATCAACTGGTCTCATGTGTATCCAAAATAACGAATGGAAGAAAATTTAGATCCATTTGTTATCTGAATTATTGAACTAATTGAATTAATTTTCCCATGGGCCGAACTATTATTGCATCATGTGACATCATCCGAAAAAAAACAAATGCATTTAGTAATTTTGTTTTATCTTTTTTTTTGTTTTTTGTTTTATTCGTTGACATTCATTACTATGCTCATTTGTGAATTCGTAAACATCCGAATCCCTGATAATGAAACTTGTACAAAAAAAAAAAAATCGTAAGGAAATGAAACACACATGTTTAGTACCATATAGCTTTTTGATAATGTTTTTATGATGGAGGATTTTGGTGAATTGTCTCATAGAAGCCTTATTACACAAGGACCATGCCCTCCTTGCTATATAAAAAGCAGAACTCTGGATTTCCAAAAATACCAATACCCCTCTGGAGTCTTTATCTACTGAACCACCACCAGCTGGCCAGTGTCCCACTAATCTATATGTCAAACATCTATCTTTCAGTACTGTTTTGTGTCCTAATCTGTACATTACTATATTATAAGGCACAACCTACCCTTGCGTTGCCACCATATCTTTATTAATTAAGCCCATGCTTTTAAATCTCTTGGCTCATCCAGTCACTTTCCTAGAATTTTCAAAAGACACACATACACACACACCCATAGACCTGTTCTTCAAAATGATGAAAATGATGCAACAAATAGATAAAAGGTACATATACAAATTAACTTCTCTTATTTGAACCAGTTTTTTTAAATATACTGTTGCAAGTGCTTAGTTATACCAGTTTGATAAGTGTAAATAATTGTCAGCTGGTAACTTCCTGCACTGCACGCTTATCAGCCATCTCTGATAACTACAACACCCTTCCCACTGTGTTACAAAGACCAGGGGGACGTTTTTATAGTCTTATCCTATGGTGTCACTGCTTGATCTCCATTGATACATTATAGTGAGCATTGTCTCCACAGGACAGAAAGCGTGTTACTAAGAGGATCACCAGGTTAACATAAAAAGAAAACAATCCAGAATGAAGAAAACAAATGCAGCCACATTTGAGGACTGGTAAGCTGCAAAAATATCTATCAAAACAGAGCCCCCCCTCTGGCAGAGTAGATAAATTTAGGTAGGCCTAGCTGGTGGCTAGGGCTCTTTGTTTTCATTCTTGGCTGGGAGTTGCACCGGGCAGCAGCTGGTGACTCTCAGGTAGCATCATTGTCCCTCCCTCTTCTTTCTAGAAGGTGCTAGAAAGAGAGGAGGAGAGGAGAGGTGCCTGGGGTATTCTAAGTAGCCTTGACCATTCCCCAACTTGGATTGGCAGGGGGCAGGCCTCCTGTCCTTAAATATCTGGGGTCAATCCAGCTAGGTAGGAGTTGTCGGGTGGAAGAGCTGGAGTGAGAGAGTATGGAGGCTGTCAGGGCCCACAGGGAGCTCCCAAGTCTGGGGGGGGGGTGACCCTGGGCTAGGGTTCGGGTGCATCCAGGAGGAGTGATGAGATCCTGGAAGGAGAGGCACATAAGAGAGCAAGTAGAGAACAGCGGGAGAGAACACTTCTAAGAGGCTTCAGGGAGGACTACTGGTGACAGCCAGGAGGGGCTGGTGAGTGAGCACGATTGGGAGGACTGGGGAGGCATGCTTGAGAGAACTGGGAGATTGCAGTTTAAGATGGTTGCAGAACCAGAAGAGAGGACTGTGGGAAGGGCAGTGGAAAGAGGTCTCTGCAGCCAGGCTGGTTGGCAGAGCCTCAAGAGAACTATCTGGGAACAGTAGCTGAATGGAGCCTAGCTAGCACCTGAACTATTTCTACACCACAGGACCCGAAGTCCCTGCCTGCAAAAGGCAGCTCATTGAGGCCTGGCTGAAGTAGTGTCAGGCCTACCAATGCAGTGCTAGCTATTCTGGAGGAGTAACAGTCTGCAGCAATGGAAACGCTGGAGGAGAAACGGTGTGCAGCAAGTTTTTGTGCTGGAGAGAAGATTGGAGTGTATATACTGGAGTTTATTTAGAAGTCCCAAGCAAGTTTGTACTGAATATTCCTGGGCATCCCATAATCCACAATTTCCCATCCAAGTTTAATCCCCACAAATAAAAAAACAAAACAAAGCTATGTACTGGTCTATGTTTCTGAGTGACTGAGAGATAGATGTCTGGCCGAGCAGGGTGACAGGTGAACCACTACATTCAGCAGCCCCTACTGGGGGGGCATGGTTACATACTGCTGATGGGAAAAGATATTTAGCAGTTTATATTTACTAAAATGATTGTATGTCCATGTTCTGTATACTGTGGGAGACCAAATATGGTGCATGCAGGGTCCTGGGTTTAGTAACACTTTAATATGCTTTTAACTTTTATTAAAAAGATTCATATGATATTTAACTTCTTTCTTGAGGCACATTTAAAGTCCTATTATACCACCTTCCTCTTCATTGAGTAAGAAGAGGGGGTTTCACTATTATAAAAGGAAATTGAGGGATGGTGCCACAATCGGGGGGGGGGGGGGGGGGCACCACCACTTTTTATTTTGCTTTAAGTTGCCAAATATTACATTTTTGTTCAAGGGTTTATATATGCTTGAATGTCAACTTTGGATGTTTTATACATGCTTGGATATTACCTCATAACAAAGGAACTAATGTATGTAACTTGTCTATTTCTGATTTCTTGATCTTCAGGGTATGTTTAAATTCTTGCAACATTTTTTAGCTTCAAAGCAGCATTGATGTCACATAATGTTTACTGGCCTCTTTTTAATAAGGTCACTTGCTTGATTTTTTACTAAGAAGCTTGCTAAATCATCCAAATTAGTCTGACCTAAATCTTTTTAAAATGATAACCCAGCTAATCAAAACAGCAGAGCAAGCTAAGCCAGTTAAAAAATAATCTGATGGAACAGTAACTACATGTTCTTTAATTGAAGGCGTTTATAGGAATTTAAATCTCTTAGGCCTGAACTAGGTAATGATATGGGGCCTATAGGTAAAGGGTCTGTGATGTGATGAGCAAGCAATAGTAACTCTATCTGACAAGCAGATTTAGTGTAATACCAATAGAATAATTACTCTTGGTGCAGGACTCCTGATGTGGGTAGCATACTGAGTGCATCTAGGAAGATTTAGCGCTAATACTTTTAATAAAGTCAGTGAATGCACTTTACCAAAAACCTGAGAGTGCAAAATATGGCACAACTCTGCATAGAAATCAGCTTCCAGTTTTTTTGTCAGAGCTTTTTTGAACAAGCCGAAGTTAGAAGCTTAATTGACTACCTTGCACTGCAGCACCAGATTTTATACTCTCCGGTTTTAGTAAAACAACCCCAGTCTGTTTAGGTTAAGGCCTGGTTCATCCCTATGCAGGTTGCAGTTTGCATATTGCAGGTGAATTTTGCATTTTTCAAAAACCAGAAAAAAGTCCATGACCCTTTGCATAAAATGCCCAGATGTGAACATGAACCATATGAAACCATATTAACTGCTTCCGGACCACCCACCGCACATTTATTGTGACAGGGTGGCCCGGTTGCATGAAACAACGTACCTGTGCGTTGTTTCTTCATTGAGGTCTGGGGCGTGCACACGTGCGCCGCTGGCTGCATGAAACAAAGTACCTGTACATTGTTTCCTCTTCGGGGTCTGGTGCATGCACACACACATGCCTCTGCCTCTCCTGCTGTGATGCGATGGCAGCTGTAACCCGTCGATCGTTCACTGGAGAGACAGAACGGTGGCCTGCCTATGATAAACAAGGCAGACTGCCGTTCTGTCAGAGAGGAAGAGAGAGGTCTTGTGTTCCTTCTAATCAGAAACACAGATCTCTCTCTTACTCCAGTTAACCGCCTGCCGACCAGCCGCTGCAGTTGTACTGCAGCAACATGGCTCAGTTGCACAAATCGGCGTCATGTTACGTCGCTTCCATATTCATCCACGGAGCCAATGTGAGTGCCCAGTGGTCGTGATCACCATCGGGCTCCTGCGATCACTCGGGGCTCTGCTTTGCTGACTTCCATCAACTAACCACATGCAAGCAAAAATGCTGTTTTTTTTTTGTTTTTTTTCCTCGATTGTGATTGGATATTCTTTGCCAAGTGAAGCTTTACCTCATTTACTAAACTCTGGAGCAGCTGCACTTGAAGAGTGCAACTGCCTTTAGTAAATCAACCTCAATGTGTGCTCAAAATGCAGAGGCGTGCTATGCGTTATTGATAGTGTCCAACCTTTTAAAATTTAGGCATAGAGTCATTTAACTTGGAAGAAGTGTTTCACATTTATCAAGTATCAAGACAATATACTGTTGGAATATCAAAAGCCAATTTCCAAGCTTTTGACACCTGTGAAGACAACATTTTTATATGTTTGAATTTGAAACTAGGGTATCTCTTTGGTTTTAGGTTTAACAGAGTGTCCCATGGATCATTTCAGCTGCTTTTCCCCAAAACTGTATATATCACAAGATATGGACATCTATTCAACATCATCTGATTTTTGGACAATTCCACGAAACATAAAGGAACATGTCCATGCAAGCTTGGAAGCAGCGAGGAGAGACCCATGGACAAACTTGGCCAATGTCTGGGACACAATCTACCACAACATTAACAGCTTATAGTTGACCTTAATGGTCTTCAAGTTTATGCAGTAGTGGGCTAAGGTGTCACAGATTTGACTCTATTCCAATGTGTCTAAATGCCTATTTTGTTCTCTCCCCCAGAGTTATCTGCATAGGAGAATAGGTGTTGGCACTCCAATAGGAACAGAAGTATAACAAAAATAACTCCTTTACTCTGGAAGTTGCGTAGGCAGTGGTATGGTGGATCCTTTGGGGTGGGTGAGGAGTTCTGGACAGTAGAGGTGAAGTAACTTTAAATTTGTAGATAATGAAAGATCCTATAAGGGGTTGGTCATTTATGGGGGCTTTTGCACAGTGCAATATATTTTTACATTCAGTTGGCATAAGTAGCTGATCAGTCTAGACATCTGCCTCCTGTAATCCCCTGTACAACAGCACACTGACTGGAAAGGGAAGGGGTAGCACTAACAGCCAATCTGGTTTTGCTGCATGAACATGTGTTAACAGTAAGATAGAGTTGATGACTAATCATTGTTTTGTTTCTCTATCATTGTTCAAATAGTAGACATGTGCACACGGAAATATTTTGTTTCGGAATTTCGTTTTCGTCCCAAAAAAAAAGTATTTATTTTGTTTCATTAAAAAATACATTTGTCCAAAAATCGGAAATAATTTAGGTCAAATCTGAAGGCTTATGGTGTCTGTCGAATGTTATAAGCAGATTTGACGGAGCAGCTAAACTGAACGACGCCGCAATCGTACATTTTCGGTCGAATGTTCTATCTACAAGCTATAGTAGAATTCTAATGTAGGACACTAGTAATAATTATGTTTATATCTTATTGTTACTAGTCAACCAACATTAGAATTCCTCTATAGCCTATGGAGCATTTGACCATAAATGTCCGCTCGCGCCTACTGCTTCGTCAAATCTTTTCTCTCTGTCTAATAATATTGGACTAATAGGCTAGGCACATTTGACCTTTTTTTCTATTGTCTCTATAATGTCAAATCTTTTCTCTCTATGTCAAATCTTTTCTCGCTATGCCAAATCTTTTCTCTCTATGTAGAATAATCTTGGACTAATAGAGCTAAGGTTAGGCACATTCGACCACAGGTTCGATGGACACAGATCACTATTGTCAGCGTCATGTCGAATTCCCTATCTATATTGAACTGTTGTCACAACGAAAACAAAAATAAAGCATTTGCTTATGTCGGATCTTTTGGTTTTTGGATTCTGCACGTTTGTTATCGTTTGTTAAAACGATAATGAAAATACCCGAAATATGGATGAAAATGCATTCGGACGAAAACGAATGCACATGTCTATCAATTAGTGGCTGTGGGTGGGGAGATGACACCAGTGTATGAAGGTTGTCTTATGACTGTCTGGCAGTAGGTAAATGCATTACAAATTTGAAGCTAAGAATTTCTAATAGGAATAAGTGAATCTGCCTGGGTTAGCTTTGCAGGGAGTATGTCAAATTCTGCTTCAAATCAGCAAAACCTGAAAGTAATATCAAACCACCCTTCTGGAGACTATAAGGGGATTTTGATACTAAATTCTGATGATTTTTAAGGTTAACAGACAAGCCAGTTATATTTTTCTTTGTACATCTGTTTCCTTATAGTCATATAGTTAGGGCACTAGAGGCATAGTTGCAGGGGGAAACCTATGGCCTTGGCCTGCCTGCCTTTTCACAACACAGGGGTGAAAGGTAGGCTCCAATAAAATGAGGGAGGAAATTCTATGGCCAGGGGGAAGGGCAAGCAGTAGCAAAGAGAATAATTCTTTGGTCATACGTTGCCCATCCTTCTTTAAATCCTTAAATTAGTACTGATCCCCCTCAAAAAAAAGAAAGGCAGGCGTAAAAGAAGAGTTAGAGGTGGAGACAGTAGACAGTGAGAATTGCTTATTTGCTCTCTTATTCCTTCTCGTCCACCTTATTTTTGTCCTCGTCTACCATTTTCTCTTCCTTCACCGCCTTATCTATTTCCTCTATCCTATCCTACACCTTCATGTGGAGCATTCTATTTGTCCTAACTACCTTAAATCTTGGTTTACTGCTCAAACATATGCAAGAGGCAGCCTGGAGGCTGACATCCGCTGTCATAGATTGACGGTTCTGTTGTTTCTGGCAGGTTGCAGAGAAATCCAGCCACTTGTATCTGGTGAGTTGTTGGGCCTAGCTGGCATAGGACACTTCGTAAGTGAAGAAAAAGGCACTAGTGTTTATGCTGCACCAGCAAGAGGAGTTAATGTGCCCCTGAATTAAATCTAACAAAGAACTGATGCTGCAGAGTCTACCACAAGAGGTTTGATCTGATCACTCAAGAAAACATTCACTGCTCCTTACAATTGTGTGGCCACCTAGTAAGATTTTCACAGCCCCAATACATTTTTTTTTACACATTATATTAATATATTTGCAAAGATTTTAAATATTTTTCTATTTACCTTTTTAATTATTTTTTCTTGTAAGACCATCTCTGCCCTGGTCAAGCAAACGGACAGGGATCTCAATGTGAACTGTTAAACTATTGGCTGCTGGGAAGGATGCTGCAAGGGCTGACGTGATTGGATTTTGTGGATTTGCCATATTTGTTGGGAGTCCCCTGTCAATGCCCCTTCAGTAGAGGCTCTGGGGAACTAGTGGAGAATTGCAGCCATATCATACATGGTGAAGAACTTTTGAAAACAACCCCCTTCCTCCAATCCTCCACCTCCTCCTGCCTTTTCTCCTCTACCTCATCCTCTTTCAATGTAATTATAACACAAGGAGAGTCTCTAGGGTTTTTATGTGGAGAATAATGCCTTACTGAATCACGCATATTGGTGAGGAATTGGTAAAAACAGCCCCCTTCCAATAGTTGATGACCTAAGCATCATGCATGCCCCATGTTTTCCAACCTGCCATCATTATTTTATATATATTTTTAATGTTATTGAAATACTTACACTTTTATAAAAAAAAAAATGTTTTTTTTTTTCGTTTTTATTTGTACATTTTTCCTCAAAAGGTCATCCCTGCTCTGGTCAAGCAGACCTAACTAAAATGCTTACAAGTGATTATATCCATGGACTACTGGGTGTTAAAGATGTACCATTGGCTAAAGGTGGCCCAATATGCTCTCAAGGTACTAGCCTGCCCCACTGCATGTCGTATCGTAAAGTGTGCTCAGCACAGCAAGGAAGGTGGGGGGGAGGGCTTAAAAAAATCACTAAGAAAAGGCCAAAACACTTTTTGCGTTCATACTTCCACCACCAAAAACTTAAAGTTGTAATCTTAAAAGAAGAATGGGAAAAGACCCAATTAATTAAAAAAAAAGCAGCTAAGGTGTGGACAATTGAAGACTTAGCTTTCAGTTGCTGCAGACTAATATTGGTCCTTAACCACAAACCGCCTACCACAGATATACTGAGGGAGGTCGGACCCACTGTAGCGTATCACATACATGTACGTGATCCAGCTCTTCTGGGTAGGGGGCGTGCCCGTGCCACCCCAGCTGTGCTGCCATTTGCTCCAGCACATGCCGATCAGCGGGTCCTGGCCATAAATCACAGCCGATCGGCTGAGTGAATGAAAGACGAGATCCCTGTGCTGGTAAACATCACAAGGCTCTCTACAGACAGCAGTGATGTGCTCTTGTTCTCCCTTCCTGCACAGCAGGGAGTAAAAAATGAGACATTGCTTAGTGAAAACAGCACACAGTACACACATGACACATTGTTTGGCACACAGTTAACATTTTGATTGCCCTAGATGTTAACTCCTTCCCAGTCAGTGTCAGTACAGTGACAGTTTATAGTAGTGTCACTGGAGATGTCAGTGTCATTTAGTCGGTTCCCACTCAGTGTCAGCATCAGATTGTCCGCCGCACTATCACAGTCCCACTTTAAGTGACTGATCGCCACCATTAGTGGTATAAAAAAAAAACCAGTTTCTATACGTTTGTAGACGCTATACTTTTTACGCATACCAATCAATATACACTTATTATTTTTTTGTTTTTTGCAAAAGACATAGCAGAATAAATTTTGGCCTAAATTTATGACAAAATTGATTTTTTTACATCTTTATTGGATATCTTCTATAGCAGAAAGTAAAACATTTCCAAAGTTCTAGTCTTTTTTTGTTTATATGATAAAACACCCAGTGGGGATCAAATACCACCAAAAGAAAGCTCTATTTGTGTGAAAAAATGATATAAATTTTGTTTAGGTACAGCGCTGCATGACCAGTTAAAGTAGCGCAGTTCTAAATAGCAATAAACACATTGGTCATAAAGGGGATAAAACCTTCCAGAGCTGATGTGGTTAAAGTGGAAGTAAACACTCTCTATCAACATTAACCACTTCCAGACCAGAGGATTTTCCCCCTTATTGATCAGGCCATGTTTTGCAATACAGCACTGCGTCACTTTAACTGACAGTTGCACGTCCGTGCAATGCTGTACCCAAGCAAAATTTACATCTTTTTTCCCACAAATAGAACTTTCTTTTGGTGGTATTTGATCATGCGGTTTTTATTTTCCGTTATAAACAGAAAAAAGCGATTTTATACTTTTTGCTATAATAAATATCCCCCAAAAAATGTAAAAAAATACATTTCTTCATCACTTTAGGTCGATATGTATTCTTCTACATATTTTTGTTAAAAAAAAAAAATCGCAAAAAGTGTATATTGATTGATTTGTGCAAAAGTTGCAGTGTCTACAAAATAGGGGATATATTTATTTCATTTTTTTTAAAACTAATAATGGCAGCGATCTGCAATTTTTAGCGGGAATCTGACATTGAGGCAGACATTTCTGAAATTTTTTACACTTTTTGGGACCATTGACATTTATATAGAGATCAGTGCTATAAAAATGCACTGATTACTGTGTTAATGTCACTGGTAGGGAAGGGGGTTAACACTAGGGGTCAATCAAGGGGTTAAATGTGTTCCCTTATGTGTTTCTAACTGTGGGGGGATGGGACTAACTAGAGGAGGAGACAGATCGCTGTTGCTGATTACTAGGAACAGCAGATCTGTCTCTTCTCTCCTGTCAGAATGGGGATCTGTGTGTTTACATACACACATTGCCGTTCTGGCTCCCGTGCCCACAATCGTGGGTGCCTGGCAGACAAAGTAGGCGCCGGCCCCGCGCATCTGGTCTCCCACCTTGCAATGAGCGAGCATGCCTGCTATTGCCATCAAAGGTGCCTATGGCAATTTGCAGGATCGTGCCAACCTGCCGCAGTATGACGGTGGCTGGGCGGCAAGTGGTTGACAATTTTTGCTACTTTATGCTACTAGTCTTAGTAAATAGATAGGAAAGTATATTATTTACTTGTTCTAAACCTTATTATTATTATTTATTTTTTTACATTCCCTTAGTTGCTTTCTGGTTCTGGCCTAGGCTAAAATTATGTCAAACATCCAGAGAGGGAAGGAGGGGCTTTCTCAGCTAAGCTCCCCCTCCCCCTTGCCTGCATGCCTAAGCTATGGGCAGATAGATTCCGTGCATTCCAGGAAGTAAATGCTACATGAATCATCTGCCCATACTAAGAGATTGTCATGGCTAGAAATGCTAGGTGTTTTTTTTTTCAAAGTGATTTTCTTTTGAATATTAAAATTAATTAAATTGAGTTTTCAGTATGTGGTGTTCAGATACAGTATAGTTAATTTCCACTTGAAAATTATTTTTTCGCTGTACAAATCTTACAGATCTGGACATACAGGCAGGGCACATTGGGAAATGTACCCCAGTGCTCAAATTTACAGAACTCAAGCATAGTTTAATCACCACTAAAATCTCATATATGCTTAACATGATAATATCACCTGGAGAGCGTTTATATTTTAATTGCTAGCTTTTGTGAAAACAGCTGGTGATACTGATATCAAAGTGGTTGTAAGGCTGGGTTCACACCGCTGCGGGGGGAGAACCGGATGTGATTCGCACAGCAAATCACATCCGATCTCCGTAGCACTGCGAGTTCAGCCATACAGATAGTATGGCTGAACTCGCAGCTGTCCCGCAGCAAACTCGCACAGGACCCTTTTTTGGGTCCGCAACGGAATCGGATCGCATGGGGGTTCACACCATGCGATCCGATTCCTGTGCGAGTCGGCAGATCGCACTGCGATATGCCGACGGATCTGGGGGTGTCATTAACATAACATTGACACCCCCAGCCGTCCGCATAGGGCAGTGTGAACTGCCGGCGGGAGGTGAGCGATGCGGGAAAACGCCGCGGATTCGCGGCGTTCCCGCATCGCAATAGTGTGAACCTAGCCTAAAGGCAGAAGGTTTTTCATTCTATTCATGAAGGTAAAAAACCTTCTGTGTGTGGCAGCTCCCCCAGCCCCCCAATACTTACCTGAGCTTCCTCTTGATCTAGTGATGTCCACAAGAGCCTTAGCTCTCCGGGGACTCACACTCCTAAATGGCTTTTGGCAGCAGCAGGAGCCATTGGCTTCAGCTGCTGTCAATCACAGCCAGTGAGCCAATCCGGAAGACTGAGAGGGCGGGGCTGAGCCATGGCTCCAAGTGTGAATGAACACACACAGCTGCAGCTTGGGAATGCGCTTGCTTGGGGCACTTGACAAGAGGGGGAACAGGAGCTGCCAGTGTGGTACCTGAGAAAAGGAGGATCTGGCCTGCTCTGTGAAAAACGCCTGCACAGGGCAGGTATGACATGTTTATTTAAAAAAAAAAAACAAGACTTTAACGCCGCTTTAAGGTTATTTTTTTGGATCCTTTCTGTTATGGAGTGACAATGCTGTGCCCATCATCTCCTGCCTGTAAATAACCCTGTCAAAGGAAATGATAAGATTCCTTGCTGATTTAGCATCCTGGTGTTAGGACTACTAACAAATGTAGTGTGCGCTGCGGTAACCAGCCTGTCTGATTGTTAGGGAGATCTACTGAAGTTTTCCTATATCTGGGTTCGATGTACTGCTCTCTTCTGTCACTAGGTGGCATTGTTACCTGTGTCATTAGATTGACAAGCACTTAGTAAATCCGGACTAGGAGTGGATGGGTTGCCTCAGCCAATTGGCAGGGGTTTCTTTGCCCTTGGCCTGCTGGGAGAGCCTATTTATTCGGGAGGGGTCAGGTGATCAGAGTTTGGTGCCACCTGGATGGCTGTCTGGGTGGACATGTGTTGAGAAGCTCCCAGCTGCTAGGCCAGAAGCCTGAGGCCTAGCCAGGAGTACCTGGCTGCTAGGCGGTCTGAAGCCTATCCAGATTGGAAGCAAGCAGCGCAGGGTTGGGGCTTCAGGCATGGAGCCCAGTAGATGCCACAGGTGAAGGAAAGCAGTTGCCGTCAGAGATGACCACTCCTATCGCCAGAGGCAAGCGAGAACCAAACCCATAGGTAAAGGGGACACCGTCAGCCAACAAGGGAAATCTCTCCTGTTACCAGAGGCCAGGTTCTGTGGAGGCTGAAGAAGTACTAGAGCAGCCTTTTTCACTAGCCAGGGACGATGAAGAAGTTGGGAAAGCTTCAGCAGAGTCAAGCTAGAGACCCAGCGGAACAGTGTGGGTGACGCTTGAAGAGGATTCAGCAGGCTATCTGAAGAGCCAAGTGATAGTTGGTAAGGAGCTCAAGGGATCCAGTGGTGGCTGGGATCTGAAGAGTCTAGTAAGAGACTGGGAGCTCAGTGAGAGGATCTACAATGGGATACTGTGAGTTGTGATCTGTATTGAAGTTGAAGTTACCAGATCAGTTTCTGTTGGAGACAGATACAGTTTTCTGCAATTCAGCTTAAAGGCCCTTCAACAGTATAGCTGTCCTTCTATTCCTATTTTTGTCTTGAAATCTGCCAAGTTTATTGCATCTGCTTAAGGGGGTTCAGGTCCTAGCTCTCTCTCCCCAGTTCTATTAAGAGACAATAAATCTTTTTTTGCATTCTCAGTCTGGCACCCAACTTACTCTAACTACACCAGGCCCACTTTGCCTAGTAACCCACACTGTGAAGATGGATGTCAGCTCTCCCTGACTGTGGAGGTCACCATTAGGCCTTTGGAGGTCAGGCAGGGATGCCACTACACTGATACACATTGCCCAGGCCATATTTCACTGTTTTGCTTTTTAACTGGGAACTTTGGAAATTTGATGGTCAGCTTAATTGAAAGCCCTACAGTATATACATATATATACTGAGAAAAATTATAAACACAACACTTTAGTCTTTGCCCCTATTTATCATGAGCTGACCTCAAAGATCTATGACTTTTTCTATGTACACAAAAGGCCTATTTCTCTCAAATATTGTTCACAAATCTGTCTAAGTCTGTGTTAGTGAGCACTTCTCCTTTGCCAAGATAATCCATCCACCTCACAGATGTGGCATATGAAGATGCTGATTAGACAGCGTGATTATTGCACAGGTGTGCCTTAGGCTGGCCACAATAAAAGGGCACTCTAAAATGTGCAGTTTTACTCTATTGGGGGTCTGAAAACCAGCCAGTATCTGGGGTGACCACCATTTGCCTCACGCAATGCAGCACATCTCCTTTGCATACAGTTGATCAGGTTGCTGATTGGGGCCTGTGGAATGTTGGTCCATTGCTCTTGAATGGCTGTGTGAAGTTGCTGGATATTGGCAGGAACTGGAACAAGCTGTCGTAAATGCCGATCCAGAGCATCCCAAAAATGCTCAATGGGTGACATGTCCAGTGAGTATGCTGGCCATGCAAGAACTGGGATGTTTTCAGCTTCCAGGAATTGTCTACAGATCCTTGCAACATGAGGCCGAGCATTATCATGCTGCAACATGAGGTGATGGTTGTGGATTAATGGCACAACAATGGGCCTCAGGATTTCGTTGCTGTATCTCTGTGCATTTAAAATGCTATTAAAATAATGCACCTGTGTTTGTTGTCCATAGCATATACCTGCCCATATCATAACCCCACCGCCACCATGGGCCACTCAATCCACAACATTGACATCAGCAAACCGTTCACCCACACGACACCATACATGCTGTCTGTCATCTGCCCTGTACAGTGAAAACCGGGATTCATCCGTGAAGAGAACACCGCTCCAAAGTGCCAGATGCCATTGAATGTGAGCATTTGCCCACTCAAGTCGGTTATGATGACGAACTGCAGTCAGGTCGAGACCCCGATGAGGACGATGAGCATGCAAATCAGCTTCCCTGAGATGGTTTCTGACAGTTTGTGCAGAAATTCTTTGGTTATGCAAACTGATTGTTGTGGCAGCTATCTGAGTGGCTGGTCTCAGACGATCTTGGAGGTGAAGATGCTGGATGTGGAGGTCCTGGGCTGGCATGGTTACACGTGGTCTGCGGTTGTGAGGCCGGTTGGATGTACTGCCAAATTCTCTGAAACACCTTTGGAGACGGCTTATGGTAGAGAAATTAACAAAGAATTCAAGGGCAACAGCTCTGGTGGACATTCCTGCGGTCAGCATGCCAATTGCATGCTCCCTCATAACTTGGGACATCTGTGGCATTGTACTGTGTGATATAACTGCACATTTTAGGCTGCCCTTTCGTTGTGGCCAACCTAAGGCACACCTGTGCAATAATCATGCTGTCTAATCAGCATCTTGATAAGCCACACTTGCAGTGTCAATTTTGGCAGCAAATTTGATTTAGTTTTAGTCTTAGGACTAAAATAGCAATTTAGTTTTAGTCCCATTTTAGTATTCTGAAATTATTTTAGTTTTAGTTGTATTTAGTCAACTAAATCTCCAGTACATTTAAATCAACTAAAATCTCCACTACATTTTAGTCGACTAAAACTCATTTTAGTCATCTAAAATCTAATGGGCGTAATTAAATTGTAATGCATTAGCTAACATTTTTCTACAATTTCCAAACTCATTATATACTGCTGGAGTGAAAAATCTCATATGTTATTATTGATGGTATTGTATCAACATGCAATACAGGGCAGTGTTAATTTTGAAGTCAAATTTCAATTTAGTTTAGTTTTAGTCTTTTGACTAAAATTCCATTTTAGTTTTAGTCAACTAAAATAGTATTCATTTAGTCGACTAAAATGTTTTAGTTGACGAAATTAACACTGCATACCTGTGAGGTGGATGGATTATCCCGGCAAAGGTGAAGTGCTCACTAAGGATGGCCATACATGCTCGAATTTCGAATTAATTTTCTTTTGAAAATCAGAAAAAATTTCTGTTTTGTGATCTGATGGTGCCACCATTGATTTCTTAATTCGGCCAACCAAGCGTTCAATTTCACCTCATGTTGCTACAGAAAAGAATTTTCGTGGCTGGGAATCTTCTTTTTTTTCCGGGAATTTTCTTTCCTTGCACATGCGTATTTCTTTTTCGATTACATTTCTCCCATCATTGATTAGAAAATAGTTTTTCAAAAAATTTCCAACATGTCCGATTCTTCAAATTTGATTGCTGCACAAAAACCGGCTGTTGCTGCAGCCCACTAATGGTGCAAAACACAAACGAAAATTCTTAGGCCCCTTTCACACAGAGGCAGTTTTCAGGCTGAAAAAAAACAGCCCCTATCACTCCAGTGTGAAAGCTGGAGGGCTTTCACACTGGAGCGGTGCGCTGGCAGGATGGTGAAAAAAGTCCTGCTAGCCTCATCTTTGGAGCGGTGAAGGAGCGGTGTATTCACCGCTCCTAAACCGCTCCTACCCATTGAAATCAATGGGGCAGCGTGGCGGGTTAAAACTGCCCCACTAGCGGCCACATACACATGCTAAAACGACGGTTAAGCGGCGCTAAAACTAGCGCCGCTTTACCGCCGATGCCCGCACCGCTCTAGTGTGAAAGGGGCTTTAGATAAGATTTTATAAAGTAAATTCTTTAGAAATTTGACCCATGTATGGCCTGCCTAACACAGATTTAGACAGATTTGTGAATTATACTTGAGAGAATAGGCCTTTTGTGTACATAGAAAAAGGAGTACATCTTTTAGTTCTGCTCATGAT
This sequence comes from Lithobates pipiens, assembly GCF_037356315.1. Taxonomy (NCBI): domain Eukaryota; kingdom Metazoa; phylum Chordata; class Amphibia; order Anura; family Ranidae; genus Lithobates; species Lithobates pipiens. Next base: position 90,564,668 of record NW_027507788.1, read on the forward strand.
AAAAAGGGGCAAACACAAAAGTGTTGCTTTTATCATTTTGCTCAGTGTGTGTGTGTGTGTGTGTGTATATATATATATATATATATATATATATATATATATATTGCATTATTTAGCAGATATACACTGTTCTGACATCATATTTGACTACACCTTTTGTATTAGACTTTTCTGATTCTAGGGCTTTATTGTGCACCTTACTACAAAGACTAGTTATAGGTTGGGGTGGTTGCCACTTTTTTTGTACACTTGGCTTTAATTATGAACGTGGCTTCAATGATCATTGGTGAGTCATTAATCTGGAGCATGCAGGACAGCAGTTAGGACTGTTCAGACTTTTACTAGTTACGTACTAATTTTACATCAGTTACTCAGTAGGTCATACAGTCTTCAGAATCAAAGACCTACAACTTGCTTCTCTAAAACCACATCATCAATGACCGTTTCTGTATTTTTATCCTCAGACGTTCCCATTATTGGTCAGTTGGTGTGTTAGGAATAGGTTAGAGCAGTGTTTCTCAACTGCACCCATTTAGTTGCCCCTGGGCTGTCACGAACACTGGACTCAGTTTGATTTGCCATGGTGCTGATGGGACAGCCACCAGCACTATACCAATCTATGTAATTCTAACTGAAGGCAGTACATAGAATGTCATACGTTGGTATGGTATTGGTGGCTGGTCGCCCACACGATGGTAACTCAAAAATGCTGATCCAGTGCATGAAGCATGCAGGGCCGCCCCAGCATTTTGTAGAGAATGGAAATCTGACTCCTCCAGAACTTTACAAGCTCTTGCTCTTTACCACACTGAAATAATTTTTTTTGCAGGAGGAGGTCATAAGAGGTCCTCTAATATTCAAAGTTGTACCACATCGTACCAGCAGTACCACATCCTACCAGAAGTTTGCACACAAAAAAACTATTAACTAACAAAGAACTTTAAAAGGTACTAATACTTTTTGTTGAAAAAAAAAATTATCAAAAAGTATTGTACCATAAAAGACATACAATGAGGACATAACGTAACACAAAATCACATATGTGAAGAAATACCTGTATACTACACAGTAAGAAATGGAATCCTCATCCCTTGCAAGATTGAGTGATGACACAATTGCTGCGATTTCCGACGCAGTTGCGTTTCACAGAACTTAGCCTGCTTCTTCAGGAAAATAAGTAACAGTCAAGCTCTATAAAGAAACATATATAGTTAATGGTTTCAATGTATGTACTATAGATTAGAGTCTTTAGCTCCAACTCAGAGCTAAAGACCTTTAAAGTCTTTTTCTGTGCAAATCTCTTCCACACTGGTGGAGCATTGGCTCTGGTTTGAAGAAGGTACTGTATGTTTTGGGGGGACTCTGTGATAGGGGAGAGTGTGAAGGGGACCCTATGATAAGGGACTCTGATGTGATGGGTGGACTGTGACATATAGGGAGGGTAGATAAAAAAGAGCTGCCCTCTTAAAGTGTTGTATTAATATGAATACAAACAAATATTATCATTTATATGCATTCATTCATTTATAAGTCCCAATAAGTGAATCGTGTGACATTTATAAAGTCCTCTGGTGGATAGTGGAACCTTGAAACTTCCTCCAATGGAAAATGAACAAACAGCAAAAGTTGGTGAAAAAGTTGTGACTTTTAAGGACGAACAAAGTCAATCCACCACCACAAAGAGTGCACGCTTACCAGCTGCAAGAGTTTTAACACTTGTGGCTAATACTCAGCCAGGGCCTTTTCCTCCAGGGACTTCAGATGTCTGGTCAAGCCATATGATGCAGTAAACCATTGATCCTGAAGGTGGTCAAGGGCATGGCTTCCTCTATTCCTGCCACAGCATGTTCCCCAAGCAGGTCCTTCCTGAGCCTTATTGCTGAATGATAATCACCTGAACAAAGTCAGGGTTGGCTTAAGAAAAGCTACAGTGCCTAGGATGAAGATTTTCACAAACTTTTTCTGTTTTTTCATTTCCCATTGGAGGAATTTTCAAGGTTCCACTGGAGGATTTTATATATGTCACACGATTCACTTATTGAGACTTACCGTATTATCATTTTTATTCATTCATATTTGTATTCGTATTTGGTTAATATGTCACTTTAAGAGTGCAGCTCCTTTTTTATCTATCTTTACTTGTGTGTATTTCACTTTGCGTTGCAGCTAGAATTATTAGGTTTATATACAGTGCAGTTTTTTTTTCTTACATATAGGCAGGACTCTGACGTAATGGGGGAACACTAACCTGATGGGCGGGCTCTGACATGATGATGGGCCCTCTGATGTAATGGTAGGTCCTCTGATACGATGGAGGGACCTCTGATGTGATGGGGGGGACCTCTGATCTGAAGGAGGGTTTTTGGTATGAACTGAATTTCATCAAGGCCGTTGTTTGTATCATTCTATTCTCAGGTTCGTAATGATTGATAAGCGTATCAACAAACACAATTCAACCCATTATTTAAAGTGGGGTTCCACCCTAAAGTGGAACTTCCTCTCATCGGAAACCTTCCCCCCTCCGGTGTCACATTTGGCACCTTTCAGGGGGGAGGGGGGTGCAGATACCTGTCTAAGACACCCACTTCCAGGCATAGACTCCCACGGGAGTCTATGCCGTTTCCTGTCCTGCCGCACTGTCTGCTGGGACACACAAGGGTCCCAGAGACAGCACGGACCATTCCTAGTGCACTGCGAGACACGCACATGTGCAGTAGGGAACCGGGAAGTGAAGCTGCAATGCTTCACTTCCTGATTCCCTCACCTAGAATGGCGGCGGCAGCAGCCAAGACCCAAGCGATCGATCGGTCTCGGCTGCCGACACCGCTGGACCCTGGGACAGGTGAGTGTCTATTTATTAAAAGTCAGCAGCTGTATTTATGGCTGCTGGATTTTAATATTTTTTTTGTAGGTGGAATCCCTCTTTAAAGTAAAACAAATACTCTTCATTTGTGCATCTATTAGTAAAAACAGTGTAGGTCGTTTTTCTTAAAGCAAAAGAGAGTGTTATGTAACAAAACAATTTTTTTTTAGCCTCTTATCCCTTTTTTCAGCATAACAATAACAGTATTGGTCTCCACGACCACACTCACCACAGTGCACCCAATGCAACATGCATTCACCAAGTAATGGGGCTTGTACAGGAGAAAGCCTCCACACTTCAGCAGGACTCAATGGAAAAGGGCACCACTCATCCTCTTCAGGTGTTGCAACTTATCTGTTGACTTACTGTTTGCCACCATTCACTGCTCACCCTAGAGTGCCAGGTTCTCTATTTCTTTCCTTTCCTCACATGCTGTTATTCTTGGGTGGATGTGCTAGTTTGCCTCCTGTGAGCACACTTTAACATTCCTTTGGTAACTTTAAAATGAACCTGTAGCCAGTCTGTAGATATTCAAACATTTACATATTCCCGGCAGGGTTCATTGCTCCCCACATTGCTTTTATTTATGGTGATCATTGTATGCTTATTTTTACTATACCTTTTTGTATGTTGGTCTAATAAACCCACTCATTTTGACCTACACTATTTGGAGCCCCCCCCCCCCCCCCCCTATTTTTTATTCACATATATCGGATTCTGATGAGAGTGGATAGGGTGTTTTTCCTTTCTTTGGAAAAACCATCTTTCCAAGTCAGTCATGATCCTAGAAATGGTCGGAGGACACCTTGGAGGTTCGGGGTTCCTGTATCCAGTGGAGAGAGTTTTCCATCCCTGTTCCTGCATCCAACGGAGAGAAACATCCATTTCTGTATCCAAGCTTGCATGATTCGGTGTCGCTGACATCCAGGTCCAACTGTTTTGGCAATGGTATTTTACCTTATTCACTTTTTGGATTTACTCACTATGGATTTTCTGTACTGTACTCAGCTCATTTTAAGATTACTACTGCATTGAGGATCTTCATCTTTGGTTTCTTCTTATTATTTTTATTATTATTATTATATAGGATTTATATAGCGCCAACAGTTTACGCAGTGCTTTACAACATTAGGGCAGACAGTACAATTTACAATACAATTCAATGCAGGGGGGAATCAGAGGGCCCTGCTTGTTAGAGCTTACAATCTAGGACTCTAGGTTTCTTATGTTGAGACTGACGCTATGAGATTTACTTTGAGACTTTTTTTTTATATTGATTCAATTTAATATGTTGGACTTTGGCTTCTTATATATTTTTTATTGATGTACACATGTCATTAGCGCTACATTTTTTGCACCCAGCTTTATAAAAGCAGGCACTCAGGAACAAGTTGCCCTGACAGCAGAAGTACTGAAATAATTCAAGTATTTTTTTCTCATCAGCTTAGCTCCCCTTCCCAGAGCTCCCACTCTTTCTGCAGGGCCACTGCTGAGAGACGAACTGCAGTGAGAACAACTTGAATGAATAGTTTTCTTTGAAATTGGAACATGAATTGCCCCATAGTGCCTGCAGCTACAATGGTCAGCAAGGACTTGTTTTAACGCTCATGTTCTGTTTGTTAAGGTTGTAAATGTATTAAGTAAATACCAATATTTATCAGCGTATAACACACACCTTCAATTTAAGAGGGAAGTTTCAGGTAAATTATTTTCTTTAAATAAACTACTTTGAAGCAAAATAATGGTCAGTGCCTATATCTGGAACCTCGCCATTGCCCATCATTGCAGCCTGATCAGTGACCATCTGCAGCCTTGCCCATGATTGCAGCATGATTAGTGTCCACCTGCAGCCTTGCCAGTCATTGCAGTCCGATCAGTGCCCGATGCCCATCTGCAGCCTTGCCCATCATTGCAGCATGATCAGTGCCCATCTGCAGTCTTGCCCCTCTTTGCAGCATGATCAGTGCCCATCTGCAGTCGTGCCCCTCTTTACAGCATGATCAGTGCCCATCTGCATTCTTGCCCCTCTTTGCAGCATGATCAGTGTGCATCTGCAGCCTTGTTATTGCCGAAATAAACAGAGCTGGATCTCCTGTGTACTCAGCTTGGCTTGCAGTCCCACCCAGTCCAGTCCTTTGGTCTGGCTCTTATGATGGACATAACACCGGTCCACTTGCAGGACATCAATGCTAGGAGGCGGGACTGGGCATGACAACGAGCAGGGCCGAGTACACAGGAGATTCGGCTCTGTCTATTTCGCCAGCACTCGTTCCCTCCTTCCCCTCCGAGGCAGATGTTCAGTGTATAACATGACCACACAATTTTCCCCTGATTTTAATGTGGAAAAAGTGCGTGTTATACTCCAATAAATACGATACTTTAATGTCCATAACCTGGCCACAGGTTGATTTAAAGGATAAGTTCACCTTTTTGAACATGTTACATGTTCTACCAGTACCTGGGGTGGAACATGTAACATGTTCCAGCAGCAGAGGTTATTCCCCTCCTCCCTAGTGACAGCAGGCTGGCATCTTCTCCAGGTGCCTGCTGTCACTGTTTGAAAAAAACATGGCCAGGTGGACTCCTGTCATTCATTCACAGTCCTCTGTGAATGGTTAACTACAAGTCCCGTAAGCATTTACAGCTGTTGGCTTGTAGTTTAAATTAACTACTATGGTGCTGTTGAGCCCTCTGGTAGTTCTGCATTTGGCCACTAGATGCACTTCCACTGGGCGAATAGCTATTTTTTTAACAATCAACTGCCTTGTGAATCATTACTGAATTTTGTGCAAATGGTTTTTATTTGGAGTAGCTAACAGCTTTTAATGCTCACATCAAGCAGACAGATTCTTTATTTCTTCCAATACATCATGAGAGATTAAGGTGCTGAGAGACTGTTGTGGTCAACGAAACCTATTCTTTATTTAGAGTTTTCTTCTAGGCTTATCCAAAAATCCAGAGCCAAAAGCCAAACCTGAGGAGCAAAGAGCAAGAACCCACGACAGCCAGATTTCCTTGTAATGCAAGCAGGTTACAGCACCTTTCTTGTGGTTTACTGAAACAGACTGCTTGATAAATAAGGCCCATTGTTTGGGCGCCAAAGCCCTTTACATGCCAGATGACTCTTACATTGTTTGCACTGTCAAGATTACCATTTTCTCAGTGTAACTTGCACTTATGTGCCAATTATTGCTAAGTCACATTCTAGTTCCATTCAAGCTAAGCCAATTGCTACAATTACTACCTATTTTGGGGTCCTCTGAGGATGATTTCTTGGAAGTCACCCAAACCTTTTGTTGTACCTCACAAACAACCAGCCTGATCTGCAGAAGCAGAGCTCGAAAACTGATCAGAAGTCACTCATTCTGGCAGTGAGCTGGTCTCATAAAAGCGCATTTCCTGTAAGCGCCACATGAGGGAGCAACAAGTTAAAGAGTGGGATGTAATGGCACTGCAATCAGAGACTATTTATATGTAAATGGAGTTGCTGCATTGTAGCTCTGCTATACACTTTTTATATATAGCATTCCTACAGTATGTGAATCACAGCCATTATATGCAAAGTGTGCCTTTGCAGAATGCTGCATGTCAGAATCGCCAAATCAAATTCGCTTCTAGAAGTGATGCATCGCTGTAGTGCTGAACCTTGAGAATGTAATCACTGCTTGACAATGAGAGGTGTGAGCGTTTAAAAAAAAAATATATATGATATAAAAAGAGCAACACTTTATTTCGACACTGAACTGCATCAGACAGAATTTTTTTATGCGGTCTATTCCTTCCTATATGAACTAAGTGCTAAATTCTGAAGTGAATGTATAGATCAAATACACACACTTATGCAAACAAACAAAAAAAAAAAAAAAAAAATATATATATATATATATATATATATAAATAATTCTGCGTAACTACAATTTATCATTTAAAGGCAGAGCACCGTGCGTCATACTACGAGCAATTTCATGAGCAACATGAGTGCGATGTGAACATGAAGGGGTATATTTATAAAATAAATTGTATAGCTGTAACTCCATTGAAACAACATATAAATTCATTCTGTGCAAATGTTCTCAGGGATTTCTGTAGATCTAATGTGTGAATGGGAAGAATAATGCATTATGGCCACTAGATGGCGCAACATATCAAATAAACATAGGAAGGAAATAAACATGCTCATCATCTCCATCTAGTGGCCATAATGTGTTTATTTCTCCATTCGCACATTTAGTCTGCAGAGAATATAGCATTGGGAAAAAATGCATTAGGGCCACCAGATGATGCTGTTAGCCATAACTAGTTCCATCAAGTGGCCATAATGCTGTATTTTCCCCATTTACACATTTGATGCATTGCAGCCACTAGATGGAGCTGGTGCACATACTCCGTCCCATCTAGTGGCCACCATAATTTTTAAAATTCACACATTCGATTTACAAAGAATAAAGCAAAAAACATTTGGTTTTGCCTTATTTGCACAGAAGGAATTTACATGCAGTTACAATGGATGAACAGCTATGCAGTTTTTCCCACTTTGTCTTTCAAGCCAGCCACTTTGAGAGATCTTGGCTCCTCCCTTCCACAGAAAACACTGCATCGGCCATTTTTAAAAAGCATCTTCCCCTACCGGTCCTTCAGTTATTGGTGATTCCTCCGACAGGGAGACACTGCTAGGAACTTAGGCCAGATAGCCAGTGAGGCTGAGGCTAATGTGTCCGTTAAGGGAATCCCGGGGCTACCGGGGACTGGCGGTGCTTACCGCAAATACTTCTAGCCACCCCATCTTCTTCAGGTTAGGGACGGAAGATCCGGAGGCCCACCATCATATCCACAGGAATGGCACAGGGAGGCAGTCCATTCCTCTGCTGGTGCAGCCACATTGAAACTCAGGCGGACCAAGTGGCGGGATATGTCACTCTCGTCGGAGGGCCTGATGCTTCCCTATTATATAAATGTACTCACCGTGGCCAAGATGCCGAGAGCGGTCACTGTTGCGACTCAGCGCAGACCACCCCTGAAGGTGGCACAGAGGGTGGTTGCACCAAGAGGCATAAGCTACCAGTAGGACAGTTACTTGCTAGTAGATCAGCAGGTAGCTTGAGCAGAGCTGAGAGGTGATGTCCCGTGGGAAGGTCCATAAGCAATGGTAGCAAGTCCGTAAGGCAAAGGCAGAATCCAGAAGACAGGCCAGGGGTCAAACACAGTCCAGATCAGAAGACAACAAGTACCAGGAACGCTGAGACAGAAGGATAATCCAAGACAAGCCGGGGGTCGAACACAGGAGATAGCAGGTAAGTCCAGATGCAGGCTGAGGGTCAAACACGTTCAGAAAGCGGGAGTCCAAGGTCAAGCCAGAGGTCGGGTCAGGAGAAGATCAGCGAGGTCGATGAGGCAATCCGGGTCACAACGGGTAATACAGATCACAGGAACAGACGTGGGAATCACAGGAAGCTGAAGACGAACCAGCAGTGTGTTTGGATGACCTCACTTCCTTTATAGGTCAGCGAGGGGTCACACCCTGTGTGTGTGTGCTTGTGTGCTTTAGTTTATTCCTATTGCACACAGCTGTGCGCCAGAGCGCTTTACCCGTGCGCATCCTATGACATTCCCTTTGAACAGCGGTTTCCGGTTTCGGTCGCGAACGCTGATAGCGGGCCAGGAACAGGCTAGAGAGGAGCCGGGATAGCTGTACAGGCAGGGTGGGGCTCCACAAGCGACCACCAAGCCGTGGCTAAGGTAGAGATAGCGCAGACAGCGCACAGCAATGCCAGCTCCAGCCACTCAAAGGTGAGGGAAGCCTGGGGAATGTTACTCCTTGTGTTTGTTTTCCCCTCACCGTAATAGTTCCTAGGGTGGGGGGGGGCAGTCCCCTCTGGGTGGTCAGAAGAGGATGGAGGTTTCTGAGGCAAGAGGCCTGGAGTGTTTCCCTTGGTGAGTTCCCTAGGTGCAGGTCGGGAGGGGGGGGGGGCGACACCTGCTAATCAAGACCAAAATGTTGTTTTCTTTATGTCTTTCAGGACAAAGCTATGGACAAATCTAAATCTGCCCATAGCTCTAAGAGAAAGTGCCCCTCCTGCAGGGCTATGTAAGGGGATTCCTGGACTAGGGTGTTATGCAGGGATTGGTTAAGGAGTGGGTGTCAGAGCAGGAGAGCGATTTGGCAGCCTCTGTTAAGGAGCTTTCCTCCATATTCCAGTCGTTTAAAATGGTCTTTGAAGGGTTTCAGGCCCTGCAGAATTTGGTGGCCCCTGCACCACCACAGGTCGCAGCTCCCCCGCCAGAACAGCAGGGTTCATTGCCAGTTCTGCCGGGCACCCTTTCCCATGATGAAAGGACTCCTGGGGTCTCCAGGGAGGAGACTGGGGAAGAACCCAGACAGTATGGCCTTAGGCTCCCAGGTGGAGTCCAGCAGACCCTCTCAGTAAAAACTTTCCCTTGAGGGGGTAGAGGACCTCTTGGGGGGCCATTTACACCACTCTAGGAAGCCTTTGACACTCCACGAACAGCTGTATCAGGGCATGGGGGAACAGAAGAAGAGGGTTTTCTCGGTCCATGATGTTCTGGTGGGCTCGGTCAAAAAAGAGTGTCAGGACCGATAAAGGAAACCTTTCTTCTCCATAGCACTGAAGCAGAGGTTTTCCTTTGTTGGAAGATTCAGCGTCCGCGTGGATCGAGTGTCCAAATCTGGACGCAGCCTTTTCCCAAGCGTCCAGGCACACAGATCTGGCATTTGAGTATATGGGCGCCTTGGATGATACTATAGATATAAGGATGGACTCCCTTTTAAAGAAAACATGGAAATCATCCATAGGGAATTTGAAGCCGGCAATGGTCGTCATAGTAGTGGCCAGAAACTTAGAATACTGGCTTTCCCAGATGTAGGTGCACATTGAGGCAAGGACCTCCAAGGAGCCAATTTTGTCATCCTTTCCTATGCTTCTGCACAGGGTGGCCTACATAGCGGACACATCAGCAGAATCCGTACGGATGCCTGCCAGATCCTTGGCCTTAGCCAACTCGGCCAGAAGGGCCTTGTGGCTCAAGACTTAGCAGGGCGATAGCGCCTCCAAGGCAAAGCTATGTGGCATTCCACTAATGGGAAATTTTCTCATTGGGCCTAGGCTGGAAGCTGTGCTAGACCGAACAGTAGATAAAAATAAGTCCTTCCCGGTCAAGCACAAACCTCCAGGTCAGGCAAAGAAGGGGTTTCTACTCACACGTCTTTCTAGTATGCAAGTCCTAGTGAAAGTACAGACTTATGCTAAATTTAAAACTTTTGAACCAGTCAGTAATGTACAAAAGATTCTGCATGGAGTCGATCTTCTCGGTCAGGGCACTACTAACTCAAAATTGTTACATGGCATGGATAGAACTCCGAGATGCCTATATCCATATCCCTATTACAGGGGCCTTTCAGAAGTTTCAGGCTCTTCCATTCAGCCTATCGTCCTCACCCCAAATTTTTACGAAGGTCATGGCAGAAGTCTTGGCTTATCTGCATCTCAGGGGCATTGTGATAATCGCTTACCTGGTCAACCTTCTTCTCTTTGTGGCATTTCCAGAACAGTTAACGCGGGATCTAGAATTGACAAAAGACTTGTTGAGGGATCTAGGGTGGCTGCTGATCCTTGAAAAATTGAGCCTGGTGCCCTCCCAGAGCATCATTTATCTGGGGTATCTGTTGGACTCCACACAACAGAGGGTGTTCCTGACTCAGGAAAAAGTTCAAAAAATATACAAAGCAGTTGGAAAAACTCCGGGACAGCCAGTCGGTCCCAATAAGGAGGACAATATCAACCTTGGGACTTTTGACTACAGCTATCCGAGCAGTACAGTGGGCAGGGCTGCACTTTCGTCCTCTACAGGGCTTCATCTTGAAGGTATGGGATCATAGTCAGGAGTCATTAGACACTCCAGTGTGTGTACCGCCACAAGTAAAAATAACCTTGTGGTGGGGGAAAGCACAGAATCTGTCCCAAGGCCACCTGTGGAGCATCCTGGTAAACCAAAGTTGTGACTAGGGATGAGATTCATGTTCAAGTCGAACATCGTCTGTTCGGCCGTTCGCCGAATTCCGAACATTATGGACCATTCGCGCCAAATTCGAGTGGCACGTCACGGCCCATAATTTACTGCCGAATCGCAGTGCATTGCTGGCTGGTGATTAGCCAAGCATGCACTATGACCCGCATGCTTTGGCCAATCACAGCGCAGAAAAAACAGAGAGCTATGATTGGCTAAAGCCAGGGTGGCTTTGGCAAATTATGTCTCAGGAGGTTTAGTACAAACCCCACACTCTATAAGGCTGTCTGCGTGGCGGCCTTGTGTAGTGTGTTGCGGCAGTGGTTAAAGAGAGAGGGACAGTGTCAAGTAATTTGAGTTAGAGTAAGCAGGTGAGTCAGTTAGCTAAAGTTACAGTGTGTAGAGGATATATATGCATCCCAGGTGTGTTGTGTATATATATATTTATACACTGTATTCAGTTTAGCTAGATCCGTTCCTGTTATTCTCTGCATAATATACTGACAGGGAGCTGCACTATTTTCACTTAGTGTACTGTGTCCTTTGTAGACATGTGCGTTTTTTTTCCGTACGAATCTCAAATTCATACGAATTTCCCTAAATGTGTACGTTCGGGAGGATCCGAAATACGAATTGCCATGCGTCCGAATTTTGTACGCAATACGAACTTTTGTTTACGAATTTCGGACTCAGTCATTATGCTTATTATGAGGGGCTCCCACCATCCCTGTGCTATGCTGACTTCCTCCTGGGGCTGTACCTCTGCTGTGCTCATTATGAGGGGTTTCCACCATTCCTGTGCTGTACTGACATACTGAGCACAGCAGGGGTACAGCCCCAGGAGGAAGTCAGCACAGCACAGGGATGGTGGGAGCCCCTCATAATGAGCACATGGCAGCCATGCACAGCTGCTCCAGTTTTGATCCCCCACACTGTACGGGGTCACTGGAAATTGTTTGGTGTTACCAAGCATGTGCTCTCCGCACATCCCCGGTGACCCCAAACAGTGTGGGGTGATCTATCGAAACTGGAGCAGGCAAAAACTGGACCAGTGGTGCATGGCAGACAATCTGCTTCTCTCTTTCATTTTCAAATCTCAACGGAACGAAATTAAGAGAAGCTGATTGGTTGCCATGGGCAACTGCTCCAGATTCTGTTCGCTCCAATTTTGATCAATTTCCCTAAATGTCTTTTTATCTGTTCTAGCAGTCATATGTGTAAATGAGAAGAATGGTGGGGGCAAATCAGGGCACATCAGGATACATTGGGGCACTTCAGGGCATATTGGAGCACATTGGGGAACAGAAGGGCACATTGCGGCACATCAGGGCATATTGGAGCACATTGGGACACATTGGGGAACATCAGGGCACATTGGGGCACATCAGGGCATATTGGAGCACATTGGAGCACATTGGGACACATTGGGGAACATCAGGGCACATTGGGGCACATCAGGGCATATTGGAGCACATTGGGACACATTGGGGAACATCAGGGCATGTTGGGCCACATTGATTGGGGCACATCAGGGCATATTGGAGCACATTGGGGAACATCAGGGCACATTGGGGCACATCGGGCATATTGGAGCACATTGGGACACATTGGGGAACATCAGGGCATATTGGAGCACATCGGGGCATATCAGGGCATATTGGAGCACATTGGGGCACATTGGGGAACATCAGGGAACATTGGTGAACATCAGGGCACAGCGTTTACCAGCCAGCATGCAGAGTAGTGCAGGAAGCGTGTGTAATAAGTTCTCTCTCCGCTCCTTCCTGGTGGCACCTCCTCTCTTCTCGTCCATCCCAGATGATGTCACAAGCAAATAGGGGTAGCTGAAAAGCGAGGGGAGGGATTGTGCGGAGGGACATGGACCAACTACTAAGACCAAATGGCCATCTCTGCTGCAGACAGTCAGTTCAAGGAATGTTCAGAGTGAGGGAGGGGTACCCCAGCTTTGGCAAATTAATTTTCAAAAATGCTAACTGCTCCATTAGCTGGGGGGACAGCTGGGATCTTTGGGGTGACAGGATGTTTCCCGTCACAGAAAACACCCGCTCACTCTGGACACTTGTCGGAGGGCAGGGCAGTAGCTCCTTGGCAATATCTGCGAGGACAGGCCACTCCTCGCTCTTTTCCTGCCAAAAAAGCATTGGATCTGCGGTGGGGTGCACTGGTGGGGCTGACAAATAGGACATGACAACCTCCTTTGCTGATATGGGTTTCTTGGGGTGCACTATGCTGGAGGTTCCCTTTAGGGTGTCAAGTGCCTCAGCTAAGACAGAAGATGCTCCGCTGGCAGGAGCTCTGCTCACTTCACTAGATGATACATGGGAGAGGGGGTCTTCAATATCTTCTTCCTCCTCTTCCTCTTGTCCCAGCCTTACCATCTGCCTTTCCCTCTGACGCACCCTGTCGATTAGTCTGTCCCGCCATGTTGTCAGAGCACTACACTGCACAGCCATTTTGCCCTTGATGTGAGGGTCACACATGGCAGCCAGCATCAGTTCTGGGCAAGAGGCGGTCAACTCCTGCGTGCGCCTGCCCAACTCCATCAGAAATGTGTTTAGCAGAGCCAACACATCAGGTTGAGGGCCACCACCAGGCAAAGGTTCCTCAGCCGACTTGAACCACTCCAATTTGCTCTGAAGGTGGTTGAAGAGTGAAAGCACATGACCAATGCTGGCATCCTCGCGGCTTAGGTGTTCTGTGACAGAGAGGAAAGGTTTGAGGACTGCCACAATCTGCCCAATTATGGCCCAGTCCTCCCTGCCTAAAGGTCTCTCTATGCCAATGTTATGATCACAGGCCATGGCATGGAGAGCCTTCTGCTGCTCAAGGATGCGTTCCAGCATTGCTAGGGTTGAATTCCACCTAGTCCCCACATCCTGTTTTAGGCAGTGTTCTGGAAGCTCTGCCTTCCTCTGTTCCACCCTGAGGAGATGGCTGTCCCTCACACTCCGATGGAAGTGGCCAGCCATCTTCCGACAAGAGTCCACCACTTTGGATAGCCTTCCATTGCCGCCAGAAATGGTCTCCAGCAACCGAAAACTGTAATTTACCACCTGGTGGAGAAGGTGGGCTGAGCAGCGCACACCCACAAAGCTGCCATCCCTTACAGCCTTGATCATGTTGCTGCCTCCATCAGTGACAACATAGCCAATCTGGTAGTAGTTGCTGTCTGCCTGTCCAAACCACTGCAACAACATTTTCTGCAGGGCTTGCAGGATGTTTCGCACTGTATGCTTTTCATCAAGCACCTCAGCGTGCAGGAGGAAGGAATGGTGCCCATGTTTGTAAACTGCTGACGAGGATCCAGATGTTTGAACTACATCATGGGACACCTTGGCCTGCCACCAATGTGCTGTCAGGGACAGGAAGGCATGCTGGGCACTACACGCACTCCACAGGTCAGTGGTCAGGTGCACTGCCTGTCCACCTGCCCTTCCAATCTCCTCCTTGAGCACCCCAACACAAGACCTGTATAAGGCTGGCACCACAGTTTGGCTGAAGGTCTTACGTGATGGCACATGGTACTGTGGTGCAACAGCCTGCATCAATTGCTTGAAGGGCTCACCTTCCACCATGTTGAAAGGTGCTCCTCCAACTGCAATGAGCTGGCCAATCAGGCGTTTTATTTTATGCACCTGCGCCCGAGACATACCCTTACTCTGAAAGCCACCAAAATCTTCCAGGGTGGCCTGGCTGGTATGGATTGGATGCGGGATGGTAACAGCATTCTTTTCTGCCTTATACTGGCTGGGGGTTGCTGGCACTAAGAGTGGCTGTAGCGGTGCCACTATTGGTTCCCCTTTTGGTGTTTGGAGGAGTGGCTATAATATTTTTCTCCCCTAACAGCACTGCATGGTGGTGCACACGCATGTGCTGGTTCATGCCACTATTACTGAGATGCCCTCTGTCTCTGACCTGGCTGACCTCCCTGCCACAGTGATTGCATTTGGCCTTCTGACCGACACCATTTCTTTAAAATGCTGCCAAATGCTAGAACGGCAGCCACCACCTCGGACACTGCCTGATGGAATCCCTTCCCCTGCAGTGGTCACACTCTCTTTCTGAGGTTCGGCAGGAGCAGGAGGAAGAGACCTGAACATCCCAGGTATTTTGGGTTCTGTGATGGATTGAGGTCTAATGGTTGCATTGGCCCATTCTGATGCTGGAGGCTTACAAAACACTTGGGCATGGGTCTTTTCAGGAGAAAAAAGTAGTGGGGACTGAGGGGAGATACTTTCTGGGCTGTCGGTTTTGCCAACATGGGTAGAGGGCTGGAAATTAAATTTGTCTACAACAATGTCAGGAAAGCCTGCTTCCACCTCTTTCATGTTGCCAAGGGAACAGTGATCATTAGAAGCAGTAAACTCTGTCTCCTTGCTGACCACTGCCAAGCTCCCTGTAGTGCTGATGGTGATGGCACTGGCAGCAATGGTGGTGGTGACATCATCATGAGCCACAGCCTCCTGACATGTTTCCTGCTGCATGGCCAGGATCTCCAGCTTTGGCTGCACAAATGTATGTGCACTGGAACACCTTTGGCCTGTCCTCTTCCATAAAAGGTACCAATGGGCAGCATGCTACCAGCAGCAGTGGCAGAGGTGGTAGCGCCACTTTTGCTATGAATTGTGCTGCTGATTCTAGGAGGTAAATCCTGGAACAGCTGGCGACGTGCAAATGTCTGCTGTTTGCCAGGCTCTTTACCACCAGCAGTCTTCACTCCCATTCGCCTCAGCTTTATGGGAGGTGAGCTGAGCTCAGAGGGCGCAGAGACAGAACGTCCCACCTGCTGCTCATGTACACAGCTCATAGCTCTCCCTCTCCCAGCAGCACTCTTACTGCTTTTTTGGCCTTGTTTTCTGCTCATTTTTCCTTTAAAATTTAGAAAAATGTAGACAAAAAAAAAAATATGATTTTGATTGCAGCAAACTAACACCAAAATCACCAAATGTACAAAAAAATAATTATACCAATAGAAAATAACAAAGTATTAACTAAATGAAACAAGAAATGAAAAAAAAAAAAAAATCTATCAAAACCAACCAAAAAAAACGAATAAAACCAGAAACTAAACACTAAACAGATGATACACTCGCAAACTACACCAGATATAAACTAAACGAACAATGAAAAACGAAGGATTGCAAAGATACTCAGATGCACAGACAAATAATCGTGTGATCTGCTCCACTACACTAACTAACCCACAAAGGGAAGTCACATGATCGGGCCTGCCCTGTAGGCCTCAGCAGCAGAAGAAAACCACTGATTGGTCAACCAAGTCACATGTTGTTTCCGTAGTAACGAAATTTGGACATATTGTCATATTGAGGTATATATTTTTTCCTTAAAACTCATCGTAAAAAACATTCGTACAAGTTAACGAACCTAATGACAATTCATATTTCGTACGAATTGAAATTGAATTTCGGACACGAAATACGAACTACGAATTAATTCTAATACGAACCGGAACGGAACAGAACAAAACTAATTTATTGACGGTGCCCAGGTCTAGTCCTTTGCACAGTGTCCACCTAAAGCTTTACCTGAATACAATTGCCAGTGTTCTCATACCAATACAGGCAGGGAGCTGCAGCATTTTGTTTTAGTGTCCTTTGCACAATGTGCATCTAAAGCTTTACCTGAATACAATTGCCGGTGTTCTCATACAAATGCAGGCAGGAAGCTGCAGTATTTTGTTTTAGTGTCCTTTGTACAGTGTGCACCTAAAGCTTACCTAAATACAATTGCCAGTGTTCTCATACTAAGAATACTACAGGCAGGCAGTTGATTCTGCTAGCTGCTGTATAATCAGTATATATAAGTCCCAGCTTTGTGCAGCTACATCTCCCTGCAGGCCATTAATATGTCTGGAAGGCCAATAAGGAGAGTCAGACAGTCACGAGCCAATAAAAGAGGACAAGCAGACTCTGTGTCTAGAGGCAACAGTGCTGGTTGTGGGCACGGTGCATCCTCATCAGCACGTGGCCGTGGGACATGCTTGTCCTTTTTTTTGGCAGCTGGCTGTGTTGAGCAGCAACATGCCGAAGATTTGGTAGAGTGGATGACCAAGCCGTCCTCATCCTCCTCATCCTCTCTCACCCTCTCTCACCCAGGCTCAGAGTACTTTGTCTGGCAAACCAGCTGCCAATGCGGCGTCTTCCCTTGGCTCAATGGCATCAGTTACTCCTTCCCTAGCCCCACCATATCCTCCTGAGGAGTCCCCCGAACTATTTGACCACAGTGTTGGGTACATGCTCCAGGAGGATGCCCAGCATTTTGAAAGCTCTGATGATGGTACCCAGCTAGAGGAAGGAAGTAACGTGAGCCCAGAGAGAGGGGGTGCCCAAGAAGGACAGCAATCTGGCAGTCATGTTCCCCCAGCTGTAGCATACTTCCAGGTTTGCTCCAGTGATGAGGAGGGAGGGGATGATGAGGTCACTGACTCCATGTGAGTGCCTGATAGAAGAGAGGAGGAGGAGGAGGCACATCTCCAATGAGGCAGGATGCTCTCCAGGGGTCAGCTTAAGGGCAGCACACCGACTGCATCACACAGCAGAGCTCCGCATGTGCGGGGCACTGCTGTCTCTGTGCATTATTCCAAAAGTTATTTGGTGTGGGCCTTTTTTGAGACAAGTGCATTCGATCGCACCGCTGCTATTTGCAACATATGTCTCAAGCGTATCTCGCATGGCCATAACATTAGCTGCTTGAGCACCACATGCTTGACCAGACATATGTCGACCGGCCATGCAGTTCGTCGGCAAGCACACCTAAAAGACCCACACCTAAGAATAAAGAGGACCTCTCCTTGCTCCTCATCAGCTGGGATCTTCAAACCCACTATACATTCAGTCCTCTCTGAAACCTGCACTGCAAGGAATAAAGGTGTAGAATTAGGTGTGTCACAGCCAAGTATTTGCGGCCAGTCTGCTATTGGTACACTGACATCAGATTGTACCAGGCAAATTTCCCTGCCCCAGCTGCTGCACCGCCAAAAGAAGTTTACTCCCAGCCATCCACATGCCCAGCGGTTGAATGCTAGCTTGGCTAAATTGCTAGCACTTCAACTGCTGCCTTTTCAGTTGGTGGACTCTGCCCTCTTCCGTGAGCTTGTGGAATGTGTGGCTCCTCAGTGGCAGGTTCCCAAACGCCACTTTTTCTCACAGAAGGTGATTCCAGCTCTCTACCGGCATGTGGAAGGCAATGTCTTGGCCTCGCTGGACAGGGCGGTCAGTGGTAAGGTGCATATTACCACTGACTCATGTTCCAGCAGGCATGGACAGGGACGTACCCATCTTTCATGGATAATTGGGTGACTGCTGGCAGCTGGGAAGGATGCAGAACAAGGTGCAGTAGTGTTGGAGATTGTTCCGCCACCGAGCCTCCGAAATGCTACTAATGGTGATTCTGACAAACCTCTCTCCTCCACCCCCTTCTCCTCTTCTTCCTCCATGGCCTCTTTCTGTGCTTTGTCCTCAGAACCAGCAGTGCTCCGTAGACGCTCAAGGGGCTATGCAAGTACGCAGACAAAAATATGCCATGTGGTGCTTGCGCTGGTGTGCTTGGGGGACAGTAGCCACACTGGGGCAGAGATTCTGTATGCTCTGCAGGGGAAGGCTGAGAAGTGGTTGATGCCACGCCAGCTTAAGCCAGGAATGGTGGTTTGTGACAATGGCACCAACCTCCTCTCCACTAGGGATGAGCTTCATGTTCGAGTCGAACATACGTTCGACTCGAACATCGGCTGTTCACCCGTTCGGTGAATTCCGAACGTTATGGGCCGTTCGTGCCAAATTCGTGTGGCGCTCATGGCGCACAATGCACTGCGTCATCGCAGTGCATTGCTGGCTCATGATTGGCCAAGCATGCACTGTGACCCCACATGCTTGGCCAATCACAGCGCCAGCAGCGAGGAGAGCCATGATTGGCCACAGGCAGGATGCCTGTGGCCAATCATAGCTCAGGCTGTGTAGTACACGCCCCACACTATATAAGGCTGCCAGCGCTGCGGCCTTGTGTAGTGTGTTGGTGTCTGAAGCAGTTAGTGGGTGTTCTGTGTACCTTCAACACAGTATACACTGATCGTTATCGGCCGATTTTGCTCTTCTGTAGTGGTTGTTGTCTGCGTGCCCTGACCGCAGTATACACCGCTATATTCACCTCACCTATATAGCTAGTGATCTATCTTTTATGATAGTGTTTGCAGTCAGTAGTGTTAGGAGCTTGTGCGTGCTGTCTGCGTGGTCTGTACCCAGTACACACCGCTATATCCACCTACATAGCTGTTCTCTATTTGAGCCCACTTGCCATCTGCAGGAGTTATTGGAAGTTGTGTGTGCCTCCAGCACAGCACAGTATACATCTGTATATACCCCTTTATCTCTGGTGTTCTATAATAAAGGCATCTGCAGGAGTTAGTGGGTGTTTTGTGCCTCCAGCACAATATACACCTGTATCTACCCTTTATTGCTGTTCTCTAATAGAGCCATCTGCAGGGCTTAGTGGGTGTTGTGTGACTCCATTACAGTATACCCCTTTATCTCTGGTGTTCTATAATAAAGGCATCTGCAGGAGTTAGTGGGTGTTGTGTGCCTCCAGCACAATATACACTACCCAACTGCTGTTTTACCCAACTCCCTTCAGGCCATTACCATGTCTGGAAGGAAAGCAAGGAGAGGCAGACAGGCGCGAGCTGATAAAAGAGGGCAAGCAGGCTCTGTGTCTAGAGACAACAGTGCTGGTCGTGGACGCGGTGCATTGTTATCAGCACGTGGCCATGGGACACGCTTGTCACTTTTCGGCAGCTGGACATGTTGAACCGCAACATGCCAATGACTTGGTAGAGTGGATGACCAAGCCCTCTTCATCCTCCTCATCCTCTCTCACCCAGTCTCAGGGTACTAGCAAAGCAGCTGCCAACGCATCGTCTTCCCTCGTCTCAATGTCATCATCAGTGACTCCTTCCCTAGACCCACCACATCCTCCTGAGGAGTCTCCTGAACTCTTTGAGCACAGTGTTGGGTACATGCTCCAGGAGGATGCCCAGTGTTTTGTAGGCTCTGATGATGACACTCAGCTAGAGGAAGGCAGTAGCGGGAATGCAGAGAGAGGGGATGCTCAAGAAGGACAGCAATCTGGCAGTCATGTTCCACAAGCTGCAGCATATTGCCAGGTTTGCTACAGCGATGAAGAGGGAGGGGATGATGAGGGCACTGACTCCACGTGGGTGCCTGGTAGGAGAGAGGAGGAGGAGGAGGAGGAGGAGGCACATGTCCAACGAGGCAGGATGCCCTCCGGGGGCCAGCTTAGGGGCAGCACACCGACTGAATCACACCGCAGAGCTCCGCCTTTGCAGGGCGCTGCCTCTGCGCGTTATTCTAAAAGTTCTTTGGTGTGGGCCTTTTTTGAGACGAGTGCATCAGATCGCACCGCTGCTATTTGCAACATATGTCTCAAGCGTATTTTGCGTGGCCAAAACATCAGCCGCTTGGGCACCACATGCTTGACCAGACATATGTTGACCTGCCATGTACCTCGTTGGCAAGCGTACCTCAAAGACCCACACCAAAGAACAAAGCGGACCTCTCCTTGCTCCTCATCAGCTGGCATCTCCAACCCCACTAGACCTTCAGTCCTCTATGAAACCTGCTCTGAGAGGAATGAAGGTGTAGAATTAGGTGTGTCACAGCCAAGTGCTTCCGGGCACTCTGCTAGCAGTACACCCACGTCCGATTATAGCAGGCAAATGTCCCTGCCCCAGCTGCTGGACCGGCGATAGAAGTTCACTCCCAGCCATCCACATGCCCAGCGGTTGAATGCTAGCTTGGCTAAATTGCTAGCACTTCAACTGCTGCCTTTTCAGTTGGTAGACTCGGCCCCCTTCCGTGAGTTTGTACAATGTGCGGTTCCTCAGTGGCAGGTCCCCAAACGCCACTTTCTCACGGAAGGCGATTCCGGCTCTCTACCGGCATGTGGAAGGCAATGTCCTTGCCTCGCTGGACAGGGCGGTCAGCGGTAAGGTGCATATTACTGCTGACTCATGGTCCAGCAGGCATGGACAGGGACGTTACCCAGTCTTTCACGGCCCATTGGGTCACTCTTCTGGCAGCTGGGAAGGATGCAGGACAAGGTGCAGTATTGTTGGAGGTTGTTCCGCCACCATGCCTCCAAAATGCTACTATTGGTTGTGACTAGGGATGAGCCGAACACCCCCCTGTTCGGTTCGCACCAGAACCTGCGAACAGACCTAAACTTCGTGTGAACTTTATAACCCTATTAAAGTCTATGGGACTCGAACGTTCACAATCTAAAGTGCTCATTTTAAAGGGTAATATGCAGGTTACTGTCCTAAAAAGTGTTTGGGGACCCGGGTCCTGCCCCAGGGGACATGGATCAATGCAAAAAAAAGTTTTAAAAACGGCCGTTTTTTCAGGAGCAGTGATTTTAATAATGATTAAAGTGAAACAATAAAAGTGTAATATTCCTTTAAATTTCGTAGCTGGGGGTATCTATAGTATGCCTGTGAAGGGGCGCAGGTTTCTAGTGCTTAGAACTGTCCCTGCACAAAGTGTCATTTGTGCAGGAAAAAAAGTCTTTTAAAATCACTTGCGGCTATTGTCGGGTCCCGTAATACAGAGAACACTCAATGAGTGTTCTCTGCATTAGCCGACAATTCATTCATTCATTGATAAAAAAAAAAAAAAAAAAAAAGCGTGGGGGTTCCCCTAAATTCAATTACCAGGCCCTTCAGGTCTGACATGGATATTAAGGGGAACCCCGTGTCAAATTAAAAAAAAAATTGACGTGGGGGTCCCCCTAAATATCCATAACCAGACCCTTCAGGTCTGATATGGATATTAAGGGGAACCCCGCATCAAATTTAAAAATTTTTTTACGTGGGGGTCCCCCTAAAAATCCATATCAGACCCTTTATCCAAGCACGCAACCTGGCAGGCCGCAGGAAAAGAAGGGGGGACGAGAGAGCGCCCCCCCCTCCCTCCTGAACCGTACCAGGCCACATACCCTCAACATTGGGAGGATGCTTTGGTGGTCTGTGACCCCTCAAAGCACCTTGTCCCCATGTTGATGAGGACAAGGGCCTCATCCTCACAACCCTGGCCGTTGGTTGTGAGGGTCTGCGGGTGGGGGGCTTATCAGAATCTGGAAGCCCCCTTTAACAAGGGGACCCCCAGATCCCGCCCCCCCCCCTGTTTGAAATGGTAAGGGGGTACAAAAGTACCCCTACCATTTCACAAAGAAAGTGTCAAAATGGTTAAATAAGACAAACACACTTTTGAAAAATTCCTTTATTAAAAATAAAAAAAATTAAAAAAAGATTCCAGCGGTGCTAATCCACTCTTGTTATCCAGCGACGGGTCTCCGGGGTCCAGCGATGGATGATCATATCCAGCGACGGGGGATCTCTCAGTCCAGCGCTGTCCATACATCCTTCTTCTGTCTCCACTCCGGAGACACTGCAGAGATCCCAGCGCTGACGTTTCTTATATTAGGAGGGCGGGGCCACCCGTCACCTGACCCCGCCCCTCTGACACTGGAGAGGGAAGCCAGGGGTTCCCCAGTGACGTGTGGGTGACCCCGCCCCCTCTGATGTAACACAGGTTTCCGTTACATCAGAGGGGGCGGGGTCACCCATACGTCACTGGGGAACCCCTGGCTGCCTTCACTAGCGTCAGAGGGGGCGGGGTCAGGTGACGAGTGGCCCCGCCCTCCTAATATAAGAAACGTCAGCGCTGGGCTCTCTGCAGTGTCTCCGGAGTGGAGACAGAAGAAGGATGATCATCCATCGCTGGACCCCGGAGACCCGTCGCTGGATAGCAAGAGTGGATTAGCACCGCTGGAATCTTTTTTTTATTTTTTTTATTTTTAATAAAGGAATTTTTCAAAAGTGTGTTTGTCTTATTTAACCATTTTGACACTTTCTTTGTGAAATGATAAGGGTACTTTTGTACCCCCTTACCATTTTAAACAGGGGGGGCGAGATCTGGGGGTCCCCTTGTTAAAGGGGGCTTCCAGATTCTGATAAGCCCCCCGCCTGCAGACCCTCACAACCAACGGCCAGGGTTGTGAGGATGAGGCCCTTGTCCTCATCAACATGGGGACAAGGTGCTTTGAGGGGTCACAGACCCCCAAAGCATCCTCCCAATGTTGAGGGTATGTGGCCTGGTACGGTTCAGGAGGGAGGGGGGGCCGCTCTCTCGTCCCCCCCTCTTTTCCTGCGGCCTGCCAGGTTGCGTGCTCGGATAAAGGGTCTGATATGGATTTTTAGGGGAACCCCCACGTCAATTTTTTTTTAAATTTGATGCGGGGTTCCCCTTAATATCCATATCAGACCTGAAGGGTCTGGTTATGGATATTTAGGGGGACCCCCACGTCAATTTTTTTTTTAAATTTGACACGGGGTTCCCCTTAATATCCATGTCAGACCTGAAGGGCCTGGTAATTGAATTTAGGGGAACCCCCACGCTTTTTTTTTTTTTTTTTTATCAATGAATGAATGAATTGTCGGCTAATGCAGAGAACACTCATTGAGTGTTCTCTGTATTACGGGACCCGACAATAGCCGCAAGTGATTTTAAAATACTTTTTTTCCTGCACAAATGACACTTTGTGCAGGGACAGTTCTAAGCACTAGAAACCTGCGCCCCTTCACAGGCATACTATAGATACCCCCAGCTACGAAATTTAAAGGAATATTACACTTTTATTGTTTCACTTTAATCATTATTAAAATCACTGCTCCTGAAAAAACGGCAGTTTTTAAAACTTTTTTTGCATTGATCCATGTCCCCTGGGGCAGGACCCGGGTCCCCAAACACTTTTTAGGACAGTAACCTGCATATTACCCTTTAAAATTAGCACTTTAGATTTCTCCCATAGACTTGTATAGGGTGTTCCGGCTTTTCGAATTTGCTGCGAACAGCCCAAATTGTTCACTGTTTGCTGAACAGGCGAACAGGCAATGTTCGAGTAGAACATGAGTTCAACTCGAACTCGAAGCTCATCCCTAGTTGTGACACACCTCTCTCCTCCACCCCCTCCTCCTCTTCTTCTTCCTCCATGGCCTCTTCCAGTGCTCTGTCCTCAGAACCAGCGGTGCTCCGTAGGCGTTCCAGGGGCAAAACGATGCCATGCCGTGCTTGCGCTGGTTTGTTTGGGGCACAGGAGCCACACTGGGGCGGATGTTTTGTCAGCTCTGCAGGGGCCGGCCGTGAGGTGGTTGATGCCACGCCAGCTTAAGCCAGCAATGGTGGTTTGCGACAATGGCACCAACATCCTCTCGGCCCTCCGACAGGGACAACTGACCCATGTGCCCTGTGTAGCTCACGTCCTTAACCTGGTGGTGCAGTGGTTCTTGGGCAGGTACCCCGGCTTACAGGATGTCCTGAAGCAGGCCAGGAAAGTCTGTGTGCATTTCCGCCAATCATTTAATGCCTGTGCTCGGCTGACTGAGCTCCAAAAGGAGTTGAACCTGCCCAAGAACCGCCTCATATGTGACATGCCCACCAGGTGGAACTCAACGTTGGCCATGCTGCAGTGGCTGCACACGCAGCAGAGGGCCATCAATGAGTACCTGTGCGACTACGGCACTAGGACAGGGTCAGGGGAGCTCGGTTTTTTCTCACCACGCCAGTGGGGCATGATCAGGGATGCATGCACTGTCCTGTCACCGTTTGAGGAGGCCACAAGGATGGTGAGCAGTGACAGTGCATGCATCAGTGACACTGTACCTCACTGTACCTCTTGTCCACCTCTTGGAGCATACGCTGCGTGGAATAATGGACAGGGCACTTGAGGCAGAACAGAGGCAGGAAGAGGAGGACTTTCTTGCCTCTCAAGGCCCCCTTTATCCAGACAGTGTTCCTGCTGTGCCACCCATCACACAGGAAGAGGATGAGGAGGAGGAAGAGGAGGAGGAGGATGATTGTGTCAGCATGGAGGTGGAGGCTGGCACTCAGCATCAGCAGCAGCAGTCTTGTAGGGATGATTTACAGTCCCAAGAAACACGTGGACTTGTACGTGGCTGGGAGGAGGTAGCTGCGGATCATGTTGTCCTTAGTGACCCAGAGGACTCCGGACCGAATGCCTCAGCTAACCTACGCTGCATGGCTTCCCTGATCCTGCAAAGCCTGCGGAAGGATCCTCATATTCTTCGGATCAAGGAGAGGGACCATTACTGGCTGGCCACTCTCCTTGATCCACAGTACAAGGGTAAGGTTGCCGACCTTATCTTACCTTCGCAGAGGGAGCAGAGGATGAGACATCTCCGGAAGGCCTTGTAGAAAGGTCTGTGCAACGCGTTCCCAGAGACTGGGAGGTTACAAACTCCTGGTCCTGGACAACATGTTGCTGAGGCATCGGTCAGAAGGAGCGGTGGAGAAGGTAGCCGTCTGACTAATGCTTTCAGACAATTTTTTAGTTCGCAGCCCCAAGGTATGATCGGTTCCAGCAACCATCGCCAGCGTCTGATTTACATGGTGCAGGAATACCTAGGGGCAAGGTCAGACTTGGACACCTTTCCCACCGAAAATCCTCTGGCTTACTGGGTCTTGAGGATGGATCACTGGCCAGAGCTTGCACAGTATGCAATTGAGCTACTGGCCTGTCCTGCATCCAGCGTTCTTTCGGAACGCACCTTCAGTGCTGCTGGTGGCTTTGTTACCGATCACAGGGTGCGCCTGTCCACCGAATCAGTTGATCGACTGACCTTCATCAAGATGAATCAGTCTTGGATCACCCACAGCTACCAAGCACCTGAAGCTGATGTAACCGAATAATTTTTTTTGAAATATCACATCCCTTCAAGACTGCCTATGCTGATGCTGAGTGACTGTCCTGTTATGTTGATTGTCTATCCTCTTCCTCCTCCGCTGATATGTTGGAAGAACATTTCTGGTTCTGGGTGATGCCATCAGCCCAATTTTTCTGCCCCTGTTTAACAGGGGCGTTTAATTAAAATTTTTGATGCAATGCTTTGCAGCAGGGCTAATTCCTGCAATAAAAACAGAGTATATGGGAGAGGTTGCAGTGTGGTGGCACCAGCACCAGTGCCTAAAGCCCAATTTTTCTGCCCCTGTTTAACAGGGGCGTTTAAGTACAATTTTTGATGCAATGTTTTGCAGCAGGGCTAATTCCGGCAATAAAACTAGAGTATATGGGAGAGGTTGCAGTGTCGTGGCACCAGCACCAGTGCCTAAGGCCCAATTTTTCTGCCCCTGTTTAACAGGGACATGTAATTACAATTCTTGATATAATATTTCACAGGAGGGCCCGTTCCTGTGCCCACCCAGAGTAACTGTGAGGACTTATAGTGTTGTGGCACCAGCACCACAACCACCAAAGGTCAATTTTTCTACCACTGGTCAACAATGGCATGTAATTACAATTCTTGATATAATCGTTCACAACAGGGCGCTCCAGCGCCCACCAAGAGTCACTTTGAGGGCTTACAATGTTGTGGCAAGACCAACACCTTGTTCCGCCATTTCTGCAGAGCATATAGGGCAGGCCCCTACTTTCAAACATCCAACTTACAAGCATCTCCTACTTGCAAATGGAAGGAGACAACAGCAAGTGAGATGAAAAAAGATGTACGACAAAACAAATTATACAGGGGTGATAACCCTTCCCTATGTTTTCCAAAAAGCTTAAAAATAGTTTTTTGACTGGAGCTACACTTTAAAAATGTACCAGTTGAAAATTGCAAACAGATTCAACTTAACACAACAAACCTACACACAGTCCCTGTCTTGTTTGCACCGCCTGTATACTGCTGTTCTGAGTATATAGGGCCTGGGGGCCACACGTATTTCCTTTTTTTAATATGGGTACTGGGTTCCCCTTAATATGCGTACAAGACCCAAAGGGGCTGGTAATGGGCAGGGAGGGCTACCCATGCCATTTTTCTCAATGATTTTCAACCATTTTGCAGGAACCAGATATAACATTAAAACTGCAAGCAGTTTTAAATGATGTTTTTTCCGTTTAATGTCATTTTGGGCAGGGACTGTTCTAAACACGGGAAACACGTGGCACTTCACAGGCATACTACAGACACCCCCCAGGCACCATATTTAAAGGAATGTTTCACTTTTTTTTTCACTTTAATCGTCATTAAAATCAGTGCTCCCGCCAAAACGGCCATTTTTAAAAACATTTTAGACATTGACCCATGTCCCCTGGGGCAGGAGCCAGGTCCCCAAACAATTTTTAGGACAGTATCTTGCATATTAGCCGTTAAAATGAGCACTTTTAATTTCGAACGTTCGAGTCCCATAGACTTCAATGGGGTTCTAAAGTTCGTACGAATTTGGGGTCCGTTTGAAAGTTCTGGTGCGAACCGAACCGGGGGGTTGTTCGGCTCATCCCTACTTTCCACCCTCTGACAGGGACAACTGACCCATGTGCCCTGTTTGGCTCATGTCCTTAACCTGGTGGTGCAGCGGTTCTTGGGCAGGTACCTCGGCTTACAGGATGTCCTGAGGCAGGCCAGGAAAGTCTGTGTGCATTTCCGCCAGTCATATAATGCCAGTGCTCGGCTGGCTGACTTCCAAAAGGAATTTAACCTGCCCAAGAACCGCCTAATCTGTGACATGCCCACCAGGTGGAACTCAACGTTGGCCATGCTGCAGTGGCTTCATATGCAGCACAGGGCCATCAATGAGTACCTGTGCGACTTTGGCACCAGGACAGGGTCAGGGGGGCTTGGTTTTTTTCCCCATGCCAGTGGGCCATGATCAGGGATGCATGCACTGTCCTGTCACCATTCGAGGAGGCCCACGGGGATGGTGAGCAGTGACAGTGCATGCATCAGTGACACTGTCCCTCTTGTTTACCTATTGGAGCACATGCTGCATGGAATAATGGACAGGGCACTTGAGGCAAAACAGAGGCAGGAAGAGGAGGACTTGCTTATCTCTCAAGGCTCCCCTTTATCCAGACAGTGTTCCTGCTGGCCTGTCGATCACACAAGAAGAGGAGGAGGAGGAGGATTGTTTCAACATGGAAGCGGAGCTTAGCACTCAGCATCAGCAGCAGTCTTTAAGGGATCATTTACAGTCCCAAGAAACCCATGGACTTGTACCTGTCTGGGAGGAGGTGGCTGCAGATCATGTCATCCTTAGTGACCCAGAGGACTCCGGACCAAATGCCTCAGCTAACCTACGCTGCATGGCCTCCCTGATCCTGCAAAGCCTGCGGAAGGATCCTCGTATTCGTCGGATCAAGGAGAGTAATCATTACTGGCTGGCAGCCCTCCTTGATCCATGTTACAAGGGTAAGGTTATGGACCTTATCTTGCCATCGCAGAGGGAGCAGATGATGAAACATCTTCAGGAGGCCTTACAGAAAGGTCTGTGCAATGCGTTCCCAGAGACTGGGAGGTTACAAATTCCTGGTCCTGGACAACATGTTGCTGAGGCTTCGGTCATTCCCGAAGGAGCGGTGGAGAAGGTGGCCATCTGAATGATGCATTCAGACAATTTTTTTAGTCTGCAGCCCCAAGCAAGGTATGATCGGTTCCAGCAACCATCGCCAGCGTCTGATTTACATGGTGCAGGAATAGCTAGGGGCAAGATCAGACCTGGACACCTTTCCCACTGAACATCCTCTGGGTTACTTGGTCTTGAGGATGGATCACTGGCCAGAGCTTGCACAGTATGCAGTTGAGCTACTGGCCTGTCCTGCATCCAGCGTTCTTTCGGAACGCACCTTCAATGCTGCTGGTGGCTTTGTTACCGATCACAGGGTGTGCCTGTCCACTAACTCAGTTGATTGACTGACCTTCATAAAAATGAATCAGTCTTGGATCACCACCAGCTACCAAGCACCTGATGCTGATGTAACCGAATATTTTTTTTTTGAAATGTCAGATCCCTTCAAGACTGCCTATGCTGATGCTGAGTGACTATCCTGTTATGCTGAGTGACTATCCTCTTCCTCCTCAATGATCATGCTGATAGCTTGTAAGAACATTTTTGGTTCTGGACGCCGCCACCAGTGGCTAAGGCCCAATTTTTCAGCCCCTGTTCAACAGGGACGTGTGATTACAATTCTTGATCTAATATTTCACAGCAGGGCCCATTGCTGCACCCACCAAGAGTAACTTTGAGGGTTTACAGTGTTGTGGCAACACTATCACCAGCAAAGGTCCAATTTTTCTGCCTCTATTCAACAGGTGCATGTAACTACAATTCTTGATATAATATTTCACAGCAGAGCCCGTTCCAGCGCCCACCAAGAGTAACTGTGAGGGCTTACAGTGTTGTGTCACCAGCACCACCAACACTAAAGGCCCAATTTTTCTACCACTGTTCAACAATGGCATGTAATTACAATTCTTGATATAATAGTTCACAGCAGGGTGTTCCAGCACCCACCAAGAGTAACTGAGGGCTTACAGTGTTGGGGCAACACCAACACCTTAATTTCTGCAGAGCATATAGGGCAGGCCCCTACTTTCAAACATCCAACTTACAAAGCACTCCTACTTGCAAATGGAAGGAGACAACAGGAAGTGAGATGAAATTTACCCCTAGGAAGGCAATTCTCTCCTGTAAGAGTTGATATGGGAAAAACATGTCTCCTCTCCACTGATGCTTTATCACCAATCCTTGTTTCACTATAAACCCTAAAATTTCAAAAAACATTTGTCACTGGGACAGAAAGTGAGGTGAAATCTTCTGAAGAGGTGCACAGACAGCAAAACAAATGTTACAGGGGTGATAACCCTTCCCTATGTTTTCCAAAAAGCTTAAAAATATTTTTTTTGGCTGGGGCTACACTTAAAAAATGTACCAGTTCAAAATTACAAATAGATTCTACTTAACACAACAAACCTACACAGTCCCTGTCTTGTTTGCACTGCCTTTATACTGCTGTTCTGAGTATATAGGGCCTGGGGGCCCCACGTCTTTCCTTTTTTTATTTGGGTGCGGGGTTCTCCTTAATATCCATACAAGACCCAAAGGGCCTGGTAATGGACTAGGAAGGGGGGGGGGGGGTACCCATGCCATTTGTCTCACTAATTACATTAAAGTCACAAGCAGATTTAAATGACTTATTCCTTTAAAAATTTCATTTTGTGCAGGGACTGTTCTAATCATGGCACACACGCGCTACTTTACAGGCATACTATAGACAGTGTTTGACACCCCCCAGTTATGATATTTAAAGGAATATTTCACTTTTTTTGTTCACTTTAAGCATCATTAAAATCACTGCTTCTGAAAAACGCCAGTTTTTAAAACTTTTTTTTGCATTGATACATGTCCTCTGGGGCAAGGACAATAACTTGCATATTAGCATTTAAAATTAGCACTTTTGATTTTGAATGTTCGAGTCCCATAGACTTTAACAAGGTTGTAAAGTTTGCGCAAACTTTCGGAGGTTCTGGTACGAATTGAACTAGGGGGTGTTCGGCTCATCCCTAGTCGTGACCACGGATGCAAGCCACAAGGGCTCAGAGAACACCTAGGACCCCTGTTGAGGCAAGGCACCTGGGAGGGCGAAGCGATCAAAAGATCATCTAACTGGAAAGAGCTAAATGGCTCTGTCCTTAGCACTTATTGCCTTCCAGAGGGAGCTTCAGGGCCAACACATACAGGCATGGGCGTCCGCAGTTAGGGGCGAGGGGAAGAATGCCCTCCCCTGGAATCAGCAAGGGTCCGCTGTGGCTCCGCAGACTGCTGGCTGCTGCTCTCTGATCATCTGTCCCACTTCTTCCCTCACCGACAATTATCTGATGCAATGGCTTGGCTGCTCGGCTCCAGCCTCCAGTCCCTGTGCAGAGTGCAGGCTGTCAGATATAGATCCGGCCAGCGCCGCCCACTCAAGTGGACTGGAGTGGTATAGAAATGCTTATGGAGAACTGGAGGAGGAGGAAGCAAGGAGGACTTGACGCTGCCTAGGCTTCATTACAGGAAATCCTGAAGTCATTCCTTTCAGCAGTGAAGAACCATAGGTAACAGCAGTTACATTAGGAGGAACATATTTATTGGAAAGTTTGAAGTGGAACAGCTATTGCTGAAAAGATCATGTCATCTATCCTGTCCTGCATACAGCTATGTACACCCACCTTCCTTCCTGTATTCCTCCATCATCACTGACTGCAGATATACCTGAATGATATCTGCCCTGTATATATAATTGTATACAGGACATATTATGTATATCTGCAGTCAGTGATGATGGAGGAATACAGGAAGGAAGGTGGGTGTATATAGCTTTATACAGGACAGATGTATATCTGCAGCCAGTAATGATGGAGAAGGTCTCTGTATACAGGTAGGAAGGTGGGTGCATATATATCTATATATACTCACCTTCCCTCCTGTATATAGAGACCTTCCTCCATCACCACTGACTGCAGATATATATCATCTGTTCTGTATACAGCTGTATACACCCGCCTTCCTTCCTGTACATATGAATACCATCCACCCCTTCTATATACACATACTGTACACCCTCCGTACTGTACAGGTAGCATTTGATGGGCATAGTGAGGCTGCATATGATGGGCACAGTGAGGCTGCATATGATAGGCACATGCCTGCACTTTATGTGATAATGTCTAAGCCCCCTGCCCTTCATGACATTGTCAAAAAGGGGCAGAGCATGGGTGACCTTAAACTGACCCCCCCCCCCCCCAAAAAAAAAAGTTCTGCAGACACCCATGCATACAGGTACGGTCTGATAGCTCCTCTGTGGTTGCATATATAAACAAGCAAGGCACTGGGGAGGCAGAGGCTGGTTAAGGGGCCAGTTTTCCTCAAGTGGGATGTAGCCCTAGTTTTGCAGGCCCTCATGGTAGGTCCCTTTCGAACCCCTAGAAGAGTGTTGGTTAAAACTACTGATGCTTAAAAAACGTTTTTTTGGTGACGATAACAACTGCCAGGAGGGTCAGTGAGCTAGAAGCTTCGTGAACACGAACCGCGAACGTGACCAAAAGTTTGCGAATCGCAAGGTTTACGGCAGACCCCATTGACTTTAATGGCAGGCAAACCTTAAAAACCTCCAGGTCATATTTTCAGCCACAAAATACTTACTAGTTGTGCACACATAGTCCTACAACATGGACACTGACATAACAAAAGTATTAATTGAATCTGGGATCGACAACGACAAGCATTCTTTTTTTTATCTGTGAAATTTTGACAATTCAGGAGCGCATGAAGGCCATGGAGGAGAGGCAAGGTCAGGGCAGGCTATGAAGGGGGTGCAGGAGATGATCAGTGCCACAGTCAGGGAAGCGAGTCCTGTGCCAGTGTCCCAGTGTGCCAACCTGTGCTTGAGCCCCTAACCCCTCCCTCTGCCCGTCCCTTACCTCCACCTATGCTGGGCTCCACTGCGGTGGTCCGGAGGTGCCAGTCCAGTGCTGATCCTCAGCCCTGGTGCTGGCACTGCCTGCTGATTGGCTTCTCCGCTGCTATCTCCCTCACTGTCTGAAACCAGCACCGAGATAGAGAGTACTGACACCAGCACCGAGATAGAGAGCACTGACACCAGCACCATGATAGAGAGCACTGACACCACACCAGCACTGAGATAGAGAGCACTGACACCAGAACTGATACCAGCAAAAATATAACACCACTCAACCTTTTCAAACAGGAGGGTATGAACATATGGTACGGTGTGCTTTTTTTTTTACAAGGAAGTGAGCCAAAGGTAAAAAAAAGGTCTGTGTGCTAGATTAAATAAATCGTTTAGAGTTATGCATATACATGGTCTACTGGTCACATGTGTTGAATTCCTTGGAGATCCATGCCTCATTCATTTTTATAAATGTGAGGTAGTCAACACTGTCGTGAGCTAGGTGAGTGCGCTTATCGGTCACAATCCCCCCTGCTGCGTTGAACGTCCTTTCGTATAGAACACTGGACGAGGGGCAAGCCAACAGTTCGATTGCAAATTAGGCAAGCTCTGGCCAGAGGTCAAGCCTGCCCACCCAGTAGTCCAAGGGTTCATCACTTCTCAGAGTGTCCACATCGGCCGTTAACCCGATGTAGTCGGACATCTGTCGGTCTAGGCGTTCCCTGATGCTGGATCTGGATGAGACCTGTCGATGGGTTGGCTGAAAGAATGACCTCATATCAGAAGTCACCAACATATCTTCAAACTGCCCTCTTCTTTCAGGCGCTGTTGGATTGGTACCCGCAACTCTTTCTCTGGGAGTGGGAATTCTTCCTCTGCCAGCGCACCCAAAAGCAGAATGCAGCATTTCTCGAAGGAAGGCCTGTAAGTGCTCCATTCTGACAGCCCTCTGTGATAGTGGTAACATTTCAGCCATTTTGTGTTTGTACCGGGGGTCTAAGTACGTTGCCACCCAGTACTGGTCCTTGACCTTTATACTTTTTATACGAGGGTCGCTGTTAAAACACTGGAGCATGAAGGCCCCCATTTGCACTAAACTGGATGCCGTATGGTGGCCTGACTCCTGCTCATCATCCAGGATAATGTCATCCTCCTTGTTCTCCTCTCCCCATCCACGGACAACAACAGGGATCTCAGAAAGGTTTAAAGCATGCTCTTCTTGCTCCTCCTCATCTGCCCCGGCACCACCCTCCTCTGACTCCTCTTCAGACTCCTGTTGTTGACTTGTCTCGGATAGAGTAGCCCTCCCTGGGAATTCATCCAGCATTGCGACTTCCTCATCTTCCTGCTCCTGCTCCTCCACGGCTTGATCAATGACACGACACAATGCACGCTCCATAAAGAAGGCATAAGGTACGATGTCACTGATGGAGCCATGACTGCGACTGACCAGTTTGGTGATTTCATCAAATGGCCGCAGAAGTCTGCATGCGTCATGCATGAGCAGCCACTGGCGCGGTGAAAAAAAACAAGCTCCCAGAACCTGGTCTGCCGCAGAGTTCATACAGGTAGTCGTTAACTGCACGTTTCTGCTGGAGCAGCCTATCAAGCATATAGAAGGTTGAGTTCCATCGCATTGGGCAATCGCAAATAAGACGTCTGACCGGCAGATTGTGTCGCCGCTGAATGTCAGCAAGGCGAGCCATGGCCGTGTAAGATCTTCTGAAATGGGCCCAGATTTTCCTTGCCTGCCACAAGATGTCCTGGACCCCAGGGTATTTGACAACGAATCACTGCACGACCAAGTTTAAGACTTGTGCCATGCATGGCACGTGTGTAATTTTGTCCTGTTTCAATGCGCTAAGCAGATTGGCACCCTTGTCACACACCACTTTACCAACTGTCAAATTGAGTGGTGTTAGCCACTGATCTGCCTGTGAACGCAAAGCTGAAAGGAGTGCAGGGCCAATGTGGCTCTTGGCTTCCAGGCACAACAGACGCAGCACAACATGGCAACGTCTCACCTGTCATGTCGAATAGGTTCTGGAGATCTTGGGCGGCGCATTGGAAGAGAGGCTAGCAGCGGAAAAGGAGGAGTCAGGTGAGGAGGACAGGGAAGGAGGATGGAGTAGGAGGAGGAGGAGAAGAGCCAGGCCTGCATGCAATCCGTGGCGGTAAAACCAAATCTACACGGGTGCCATGGGTTACATGCTTGGCGGCCATCAGAAGGTTCACCCAGTGGGCAGTAAAAGTTATATATCTTCCCTGCCCGTGTTTGCTAGACCACGTGTCTGATCAGATGTATCTTGGCACCGACACTGTGTGCTAGAGATACATTAACTTGCTGCTGAACATGGCCATATAGCTCTGGGATGCCCTTCTGTGAGAAATACTTCCTTCCTGGGACCTTCTATTGCGGTGTTCCAATGGCCACAAATTTTCCAAAGGCCTCCGAGTCCACCAGTTTATATGGCAGTAGTTGGCGGGTTATCAGTTCTGACAAGCCAGCCGTCAACCGTTGGGCAAGAGGGTTATCCGGCATCATCATTTTTTTACGCTCGAACATTTGGCCCACGGAAGCCTGCCTTTTTCCAGAAAAACATGAAGACGGCATGATGGAAGGTGGAGTGGAGGACAATTGTGAGGAGAGAGGAGAAGGAGAAGTAGAAGATGAGGCTGGACGGTGAGAGCCTGGAGTGTGGCATTGTGGGTTCCGTTGCTCCCACTGGGCTCAGTGATGGCAGCTCATGTGCCTTCTTAAGGCGGTCGTCCCTAGGTGAGTATTGGGCTTACCGCAACTTATGCGTTGACTGCAAAGGCTGCAGATGGCAACACTATTGTCAGCAGTGGACATGTTAAAAAAATCCCATACTGTGGAGCCATGTGCCGGCGTCCTGGGAGCGCCAGATGTGACTGTACGTGGTTGATGCCTCGCTCCTGATACATTAGCAGTCTGCTTTGTCCCTCCTGCGCAATCTAAGTTCTGCCTGCTTCTCCTCCCTATCTCCCACTGAACTCCCCTCCTCTTCCTCTCTTGAGGGCACCCATGTGACATCACTAGACACGTCATCATCGACATCACCTTCCCCACCGCTTTATAATTAGAGATCTCGGAGTAGGCAGCAACACCGGGGACCAACCTCCTCCTTGGGCTAATCTGGGTACTGTCGTCAGACTGCTGGGTGGCGGTTGTTGCTACCTCCTCTTCCTGATCCAATGCTAAGAGTGGCTGTGCATCGGCAATGTCTTGTGATGGATCGGAAAATAATTCCTGTGACTCAAGCGGAGGGTATATGGTGGTGGTGGTGTTGGTGGTACTGTCTTTGGGGGGGCAGAGAGTGAAGAAGAGGGTGCAGATCGAGAGGATGAGGAGGGTGCAGAAGAGTAAGGCTGAGTGAGCCACTCAACCAAGTCTGGTGCGTCCTTTGACGTAATCGAACGCATTTCTGCAATTTGCCACTTTGGCCCAAGCCTGTTGCTCCTGCCCTACCCCTACCACCCCTGCGGAAGGGCCTGCCTCTTCCTCTGCCTGTCATTTTTTAAATGACCCTGTGACAAAGGTCTCTAGAGAAGTGCAGTATGTATGTGGAAGAAGGTATATAACACCCCGTTTCAATCTGTCGTTTTGGGGGGCCACTGGTCTACCACACCAGTTATAATACTTTTTTCTAATTGTGTTTGTCACTCTTTGTAGTATCGCTGCAGAACCGCTCAGCAGTCAAAATGCTGCACAAGGGAAATGCACTATATTATGCTTTCTATATTTGCAAGTATTGTATACGTGTATTACACCCCTATATACTGCACACCAAATAGTACACCTATACCAGTCCTTAAAAGGACCTTTGTGGACCTAGTAGTAGCTAGCTAGTGAATTGCAGACTGTCCCTGCTCCAAAAACCAAACTGTCCCTCCCTACACTGAGAAACGACAGCTGCAGAATCGGTCAGCACTCAGCTCAGGAGCACAGCAGTGAAGTATAATATGCTTTCTATATTTGAAGGAAAGTATATTATACGTGTACAACCCTATATACTGTACACCTATACCAGTCCTTAAAAGGACCTGTGTGGACCTAGTAGCTAGTGATTTGCAGACTGTCCCTGCTCCAAACACCAAACTGTCCCTCAGTCCCTACACTGATAAAAGACAGCTGCAGTATCGGTCAGCACTCAGCAGCACAGCATTCAGCAGTGCACCATAATATACTTTCTATATTTGTAAGAAAGTATATTATACGTGTACAACCCTATATAATGTACACCTATACCAGTCCTTAAAAGAACCTTTGTGGACCTAAAAGTAATAGCTAATTAACTAGCTAGTGATTAGACTGCCTGTCCCTGCTCCACACAGCGTCCTTTCCCTACACTTACAAAAGACAGTATGTAAAATAGCCGCCAGATCGGGTCTATTTATAAGGTAGGGGTTATGTCCAATTGTCCATGTGCTGAAATGTCTTAGTTGGCTGTCCTGTACCCCATGATGGATGTGTCATGGGTCAAAGTTCTTCACAATGTAAACGCATATGTCCGCCTCGCGAACAGCGGCATAAGTCCACCAGTTTGGCAAATCGCGAATGAGCAAAGTTCACCTCGAACCGCAAGGCCATCTCTAGTGCTAACCCTTCAGGTGAAAGGGAATTTAAGTTTCATACATTGGATGTAAGGAGATGCATCCTTCAATACTTAAAATAAACAAGGAATCCGTCTTCCTAATAGATTTTGTTTGTTTGATTTTCCGGAGCAAGGGAGGGATATAGGACCTCTAGATGCACTATAGCGAGGTGGCTTAGGTTAGCCATTGGCCAGGCATACACCTTAGGGATGGAGGTTCCAGTGAGTATCAAGGCTATGTAGGTGGAGAGGGCTGGAGCGACGGCAGAGAGAATTTGTAGAACGGCATTGTGGTCCAGTTTCACCACCTTCGTAAAGCCTTACAGGGTGGGCCTGGTTGCAGCAAAAGAGCAGGCCTTTGGTCAAAAGTTCTTGCAAGCCGTAGCCCCACCCTAAATGGTAAGTGCTTGCTTATCCTCTCAAAGTGGCTTTCCTGAAAGACGCAGTTGGTAAACTAAAGTTGTTCTTACCAGTAACATCTTTTACAGGAGTTTTTAACCACCTTCAGACCGGACCATTTTGCTGGTAAATGACCAGAGGTCTTTTTACAATTTGGCACTGCGCTGCTTTAACTGGTAATTGCGCGGTCATGCAATGTTGTACCCAAACAAAATTTGCGTCCTTTTCTTCCCACAAATAGAGCTTTCTTTTGATGGTATTTGATTGCCTCTGCGATTTTTATTTTTTGCGATATAAACGTAAAAAGACCGCAAATTTTGAAAAAAAATGATATTTTCTACTTTTTGTTATTAGAAAAATCCAATAAACTCAATTTTAGTCATACATTTAGGCCAAAATGTATTCAGCCACATGTCTTTGGTAAAAAAAAAGTCAATAATTGTATATTTATTGGTTTGCGCAAAAGTTGTCACATCTACAAACTAAGGTACGTTTTCTGGAATTTACGCAGCTTTTAGTTTACGACTGCCTATCTCATTTCTTGAGGTGCTAAAATGGCAGGGCAGTACAAAACCCCCCCAAATGACCCCATTTTGGAAAGTAGACACCCTAAGGAAATTGATAAGTGGCATGTTGAGCCCATTGAATATTTTATTTTTTTGCCTCAAGCGATTGAATAATGACAAAAAAAAAATGTATTTATTTTTTTACACAAAGTTGTCACTAAATGATATATTGCTCACACATGCTATGGGCATATGTGAAATGACACCCCAAAATAAATTCTGCTGCTTCTCCTGAGTACGGGGATACCACATATGTGGGACTTTTTGGGAGCCTAGCCGCGTACGGGGCCCCGAAAACCAAGCACCGCCTTCAGGCTTTCTAAGGGCGTAAATTTTTGATTTCACTTCTCACTACCTATTACAGTTTTGAAGGCCATAAAATGCCAAGATGGCACAAAACCTCCACAAATGACCCCATTTTAGAAAGTAGACACCCCAAGCTATTTGCTGAGAGGCATTTTGAGTCCATGGAATATTTTATATTTTGCCACAAGTTGCGGGAAAATTACAAACTTTAATTTTTTTTTCACAAAGTTGTCACTAAATGATATATTGCTCACACATGCTATGGGCATATGTGAAATGACACCCCAAAATAAATTCTGCTGCTTCTCCTGAGTACGGGGATACCACATATGTGGGACTTTTTGGGAGCCTAGCCGCGTACGGGGCCCCGAAAGCCAAGAACCGCCTTCAGGTTTTCTAAGGGCGTAAATATTTGACTTCACTCCTCACTACCTATTACAGTTTTGAAGGCCATAAAATGCCAAGATGGCACAAAACCCCCACAAATGACCCCATTTTAGAAAGTAGACACCCCAAGCTATTTGCTGAGAGGCATGTTGAGTCCATGGAATATTTTATATTTTGCCACAAGTTGCGGGAAAATTACAAACTTTTTTTTTTTTTTTCACAAAGTTGTCACTAAATGATATATTGCTCACGCATGCCATGGGCATATGTGAAATGACACCCCAAAATAAATTCTGCTGCTTCTCCTGAGTACGGGGATACCACATATGTGGGACTTTTTGGGAGCCTAGCCGCGTACGGGGCCCCGAAAACCAAGCACCGCCTTCAGGCTTTCTAAGGGCGTTACAGTTTTGAAGGCCATAAAATGCCAAGATGGCACAAACCCCCCCCCAAATGACCCCATTTTGGAAAGTAGACACCCCTAAATTTAGGGGTACACTAGTGAGACTAGGTAATAAATGGCGGGTGCCCTGAAACTATAAAAAAAAAAACTAACCAACCAGCGTCACCTGTAACAGTTATATGGTGATCACTGGTGAAAGGGTTAACTAGGGGGCAATCAGGGGGCTTTATGCGGTAGTATATGGGGGTCCCTGGCGCTATAAAAAGCTGCGGCGAACCTAAATACCTACCTGCCTAACTAGCGTCACCTGTGACACTAATACAGTGATCAGAAAAACGATCGCTTATTAGGCTGGGTTCACACTGGAGCGATGCGGGAACGCCACGAATCCGCGGCGGGTTCCCGCATCACATGCCTCCCGGCGGCAGTTCACACTGCCCTATGCGAACTGCTGGGAGTGTCAGTGAAATGTTAATGACACCCCCAGATCAGTTCGCATATCGCAGTGTGATCTGCAAACTCGGATCGCATGGTGTGAACACCCATGCGATCCGATTCTGCTGCGGACCAAAAAAAGGGTCCCGTGCGAGTTTGCGGCGGGTGCGGCGGGTGCGACACGAATTCAGCCATACTATCTGTATGGCTGAACTCGAATCGCACAGAGATCGGATGTGATTTGCACTGCAGTGCGGTGCGAATCACATCCGTTCTCATAAACCGCTGCAATGTGAACCCAGCCTTAGTGACACTGGCGACGGGGGGTGATCACGGGGTTAAACCTTTATTGGGGGGGTTAGGGGGGTACCTTAGAACTAAAGGGGGCTAACCCTAACT
Source organism: Lithobates pipiens (assembly GCF_037356315.1). NCBI lineage: Eukaryota > Metazoa > Chordata > Amphibia > Anura > Ranidae > Lithobates > Lithobates pipiens. The sequence continues at coordinate 90,604,421 of NW_027507788.1, forward strand.
GCCCTAACAGTTATTACAGTCACAAATGACACCCGCCGGGTGATCAGGGGGTTAAACCTTTATTAGGTAATAAATGGCGGGTGCCCTGAAACTATAAAAAAATAACTAACCAACCAGCGTCACCTGTAACAGTTATATGGTGATCACTGGTGAAAGGGTTAACTAGGGGGCAATCAGGGGGCTTTATGCGGTAGTATATGGGGGTCCCTGGCGCTATAAAAAGCTGCGGCGAACCTAAATACCTACCTGCCTAACTAGCGTCACCTGTGACACTAATACAGCGATCAGAAAAACTATCGCTTATTAGGCTGGGTTCACACTGGAGCGATGCGGGAACGCCATGAATCCGCGGCGGGTTCCCGCATCGCATGCCTCCCGGCGGCAGTTCACACTGCCCTATGCGAACTGCTGGGAGTGTCAGTGAAATGTTAATGACACCCCCAGATCAGTTCGCATATCGCAGTGCGATCTGCAAACTCGGATCGCATGGTGTGAACACCCATGCGATCCGATTCTGCTGCGGGCCAAAAAAAGGGTCCCTTGCGAATTTGCGGCGGGTGCGGCGGGTGCGGCGGGTGCGACACGAATTCAGCCATACTATCTGTATGGCTGAACTCGAATCGCACAGAGATCGGATGTGATTTGCACTGCAGTGCAGTGCGAATCACATTCGTTCTCATAAACCGCTGCAATGTGAACCCAGCCTTAGTGACACTGGCGACGGGGGGTGATCACGGGGTTAAACCTTTATTGGGGGGGTTAGGGGGGCACATTAGAACTAAAGGGGGCTAACCCTAACTGCCCTAACAGTTACTACAGTCACAAATGACACCAATGCAAAAAAAAAAAAAAAAAGCAATTGGTGTCACTGTGACTGGGGGGGCAGGGGTAATTGGGGGGTGATCGGGGGGTAAAGGGGGGGTGTGAGTGTGCCTGGCATGTTCTATTGTATGTGGGGTGTGTTGGTGCAACTCACCGAACCTCTCTCCTCGGTGCCGGAACGAAAACTACCGACACGGAGGAGAGAATACATCACTTCCTCTCCTGTGTTTACATTACAGTGTCACCGGACATTTTCATTCGCCGGGAGCGATCGCGAGGGGGTGGCCATGAATGAATGGCCGTCCCCTCGTCCGGGATCGCTCCCGAACGAATACCGACCGCCGCAGGCACCGGGCGGGGGCCCGATCGGGCCCCCGACCGGCGGGCAGGCAAGGACGTACATGTAAGCCCTTATGCCTGCCCGTGCCATTCTGCCGACGTACATCGGTGTGCGGCGGTCGGCAAGTGGTTAAAGACAGCACCGGTTACACAACCAAATTCATAAGGTCCTGAAGGAGGCCTCAACCCAGGAATTGCAGACCTAGTTTATTGTGTGTTATTGATGTGTTCTTATGTCTCCCCAGCTGGCCAGAGGTCCTCTTAGAAAACTGAAGGACCGGCAGGGGAAGTCCCTTTTTAAAATTGTCTGATGCAGTGTTTCCTGTGGAAGGGATGAGCCAAGATCTCTCAAAGTAGCTGTCCCGAAAGACTCCTTGAAAAGACGTTACCGGTAAGCGTAACTTAGTTTTTTTTTAACCCACTCCCTAATTGAAGCTCATATCATTTCACATGATGTCTGACCAGATATTTGCATGGAAAGAACAGTACAGGTGTTCCTAATTGCTCTGTGTGTGTGTATACTGTATATACGTGTATATGTGTGTAAGATGTAAGGAGCGGCTCCGCTGCCAGGGACCCAGATCTGTAAGGAGGGCCTCTGCTTCTAGGGGCACCTGATGTAAGGACGGACTCTGTTGGGGGCACCTGATGTTAGGATGGACTCTGCTGGGGGCACCTGATGGCATCTGGTGGCAGGTGACACACTCAGGGGGTCCCACTTATTCTGGATTAGGGTGAGTTGAATAATTTTATTCTATATTACAATGTAATAATAGTAATAATGCGCTTCATTCATCCTGACACCACAACAACCATGGTGCGGGGATGATTGAAGCGCTAACACCAGGTGTTTGGAGTATCTTTATTTGCTGTTTTGTCAAACTCTGGAATACACATTTCTATTGTGGTTTAGGATCTGGGCCTGCTGTCCCTCCATTACTCTTTCCTTCCTTCCCTCCTCCTTTCCTCCTTTCTCTCTCCCTCCCTCACTCTTTTCTCCTTTCTTTCTCCATCTCTCATTTATCTCAGACTCTAACCACACCCCCATTTGAACCATGCCCATATAGGCTACGCCCCCTATTTCACGTGCACCACGTCCATTTTTCTGTGCATTCTCTTTTCTTTTTTGCTATGTCATGCCTACAAATGCATGCCCTGCTCCTAATTATAATAAGGCTCTGCCTACAGCCAAAAGAGTATCCTTATAATTTTTTTCACAATGTTGGCAACTATGCACATACTGAGCCGTGGACTACTTGTTCCCAGCTAGCCCTGCTTGCAAATCCTGTGCCCTCAGACAACATCGATTTGACACAACTCCCCACAGTCTCTCCTCTGATACAGGACTCCTCTTCATTGACTGTGTAATGACAAGGACTTCACTAATGACCGTATAGAAGTGAACTTCCCTCGCAGACTTCATGGCATATCCAGCCCTCTACTGTTGTACACTCACCGACCTTTCTCTGCCCTGAGCACTTGATGGAGAACCTAACCGGACCATACGTTCCGACAGCTTCACCTGCCCTTCTGCTCCAGGAATTCCTCATCAATGACTGTGTAATGATGAGGACATGTGACCGTGTGAGGCAAAGTTCCTTTACAGTTCTCCCCAGGCCTTCTCCTGTGATCGGCACACCCACTCACTCAGATGGGGGAGCCCTCCTGCTGCCATTCTCCACTTCACCCTGCCGACAACTCCCCCCCAGTGACATGTTGCTTCAGCTTACATAGGAGGCCCGCCCCCGGCCAATATCAGTTGGGGATTGGTCGTCATGAGCTGCCTGCCACTCCAGTTCCAGGCCCTGCCCCTCTTCCAGAACATTCTTCCTGGAAGTAGGGGAGGTGCCTCAGAATTAGAGCACAGATGGCCACACTCACTGCTACTGTAGATTCTCCCAGCCCCCAGATCTGTGCTAACAGTCTCCCTAGTGAAAAATCCCTTACTAGCACCTACCTATTGGTAGAGGGTAATATATATATATATATATGTATATATATATATATATATATATATATATATATATATAACGGACAGGAGCGGAGTTGCAACTGGATCCCCCGATGTTGTGACATATTTCACTTCATACAAAACAAATACTTTAGTGACTTTGTGAGTATGAACAATCTGTTATATAGCATGTAATGAGAGTTTTTTTTTTTTTTAGGACCGACGGTCAGCTCTATTGTTATAATAACTGGAGTGGCTAACCGAATAGCCCCTCGGTTGGTACTGCAAGAGGGGGCTTCTACTGTCACCTTCCAGAGCTTACTCAGGCTGTCCTGTATCACCGGGAGACCCGAGCTACTAGCCACCACATCCATTGGCTCTACAGAAACCCAAAAAAAGCCGGAATCAACTTTAACCACTTCAATACCGGGCACTTAAACACCTTCCTGCCCAGACCAATTTTGAGCTTTCAGCGCTGTCGCACTTTGAATGACAATTGCGCGGTCATGCTACACTGTACCCAAATGAAATTTGTATCATTTTTTCCCACAAATAGAGCTTTCTTTTGGTGGTATTTGATCACCTCTACGGTTTTTATTTTTTGCTAAACAAATAAAAAAATACCGAAAATTTTGAAAAAAACTTTGCAAATAAGTACGTTTTCTCCTTCACTGATGGGCACTGATGGGGCTACACTGATGGGCAATGATAAGGCGGCACTGATGGGCACCGATGAGGTGGCACCAATGAAGTGGCACTGATGAGGTGGCATTGATGGACACCGATATGTGGCACTGATAGGCGGCACTGATGGGTGGCACTGATGGGCGACATGGATGGGCACTGATAGGTGGCACAAATTGGCACGGATTGGCATGGATGGGCATGGATAAGTGGCAAAGGTGGGCATGGGTTAGGCGGCACAGGTGGGCATGGGTAGGCGGCACAGGTGGGCATGGGTAGGCGGCACAGGTGGGCATGGGTAGGCACTGATAGGCGGCACAGATGGGAACTTATAGGCGGCATTGTATTATAATATATTGCACTAATGGATGCCAATCAGTGCCAATCAATAATGCATGCCAATCAGTGATGCCCATTGTGGGCACTGATTGGCATCCATTATGGGCACTGATTGGCATCCATTGTGCCACTGACTAGAATCCCTGGTGGTCTAGGGTGGCATACCTTGTCCTTGGCATCCCTGGTGGTCTGGTGGCATCCCTGGTGGTCCAGTGTGGGCATCCTCGGGGGGCTGTGCTGATAATCGATCAGCACAGACCCCCCCTGTCAGAGGAGCAGCCGATCGGCTCTCCTCTACTCGCGTCTGACAGACGCGAGTGAGGAAAAGCCGATCACCGGCTTTTCCTATTTACACTGTGATCAGCCGTGATTGGACACGGCTGATCACGTGGTAAAGAGTCTCCGTCGGAGACTCTTTACCGAGATCGTAGTTGCCGGGTGTCAGACTGACACCCCGCAACAACGATCGCTGCGATGCGCGCCCCCGGGGGCGCGCAGCGGCTCATAATCCTGATCACGTCACATGACGTCCGGTCAGGATTATGAAACCACTTTGCCGCCGTCCATTTGCTATAGGGCGGGCGGCAAGTGGTTAACTTTAATCTACTTTAACCTGGCGGGAGTACATCTATTGATGCCCTCACATGCCCAAGCGGCCTGCACTCCTCCTGCAGGGTGCGCGTGGTGTGCTCTGTGATCAGCGAGTCTATGATACTCGCTTGATCACAGATCAGAGTAAGGGGTCGATCCTGACCCCTTACCGCGTGATCAGCTGTCAGCCAATGACAGCTAATCATGTGATGTAAAAATAGCCGGTAAAAAAAAAGCCGATCACTGGTGACTGTGAGAGGGACATTGGTCCCGATGAAGGAGAGCTGCCGCCAGCTCCTCAGTGCCCAACTGTGCCACCTGCCAGTGCCATTAACAGTACACAACAGTGCCGCCTAACAGTGCCCACCAGTGCCACCCATCAGTGCCCACAGTGCCACATATCAGCGCCCACAATCAGTGCCTCATCAACAGTGCTGCACATCAGTGCCACCTATCAGTGCCATCTATCAGTGGTACCTCCTATCAGTGCCCATCAGTGCCACCCATCAGTGCCACCCAGTAGAGCCCATCAGTGCTGCCTTATCTGTGCCTATCAGTGCTGCCTTAACTGTGCCTATCAGTGCCCACCAGTGCCACCTCATCAGCGCATATCAATGAAGGAGAAAAATTACCTGTTTGCAAAATTTTATAACAAACTATGAAACATGATTTTTTTTTTCAAAATTTTCCATCTTTTTTTGTTTAGCAAAAAATAAAAATCCCAGCTGTGATTAAATACCACCAAAAGAAAGAAAGAAAAAGCTTTATTTGTGTGAAAAAGAAAGATAAAAATTTATTTGGGTACAGTGTTGTATGAACGCGCAATTGTCATTCAAAGTGCGTCAGCGCTGAAAGTTGAAAATTGGTCTGGGCAGGAGGGGGTTTTAAGTGCCCAGTAAGCAAGTGGTTAATGGGGTCGACCACTATGGTAACCCAGAAGCAATGATATGACATCCCTTCCGGTTTCCGGCATCTTACGGCACCATTTTTTGAAGTATTCAAAAACGCCGACCTTGGTCTTATAGATCCAATATCCCTCCATAAAGACTACCTGTCACATGCTTATTGCTGTCACAAGGATGTTTACATTACTTGTGACAGAAATAAAAGCTATAGAAAAAAAAATAAAAGCAACAGTGTAAAAATCATTTTTTTAAAAATAATGAAAAAAACAGTGCCCCACCCCCGTGCTAGCGAGCAACGTCGATGCACACATATGCCAACCACGATCGTCCCACACATGTGAGTTATTGCCGTGAACATTGGATCATGGGAAGTAATTCTAGCATTAGAACTCCTCTGTACATCTAATGTGGTAACCAATAAAGGCTTTTAAAGTATCACCTATGGATAGTAAAATTTACATCATTTGTCACCGCTGTGCGGGCGTGTGCAATTTTAAAGCATGACATATTTGGCATCTATTTATTCAGCGTGACGTTATCTTTTACATTACAAAAAAGTTGGGTAAAGTATTGTGTTTTTACATTAAAATTTTAAAAAAATAAATTTTTTCTCCAAAAAACTGCATTTAACAAAATGCTGCAAAAATGCTGTGTCACGTAAAAAAAAATTGCAAAACCCACCAATTTATTCTCTAGGGCCCCTGCTTTAAAAAAAATATATAATGTTTGGGGAGTTCTAACAAATTTTCTAGCAAAAAAAAACCTGATTTTCACGTGGAAAAAAAAGTGCCAGAAGTCTTTAAGTGGTTAATAACACTTTAATAATTTATTAATATATAGATCGCTACATTAATTTTGTCTTCATAGCTCCCTGGAGTTCAGTTTTTAGAACTACATTGCTGGCAACAAGACTGCAGTCTGCAAGGACAAGTGCAATAATGAAAGGGCTGGTACAATTTGTCTACACTAAACATCTAAGCACGATGAACCAGAACTTGGAACAGGAAAACTGTTCCTTTTTAAAATGGTATAAATCAATCAGTTGGGTGCACACACTATACATTTTTGTGATTTACTGTTCCAAAAATGGCGTTTTTATATATTTCAAGCTTAACTAGACCTACAATGTCCTTTCTTTGGACTTTCTTTTTATAAAACCTTTATTCAGCACCAGTCTTCCTACTGCTCCCCTAATCCATCATAGAAAAGGCAACTCCAATACTAACAAATTGTAGGCTATTGGCAGCGCAATGGTTTAGTGGTTAGCACATCTACCTTGCAGAACTGGGATCCTTAGTTCAAATTCAAAATTCAAACCAGCACACTGTCTGCACGGAGTTTGCATGTTCTCCCTGTGCTTTAATGGGTTACTTCCCACACTCCAAAGAGATAACTTGGCTCCTGTCCAAATTGGCACCTGTATGTGTGAGATGGGGATTATAGATTGAAACCTCCTTGAGGGCAAGGACAGATCTGAATGTACAATTTGTAAAGTGCTGCGTACATTGTTGGCACAATATAAATACCCATAATAATACTAAAAAACATTATACTTTGCTTCTGTTAATATTCACAATATAAAATTGTTATGTATGGGGAAAGAGGTGGCTCTTTGTAATTGTGCCTAAGACAATTATAACAAAAAAAATAGTTTATTACTGATGAACAAGATATTTAAAAAAATGTCTTCTTCAAAAAGATAAAGATCTAAAGGAAGCCTTTATGTGTTTGCAGAAAAAAAAACTTACTACACATTTCATAGCTGAAACCAGGATAGGATAGACAATGATTATCTTCCAGCACGTCCTTCTTCTTGGTATTACATCTCTGAATGACAAGTGAACTTTAATTAAAGAGTAAATCCACTTTCATTTTGGAAAAAAAAACATTTCACATTATAGTCTTTAGTTCAATGTTTTTTAATCTGAATTATATGTGATGGATCAGAACACAATAGTCTAAGCCCTTGTACACACGGTCGGAGAATCCGTCGGAATGTGTCCTATCGGACCGTGTTGTCGGATAAACCGACTGTGTGTGGTATGCATCGGACTGATTCCGTCGGACCAAATTTTCAAACATGTTGGAAATATTTTCCGACCAACTGGTCCGATCGAACATACTCCGATCATGTGTAGCCTACTCCGACGGACAAGGTGCCACGCATGCTCACATTCAAATTCCGACACGGAATCGCTCGTTCAGGTAAAACTACTGCTCGTAAGCGATATAGCAATGTTAAAAATCCTTTCATCAAGCGCATTCTCTTGTTCTTTACAATGCTGCAAGAACTAACTTCTTTTGATGCTCATAGTCACACACACTTCTCCCGAAAGTATTTCATTACTCTTTTTTTAACCATTTCAGCAATACAATTTTAGTTTGCGTCACATCTACACAATTTTAGATTTGGTTTATTCTTTTCTGGATGTTTTTTTATTCCTAAAAATCTCCTTTAAAGACAGTTTGCTAATTTCTCCTTTTTTTGGGGTGTTTTTTGTGTGTAAACTTACCACAACAACATTATTTTATTTTTTATCTTTGGTTTTTCTTTTTTAATCTACAGGAGGTTGTTTAGTGTTGGTACCCCTTGTTATTCATTTCACTTTGTATTTTTTAAACGTACCTGCCTGCTCACAAATAAACTGGCCTTTTGGAAGGAAAACACATTACACAAGTATTTCATCAAACAAAAAAAACCTTTATTTTGGTTGCTATAAAATAAAAATAGGAACGCAACACTGGAGAAACTTCTTACTTTGGTGCAGCCTTTGGCCCCCCAGGGCAGACATGAACAAATTAGAATAGAAAAAATTGGTGGCCTGAGGAGTAGATATCTCAGGGAGAGAAGTCTGGTCCCGAAGTCCTAAAGAACAGGAAATTCAGATGCCATTTCTGTCCCCAGCATGTGGATCTTCAAGAGGCTGCATCTTCTGGCAGACCAGACTGAACCCAGGCCATCACTCGTCTTCCTTGGGCACTTCCCACCAGGCATCCTTCCAGGCTGTGGCTCGGCTCCTGTAGTTGGGACAGGAGGAGAAGTAGGGCATGGGTCGACCTCTTGGCTGCCACTTGCCACAGCCTCCCCCCGACTGAGGTCTTCCTGTGTATGAAAAGGGGACATAGTTTTAGTTTTTTGATCATCAATCACACCATTTTGTGCTCCTGGCTTTTGATAATTGAATGTTACCAAATAGAACAGACTATCATTCTGAGACCAGCATTTTTCTTTCCCGTCCCAATCATTTTTGGTCACTACTGTCTATTGAGATGTAAACCACTTTGAGAAATCACAACTTACTGATCAATAAGAACATCTAGTTAACATCATTAAATGTAACACAAGAAATATATTCAACAATGCAATACTTGTCTCAAGCTGGGCCCCACCACATGTTGCTGCCTGGAAGGCCCAGGTTGGACATCAGAAGCCTCAGCTGGGGGTGAAGGATGCCTTGAAGGAAGACTGGAGAGTGGTGGCCTGAGTGGTGGTCTGGGTACCCCTTGGTCTACCAGAAAATGCAGCCTGTCAAAGTGAACCATCCTGGGGTAATAAACGGCATCTGTATCTCCTGCTCTCAAGGACTAAAGGGTGCTTCTTTACCTTCCTGAAATATGTATTCCACATGGCCCCAATTTTCCTATTCAGATAGTCCATGTCTGTCGTGGGGACCATGATCCGCACCAAAGAAAGCCGTTTCTCCAGTGCTGCATTCCTCTTTGTTCTGTCGGCATAAAACTCATTGTGGAACTGCCACAGGCAGGGCATCTCCATGTAGAGTTCTAGGAATAGCCCGATAAAATTTTCATTTTGTAATGGATCCATATTGTCTGCAAGACACAACACAAGACAAACCCTCAAATACTAATAATGCCATTAAAAACCCTCCTAATCTTGTCCCAACATCTGCCTAGATAAAAGCAGTCTAGTCTAGTGAAGCACCAAGTTCAAAATTTTACCTTCGTTTCCACGTTCGTGATGTCCGTACCTCACTCTCTTCCCAGATCGTACGGACGATACACGCGTGTTGCGTTTTATATACAGTGCGCATGCGTGAAACTCCGCCCACCCCTGACGTTCTTTCCAGACTATTCCCCGCCCCTTCGCTTCTGGCGCAGTGGGGAGAGCACATGGCAGAGAGAACACAGGTGCGCACTAATAATAGTTCCACTAACGAGGAGGAGGGTGAGGAAAGCCCGGAGCCTGAAACGTCCCGATCCAAGAAGACAAGATTTAAGGCCTCAAATATGTCTTTTGGAGAGATGTTGGAGATGGTGGACATATTGAACAGGACCGACTATGATGGGAAGTATGGACCTTACCCAAACCCAAATATCAGAAAGGCCAAGATCATGAATAAAGTTGTGAAGAGTCTTCTAAAGAATTTTGGGGTACGCCGATCCAAGGATCAACTGAGAAAACGCTGGTCAGACCTAAAACTGAGGGAGCACAAGCAGTACATAAGGATCAAGCGTGTTCTTAAAAAAAGTAAGTAGTTGTCATGTGTTCATATGATTATTCTTGCTTGCATACTGCTCCATGTGCTTTGATTTCATGTTGTGCATTTTAAAATGGCCACTTTCAAGTTCATGGTTTCGTTCGTTTGTAAGAAACACCGTTCTGCAGGGAAGTATTCCAGCTTAACAAAGTGTACCCAATAGTGTTCTCACCTTGTAACTCGGCCCAAAAACACAATTGTACAACACTTCCAAGCAATGTTTCAGATTCCTATTTCTGCCCTCTGTGTGCTAATTATTCTTTGTTTACATTCTCATAGGGGAGAGAAGACTCAGCAAGTATGAGGACACCAGGGACCACACCCCTCCCAAAGAAGGGCAACTTCCAAAAGCAGAAACAGAGGAGCAGGAGGAGGAGGATGAAGGAGAGATCGTGGAGGTTGGACAAATTGTCACCACAACAGGTGAGTGTCGGAGAACACAGCTTCCGGTAAGCTCATCAGTGTATATCACCATATTTTTATTACATGGTGTGTTTTGCGGATCTCACAGAGCAAAGGCATGTGCGAGAACTGGTGATGCTGGCGCAACCAATTCTTGGTCCACAAACGCCTCCCCTCCCTGTTCATGGACCGGGCTTGTGTCAAAGTAAGAACCCCAACACGAAGCCCCTGCACAGCACAAACTGTACGACGAGTACATAGACGAAACATGGTTTGAAAACGGTCGGCTCGTCAGAACGGACACCAGAAAGCACCGATAAACAGCAAGGCCTGAAAGAACGACCTGAATAGCAGAAGCAAGCAGACAATAAAAAATGCCTTTCAAAGCGTACTATACCTAGATATAGTCCACAATGAGAAACAAATACTTAACGACTGCACGCACTGATTATCAGATACGCAAAGACAAGCAGAAACCGAAGAGCAGTAGCGATCTGAATCACTAATGTGAAAAGCGCGAATCGTCTCTCCCCAAACTTCTACTAACATGAGATCAGCAGAAGGAGCCCAAAGGGTGCCGGACGTGGTGCTGAACTTCCCTTTTCTAGTCCCGCCATACATGGCTTACGTCACCGCGTTCTTGGCAACCGCAAAATCCGACAACTGGGTCCGACCGTGTGTATGCAACAGTTTCGGACACAATCCGTCTGACAAAATCCGACGGATTTGGTTGGCAGAATGTCCGACCGTGTGTATGGGGGCTAAGACGGTGAAGTAAAATTAGAAAAATATATACATAAAACTATTTTTCAGAAATAAAAAAACTGATAATTGGCACGTGCGTATGTATTCACCCCCTTTGTTATGAAGCCCATAAAAAGCTCTGATGTAACCAATTACCTTCAGAAGTCACATAATTAGTGAAATGATGTCCACCTATGTGCAATCTAAGTGTCACATGATCTGTCATTACATATACACACACCTTTTTGAAAGGCCCCAGAGGCTGCAACACCTAAGCAAGAAGCACTACTAACCAAACACTGCCATGAACTCTCCAAACAAGGGACAATGTTGTTTAGTACAAGTCAGGGTTAGGTTATAAAAACATATCCAAATCTTTGATGATCCCTAGGAGCACCATCAAATCTATCATAACCAAATGGTAAAAACATGGCACACCAGCAAACCTGCCAAGGGACGGCCACACCCCAAAACTCACGGACCGGGCAAGGAGGGCATTAATCAGAGAGACAGCACAGAGACCTAAGGTAAACCTGGAGGAGCTGCAGAGTTCCACAGCATAGACTGGAGTATCTGTATGTAGCGCCCGCTCCTGAAGAGCGCGTGCTATTTATTTAAAAAAATTAATAGTTGGGTTAGTTGGGTTTTAGGGCTAATTTTGTCAATTTATGGTTTCAGTACCAGTCTAGCTGGATTGCACTGAGTTCTCCTTGGCTGCAGGTGTCGCTGTCACCGCCAGCAAGTGGTAGAGCACAGTCTAGTTGGGTGCATTGAATGCCCTTCTTTCTCTCAGAACCAGCCCAGTGGAGTGTCGCCCTGCTGTGCATTCTGGGAGAGGGTATTTAAGGTACTGACATCACGTTTTTTATGGGTTCCGGTCCAGAAGAGCTGTCTGTTTGGTCCTGGTACTCCTGACCAGTCCCCGTGGCCCTCCTGGCCTGGGGTGCAGATCCATGCAATTCCGAGTCTCGGGGCTGGATAGCCCAAGGCAAAGCAACTGCTGGGACAGGCCTGAATGGATATGAGGCCATAATGATTCTAAGGTGGTCTGGTGCCGTCTCATCTAAGGAGAGGCCCAGCAACTGGAGAAGCATCCAGGGGAGGACTCTTTGGGAGAAGGCCATGCGTAAGGCTGGTTTCTCAGAAGGAGCCTGGAGGCTCAGTTGAAGGACACTTTGTGGATCTATACTGATACGGTATTGCCGGACCGGCTGAGAGAAACTGGTACCATAGCATAGTTCTCTAAATTTGTCTATGTCCCTCAGTTACATTCAAGTCTGTGGCAGAGACTTTTTCTTAAGTGTTCTACATTCAAGTCTGTGGCAGAAACTTTTGTTCAAGTACACTACATCAAAGTCTGTGGCAGAGACTTTGCTTTTCTTAACACCCTACCTGCTGCTAGGCCTAGTGGGAGGAGGTCTATTCAGTGGTTGTAAGTATCCAGTTGTGAAATCTCTGGATTTCTATAGTGAGAGACTTTCTATTTTTGCAGTTCCAAAAGTTCCTGAACTTTCTTCCTAACCCTCAACCCTCCATTAAGAAATTGTGTTATATTTTCAATAAATATCCCAAAGTGTCAGTTTCTGCAATTTTTTGGGCCATCTACGACGGGAAAGCCCTAGACGGAGGCAAGGTCAAGAAGGTAACGGTAGGCCCAACAAAACCAGCAGCTCCTTCGGAGGTCAGTGCTACACGTGGGCGCTCGTAATCCGGGATTTACTGTTACCTCTCGCAAAAAGAGAATTGTCCACCACGTAGTATTTACATGGTAGAGGGTTACAATTTTTGGACTGCGCCATTTCTGCAAAGAGTGATTGACATCCACTGTTGGTGCTAAAACTGTGGGCGGAGTTAGAAAAAGCCCACAAGTTGAGTGACCGGAGGAACCACCAATGGGAGGAGTCTTGCCTGTTTCTTTTCCCTGCAGGGGGCACCGGGTGAGTGTGTTATAGGAGAGAGAGGAAGTAGGTTGTGCTTTGCTGCGGAGGAGAAAAAAAAAGTGAAAATGTTCTGAATACCAGGGACATCATCTATCTTGGGGCCCAGGATGCCTTTGGTGGGAAATCCCACGAGTGTGAGACTGCCTGGGACTGTGCTAACTGATACGGGAATTCGCCTGCTACCGCAGGGGTGTTTTGTCCTGTATACCTTGGGAGACATTGAGGCCCTTGGGATAATCTGCTAAAAGTGTGAGGGACTAGTCGCAAGTCCTTTTGTTCGTTGTCTCCGGTGTGGAGAATACCTGTTCATGGTGGAATGACCCATCGTGCCGCCTAGGGCTTACTGCATGGACTGGGTCACAGGCATTTCCACTGAAGAGTCCATTATCTACACTCCTATGGTGAGGCCTACAACTTCTACATTGTCTGCTGCTGCCAGTGTCCCGGAGGGGGGTGTTGTTACTGCCATTACTGGAGGAACTACTCCGGATGTCACGGACACCACTTCGTCCACTGTCACTACTACTACCGGGCCTGCTCTGAAGAGAGTGGGCTATGTCTAGGCCTCCTGCGGCCACAGTAGAAGTCTGTCTAAGATCTTATCCGAACCGGATCGGAGGGAGGCGATCGTCCCAGGGAAGTCAGCCACAATTACTGGTGAGAAATCTGGGGCAATTGTGTTGAGCGGGACTGTGAGTGGTTATCTGCCAGCGGAGGAGTTGGGGGATTCGGAGTTAGATTCTCTCTCCGATGCAGGGGATGATGATCTTTGAGACTTTGTCCCAGGAGATGTTATGGGCAAATGCAGATGATGTGGCCTCCCAGGGGATGAAAGTGCTCGAGCTCTGCCCAGGCTCACACGGTCTCAACAGCTGCTGAATAAGCGGGTGGCAACAGCGTATGGACTGGAGTTCCCTTACGAGCCTAAGGAGATTATGGAGGAGATTGAGAAACATGAGGACTGGTAAGCAAGTGATGTTTGGGATTACCTCAAGGTTCCAAAACCATTCCTAAAGAAAGTGTGTGCCCCTGATATGTATGAGCGATTCACCGACTGTCTCCAACATTGGAGTTATGGAAGGCACATTTCCTCGGACAAAGTTATTTGCAGTTGCAGTTCCAAAAGTACCTGAACTTTCTTCCTAACCCTCTACCCCCCATTAAAAAATTGTGTTATCTTTTCAATAAATATCCCAAAAAGAGGATCCATTGTCAGTTTCTGCAATTCTTTGGGCCATCTACCACAGGAAACCCCTAGACAGAAGTGAGGTCAAGGAGGTGACGGTAAGTCCAACAAAACCAACAGCTCCTTTGGGCTCAGTGCTACATGTACATAGGACAACAATAAGCCATACGTTCCATAGAGTTGGGCTTTATGTTAGAGTGGCCAGAAGAAAGCAATTACTTTCAGAAAAAGCAAAATTGTACATTTTGAGTTTGTGAAAAGGCATGTGGGAGACTCCCAAAATGTATGGAGGAAGGTGCTCTGGTCTGATGAGACTAAAATTGAACATTTTGGCCATCAAAGTGAATATTATGTCTGGCTCAAACCCAACACATCACATCACCCAAAGAACACCATCCCTACAGTGAAACATGGTGGTGGCAGCATTATGCTGTGGGGATGTTTTTCAGCAGTCAGGACTGGGAAACTGGTCAGAGTTGAGGGAAAATGGAGGGTGCTAAATACAGGGATATAATTGAGCAAAACCTGTACCACACTGTGTGTGATTTGAGGCTAGGACAGAGGTTCACCTTCCAGCAGGAAAAGGACCCCATACACACTGCTAAAGCAACACTTGAGTGCTTTAAGGAGAAACATGTAAATGTGTTGGAATGGCCTAGTCAAAACCTAGATCTCAATCCAATAGAAAATCTGTGGTCAGACTTAAAGATTGCTGTTCACAAGCGCAAACCATCCAACTTGAAGGAGCTGGAGCAGTTTTGCAAGGAGGAATGGGCAAAAATCCCAGTAGTAAGATGTGACAAGCTCATGGAGACTTATCCAAAGCGACTTGGAGCTGTGATAGCCCCAAAAGGTGGCTTTACAAAGTATTGACTTTAGGGGGTGAATAGTTATGCACACAGATTTTTTCTGTTATTTTGTCCTATTTGTTGTTTGCTTCACAATAATAAAAAAAAAATAATCTTCAAAGTTGTGGGCATGTTCTGTAAATGAATAATGCAAATCCTCAAACAATCCATGTTAATTCCAGGTTGTGAGGCAACAAAACGTGATGCCAAGGGGGGTGAATACTGTTGCAAGGCACTGTATATGGTTAGGGAGCAAAATCTCTAATCCACTCTGTGAATAACAGACAGAAGAAATATACTGTATATACTATTAGAGGGTAAATCTGGTAAATATAAGACTCAGATCAAATTTTTTATTTAAAGAAAGAAAAATTAGACTGTTTTGCCGATTTTCAGACAGAACTGAAATATATTATATGCTGGCCATACAAAAACAATGTCTTCCTTCAAAAAAAGCAGATAATTGTTACAGTGAAAGTAAAAATAGATGTAGCGCCCTGGGGTTTAGTCAGGGAGCTCCTCACAAATTGACTTGCCAGGAGTAGTTACCCTGGTCAATTGCTAGAGATCCATTGATTTCTCAATAAGTTTGGCCTTGTTGCACTTTTCTCTTCTACCGCTAGGTGGCTAGGTACTTGGTGGTACTAGATAGGAGAAGGGCAACCCCAGGTCAGGCTATTGGTATTTGGGCTATCTCAGCCAATGGGTATGGGTTTTCTTGAATTCCTTGGCCTGCTGGGAGAACCTATAGATGTGGGTGAGGTCAGGTGATCTGTGTTCTGTGTCACCTGGACGGCTGTCTGGGTGAATGTGTGTCATACGCCCCGGGCTGCTAGGCCTGAGATTGGGCCTATGCCAGGGGTATCTGGCTGCCAGGCTGTGTGAGGGCCTAGAATGAAGAGGGCAGCACAGGGTTTGGATTGCAGCTTGCAGTCCAACTATAAGTGACGGTTCTGCCGACCAGAGAACCTGTTCTGGTCGAAGTTAGAAGGAAGTTAGAAGGAAAGCTGTCACCTCTAAGGATTGGTTGTTGCTTAATCTATTACTTACACATATTGCAGAGCAATGGGTAAGCTGCTTAATGTTGCCACTATGACAAGACCAGACATAGCCGCAGCAATGGGCATACTATTTTACTAGTTTCTGCTCCTTGTCAGTGTGACTGGAACGCAGTAAAAAGAGTGAAAACAAACGGGAAGCAGGCGCCTCTTTGTTTGATGCAATACCTCAAAGGAACATTTCAGATGAAGTTACAACTAGCAGCAACATCCAATCCAAAACTATGTGGATACTAATTGGGCCAGGGACTGCACAGACTGCAAATTCACAAGTGGCTTTAATCTTCCAGTATGGGGAAAGACCCATAAGTTGGTCTAGTCAAAGGCAAACAACTGTCACTCTCTATCTTCAACTGAAGCAAAGTACATTGCAGCAGCACATGGGTGTCAAGAAACTATATGGATTAGTCAACTTTTTGAGGACATTGAGGTAGACCTGTCAAAACCAATTCCCATTTTTGAAGACAACCAGGTATGTAAAAAGCTTATGCAATCAAAAAGGTCAGTCCTAGGACCAAACACATTAATGTCAAGTATCACCTACTGAGGGACAATCAAGAGCAAGGTGTTATTGACATTCAATACTGACTGTCAGAGGAGATGATTGCCCATGCACTCACCGAGCCTTTATTGAAGGAACGTCATAGTTATATCCAGAAGAGGCTGAATCTAATTTGACAAAGTATATACTGTTGATAATGAGTGTTGGAAAAGCAACAGCAAGTAGCTTTACAATGTGAACTATATACCGTAATGGGAGGAAGTGTTTGTCTTTCCTCACTGTGTTCTTGTATGCTCCTTGTTCCTGTTCCATGAAAAGACATGTTCTGATATATCCTCCATGAAAGTAAAGTGTATCGCTGTATACAAGAAGCTTCCAGCACATGCTTTCAAAACTCTGACAATATCCCCCCAGTGCTGATTACCAATGGTTGCTGCATTCAGGCTTTTAACCTTTTTTTTTATTATTTTTTTATTTTTTATTTAATTTTAATTTTGGATCCTGCCAGTAACACATTTCCTGTTTTTAGTGACAACCTTTACTGACCATACTGTGTCTATGGAGGAGCATCAGAAGACCCATCACTACAGAACATTCTTCTTTTCTCTAGAACATGTGGTGGAGGGTGTTTTGTAGTTCACAGAAATGGCTTGGAATAATGTAACTTATAAGTCAGCATAGGTTGAATGCCTAAAGAAAGGTAAGATTTCTGGCAGGATAAATACATATTATTTAGCACAGATATAACAAAATGCTTTCAATGGGATATTTAACAGACCAAAAGGGAACAAATAAAATAAAGTAATCATTGTTGTTCAGTCGTTTAGTTGTGTCTGACTCTTTGTGACCTCATGGACCATAGCTCGCCAGGCTTTTCTGTCCTCCACTGCTAGTGATGGACGAACTTCCGACGGGACGTTTCGCGAACGCGAAACGCGAACGGACACAAACGTTCGCGAAAACGACCGTTCGCCGCGGGCTCCATTGACTTCAATGGGAGGCGAATTTCGCAAACCTTTAGGTCGAATTTGCGGCCACGGGGTAATTATTAGGGGGTAGCACGTAGTCCCACCACCTGGACAATAGCATAATACATGTATGAGGTGAATTTGGGATCGATAACTACAAGCATTTTTTTTTTATTTGGGAAATTGTTCTGACAATTCAGGACTATGGAGCTAATGAAGGCAATGGAGGAGAGGGAAGGTCAGGGACCAGGGTAGGCAAACAAGAGGGTGCAGGAGATACAGAGCACTGACAGCAGCACCGTAATACAGAGCACTGACATCAGCACCGTGACATACAGCGCTGACAGCAGCTCCGTGACATACAGCGCTGACAGCAGCTCCGTGACATACAGCGCTGACAGCAGCTCCGTGACATACAGCGCTGACAGCAGCTCCGTGACATACAGCGCTGACAGCAGCTCCGTGACATACAGCGCTGACAGCAGCACCGTGACATACAGCGCTGACAGCAGCTCCGTGACATACAGCGCTGACAGCAGCTCCGTGACATACAGCGCTGACAGCAGCTCCGTGACATACAGCACTGACAGCAGCTCCGTGACATACAGCGCTGACAGCAGCTCCGTGACATACAGCGCTGACAGCAGCACCGTGACATACAGCGCTGACAGCAGCTCCGTGACATACAGCGCTGACAGCAGCTCCGTGACATACAGCGCTGACAGCAGCTCCGTGACATACAGCGCTGACAGCAGCTCCGTGACATACAGCGCTGACAGCAGCTCCGTGACATACAGCGCTGACAGCAGCTCCGTGACATACAGCGCTGACAGCAGCACCGTAAGCAGCCCCAGGAGGAAGTCAGCACAGCACAGGGATGGTGTGATCCCCTCATAATAAGAACCCCCAGGAGGAAGTCAGCACAGCACAGGGATGGTGGGAGCCCCTCATAATAAGAACACCCAGGAGGAAGTCAGCACAGCACAGGGATGGTGGGAACCCCTCATAATAAGCAGCCCCAGTAGAAATATGACACCGCTCAACCTCTTCAAAGAGGAGGGTAGGGGCATATAGTACGGTGTGCTTTTTTGGGTCAGGGAAGTGAGCCAAATGAATTAAGAAGGTCTGTGTGCTTGATTCCAAAAATTGTTTATAGACATATACATGGTCTACTGATCACATGTGTTGAATTCCTCCGAGATCCATGCCTCATTCATTTTTAGAAATGTGAGGTAGTTAACACTGTGGTGAGCTAGGCGAGTACGCTTATCGGTCACAATCCCCCCTGCTGCGCTGAACGTCCTTTCGGACAGGACACTGGATGAGGGGCAAGCCAACAGTTCGATTGCAAATTGGGCAAGCTCTGGCCAGAGGTCAAGCCTGCCCACCCAGTAGTCTAGGGGTTCATCACTCCTCAGAGCGTCCACATCGGCCGTTAACCCAATGTAGTCGGACACCTGACGGTCTAGGCGTTCCCTGATGCTGGATCCGGATGACACCTGTCGATGGGTCGGCTGAAAGAATGACCTCATATCCGAAGTCACCAACACATCTTCAAACCGGCCTCTTCTTGCAGGCGCTGTTGGATTGGTACCCGCAAATCCTTCTCTGGGAGTGGGAATTGCTCCTCTGCCAGCGCACGCAAAAGCAGAATGCAGCATTTCTCGAAGCAAGGCCTGGAAGTGCTGCATTCTGACAGCCCTCTGCGACGGCGGTAACATTTCCGCCATTTTGTGTTTGTACCGGGGGTCTAAGTACGTTGCCACCCAGTACTGGTCCTTGACCCTCATGCTTTTTATACGGGGGTCCCTATTAAAACACTGGAGCATGAAGGCCCCCATTTGCACTAAAGTGGAAGCGGTGTGGTGGCCTGGCTCCTGCTCATCATCCAGGATAATGTCGTCCTCTTCATTCTCCTCTCCCCATCCTCGCACAACAGGGATCCCAGAAAGGTTTAAAGCATGCTCTTCTTGCTCCTGCTCATCCGCCCCGGCACCATCCTCCTCTGACTCCTCATCAGACTCCTGTTGTTGACTTGTCTCAGATAGAGTAGCCCCCCCTGGGAATTCATCCAGCATTGCGACTTCCTCATCTTCCCGCTCCTGCTCCTCCACAGCCTGATCAATGACACGACGCAATGCACGCTCCAGAAAGAAGGCATAAGGTACCATGTCACTGATGGCGCCATGGCTGCGACTGACCAGTTTGGTGATCTCCTCAAATGGCCGCAGAAGTCTGCATGTGTCGCGCATGAGCAGCCACTGGCGCGGTGAAAAAAAACCCAGCTCCCCAGAACCGTTTCTTTCGCAGAGTTCATACAGGTAGACGTTAACTGCACGTTTCTGCTGGAGCAGCCTATCAAGCATATAGAAGGTTGAGTTCCATCGCGTCGGGCAATCGCAAATAAGACGTCTGACCGGCAGATGGTGTCGCCGCTGAATGTCAGCAAGGCGAGCCATGGCCGTGTAAGATCTTCTGAAATGGGCCGAGATTTTCCTTGCCTGCCGCAAGATGTCCTGGACCCCAGGGTATTTGACAAGGAATCGCTGCACGACCAAGTTTAAGACGTGTGCCATGCACGGCACGTGCGTGATTTTGCCCTGTTTCAATGCGCTAAGCAGATTGGCACCGTTGTCACACACCACTTTACCAACTGTCAAATTGAGCGGTGTTAGCCACTCATCTGCCTGTGAACGCAAAGCTGAAAGGAGTGCCGGGCCAGTGTGGCTCTTTGCTTCCAGGCACAACAGACGCAGCACGGCATGGCAACGTCTCACCTGGCATGTGGAATAGGTTCTGGGGAGCTTGGGCGGTGCAGTGGAAGAGACGCTAGCAGCGGAAAAGGAGGAGGCAGCTGAGGAGGAGAGGGAGGAGGATGGAGTAGGAGGAGGAGAAGAAGAGTCAGGCCTGCATGCAATCCGTGGCGGTAAAACCAAATCTACACGGGTGCCACGGGTTACATGCTTGACGGCCGTCAGAAGGTTCACCCAGTGGGCAGTAAAACTGATATACCTTCCCTGCCCGTGTTTGCTAGACCACGTGTCTGTGGTCAGATGTATCTTGGCACCGACACTGTGTGCCAGAGATACATTCACTTGCCGCTGAACATGGCCATATAGCTCTGGGATGCCCTTCTCTGAGAAATACTTCCTTCCTGGGACCTTCCATTGTGGTGTTCCAATGGCCACAAATTTGCGAAAGGCCTCCGAGTCCACCAGTTTATATGGCAGTAGTTGGCGGGCTATGAGTTCTGACAAGCCAGCCGCCAACCGTTGGGCAAGAGGGTTATCCGGCGTCATCATTTTTTTACGCTCAAACATTAGGCCCACGGAAGCCTGCCTTTTTGCAGAAAAATGTGAGCTTGGCGTGATGGAAGGTGGAGTGGAGGACAATTGTGAGGAGAGAGGAGAAGGAGAAGTAGAAGACGAGGCTGGACGGTGAGAGCCTGCAGTGTGGCTTTGTGTGTTCCGTTGCTCCCACTGGGCTCGGTGATGGCTGCTCATGTGCCTTCTTAAGGCGGTCGTCCCTAGGTGAGTATTGGGCTTACCGCGACTAACGCGTTGACTGCAAAGATTGCAGATGGCAACGCTATTGTCAGCAGCGGACACGTTAAAAAAAGCCCACACTGCGGAGCCATGTGCCGGTGTCCTGGGAGCGCCAGATGTGACCGTACATGGTCGATGACTCGCTCCTGATACATTTGCAGTCTGCTTTGTCCCTGCTGTGCAATGTAAGTCATTGCTGCTTCTCCTCCCTATCTGCTGGTCCATATCTCCCTCTGAACTCCCCTCCTCTTCCTCTCTTGTGGGCACCCACGTGACATCACTAGACACGTCATCATCAACGTCACCTTCCCCACCGCTATAAGTAGAGTAGGCAGCAACACCGGGGACCAACCTCCTCCTTGGGCTGATCTGGGTACTGGCGTCAGACTGCTGAGTAGCGCTTGTTGCTACCTCCTCTTCCTGATCCAATACCAAGAGTGGCTGCGCATCAGAAATGTCCTCTTGATATGGATCGGAAAATAATTCCAGTGACTCAAGCGGAAGGTATGTGGTGGTGGTGGTGGTGGTCGTGTTGTTGGTGGTAGTGTCTTTGGGGGTGCACATAGCAGAGAGTGAAGAAGAGGGTGCAGATCGAGAGGATGAGGAGGGTGCAGAAGAGTAAGGCTGAGCGAGCCACTCAACCAAGTCTGGTGCATCCTTTAAAGTAATTGAACGCACCTTCTGCAACTTCCCACTTTGGCTCAAGCCTGTTGCTCCTGCCCTACCCCTACCACCCCTGCGGAAGGGCCTGCCTCTTCCTCTGCATGTCATTTTTTAAATGACCCTGTGACAAAACTCTTAGTCCCTATACCGCTGAAGGACTGCTGCAGTATAGGTGAGCGGTCAGCAGTGGTGCACGTCAACCCTATCTATTGTGGACCTATAGCGGTCCTTACAGAACAGCAGACTGTACCGCACTCAAGCCTATGTACCGTAGCACCCTATACCAAGTTACCAGTCCTTATAAGAACTTTTGTGGACCAAGCAGGTTGTGTATTAGTGTTTAGCAGACTGTACGTCAGTCCCTATACCGCTGAAGGACTGCTGCAGTATAGGGCAGCGGTCAGCAGTGGTGCACGTCAACCCTATCTATTGTGGACCGATAGCGGTCCTTACAGAACAGCAGACTGTACCGCACTCAAGCCTATGTACCGTAGCACCCTATACCAAGTTACCAGTCCTTATAAGAACTTTTGTGGACCAAGCAGGTTGTGTATTAGTGTTTAGCAGACTGTGCGTCAGTCCCTATACCGCTGAAGGACTGCTGCAGTATAGGGCAGCGGTCAGCAGTGGTGCACGTCAACCCTATCTATTGTGGACCGATAGCGGTCCTTACAGAACAGCAGACTGTATCGCACTCAAGCCTATGTACCGTAGCACCCTATACCAAGTTACCAGTCCTTATAAGAACTTTTGTGGACCAAGCAGGTTGTGTATTAGTGTTTAGCAGACTGTACGTCAGTCCCTATACCGCTGAAGGACTGCTGCAGTATAGGGCAGCGGTCAGCAGTGGTGCACGTCAACCCTATCTATTGTGGACCGATAGCGGTCCTTACAGAACAGCAGACTGTACCGCACTCAAGCCTATGTACCGTAGC